>NC_133324.1:444886240-445513664 GCF_042186555.1 Aquarana catesbeiana | reverse complement strand
GGTTATGATTATATACTTATAATCCCATATTGATAAGTCCACTCCCATTGTCCATTTTTGAAATCATTTATATAATATATCCGTCCCCATAGTCCCCATATAGTCCCCGTATATAGACAATGTACTTAACATCCTCATAGGTATTATCTGTGAATATATGCAAGTCTATGTATGTGTTTTTTAGCTCTATTTTTTGTAATAAATATTCAAATTCTTTTTTAAAAAACCTTCTGTGTTATGCCTAAAAAGTTCCTTTACTTCAAATTTCTTTCTAATGATTTCCAATAGCGGGATGTGGCATTAACTATTAATGTGTCGTATCCACAGCACCACTCTGTGGTGATACAAATTTTTTTGAATTGGAAGATGTTTATTTATGATATTTTTGACAGAATTATATTCTCGTGAATAATTTGTTACAAATGTAACTGTCCTCTCTTTAGCCCTTTTGTTGCTGTTCTTATGTGTATATTTCAAAGGGGAAGCTCAATCTTTATTCCCAGCCATGTAATTAAAAATCTGAGACCATTGATAGATCAATGGTCTCAGATTTATAATTAGGTGCTTGTAACCAAGAGGTTATAACTCTACATTCGTGTTTAAAACTATTGAATGATGAGCGGGTCCGTTTGGCTCTCATGCATTCCCCCAGAGGAATCACCCGTATTGTATACGTTGGATGGCAGCTCGTAGCCAAAAGCAACAAGTTACCGGCACAGGCTTTACGATAAGTATGGGTATGTATGCTCCCTGTAGAGCTGCATCCCTCTAATGTAATACCTAGGAAATTGATGATATTAGCATGGTTTTCATAATTGAATTCAAGATTAAAAGAATTATCATTGATGTAAGCTAAAAAAGGCAAAATATTATCTAGGGACCCTCCCATATACGCAGCAAATCATCTTTGTAATGACTAATTGCAATGCTATAATGCTATCCATGAAGGGGTTGTGGGGGGAGAATATAAATTTCTCCTCCCACCATCCCATGTAGAGATTTGCTTGGAGGGAGAAAAATTGGCTCCCATGGAAGCTCCCCTAATTTGCAAATAAAAAGCCTTATCAAAAGTGAAAAAGTTATATTTGAGCAGAAAATCAACTGTCAACACAATAAAGCTTTAATTCCGCACCATACGAACCATAATGGTGTAAATGAAATATAAGCGCTTCTAATGGTAATTAATGGGGAATACTGGGGTACAGGAATTTAACATCCATAGTAATCCAGCTGGAAGAATTGGACCATATGTTCTACATTGGCCAATACAGCTGTGGTATCTTTTATTTAGCTAGGTAGCCTAAGGACAAGAGGTTGTAAATAACAATCAGCCCAGTGTCCCAGTTTTTAAAAAAGGGACCCAATGCCCGCAACTATGGGACATCCTTGAATGGGTATATAGTTCTTATGTAACTTGGGTAAGTGATGAAAACTGGAACCACTGGGCTGTCAACCATAAGATGTTCTATTTCCTTAGATCTCAAAACTCCCAAACCCTGTCCTGTATCCAGGAGGTGGGACAGTTACTTCCTGAACTCTAAAGTAGGATTATTTTTCAGAGTTCGGTATGTTGTTGTATTGCTAAGTTAACGTAAAGCTTCCAATCTGTAATCCTCAGAGTTCAGGATAACAACAGCCCCACCTTTGTCAGCTTGTTTTATAACTAGATTCACTTGCGATTTCAAAGTTTTAATTGCTGCTTCCTGTTCTTGTTAGATTATCATGCGTAAATCTAGTATTACTTTCTACTTTATTATTTAATCTAACCAGGTCATCCTCTACTAAGGCTGCAACACAAAAATAACACCGCTCTGAACTACGATATCCAGATAACAGGTAACTGTTGGTACTTTTTATAATCCTTTGAACCTGATTGCCAATTAAAAGTTATTTAATTTTTGTTTCCTTTCTATTTCTGTTGCCTTTACTGCCAATTCCCTTCCCTATACCAAAGCAAATGTTCATAAATGCCAAACTGCTCTTAAATTAACATAAAAAGGACAAAAAAAGGAATGTCAAAACTCCATAAAATAACCAGCATGATACTAATGGGCATCAGACTGTGCCACGTGTCTTTGCCAAGCAGAGATGTGATTTTACTAAAAAATTAATCTGCCAGTATCAGTTGATGCTAAAGTGGATGTTTAATGTTTACTCTTTTCAAATTGCAGGCAAACTGGCAATTTTACTTTTCAAACCTTCACTCACTGCAACATTACGATTCACTTGTATTTAATAGTTACAATACTAGAGAAATAAAATGCATTCAAGATCAACTCTGTTCTCTGACTATAGCGTTTAAAAAAAAAAAAAAGGACAAACACTGATAGTCTGTCCATTTCCAGGAATCATTTAATTTCTAATGAAGGAAAAGCGACACAGAGAAAAGGCATATATAATGAAAGGAGATTTGTGACCCTTCCAAGAAGATAGTACCACATAGGTCGGCACTGGCAGCTCTTGGCTCATACTAAGATCTTCCATAAATGTTTAAAGTAGGGGAAGGAAGATTTGGAGAAGGATGTGTGCTGCCTATAGAAGAAGGCTGGTCAAGGCATAAAATAGCACTTTCTAAAGACAGATCACTATATCCATCCTCATAAAAACCTCAGAACAGTCAAGTCTCTCAGGACGAAGGGAATTTTGCCCACCCAAGTTTTACGACCAAAGATTAAAAGAAGTTATTCTACATGCAATTCAGATTTTATTAGAACTCGAAAAGAAATTCTTCTTCTTTCTTTCTCTTCTAAAAGGAAGTTTTAGGGGTTTTGTCACATAATGAATAATGACCAAGAAAATCCCGCTTTGAAAATTGATTCTTTTAATCTTTTATATGCTGTTTGTTTGGCATATACAGGAAAAAAGTTAAAACGATTTTTGCAGTGTGAAAGAGAATCCCGACTGAAAAACAGAGCCGAATTATAGGGGTGGACAAAGACACCACATAGAAAAAAGTTTAACTTTTGAAATTGCTAAATCCTTACTACAAACACAGCTGCCAAGGTGAACACCAATTGCTAGTTAGCAGTGTCAGCTAAAAAGTAATTGTCTGTTGATTAGCCCTTTAATATGTGAGTTTTCCAGTTAACCATGGCACTACTCCATGTTCTTCCTGTGACAGCGTGGGTTTCCTCTGGGTACTTCCATTTCTTCCCACATTCCAAAGACATGCTGGTAGGTTAATTGTATGTTGTCTAAATTGGACCTAGTAAGTGTATGTATGAATGTGTGTTAAGCCAAGTATACACTATTAGTTTCAGGGGGGACAGCTCCCCGCCAGAACACTCTGGTCAGCGCTCTCAGTCATTGGCTGAGAGTGCTAATAAGGAGTTGGTCAGCCAACCTTTTTTTGCCAAACGGCCAGCTTCTGTCAGACCGGTTGCAGCACACACGGGCCGAATGTCGGCAGGTTTCTATTGCACTGGCCGATGCCACCTGACATTCGTTCCGTGTGTACTAGGACCTTAAATTGTAAGCTCCTTGAGGGCAGGGACTGATATGAATGTACAATACTGTATGAAAAATTCTGCGTAATTGACAGCGTTATATAAGTACATGTAATACATAAATAAATACAAGGAAGGTTCCCTCATTCCCTGCATTTCATAGAAATAATACCTTATACAATTGGCTGAACTATTTCAGGAGCAGTTTCATGACAAAGTCAGGCACCTTCCATGAACTAAAAAATGTATAAAGTGAATATCAATTTGCACAATCTCGTGAAATAAAGTAGTGTAAAACAATTATTAATAATAGCTGCTATCACTAACAAGTGTTCTCACTTCATTTAAAAGGTGCAAATAATCAATAAACAGTGCTGCGCTATAAATCAAAAACAATTAATAATGGTACAAGTGTAACAAAAAATGTTACTCAATACACATATACTGTATTGCTGAAAGTTCATATATAAAGTTCATATATTAAATCTGAGCCTGCGTATTGACGGTACATCGTGGCCATCTTGAGACCTATTGTGTCTGAAATGTGTTTCCACGGCTTACAGCGCCATCTTTGTGAGTTGTATACCTTACCCTTTTTTGTATATAATTAAATATTTTAAAATGAAGAGCATTAGATTCTGCCTTCCTTTCTTTTGCATATCCATCATATTTGGTGAGATGATCAGGGTTTTTATCCCATGTGAATAGGCGATTTGGAGGAGGAAAGTGATTACCAGCACCACACCAGCCTTCTCTACTATCCCCAGAGGGGAACATTGCCGATTTGACTCAGTTGTGAGGTGTGCAGCCTGTGAGACTGGTGGAGGAGAGCACAAGCACTTTGGATTTTTGCACCGTTGATATATAGATTTTTTAAATTCACTGCAATCAGTCACAGATTTAATATATGAACTTTATATATGAAGTATTCAGAAATATATGTGTATTGATTACCATTTTTTAGTTACACTTGTACCATTATTAATTGTTTTTTATTTATAGCGTCACACTGTTTATTGATTATTTGCACCTTCCATGAACTCACCAGATCTTAACATTACTGTATCATGAAGGTTTGAAGTAAATTACCATTTTAGAAAACTAAAAGATTGGCTTCAAGTTGAGTAAAATTCCACTACTCACAGCTGAGGACTTGTATGATACTAGCAGCCTTTCCCAACTTTTTTTTACCAGATAGAGAAAAGTTTAAACCTTGAAAAAATATATATTTTTTTTTTTCCATAAAAGTTTTTATTGTGAACAAGATGTTGTTACACAGTTTTTACATACAATAGGTATATAGACAACAGGAATCTTATTAACATGACTTATCTCAATGGAGCATGGCAAATCACATATTTGTCCCTGGCCTCTCTGCCAGGGACAAATCCAACCTGGTCTTTCCCTATTATTGCGGGAAGGAGGGGAAGGAGCCGGTTTGCTATAATTTTTGCAAATAATTTGATATCTACATTGAGTAGGGAGATTGGTCTGTAACTGGTGACTGATGTGGCGTCCTTCCCCTCCTTCGGGATGACCGTGATATGCGCTTCTAGTAATCTGTGAAAGGGTAATGTTGTTGAGGTTAGGGAGTTGAATGTCCTCAGAAACGGGGCTGAGAGTATATCTAAAAATGTCTTGTAATAAGGTGCTGAGAAGCCGTCTAGGCCCGGGCTTTTGCCTGTTTTTAGTTGTTTAATCGCTCTTTTGAGTTCCTCCTCGGATATGGGGTTGTCTAAGTCGTGGGCATCTTCTCGGGGTATGAGTTTGGGGCTGAACTTTTTGAGGAAGTCTGTAATAAGGGCTTTTCTAGGGGTTTGGCCTGTAGTTGCTTCGGGTTGCTGGGGTATATTATAAAGTTCTGTGTAGTAGCGTTCAAATTGAGATGCTATGTCTGCTGAGTTCGAACTCGAGTTGCCTAAAGGGTCTTTTATGGTGTGGATGTTAGTGCTAGCTTTCTTAGTTTGGATAGCTCTGGCTAGTAGTCTCCCGCATTTGTTTCCCTGTTCATAAAATAGCTTTTGATTTAGCATACATTTGCGTCGGGTTTTGTCCGGTTGGCTTTAAGCGTGAGAAATTCCCCTCGGATGACACACTTGTGTGCCTCCCAAAGGGTAAGAGGTGCTGTTTCAGAGTTATCATTTTCCCTGAAGTAGTTGCTTAAGCAAGTGCGGATGTGGTTGGTGTCAATTTCTGAGGTGAGGAGAGATGGGTCTAGACGCCATATCTTCATGACCAAGTTTCTTTCCGGGAAGGTAAGGGAGAGGGTAATCGGGTGGTGATCTGAGAGGAGTAGGGGTTCAATGGTAGCGTATTTTAAGAAGGGAAGATCTTTTTGGGAGAGAAAAAGGTAATCTAGCCTGGAGTACCTGTTATGAGGTGCGGAGAAGAAAGAGTAATCGTTTCCATTCGGGTGTAGGGTACGCCATGTGTCGTGTAGAAGGAGTTCCTGCATTTGTATCTTAATTTGTCTCAGTGCTCTGTAAGGTAGGGTTGAGGAACCCGATGAGGAGTCTAGGATGGGCTGAAGAGTCACATTAAATTCGCCCCCAAGGATCGTAATACCCGATTGAAAGCTTGCGAGGGTGGTTGCGATAGAGCGGAAGAAACTGACCTGGGCAGTATTGGGGCTGTAGATATTTGCTAAAGTGAACGTCCGATTATGAATGACTCCCTTTAGAAATAAATAGCGGCCTTCTGGATCTACTAGGGAATCTGTCAGTTGCCAAGGAAGGTTTTTAGAGATCAATATCGAGACTCCCTTCGTTTTGGCTAGAGAGTTAGTGGCGTGGAAGGATGTAGGGTACATACGGCTTGCGAGTTTAGGGGTGTTATTCGTGTGGAAGTGGGTTTCTTGCAGAAACACCACATCTGCTTTCAATTTACTCATCATGCTGAGGATTTGACTATGCTTCTCAGGGATATTTAGCCCTTTAACATTTTGAAAAACCACTTTGAGAGTGTTGTGTTGCAGATTAGAATGTAGGGAGGCCATGGTGTTTGGATATTACCCGGTTGATGTATTAATCACGAGGTGGGGTCGCAATGTACAAATGTGATCAGTGTGGGTATATGGGATCTGTGGAGAATTATACGCCCTTAAAAGGATTACGATCGTTACAGTGGGGAATGCTACAGTGGAGACCAGGGGGGGCGAAACCCAGATATAGAGAGGGGGAGGGGAGAGGGGGAGAGAGGGTATGGGAAGGGGGGGGATGAGAGAAAGAAGGAAGGAAGTTAGTCAAGTGGGGTTTTTTAGCGAGGAGTAAGATGTACTTACCGGAGGTAGAAGTAGTCCAGCTACCTTACCCTGTTAAGGGTTGAAGCGTCCGGTGTGGGTCAACTAGGATAGTCACTGTCCTGTTGTGTGGAGGAGTGGAAAGTGTCCGGAAGTAGGTTTGTGAGATGTCCTGTCCGTGGGAGGTCGTCATTGGTCTATTCAACTTGTATGGAGGGAGCCTACTTTCATAGCAAATGGGAAAGACATGGTGAAAGATCTCAGATTGATTTTGTGGTATCATTAACAGTCAACATTATAGACAATTGAAACAATAAACTTAAGATGTACCGAGAGAGTATCTCGCTATGCTAGTAAACTCGGGGAGGTCGCCACCCTGACAGCAAGTATAAAGGCACAGGAAGAGTTGTCATAGTAAACCGTCTATAACCATATCTTAATAATAATAATAATAATGATATTAATAACAATAACAATATTAGTAATGAGTCTGACTTAGTGCAAATTGTGATCTCGTGCTTGGTAATGGGGATTCACTGGGGCGTGGGGTAGGGCAGCTTCAAGAGAGTTAGCTTGCTGTAATTTAGAGGGGTAATTTGGCTGTGGGGGGGAAATGAGTATGAATTCATTGATGTTTAGGTGTATGAACTGGTCTAGATATGGTCCAATCAGCGGGTTAAGACAGAACCTCACCTCAAGCGGATGCGCTTCCCAAGAATGGTCCATAGCTGTTCATTTTATTAATCATCCATGAGGTAGGTAAATAGCGGCCTTTTATGAGTATTTAGTTACCAGTACAAAACTCAGCGGTTTTGGCCCTAGAGTTGCTAGTTCAATAGAACCTGTCCATCAATATGAGGCTCGTCTCACATGGAAATCTCTGGTATGTGTACAGCGGGTAGGAGAGAAACATTTTCCATGTGGGACGAGCCCTCCTTCCCGATATACATAGTAAGTCATTTTAGTACAAGTATATTCAGAAGTATAAGTAAGGGAAAAAAAAAAAAAAAAAAAACACAACCCCCCCCCCCAACACACCCCCCCCCTCCCCCCGAAAAGGAAGGGCTCTATATAAAAGGCTGTCGTTTGAATAAGGGTAATGGTGGGTCGTATGGTAGCCAGTTATTCAATCAGTTAATGTTCCACTGGTGATGGATTCGGCTTAAGTTCTGCTTCTTAGAGGTGTACTTTTGGGTTCTGTTGGGGTCTGTGGACGAGGGTTATCTCTCTGGGGAGTATGTCCTATTGTTGAACTGGTAAGGAGAGAAAGAGCATGGGATCTTCAGGTGTTTCTACACTTGTAGGACTGCAGTAGTGTCTATCTGTATATGGAGGGGCATGTCCGAGCCGAGTGTCACATGGGCCGTAGCCGGATGGATTTCAGGCGCCGGTCCTTTTGTTGTCCTGTCCTGGTTCGATGGCACTGGGGCTTGGGTTGGGGTGGCGACCTAAAAAAGACAGCAACTCTGAACATGAGTTTTGCTGTTCTCAAATATTTGGACGAGAGTCATTAAGACTGATCTGGCCTGGCCCGCCTGTGGGCCGGGGATGCTGTTGGGCTTTGTCGATCTCTATCCAGCTGATCCCTCTGAGGAAGTGGTCTTGGAGAGGATGATCTGCGCCTTCTAATGTGGAATTCATCTCTTACCGGTATAGCTTCCATAGAGTTGGTTCTTTGGAGCTGGGGGTACGAAAAGCTCTATACCAGTCCGGGAGTTCGATGAATGGTATCTGTAGTGTATTGCAGAATCCCCTGAGATCCTCCGGGATTTCCAGATTGACAGTGCGTCCAGCATTTGATGCAGAGAGGCAAAAGGGAAATTTCCAGCGATACTGGATCCCCTTATGGCGCAATAGGTCGAGCAACGGGCGCAGGTCTCTTCTGTTCTGCAGGGTTATGGGGGACAGATCTTGAAAAATCTTGATTTCTGCTCCCTGGTACAGCAGGCTGCGGCGTTCCCTAGCTCTTTTCAGGATGTCTTCCTTCAATCTGAAGTTTATTAGGCAGCATATCACATCCCTGGGAGGATCTGAGTCTCTGCCTCTAGGTTTAAGAGCTCTGTGTAGATGCTCATATTCGATGGGGGTCTCAGGGGGTCTGCCCAGCAAATCGTTGAAGATCTGGATTGTGGCCTGTGTTATGTGGTTCTGCTCAACGGATTCAGGCATGCCTCTTACTCGAATATTATGGCGGCGTCCGCGGTTGTCCAGATTTTCCATATGTCTGTGTAAGTCTCTAAGTTGGCTATTGTATATCTGAGATGAGTGCTGTAGCTGTTGTAAGGCGGCATCATGGCGGGTTGTGGTTGTTTCTAGGTCATATGCATCGATTGGATATCTCTCCTGAGATCTGTAAAGGCAGCAGCAAAAGAATCTTTTATGTCTGCTGCTACCGATCTGAGATCACTCATGTTAAGTGGTCGGGCGACAGAGGGGCTCTGTGTGCGCTGAGAGCTTCTCCTGGCAGGGCTGAGGCTGGGGGAGTGTGCTCCAGAGTAGGCCGGAGTTGAAGCCGGGGCCTCGCGTGATCGCGGCCTGAACATTTCCGGAACACTGTGCCCGGAGAGCGAGTCCGTGCCTCTGGGGGATCGGGACCGGGACTGTGATGCTTTGTCCTTCGGTTTCGCCATGTTAGCTGCGATGAAGGGCTCCTTTAGTCAGCTTGCAAGACCTCCGTGGGACAGAGCGAGGAGTTCAGGCAGCCATTCCCGTTCGGCACCAAGCCACGCCCACCTTGAAAAAATATTGGGGGTACACATGCATGAGGCTAGGGAGATGGAAATGCTTTAGCTGGTTCCAAAACAACTTGGGGATTGTACACGCCAGCAGATCATACATTCACTATTTGTCAGCAGACATTAGGAAAAATGTAGCAATCCTGACATGGTGAATCCCAGTGCTCAGATAGAGGTAAATTGGGCATGCCAATGCTGCATGAGGTCCTGGGCTGAATGGCTTCTAAGATTGCAACATCATAAATCTGATCATGGTAGGCATTTTGTTGAGGTACTCTAGGCCAAGCTGTTGAGTTCTCCCTGTATGAATGATTTCAGGTTTCAGGTTTCAGCCAAGAGGGTTACATAATAGTATCTTTATTTTGTACTGTAACATGTTCCATGTTATCACGTTACACTGTATGGTTCTAACTGCTCTGGTATAGTGCTCTGATCAAAGCTTACACAGCGCACCAACTGTTTCTCTGTTTTAGGCCTCTTTTACATGGACGATCCGTTCAGGTCTGCCTGTGAGTTTTTTAAGCGGACCTGAACGGATGCTCCATAGACCTCTATGGAGCGTCCGATGTCAGCAGTGACATGTCCGCTGAAATCCAACCGCTCCAATCCGAAAAACCTACTTTTCCATCCATCTGTGGATCAGATCGGGTGACGACGGACTCTACAGTCCGTCGTCATCCGATCCCCCATAGGAGAGAGTGGTGCTCTAACAGGTCCGTCGCTGCACCTGTCATCTGCCTGCTCAGCGGGGATCGACGGAGCGATCCCCCGCTGAGCAGAGTGGGCTCCGTACACGGACACGTCCGTGTGAAGGAGCCCTTACTGTTATGGACAGTTTGTTAAGGTCGGGGAGGGGGTGGGTAAGGGAATATCTCCGCTACATGCATGTAGTGTTTTTGAAGGGTTTTTTTTTGGAAAAGTGATGTAAATTTTGGACAAATTTCAAATAAAAAAAGATAGCAACACCAACTGCAACACAGGAAGGATTTACCCCCAAGAAAATCTACTGTTGGCTCCCAGGATACTGCCATTGTACTTACCACATCCTTCCAAACTGACAAAAACTCCAGGCACTTCTGAAACAATTCAAAGAAACTATCCCTAGATTAAATACATAGGCGTGCGCACAGGGTGTGCCGGGTGTGCCCAGGCACACCCTAATCACCCTGTGCAGCACAGATTCCCCCTACTGCCCTGGCTCCCCCCTCCTTCCCTCTGCAGCATTGCCGGCTTTCCTCCTCTCCTGCCAGCTGTTGCTGCGGGGATGTTTTAGGAGTGAGGGAAGGGGCCGGTAAATATGTATTTATCAGCCACTTCTCTTTCTGAATGAACATTGTGCATGATCGGTAGTGTGTGTTTGAGCTTTGGGGTGCACACCCTAATGCAATAGGCTGCGCACACCTATGATTAAATATCACAGTTTAGAAAGACCACAAGAAGGGGGTGATTGAGCAGTTGAAATGAGCCAAACTGTTATTGGTCATGCAGCTGGAAGAAGCTAATAACTGGGATCGCTGCCCTAAGATGAGCCTGAGAGGTCTCTCTGAATCAATTTGAGATCTCCATTCCTCAGTTCCTCCTGAAGCCTCCTTGATTTATTCTACGCCACCACTGCCCTGTGAGTTAGATATGCTTGTTCTTTTCTTCACCCTTTAAGTTTGTCTTAGCTGCTCTCTAAGGGATAAGATGAATGTTACTCCTTACATGTGGCCACTAACCATATTTCTTAGCTTCCCCTATATCAGAATAGATTAAAGACTCTGAATTAAAGTTTCTGTAATGGTGAAATATTTGCCTTGGGAGCCACTTCCTCAACAAGTTGTATCTACTTGGCGAATTAAAACCACCGTTAGATACTATACCATCAATGTTTGTCTTCAACCCCTTAAACCTGGAGCTATTTAAATTGATTTTGGTGGGGGGCGTGGCCAAGACCAGCATGTGAGAGGATGCACTTCTTACAGCTCCTGCCTGATCTGTTCATTGATCCTTCCCCGGCATCTTTGATCCTGCTTTCTTCAGCCCCCCAGCTGGCTACCGAGTCCCAGTACCCTCCGGACCCACCGCCGGCCCTCTGCACAAGAGGGAAAACCCGCCCAGGCCTGTTGGAGATGGCGGGACCGGACTTCCAAGATGGCACCGCCGCTCCTGCAGCCCTGGCTCAACACGCTCCCCGGATGGCGGACAAGCTAAAAGACAGCAGCAGCAAGAAAACCCTGAAATCTTCGGGTAAGGAGCAGCATAGAGACATCCTATACTATACCCAGAAAATACAGGGTCCCGGGACAGCGGATGCGGGGGGGTCAGCTCACAGAGGGGGAGAGGCCGACAGGCCAGCACAAGCAGACTGGGATATGGACACAGTTAGCACACCTAACCTCTTCATGGAGGATAAAGCTCGCCCCCCCCCCCCCCCCAGACACCTCAGAGACTCTGGAGCAACCTACATTAGCTGACATCCTGAAAGCAGTTCATATGTGCACAGCTGCGGTTAATGTCATGAAAGACCAGTTGGGGGGTGTCAGAGAGGAGATGTCATTTCTCAGACAGGACCTGCAAAAGGTCAGGGAAAGAGCTACAGCAGTGGAAAGCAGAGAGTGATATAGAGGACAGAAAACCTCCACTTGCACAAGAAGCCAGAGCAGCACATCGCATGGCCCAAGACACGTATAACAGAGCTGAGGACACTGAAAATCATTTACGCAGGAATAATGTTCACATTGTGGGGCTCCCCGAAAAATCCGAGGGTAAAGACCCCACTACCTTCGTGGAGAACTGGTTTATTGAGATCTTTGGCCGGGACGCATTTTCCCCCTTCTGCACAGTGGAGAGAGCTCACCGAGTCCCAGGCCGACCCCCTCCACAGGGAGCCCCTCCCAGGTCAATGCTGGCAAAGTTACTGCACTACCGGGACAGGGAAGCTATACTACGCTGTGCACGTGAGAAGGCGAACATAAAGTTTAATGGTGTCAGAGTGTCCTTCTATCCGGACTTCTCCGCCGAGGTTCAGAGAAGAAGAGCGAAATTCTGGGAAGTCAAGAAACATCTGAGAGCCCTGCAATTACCATATGCTATGCTCTACCCGGGTAAACTGCGGGTGACGGCAGATGGGCATGCACAGTTTTTTGAGTCAGCTAGAGATGCAACGATGTGGTTGGATCACAATGAACAAGCCCTGCGACACCATCTGGAGGAGGCAGAAGGTGACTGACCCTGACACACAGTTCAGGATACCTAGTAAAACAGCTGGTCAGGATGCTGCAATTTTCCTTATGGCCAGGTAGTTGCCTATACCTGTCCTTTTCATGGCCATCCTTCAGCATATTTGGCTTTTCTTTCCCATGTTCGGATGCCGGGGACATAATCCATTTATAGAAATGCTGGGGATAAAAGAATTGTGACTTTTCTATCTCTTTGTCTACACATCTTTTTGTTCTGTTGGCAATGCGAGATCACACAGTTGGCCTAATTTTAGGCTGTGTTGCCAGGCAATGTTTTGCCTGGCTGACAAAGTTGTTTTGGATGATCCTACTATTTTGCTTCACACTGGCGGGCACTGACGTCAGTGAGGGGTGCCTGTCATGGAATTACCCTACTAAAGTGGATCTAAAGTTTGTTGGCACCGTTGTGCCTGGTTGTCGTTTACAGTATGCACTATTCTACAGTCCAGAGACTTACCTGATTCCGCTTACTAGCCTCCTAGACAATTCGACATCCCTTTGTAACTTTGCTTATCACTGCTTCCATGGACTCACCGTACAGATGAACACTGAAAGCCCTCGCTCGTTGATGTTTTCGCTTCTACAATGGTGGGATCTTCATCCTTGATTTCTTGGAATGTTAGGGGCATGAACTCCCCCCTTAAGCGTACAATGATATTTACTTGTCTAAAAAAGTTTTATCCTGCGATTATATGCCTACAGGAAATGCATCTGACTGCAGAGACCAAGAGTTGCCTAAAATATACATGGATAGGATGGGCCTATCACTCCACTTACACCTCTTTTTCTCGGGGTGTGAATGTAGTGATACATAGATCCCTGGATTACCAGGAATATGCATCTAAAATAGATTCAGAGGGGAGATTTGTATTTTTATACTGTCGCATTGGTATTTTGCATTGTATTTTGGCCTGTGTGTATATACCCCCTCCAATTGATGCGCGGGTGCTTCGGCCTCTCCTGGAGTTTTTGACAGATAAGCCGAACCTCCCTATGCTCATTGTGGGGGACTTTAATAGTTGGCTAGACTCAGGTTTAGACAAGCATCCACCCCCGGGTATACAAGCTCCACGCAGGGTAACACCACTTGCTAGGCTACTACAGGAGCTGGGATGGTTAGACCTATGGAGACATAGAAATCCTGCAATTAAACAATTCTCCTGCTTTTCAAAAACTCACGGGTCGTTATCCAGGATAGATTTAGCTGTGGGGAACTCGGCTATGCTCCCCTCGGTTTCTGACATCTTTTACAAACCCAGGTGTGTATCGGATCACTCCTATATGGCAATAAACCTTATTGTGACACAGGCTTCTACACTCCCCAAAGCACCCTGGAAATTTAATGCCTTTTGGCTTCAGTTGTTTACATCCCCTGAGAAACTAGTGGGGAGCATCCGTAAATTTTTTAAGCACCAGCCTAATTCAGCCGCAGTTCTGGTAGAGTGGGAGAAATTTAAACTCTACTTACGAAGGCTGCTAAGCAACGAGGTCACTAAGGTCAAACAGCGTTCTGAAGCTCTTAGGGAAGCTCTAGAGGTACAGGTCCATTCCCTGGAGGAGAAATATGTGCAGGATCCAACTGACTCCGCTAGGGAGGCCTGGCAGGCGGCTCAATCTGCTTATGAGCACCTCCTGGCCTCGACGGTGGAAAAGAAGAGGTTTTTCTCCAAAAGGGCTTTTTTTGAGGTGGAAACAACAGGCCGTCTTCTGGCTAGAATTGCTAATTCAGAACAGAAACCTCCAGTTATTGGAACCATCAAAACCAAGGGGGGACAGTTGGTACACTCTCCTGATTTAATATTAAAAACACTAGCTGAGTTTTACGAAACATTGTATCGCCCGACCTCGATGCATGGCTCTGGGGAACTGTGTAGTTACTTGGATGAAATTGTTTTCCCACAGCTCTCAGCCTCTCAATGCAAGGAGTTAGATTCTCCATTATCCCTGGAAGAGCTGCAGGTGGTGGTGGCAGCTTTTCCTAACTGTAAAGCTCCTGGGGGGATGGTATCCCTATGGAGATATATAAAAGCTACTCTGAGGTATTGCTGCCCAAATTATTGGAAGTGTTTAACACAGCTAGAGATCAGTCTGTCCTTCCACCTTCTATGTCTCAAGCCCATATTGTGTTGATTTTAAAACAAGGGGAAGGACCCGGTAGATCCGGCTTCCTATAGGCCGATATTGTTACTTCAGTCAGACATTAAAATTCTGGCCAAAATACTAGCCCTTAGGTTAAATAAGGTAATCACTTCAATTATACACCCGGACCAGGTGGGATTTATGCCCAATAAATCCACTGCGATAAACCTAAGAAGGCTATTCCTTAACATGCAATCCCAAGCTGACAATAAGGGAACCAGGGCTCTCCTGTCATTAGATACTATGAAAGCCTTGGACAGCGTGGAATGGCCTTATCTTTGGGAGGTACTGAGGCGATTTAGCTTTGGTGCTGCATACATTACCTGGGTGCGCCTGTTGTATCACTGCCCTCAGGCATGCATTAGAGAGGCTGGCAGACTGTCACTTTCCTTTACCTTAGGCCAGGGCATGCGGCAGGAGTGCCCTCTGTCCCCCCTGCTGTTTGCCCTGGCAATAGAGCCACTGGCAATTAAGATTAGAGATCATGGGGGTATCACAGGCTTCTGCTATGGAGATAGACAGGAGAAGGTGATGCTCTATGCCGATGATACAATGATACTGTTGGGGGATATGGAGCAATCCCTGAGGAACATGATGGAAATGGTGATTCGTTTTGGGGAATTCTCAGGTCTGAAAATAAATTGGACTAAATCTGCCTTGATGCCCCTAGATGAGGTCAAATTACAAGATGGAGAGCAAGTAGGGGATATCCCGGTTGCCACTTCCTTTAAATATCTGGGGATATGGGTGTCACCCCGAATTAGGGAATATGGCCAACTAAATATTTCCCCGCTACTGGCCAGATTTCGCCAACGGGTCAAAACATGGAACACCTTGTGTATGTTGGTTGTGGGCAGAGTGAATCTAATGCATGGTTGTATTATTTGGCCTCTCAACTGCAACATTTGATAGGCACCATAACTATGGAGGGAGACTCAGGTGACAGATCCCCTAGTGCTTCCGAAGGTATCATGCTCCATACAGTGGGTGGAAAATCAATTCCAACTGCTCTTGAGGCATCGGCCTTTGGTAAACCCCCCCAAAAAAGCTTCCCCACATACAGCTTAATGAAGAAAATATGGAACAAAGTCAGGTATTTGCAAGGGGCAACAGGCTTCAATGAATTTAGCCCTATCTGGGCAAACGAGTCTTACCCTGAGTTGGCCAAATTGCAGCATGCAGATAGATGGAAGAGACATGGCATTTTCTACTTGACTCAAGTTATTAGTAATGGGAAATTATTGTCTTTAGAAACTTTGAGAGAGAAATATGGGTTACCACAACATATGCAGTTCTACTATATGCAACTCAGACATGCTTTTATAGCCCAGTCTATGACCTCCGAGTGGCATATGGACCCTAATCCCATTCTTTCTCAACTTAAGACTGCGGAGATATCCAAAGGATTTATCTCCCAGTGTTACAGCACACTATCAAGCAAGTACCTCTCAAAACACCCTCTTACCGTTAAAAGAAAATGGGAAGCAGACATAGGGCCCCTGGATGAGGATCAGTGGGAGGAAGCCCTACAATCAGTCGCTATTTGTTCCCCGAATGTGACGCAAAGGTTGACTCAATTATATATACTTCTGAGAGTATATCACACGCCACATAGATTGCATGCCATGGGACTGACACCCACCCCTTTGTGCACTAGATGCAAAAGAGATCATGGTGAATTGCTACACATGCTTTGGCGCTGCCCCAAATTGCACGTATATTGGAGGTGGGTGATGGACGTCCTGTCTGCAGTGTTTCGGGTGCAGATTCCTCTGGACCCTAGACAGTGCATTCTGAATTTGCTGGATGAATTGGAGTGGGAGCCACACACTAGGGAAGCTCTCACTAGGGCCCTTTTCGTGGCTCGTAAGTTGATCATGCTACATTGGAAATCTGAATCGCCCCATTGGTTAAGGATTGGATTACTGCAGTAGGTAACACGCTACGAATGGAGAAAATCATATACCAACATAGAGGCTGTGCCATTAAATTTGAAAAACTGTGGGAGCCATGGCCGGAAGACCTAGTCATGGATAGACTCCTGCGACTAAACGTGGGCTGAGGGACTGTATACTCCCATACTCTGTCAGAGCAAGATGTGTGGGGTGTGTTGTAATAGTGGTGTAGTCCACAAGCTTAGCGGTATTTGAGCATAGAAGTAATAGATTTTGTGAGGTGTGCTTTATCTGTATGGTGTAGAAATGTGAAATGATTGATAAATTATACATTTGAGGCATGGTTCTCAGGGAACTTGTGAAGGTATAACTTGTTATAAATGCCAGGCTTGTGGATCTTTGGACTGTATGCTTTTAATTTTCAATAAAATAAATATGGATAATGGATAAAAAAAAAAAAAAAATTGATTTTGGTGGACAGCTTTTTTTGGCTTTGGATCAATGAGACTTACAGCTGGTCCCCTTTCTATCATAACAAAGACTCATTTGATATCTGCTTAGGCCCAGTAGGTTTACATGTCCACAAATGTTTCCATGCCAATGCGAAAGTCCACTCCATTTCTATCTTTTATAATTGTTCTACAGAACGTGTCATCTATACTCTAATATATCATGGGGCTTGCTATATGTTGGCAAGACCATTAGGATGTTAAGAGGGAGATTTGGGGAACATTGGTGTGCCACTGAACACGGCAGCATCAATTATAGTGTTCCAAGACATTTTGTGGATTTACATGGGCAATGAACAAAAGGATTACACGTGTGGATGATAGATCATATTCCCAATACAGGCAGTCCCCGGGTTACAAACAAGATTTGTAGGTTCTGTAGGTTTGTTTCTAAAGGGTAGGTTCACCTTTACAGAAAACTCTGTAAGGTAAACTTACACAGTTCCCCCTCCTCGCCCCCCCCCCCCCATGGTCCCGCTGACCTGGAACGTGGAAATCTCCAGTTCTAAGCCCTGGTATATCCACGCCAGGAGTCCGGGGCTTAGAAAACCCCTGAGCTGAATGTCCAAAACGTCCCTCGTCAGGAGGGTCATTTTGGAGCATTCTAATTGGTCAGTGCTGTCACACCAATCAGCAGCTGCATATCCCGTCCTGTCAGCTATGGAGAAGATGCGAGGCTGCAGAGAGGATTTCTAAGCGCCAGGCTCCTGGCGCGGATATATCGAGGTTTAGAACTGGAGATTGCCATGGTCCAGGTCAGTGGGACCGGGGGGGGGGGGGGGGGCGGTGAGGAGGGGGACCTGTGTAAGTTTACCTTACAGATCTTTCTGTAAATGTGAGCTTACACTTTAAGTTGAATTTGTTTGTCAGAACAGGTACATTTTTTAAGTGTAGCTCCAGCTAAAAGTATTTTTACCTTTTTTGGATAGCATAGGGAAGGGTTAACCACTTCAGCCCTGGAAGGATTTGCCCCCTTAATGACCAGGCCATTTTTTGCGATACAGCACTGCGTCGCTTTAGATGACAATTGCGCGGTCATGCAATGCTGTTCCCAAACAAGATTGACGTCCTTTTTTTCCCACAAATAGAACTTTCTTTTGGTGGTATTTGATCACCTCTGTGCTTTTATCATTTTTTGCGCTATAAACAAGAAAAGAGGGACAATTTTGAAAAAAAAAGCAATATTTTTTACTTTTTGCTATAATAAATATCCCTCAAAAAAAATAAAAAAGTAATTTCTTCCTCAGTTTAGGCCGATATGTATTCTTCTACATATTTTTGGTAAAAAAATCCCAATAAGCGTATATTATTTGGTTTATATATTGATTGGTTTGCACAAAAGTTATAGCGTCTACAAAATAGGGGATGGATTTATGGCATTTTTATTATGATTTTTTTTTTTTTACTAGTAATGGCTGTGATCTGCAATTTTTTTTTGGGACTGCGACATTGCGGCGGACAGATCGGACACTTTTGACACTTTTTTGGGACCATTGACATTTATACAGCGATCAGAGCTAAAAATAGCCACTGATTACTATATAAATGTCATTGGCAGGGAAGGGTTAACACTAGGGGGTGATCAAGGGGTTAAATGTGTGTCCTAGGGAGTGATGGGACTGCCTGGAGGAGGAGACCGATCGTTGTTCATACTTAGTATGAACAACAGATCAGTCTCCTCTCCCCTGACAGAACGTAGAGCTGTCTGTTTATATTGACAGATCTCCGTTCTGTCTTTCTCAGGAGCAATCATGAGTGCCCGGCAGACATTGCGACCACCGGGCAAGAACCATCGGCTCTGTCATCATGGCGCACGCGCACCCAAGTGGTCTTAAAGCGGCCAACGTATAGCTACGGCAATTTTCCCAGGAGAGCCAACCTGCTGCAGTATGACTGCGGCGGCTGGTCCTCTAGTAGTTAACTAGTAGTTTGCTGTCTGTACCCCTGTTCAGAAGATTTCCCTTCACTTTCTGTCCCTGTGAAACAAGGATTGGTGATAAAGTGGGATATTTGCGACTTGGGGACCGCCTGTACCTGTTCTAAAGCTGAAAGATTCAAAAATCTCTGTGAGCAGGTGACTTTTTGCATACCCTGTCCCCCACAAAGGCTCAATGAAGAAATAGAAACCAACACAGTTATTTGAATAATTTCAGTCTGGCCAAAAATTCTATATATTTGCAGCTCATTATTATTTTTTTTAATTCATTTTATTTGTTTTTTTCAGTACTTTCTGTTATTGTTATTTTTGTTTATTATTTGCTATTATTAGTGCTACTAATATTGCTATTATTATTTTTATCCATTATTTATCCATTAAATTATATTACATTCATTGCATTTTTTATATTCTTTTTGGCAATTGATTTGTAATATTTATATTTTTCATCTATACTGTTTTTGTTTTATTCACGCTATTCATGTTCCGGTCTCTGTTTCTGTTGTTTTACGTTTCTTTTTGCTTATATTCTTGTTATGGCCCTTCTTATTAAATGCTGTTCTGTCTTTTAAATTTATGGTCATGCATATCTATCATATCCTACATATCTCCATGGTATTTTGTCATTGGGCTTGCGAAAGAGGTGTCTGTCTATAGCCCTGAAACACCCAACCATGCCCACGTTGACGTCTGTCATCATTTACTTTCCCACAACCGCCATCTGACTTCCTGCATCGCTGTGCACTCCACACTGGCTTAGTTAGTTGCTATACATCAACAGCTTCCTTATGTATGGCTTATTGCTAAGTAATCCTGCCAAGGTCACACTATTCCAATCAAACCTACCGCTCAACTTGCCACAAGTCAATGCCTTTTTTTCCACCATATCCCTCCTACAGATTCCTAAAAATTGACAGACTTTATTTAAAGAAGAAATATCTCTGAAAGAAATCCAAGATGCCATAAAGAACCTTAAATTCAATAAACAATCTGACCCAGATGACTTCTTATTGAATTAAATTTTATAGTCCAAAACTAGTCTTGGCTTGAAATAACCTTTTAAAAGGGAAAAGATTTGGTCCAAATTCCAAAACGGCAGCTATTAGCATATTCCCAAACTGGCCACAAATTACCCACAATTGTCTACAGACTGATGTTACTCATTGCCAAAATTGTGTCCAAAGTTCTTGGCAATACAGCTAACTACAGGCATCACTAACCTAATATCCAAAAACCTAATGGGGTTTATGCAAGGCAGGCAAGTGAGACTATCTCATCCAAATCTCCAAAGACTGCAACATTGCTTACTCGCTACTCTCCCTTGATATAGAAAATGCTTTTGATAGTCTCTTCTGTGACTTTTTATTTTACATCCTAGGAAAATGGGAATATAACTTTATCAAATGGATTCAAGCTTAGGTTAGGTTAAATACTTGGGCTTTACTTGGGCTTTAAATCAAAGAACCCCAATAAGTTTGCCCCATTTCCCTCCTATCCTTTGTTTTGGCTATTGACTCCTTGGGTATACTAATTAGGCACACATCTGACATCACTGGATTTGACATTGTGGAATACCAACTCAAATTATGCATGTTTTCAGATGCCATTATGTTATTTTAACAAGTCCAGTAGTCTTGCTGCCAAATGTATCTGCATGTTAACAATTAAAATCTAAAATATCCCACTTTCCTGACACCACAGATCATCTAGAACAATTTTGATTTCAGTTGGTTCTCTGACAAGCTTCCTTATTTGGACATCAATCTGACTAATGCTTCTTCCAAACCAATTACCCAGTACGAATACATCACATACAGAGACCTGTAGTTGATTGGAAACACCACCCCATCTTTTGGCTAGGAAGGATAGATGTGATCTAAATGACAATTTGCCAAAAGTGCTAGACTTTTTTGTACTCTAGGGCTAGAGTAGCAAAAAAAGTACCTTTCAAAAGCAAAAATCAGGAACATCTCCCAGTTCACACTTCATGCAAATCCATTTTCCCCCATTGGGTTAGCTTTAGACATACACTATTTCCCCTAATTTCATTGCTTTTATTTTATGGACCCCTCCTGCTTTGAGAAATTGTTAACCCTTAAAGCTGGAGATATTGTCAAATACTCCAGATTGATGTCTCTTCATCTACACCTTTTTAATCTTAATATAGCCACCCTTCCTTAGGTAGGGGGTATCTATTTAAATTTAGAGTTACTATTTAGAGTGCTTTTAATCAGCCTGAGCCCGATTGATATTTATTTGTTAGATCTTTCCTAAGCTCTGGGTATTTTTTGCTTCTGCCTGCTGCTTTAGAGTATTGTGGGGAAGGCTGCAATAATAAAAGTTATGAATATTTAAACCTCTCTAGCCAACCACTAAGTGGTTTATAGCCAGTGATGTATCTGGGAGAGGGTATAAATATGCAGGAGTGACTTGGGAAGCCAGTCTTAACCCAAGCCTCCTGTCTGGGTGAACGAAACACAATTGCATGCTTGATCCTCTTACAACCGCTGCCTAAAGTGAGTGGCCATGTGATTAGCAAATCCCCAGAGGCCTGGGTTCAGAACCTATAATGCTAAGTAAGGGGATCATTGGAGTACTAGGGAGTAACTCTAACATAATTGGGATAGTGGAGCAGTTGTGTAGAAGCTTTGAACTCAACTGAAGTGTGATTCCATCTCATCAATGAGTCAGTAACTTAACCATTCAGTATTTTCTAGCCAGGAGCTGAATTTACAAGTTATTCTGTGAGAGCTGTACTTTTTGTCCCTCCAATGAGGTCTGTCACATCCATGGGTGTCCCTAACCCTCCCTCCCAGGAGTTTGAGTAATAGTCAATAAACTTCTTGTTTAGTCTAAAATGTGACTGGTGCCCATCAGTTCTCATTGCTCCACTAATGCTGAAGACTAGACCATGAGGTGAAATGCTAGTCCACCCTGGTGGAGATCTATCTGAACAACATGAAAGAGTTCAAAGCTTACCAAGGTTCAGAGAAATGAACTAGCAAGGCCTAACTAAATAGTCAGAAAAACGCTGAAAAATATAATAAAACAAGCATTACTGTAAAAATATAAACTTAAGTGGCGTGGCCAAGACCGGCATTTGAGAGAGCATGGGTCTCACAGCTCTGCAACAGCACCATTAATTGATCCGCGGCTACAAAATGGCTTCCCTGCTAGATCCCGACCCCTTCACCCTCCTGGATCACCCGCCGGCTCTCTGCACCAGAGAGAAGGCAAGGAAAGGGGAAAAGCTGGGGGGACACCAGGACCGAGACACAGGGGGGTCTGCTGAGTGGGCACACGTGGCAGCTCATGAGACATTATCACAAAGCACACTGCACGCTGCAGGACATGGAGACACAGACACTCGGGCAGAGTAACCCCCTCCCTCCCTCCTGCTGACACTGACGCTGAGGAATCAGTGCAGCCTACTTTGGCTGAAATACTTAGGGCTGTACATGTTTGCACAGCCTCTGTGAACACCCTTAAGAAGCAGTTTGGAGGGCTGAGAGAGGATGTCTCCCTGCTAAGGCAGGACCTGCAAAAAATTAGAAAGCGCACGACTGCTGTGGAAAGCAGGGTGAGTGAGGTTGAAGACAGACTCCCGCCAGTTGCTCGAGAGGCCCATGCTGCCTATGAACTTGCCAAAGACACTAACCAAAGAGCTGACAATATGGAAAATCTCCTGCGTCACAACAATGTCCGTATTGTAATATTGCCCGAGAGAACAGAAGGGAGAGATACCACCACCTTTGTAGAGACCTGGCTGATCGAGATATTTGGGAAGGAAGTTTTTTCCCCTTTCTTTACAGTTGAACGGGCGCACCGCACACCGGGCCAAAGACACTAACCAAAGAGCTGACAATATGGAAAATCGCCTGCGTCGCAACAATGTCCGTATTGTAGGATTGCCCGAGGAACAGAAGGGAGAGATACCACCACCTTTGTAGAGACCTGGCTGATCGAGATATTTGGGAAGGAAGTTTTTTCCCCTTCCTTTACAGTTGAACGGGCGCACCGCACACCGGGCCACCCGCCGCAACCAGGCGCTCCCCCCAGACCTATTTTGGCCCGGCTTCTGCATTATAGAAATAGAGAAGCGGTATTGAGAAACGCACGGGAAAAAGCCAATATACAGATAAATGGGGTTAGAGTGTCGTTCTACCCCGACTTCTCAGCGGATGTACAGAAATCCAGAGCCAAATTCTCGGATGTAAAGAGGTGCCTGAGAGCTTTGCAGCTACTTTACGCCATGCTGTACCCAGCCAAACTCAGAGTTACAGCAAATAGACAGTCCCATTTCTTTGAGTCGGCTCAGGAGGCGGCCTTGTGGCTGGCTCGCAACGAACAGGCCCTACGCCACTGAGCTAGGGATGAAGACGGAGAAAGACCTGCCTGACTCGACCATCACTGACCTCCCCCAGAGATCTTCACAAGATTATTACGGGAAAGTTGTTTGAAGCTCACTTATTGCCCCCTGGATGTTGCTGGGGTTCCCCCTTTGTTTTTATGTATACATGTTCCTATTTCCTTTTTTACATCTTTTTACAGCGACAGAAGAATTTGCACTTCAGGGGAATTCCCCTGTCTTATGCTGCTGGGAGACATAATATTACCATGTGAATCGTGAGCTATCTTGTGAAGTAGGCAAGAAAAAATGCGTTTCCCCTATCTAAGGGGTAAAACAGGATCACCAAATTGGTTTCTGTTCTCAGTTAACATTCACGGGTTTGTCCTGTTGACAGCCTGGTTCTCTGTTTTTTTGTGGTTTTTTTACTTATACCGAAAGCTATTGCTGCACGCTACTGCTTTCTGGATGCATGGTTCTGCATTTCTTGACACTTCTGAAATGGTTGCTGCCTACCCTGACACTATGCCCCACACTTGGAGACCGTACTTGCGGCCACTATCTATACTGCACGTGTGGAAGGAGGGACCCCTGAGTTTACCCGACCAAGGAGACTCAGATCTATCACACAATTCTCTAGACACTGGTTTGCTACTTCATTCCTCTTTGAGGAGATGTCTGCCCCTTCCAGATGGCTGAATTACCAGTCGTTTCTTGGAATGTGAGGGGTTTAGGCTCCCCACTTAAGCACATGATGGTATCTACCTGTATGAAGATATATCACCCTATGATTTTATGTTTGCAGGAAACGCATTTAACCAGTGAAACAAAATGCTGCCTTAACTATGCATGGGTGGGCAGGGCCTACCATTCTACTCACACCTCCTATTCCAGGGGTGTGAGTCTAATGATACATGGCTCAGTAGATTTTCAGGAAATTGATGTCTGTATTGATGCTGAGGGCAGATTTATCTTCTTGCATTGCCGAGTGCGAAAAGTGTACTGTATTCTGGCTTGTGTATATATATATACCCCCGCCGTTTCGGTGACGGTACTCCGACTCTTGCTGACATATTTAGAGGGCAAACCTGGATCTACCACTACTGATAGTGGGTGACTTTAACTGCTGGTTGAGTCCTTCCATAGACAGACACCCGAACTCGGGGGTCTCTGCCGCATTGAGGGAGTCTCCATTGCTGAGACTATTAAACGAAGTGGGTTGGATTGATATATGGAGGTTCAAACATCCTGTTGATAAACAATTTTCCTGTTTCTCCAAAACCCATGGGACACTGTCCAGAATTGACCTTGCTGCGGGTAACCCTGTCATGCTCCCATCCATATCGGAGGTGATGTATAAGCCCCGCAATGTATTGGATCACTCACATGTAGTGATATATTCGATTATATCCCCGCCATCCACACTCCCCAGAGCCCCATGGAAATGTAATGCCTTCTGGCTGAAGCTATTTTTGACACATGATGAGATGGAGCGGAGCATGGGGGAATTTCTGGATGGACGGGACTTCACTGACTCCCCAGCAACAATGTGGGACACTTTTAAGGCATGTATGAGAGGGCTACTTATCGCTGAAATTAATAAGGTAAAGAAGAACCTTGAAAAACAGGTAGCGGCTCTGGAGAAGGCATATGTACAAACCCCGACAGACTCGACCAGGGAGGCATGGCAGTCAGCTCAATCAGCCTATGAGCGGTTGTTGTCCTCCACGGCAGAGAAAAAACTTATTTTCTCCAAGGTAGCTTTCTATGAGGAGGGGGAAAGCACAGGGCGCACGTTGGCCAGGATAACTAACTCCCAACAACGCTCCCCTACTATCGGGGCTATCAAGACGACAGAGGGCAGGATAACGAACTCCCCCGACTTAATCTTGGCGGAATTGGCCAGATTCTATGAGAATCTCTATCTTCCGACCGGACAGTATACTCAGACGGAACTTACGGAATATTTACAGAGCATTGCTTTCCCACAAATCACGACTGACCAACCAAGGGCCCTGGATGCCCCTATTACATTGCAGGAGCTACAGACAGCACTGGCAGCGTTTCCCAATTGTAAGGCCCCTGGGGAGGATGGGATACCCATAGAGGTATATAAGCAATATGCAGATAAACTCCTGCCCAAACTTTTAGCTGTGTTTAACGCGGCCAGGGAGCGGCAGGCTTTGCCTTCTTCCATGGCCGTGGCTAACATTGTCCTCATATTAAAACCAGGAAAGGACCCTATAAACCCAGGCTCATACAGACCCATATCTTTGCTACAGAGCGATATTAGGCTTTTGGCCAAAATTCTGGCAATTAGGCTGAACGGTGTCATCACAGGGATCGTTCACCCTGATCAGGCTGGTTTTATGCCTAATAAGTCGACGGCTGTCAACTTACGGAGGTTTTACCTTAACATATAACGTAGGGCAGAGGGCCTTGCTCTCATTGGACGCTATGAAGGCCTTCGATAGCGTCAGATGGGAGTACCTGTGGGAAATTCTCAGACGTTTCAGCTTTGGAAAATCATATATCTCCTGTCCATCCCAGGAATTGTGGGCTTTAAATATGGTGAACAAACAGGAGAAAATAATGTTATACGCAGATGACACTATGATCTTACTTGGCGATGTGGAAGGCTCGCTTACAGAAGTTATGGCTACCATAGGAGAGTTTGGCAAGTACTCTGGTCTTCAGATAAACTGGACTGAATCTTCTCTGATGTTAATTGACGAAGGGGGGACGCCCCCAACCTCTAATACAGTACCACTGACTACTTTATTTAGATACTTGGGTATTCAGGTGACGCCCAACATTTGTAACTATGGAAGAATGAATGTCTCCCCGCTGCTACAAAGATTTAAAGACCGGATCAAAACATAGAACTCTAATTAAAATGATCCTCATGCCACAATTACTCTACGTACTCCACAATGCCCCGACGGTCGTGACTCTGAAGGTGTTTAGAATTGTTAACTCCTTGTTTCGTACACTTATATGGAAGAACCGCACACCTAGAATTAAACTTGAACATCTTCAAAGACCAAAAGACGAGGGAGGGCCTGCCCTCCCAAATCCTTGGTTATACTACATTGCTGCACAGCAACAACAGCTGACAGGGATGATCCACACGAGCACAGAAAGAGAGAAGTGAATTGGTGACTCTTCAGAATTAGTAATGTTACATACAGTGGGGAGGGGCTCGGTATCAACAGCCCTGGAGTCGACAGCATTTGGGAAACCAAATAAACTATTCCTGACATATAACCTTATTCAAAAAATTTGGAACAAAACTAGATATCTGCAAGGGGTGACGGGGTACGCAGACTATAGCCTATATCTGGGCTAACGACTCATACCCAGAACTAGCTAAACTACAGCACGGCACATTATGGAAAAGATATGGGGTGGTCTACCTTGGACAGATCTTTCACAATGGAAAAATGCTTACGTTTGAAAACTTGCAAGGCCTTTTTGGTTTACCGCAATCTATGAGATTTTACTAATTGCAACTAAAGCATGCTATCACGGCCCAAAGTAGATCCTCGGAGTGGGTCCCCTCCCCAACCCCATTGTTTAATTTAATAGCAAGAGCGCCTAATACTAAGGGCTTTATATCACAATGTTATAATATGCTATTACAAAACTATTTGAATAAATACCCGCTGCGAATGTTGGACAGGTGGGAGGGGGAGGTGGGCCCGATTGATGGAGATCAGTGGGAAGAGGTCCTGCAGGCAGTACCCACATGCTCCTTGAATGTATCACACAGATTGTCGCAGCTGTATCTATTGCTCAGAGTGTATTATACTCCCCACAGATTGTTTATCATGGGCTTACAACCTACCCCACTCTGCACCAGATGTAAGAGGGATCATGGAGACCTGATCCACCCACTGTGGAGGTGCCCGAAACTCCACCCCTACTGGCAGGGGGTGGTGGACACTATATACAGGGTGTTTCAGGTCTCAGTGCCTACAAATCCAAGGCACTGCCTACTCAATGTTCTGGATGAATTGGGCTGCGAGGAATAAACTAGGGTAGCAGCCATTAGATCTCTATTTCAGGCACGCAAGCTAATAATGGCTCACTGGATATCCGAAGAGCCTCCTACTCTTAAGGAGTGGATTAACAAAATGGGAGACATGCTCCGGAAGGAGAAAACAATTTACCAACATAGGGGCTCCGCCCAGAGATTCGAGAAGCTATGGGGACCATGGCTGAATGGACTAGCCCCGGTGGATTTGGTCATGGGCAGATTGCTGGGTATTGGTACCTGAACGGGGAATACCCTGGATTATTGGCTTCAATCAGGGGGCGCTGGTGATTTAATCTAGAACATGGCATGTGGCATGACCAGGTAGTCAAGGAATGTTTAGACAAATATGCAGACCATGCAAAATTATTGCATGTGATATTTGTAGCTTTGTGTATGTATATATATATGTCCTTTAATAAACTTTTTCTTTGGATAAAAAAAAAAAAAAAATATATATATATATATATATATATATATATATATATATATATATATATATATATATATATATATATATATATATATATATATATATATATATATATATATATATAGCCTATCTTGAAGGTGGACAGTGTCAATTAGTAGAGCAGTGGGCAATGTAGTAAGGCGGTGGATGGTGTGTGGACAGTGTCAGTAGGGCAGTAGATGGTGTGTGGATGATCCCAGTAGGGCTGAGGATGGTGTACTTAAAGCAGTGACATTGTTGGTAGGGCAGTGGACAGTCTGTGGACAGTGTCAGTAGAGCAGTGCATGGTGTCAGCAGAGCAGTGGAAGGTGTCAGTAGAGCCATGAACGGTGTCAGTAGGGTAGTGGATGGTGTCATTAAAGCAGAGAATGTGTCAGTAGGGCAGAGGTTTTTGTCAGTAGGGCAGTGGATGGTGTCAGTCAGTAGAGCAGTGGACAATGTCAGTCAGTAGAGCAATTTTATTTTTCAATTATTTTTCTATTTTTTAGCAGCCCTGTTGTGGGGATTTGGTGAAATATCAGGTGTCTAAACAGACCCATAGGGGTTAATGTATGAAAACTGAGAGAGTGCAAAATCTGGTGCAGCAGTGCATGGTATCCAATCAGGTTCTAACTTCAGCTTGTTCAATTAAGCTTTGACAAAAAAAATGGAAGCTGATTGGTTTCTATGCAGAAAACTAGATGTAACCAGATTTTGCACTCTGCAGTTTTAGTAAATCAACCCCATGGTGTCTTACGTTTGAAAAAAAGAAAGGCGATTGAGCTGCACAGAATGAATGAACAGGAAGAGTTCTGTACAGCCTCCCTGTTTATTCGCAAACTGAGGCAACGTAAACACAGTTTACTATGCTTCAGTTATGAATGAACACAGTGAGTGATTGGTACCAATGACTCATTGTTTTCATTCAAAAAAGGAAGGGGCCAGTAAATTATATACTTACAGGCCCCTTCCCCTGTTCTCCATCCTGAAAGGATCCCCCCAGCAGCCAGCAGGAGAGGAGAGGAGAGGAGAGGAGGGAAAGCCAGAAGTGCTGTAATTACTTGAACAACTAGTGTAATTACCTGAACTTGACCTGTCTCAGCAGTTCCTGTTTACAGTAGCACTTAGGAAAGAAAAACCACCGTGGAGAAACTGCGTCTCCAAAATGTGTTGACAACATCCCTTAGTTTAATATATAGAACAAAAAATACCCCCCAGTACTGTGGGACTTTATGGGCAGACTATGATAAACACTTGTAATGGTTAAAAACATTTGATAAGACTTATTAAAGTATTAAAAATTATTTTGGTGCAAACATCACCATGGAAATACATAGTATATAATACAAACTATAATACCAGGCTCATAAAGAGCTAATGAAAGGCATGAAGGTTGCTTCTCATAAGACCCAATGCGTTTAGGGAATGTAGAAATATATCCCTTGTTCAGGGCAATAGAGTAGATCATAAATTTGAAGACACTCAATAACAGAACAAAGCACAAATTAAGAACATGTAGCAGGACATAATCTGCACACACATATACACTGTGACAAGCGAGAAAACACTTACATACCAATGCCGCATCATATGAAAATTAAAAATTGAAAAAGTAAAAGATGGAGCTGCATCAGATGGAAGTTTCCCTATAAGTATGTTCTACAAATAAATGGGGAACCTCTGAGGCCCGAGATGTCCCACACAAGGATCCACAAAAAAGTAGCAGCTACCCCAGACAGCAAGAGATGGAGGCTTCACAAATGGAACCGGAGGTTGCAAAAAGGAGATCTTAGGATGGATATGCAAGTAGGTGAAGTAGCTCAACCTATAAAGAGAATAAACACATAGGGGTAGACTGCAGAAAGGAGGTAGAGGGTGTGTACCCATCCAATTACCTCATTGCGGTCACCGAGGCGCACAATGAGGGGCATGATAGCATTTGATTAGCTCATCGCTAACATGGAAGGCCAAAAAAGGATCCCCAGAGCCATAAGTGCACGGCACCCACCCACACAGAGAGTGGAAGGACACCATGCACCCACAGCACACCAGCTCACAATTATACTCAGCAAATGCATGGAAAAGGAGCAATGCCACACATGGTGGGCATGCCCGATGTCCTGCAATGCAGCGTAAATAGGCCACCCATGCTGGATGCTAGGCCTTTGTGTACCAGGCGGGGGGGTCAGAGGGGAAAATGTCAAGCAAAGCCTTAAGAACCAATAGGGTCCATGAAAAAACATTGAAATAATAATTGCATAATATGTTCAAAGAAATAAAAATTACAACAATGCCACATAATTATATGTATGCAAAACATTGTGTGAAAATTTAAGCAGACTGAACGAAATTGTGAATTGGTATGCACATACAGAAAACCACGGCTGAGACAATGGTAGTACAGGTTATGGAGGACAAAAAGTCATCTGTAGATTCATGACAAGGCAGTCATCTAGATACAGTATTTACTTACATTTACAATGCATGAATCTATCTATTGGTGATAGAGGGGTGGCTGGAGAGAGGGGGCGGCGCCCATGCTCCTTTATGGACACACCATCACTGACCAAACTGGGCATGAACAGAGTGATTCCAAAGGCTCTGTACTATCAGGAGATGGATTAGGGACAGTGGAAGAAGGGGAGGATCAAAGAGCCTTTTTACACAATGTGCAGGATTAACCCCTTAGGTTCCACAGTGAGTATAACAAGCATGCTTTACTGCATATACAGCAGGGGTCTCAGCCCTCCAGCTGTTGTGAAACTACAAGTCCCATGAAGCATTGCAAGACTGAGAGTTACAAGCATGACTCCCACAGGCAGAGGCATGATGGGACTTGTAATTTTGCAACAGCTGCAGGGCCGCCAGTTTGAGACCCCTGATATACAGACTGATTTTACTGTTGTAGGGTTTAGTAACATTTTAATTCAAAAAAATTTATGCAATTAATAAGTTGTGGTGAATCAGGAAAGGAACATACAATTTAGTATTCTTCTATGTCAATAAAAATGCTTCCAGCTTGTCAGAAGGTATTTTATGTGGCTCATTTGCCTGTTAGTTATCCGTGTGATTTGTCAGTGCTTTCATTTGCCAGCAATCTCACTTTCTCATAAAATATGGCTCTTAATCCTCAGATTTAGAGCAGGATTCAGGCGCCTGCAGAGTTTCTCTAATAATGACATGGCAACATGAACTTAGACATTCTGCTGTGTAATCTAAGATACAGCAGATATCATTTCGCCCCACTTCTTAATGTTTACTGGCATTTTCTAAAGTTAGTCATCGCAGGTACAACTTGATCAATTATTGTGAGCTGCTAGTGGATATACTTCAATACCATGAGCACATGTCAACACTAGATAGTGTGGTACAGTATATGTAAAACAGGTGAAAGTCATACAGTTCAAAAACATTTATCCTGTCAATTTGTTGTTGCATAAAGATAGGATTGCAGAATTAAAGTATACTTAAACACTAAAATCTTATGAAAGCTTTATCATGGTACATGTTTATCATGTAAAGTCACTAAAATATTTTTGCATACACTGTTTTTATTAAAATAGTATATAGTAATAATGCTAAAATGGTCCTTGTAAAGGCACTTCAAGTTGTAGGGTGACAATGATCTGTTTCCCAATCTTTCTCCTGCATTGAAACTCTGTCTCACACTCTCCCAGGGAGACTTCAATGTGCTGTGCTGATGCACAGTGCACAGTCTCCGCTGTTATCACCACCAAGAAATTCATCCTTTGAAATGCCAGGCTGCAGGAGATTAGCAGTGTTAATATGTGTAGCACCCTTTTTCCCCTGGGGAGATGAGGAGGACCCCCAGACAGTTCCATAATGTGCTAGCATTTCAACTCTAATGCCCCGTACACACGATCGCACATTCCGACAACAAAATCCATCTTTTTTTCCGACAGATATTGGCTCAAACTTGTCTTGCATACACACGGTCACACAAATCTTGTCAGGAATTCCGAACATCAAGAACGCGGTGACGCACAACACGTATGATGAGCCGAGAAAAATGAAGTTCAATAGCCAGAGCGGCTTTTCTGCTTGATTCTGAGCATGCGTGGAACTTTGTGCGTTGAAATTGTGTACACATGATCGGAATTTCCTGATTTTGTTGTCGGAAAATTTGAGAACCAGCTCTCAAATTTTGTGCGAAGGAAATTCCGATGGAAAATGTCCGATGGAGCCTAAACATGGTCAGAATTTCCGACAAAAAGCTCCCATCGAACATTTTCCGTTGGAAAATCCGACAGTGTGTACGTGGCATTAGTGCAGAATCCTTAAACTATTGAAACCAAAATAATAGGTAATTGAGCATCTGACCCAAAAGATAGCAAGGACCATTGTAGCAGAGGTGACTTGTGCTCAAATACCTTTTTTGGCCTCAACTATGTAAGGAAAGTTAAAAAAGCTAGCACATGGAGCTTCCTGGAGTCCTGCCCTCTTGCATTTGAAGACATGATGTTGCTCACTTGACATTAGTTCCATTCAGAGAACACCTTGTATTTCTCTCAGTGAATACCAGGCATTCTCTAATTGGATGAGGTGGATATTGTGACATCACCCCCCCCCCCCCTGCATCTACTCCTAGTCCAATCAGAGAACACTTTGCAATCACTAGAAGAATGCAAAGCATTCTCTTAATGCCATAATGGCATCTGTGATGAGTGAATGACTGTTTTCACTATGCAGTAGGGCATGGGACCTGAAAGACACTCAGTAAGGATCACTGTGATAGAGCAGCTACTACATTGATTCATAACTTCCACAGTAATTGGCCAGGTATGGAACATGCATATTTACATTGGTCTAAGCCAGACTAATGCAACTATGCAAAAAAAAAAAAAAACCATACCCGGAGTTCAGCTTTAAAGGTAGATTGGTAAACAGAGCATGAGCCTGCTTGATATATTGTATATTATATATATATATATATATACACACACAGTAAATAAAATAAAAATAAAAGCAAAGAAAACGTCCATCAATCCCGAGAGGCACCCGATAGGTGAATGAATCTTGACTAAACAGTGATCTTCCACCAACACCACAGTAAGCCAAGCCTCTTATCTTTACAACTGGACCACTAGATTATAGGTGGTCAAAAACGCCTAAACATCAATCCACCACGGACTGCTCCAGCATGGATCCAGGCATCACTCCTTATGTTCATAGTTTAGTATATCATAGTTTAGTATATCAAAACTATTTGAATTTATTAAAACCACATCTATATACTCACACAGTAGTTATAAACAGGCATGTCATATGAAAAAGTTCCAAATGGTTCCAAACCGACAAGATAGCCATGGTCCTCATGCACAGTGACGCCACAACCCCACGCGTCCAAAAAGGTGTGGAGTTTTTGGATGGGTGGCGTCGCTTTGTATGAGGACCGTGACCATGTTGTCGGTTTAAAGCACACGAGTTAAGGGGTTAAAAGCACAAGTCTATAGATCCTTTAGATTGTTTGTACTCACAGAATGTTCAGGGATAGCTGGTTGCTTCCTTCCAACTTCCAAGTGACACTCTATACCAGTGATACTAGACCAGATTTTGAATAGACAGTCCCTTCAGCCAGCTCTCTGTAGAACCAGGCTCTCTGTCACTAACCTCAGGCCCTCAGGACTCCCACCTGAGGCTGCATGGCAGCACAATCTCTCTCAATCCAGGCTCTGAGGTCACCCACTTGAGGCCACATGGCAGTAAATGCTAGGGGAGGCAGCGACTCTCCCCCAGCTGGTGCAGAGCCCATGTGCCCCTAATATATAAATACAGGCACCCAGCATGCATAGGGGCACCTCCCCTTGTTATTGGCCAGGGCTGTATGAATATTCATGCTCCCATCTGCATGGTTTCTGCCTATTATCCAGCACTTTCCATAGTTGGTAGGATACAGTGAAACTTCAAGACAGCATGAGCAGCACCAGAGCACTCTGAGCAGACTACATTAGCCAATCACTGCTCTCTGTTAAGCAGACAGGAATTACATTTACCTAGCTGTCTCTCTGTTAAGCATAGAAACCAAAAATGATTATATACTAACTGTAGCACCTAACTAGATGGGGGCTACACAGGTATTTGCCAGATTTTACTCATGATGACAATAGAGATAACATAGAACAGTGTGAATGTACAGTATTTCCTGTTTAAAAATAAAATCCAATTCATTCTCCCTATCTTTCTCCTAAAGCATTCATCCTCTTTTGTGTAATTCTCAGTGAAGCATAGTGGGGACAGCTGTCTGCACCCAAAAGGCATCAAGCCTAGTAGCTCTCTGTGCCAGTATCCTCACTGGTTTTATTCACCCAGTTTGCTACATCCTAGGCTGACTCGGTCTGTCTTCAAGCACCTCCATATGAATATTTTTTTTCCTAGCTGAAGATTCTATAGATGCACACAAAAAAAAAATCAATAGAGGTTTAGAGAAAATCAAGTCTTGTTGCAGGAAACTAGCCAAAGTCTGCTTCCCAGACTGACCATCTGGGTTTTATGGCATTAAGTCAACTGCAAAAGCAAAAGGCAGTAGAGAGGAAAGGGGCATTCATTTAGCTTTGGAAGGAATTCCTAAAACCGGTTAGGAGAATTATTGTTCAGACCATGTGGCTTGAGCTTGAATGGAAATATTATTTCTAGAAATCCTGGCTCTAAATCAGACTAGAAATGAACATGCCTTGCGGCATGGAAGCTATAATAGATAATAATTTTAAGAGAACACATTAAGGTGACACAATCACTCTAGACTTAGTAGTAAGGAATAATAGCACAGAAAAAAAAAATATATATATATATATATATATATTATATATATATATATATTGTAATGTTTGGGGTATTTAGCTCAAGCGATAAATGCGTTTTTAGTGCAGTGAGTCCACCTCAGACAGGCATTATAGTTAAGGGCCTGGTAGCCCACGTTTATTAAACCAAAAGACAAAAGCAAAAAGGTCCATTCAGGATTCCCATGCAGGGATTTAACTTCATTAAGCACTCCAAAAATAAGGAAAACATACCAAGCCACCTGGCTCTCTTGTCAGCAGTTCCTCTGCTTGCTCTCAACAGATTTGCCAATTCTTTACAGCCCCCTGGACTCACTGGCTTCCTCAGTCTCCCCGACTCTCAAGGCTGGCCAGCCTTTCCCAGTCCCTGGGCAAAGAATCCCCTTTACATAGGCTGCAGACTCCCACAGGGCAGACCACTCTCCAGACACAGGTCTGTCTTCACACAGCAGTAGCAACAAGCTGCACACACTCCACCTTCCTCCCTCCCTCTGCTCTCACTAGCCCCTCGCTATATGGGCTGTGTGCACCTGGGCACACAACCTGCTGGCTCTCCATAAGACATGGACACAGGGTTAGAGATCCCATCCCTTTTCCCAGTGAAAGGGACTATTACATATCCCCCCCCTTTGTTTCGATCCGGAGGGAGGAACACCAGCACCCGTCATGGTTGGGACACCTCTGTGCTGGCTGTCAGCCACGTAGGCCCAACCTTTTTTTCGGGTGCGCTTCCAGGTACGTCCCACCCTGGATCTTAACAGGGTCCTACATTTCCCTATACTCCCCCCTTGTTTCGCACCGGAGGGAGGAACACATAAACCAGTCACTAAGAATGGGACACCTCTGTGCCAGCCATTCGCTGCGTAGGCCCCTTTCTTTTTCCGGGTATGTTTCCACCAGCACTTCACCTTGAACCATGGGCTCCCACTAATCTCTCTATCCCTTCCACCTTCTGGCCACGGGATCCTCCTTTTCCCTCCCACAGACCTACTCTCCTGGGACTGTTGGGGACCCATTTCCATGAAATCTGTCAGGGACTGACCCCTCTCACTACCTGACGCAACACTAACCAACAACATCTGTTTATCAGGTTCACTAACCCCTGTGTGGTTACCCTTGGCAACCAAATCATCTGAGATCAACACCACATACTTCTGTTTAACCTCGATAGCAATGTTCCACAAGGGGTTATTTAATTCAATATTATCATCATCAAGACCTCTTGTCACCTGGTTTGCTAGGACAGGGTCTAGGGAGGGACCATCTACAGGCAAGCAGTTACTCCCTATGGGACATTCCCGCAGTTTCACATCGCTCCCTGTTGTCCAACACTCCAATAGCGACTGTCCTACCAACGCACATTTTGCGCCACATTTTTCCACACCAATCTCTTTAACCATTTCTGTGTCCATTGGTACCTCAACCAATACCTCTGAGTTGTCCGACAGTGCTCTACAGTGCTTCTCATACACTTTTTCATTACAGATACCAACACTGCCATTTCCTGTCAAAGTGTCTCCGGGTACCTCAAACTGCACCTCCCTGCGAGTGATGGATTGAATTCCCACTACTGCTGCGTCTTTTCCGGGCCCTTCCCTTTCACGAGGTCTAGCGGGTGAGACAGCACACGCGCCATGTACCAACCACTGCTTAGCTGCACCTCGGATCGCATCAGCAGGAATGCACCTCATCACACCAGCATACGGAGAGACTTCTACTATGTCTATCATTTCTGATTCCTTTAGCAGTTCCCCTGAACGCCTTCCGCACATAACTGTCGCTGGAAGCACTCTCGCAGAGAACTGCGAGACCACTTTCTGCAAAAGTAACCAACATTGCAGTAACCAATTTTTATCAACATTGCTTAACATCGCCTGTACCATGTGTCTCCACTGATTGGTACTACGCAGTACCAGGTCGCCCATCTGCGGTGGATACATGCAGGTATACAGCGGAAAGATTTTCACCAATTCCAACAACATCTCAGTTATTTCTAGACATGCCACATCTAAACACAGAACTCTAGGGACTTTTCCTTTACTAACGACGTGGAGGGGCTCATCCACTGTAGTCTGAGAGGATGAGACCTTGGAAGAGACCTCCACCTCCTTGGAGGTACCCACCATCACTGCCTGTTGCTCCCCTGGAGCACTGTCAGCCATATGTCTCCTCTTCCCCTCCAACTCAACAATGAGCCTCTGCAGGTCAACAATAGTCACATTGTCACCTTGACACTTGCTATTACGTAGTTGCTGGGCTGTGGACAACCCATCTGCCATGTCTGCGCCCAGAACCGTTCCTTCAGACTGGAGGGCATCAGTCTTTACAGAGGCTAGCGTACTCTTGAGCACCGGCCATTCTGTGATCCCTCCATTGGGCATAGCAGGTGTTCTGTCCACACCTTTGTTACACATCGTTGTTTCGTAAGTCTTTGTCACTTGGTCTAGTGCTGCAAGTGTTTTCTTGCACCAATCATCCACGTCCCTTGTGGTTCCATCACCAGTGCTCCACAGCGCTGCATCAGCTGCTCTAGAAGGCCCCACAGGAACCTGGGATTCACTAGCCAAAACAGCACACTTGTCACTTCTATCTACCTCACATTGTGACAATATTTTTTTACTCACATCAACGTGAGAGATTGCATCCTCAACCAAGGCAATGTGCAATACCTTATTTTGACCACCTTGCTTTGGTGGCGCTACAAACACATCTAGCTTTGAACTCTCAGCTTTTACAGGCTGAATTAACCCCTTGCCAACTGGGCTACACTTAGGGTTGTGGGGCTGTGCCCACACACGCTCACTGTGTGACTCAGTCCAACCTTGTTCCACCAGAGTAGGACCAGAACCATCCTGGACAGACTCTGGCTTCATCACATGGAGACCCCCTGAGACCTCCATGGACAATCCTATGCCTCTGCCTGTCACGTGAGATCTACTCTCATCATTGGTAGTGAACACATTACCAACCTCACTCTCAGATATGACATTACAAGAAATACATGTTTCAATGTCATTACAATCCACATCACTTTTACCCATAGTAACACTTTTGTCAGCACAATCATTAGCATTTTCATTGCATGTAGATACAACTGCCATTTTTGGGGGTTGTCTATGAGCCACCATAACCTCTGAGCGACTCTTCACAGCGCCCGCTCTCGGTAAAGGGGTACTCTTACCTATTTGGGCAGCTCCATAGCTGACCTGGGAAACTCTCTGCTCAGTCACTGCGAGCTCCTTGGAAGTTTCCCTGGGCAACCCTGCAGCATCTGTAACTAGGGAACATGGCACCAGCACTGTTTTGGTCACCCCTAGCTCAATTTTCTCAGCCATCTGCTGGATTATAGCAGGCACATGCAGAGTCCCCATGTCCTTTCCAGTCTCTAGCCCTGCAGCTAGTTGGGCTTTACGCTGCGCCTCCCCACTGCTCTGGGTAGCACACTGCAGCAAGTCCATGTCCATTTGTACTGCGGATCTCCCCACTGGACATACTCCCACTTCACTGGGTTCAGCATCATAAACTGAAACAGTCTTACCAGTTCCTGCAGCTGGTGTCATAGCCTTCACTTGAGTGCGATGTCTTTCATCTGTGGTGTCTCCACAGGCTGACGCCCCCATGTGGTCACGGAGCAATACTGCAGCCTTTCTAGACCCACTGATGCCCCCTGTAGGCAACACAAGATCCCTAGGCCATTTTCTCCTTACAGCAACTTTTTCAAATTTTTTCAGGAAGTCCCCAACCTCCTCTGTAGGTAGCATGGGTTGCACATAGTCAGAGGCCACAATCTCAGCCCCTTGCACTGCGGCCCACTCTTTGCGATTCCGCTTGAACCATTCATTCACTGTATCGCACATCACTTGGCCTTCTGGACTGGCCCTCCTAGGTGGAGACATCTTCTCAGGCCACGCTGAGCTCACTTCCACAGGTAAAACGCCTGTATGCAACACAGTTCATCAATTTAACTTCTGCGCAATGCAGTTTGCCTGGCTGCCACACACCGCTAGCAGCAATTCCTGAAATGACTCACTACTGGCGCAGAGACCCGGACTTCACCGTCTGTTGCCCGCATTCGAACACCACTTGTAATGTTTGGGGTATTTAGCTCAAGCGATAAATGCGTTTTTAGTGCAGTGAGTCCACCTCAGACAGGCATTATAGTTAAGGGCCTGGTAGCCCACGTTTATTAAACCAAAAGACAAAAGCAAAAAGGTCCATTCAGGATTCCCATGCAGGGATTTAACTTCATTAAGCACTCCAAAAATAAGGAAAACATACCAAGCCACCTGGCTCTCTTGTCAGCAGTTCCTCTGCTTGCTCTCAACAGATTTGCCAATTCTTTACAGCCCCCTGGACTCACTGGCTTCCTCAGTCTCCCCGACTCTCAAGGCTGGCCAGCCTTTCCCAGTCCCTGGGCAAAGAATCCCCTTTACATAGGCTGCAGACTCCCACAGGGCAGACCACTCTCCAGACACAGGTCTGTCTTCACACAGCAGTAGCAACAAGCTGCACACACTCCACCTTCCTCCCTCCCTCTGCTCTCACTAGCCCCTCGTTATATGGGCTGTGTGCACCTGGGCACACAACCTGCTGGCTCTCCATAAGACATGGACACAGGGTTAGAGATCCCATCCCTTTTCCCAGTGAAAGGGACTATTACAATATATATATATATATATATATATATATATATATATATATATATATATATATATGTAGAAAGAAATTTCAAATGATTGCTGCACAAAAATAAATTTATTGAAATGGAAAACATACAAAAAAGCATACAAAAAATTTATCAAAAACGTTCCATTATATAGTTATAGTTTCGGGCTATATTGCTAGCGCCCTTCCTTACACTGGAACATATCACAATTGAGTGTTCTTTTCACACCATTTATAAGAAAGCATAATTGGAATCAACTGCATTAACAAGATCATTATCCAGCATCACATGTGTCAAAGATCTCTTTAATCAAAAATAGCAAGATGAAAAGGCTAGAAGATGGATACAAATTCCTATTTGCTCTAACATGCATCCCTGATGACAGGCTATAATATAAAATAGAAAAAGGAAAAAATAGAGAACATATGCCTTTTTATCTTCATATTCAGTAAAGTGGTGTGTTAAATTCAGACATATTAGGATAATTTTCACCCAATATGGACCAGTGTTTCCTGATAATACTAAATATCCTGAAGGAAAAGGGATGAAATTGAGCCACAAATGGAATCCTACTTTGTCTAATAATTGTGGGTTTGATCCCTGATGAAATCATCTCCCGTTCTTTATGTACCACCTCTGAAGGGTAACCCCTCTGTGTGAGTCTCTCTTCCATTTCATTAAGTTGCTGAGAGCAAGCCTATTACCCGAGTTAGTTGGCTTTTGGGAATATTATCTATCTATCTATCTATCTATCTATCTATCTATCTATCTATCTATCTATCTATCTATCTATCTATCTATCTATCTATCTATCTATCTATCTATCGATTGATCTATCGATCTATCTAGATCGATAGATAGATCAATAGATAGATAGATAGATACAGTATGTCTTTTTTTTCAAATAGTTTCTTTTATTGAAAAGAAGAAAGCATTTACAGAGCAATTATGAGTTACAGAGTATTGTCGTACTGTGGCATATAAGAAAAACTTCAACTTCACTTCAACACTTATTCGTGATGAGGGATAATGGCCCATCCTGTAGATCCAAATGGATCCAGATATGGCGGAGAATATCAATTCAGAAGATTGGCTGGTATGTGTTTGGTAGTAGTGTGGGTTTGTGAGACTTGTAATGTGAGGGGAGGACATTACTGAGAAGGGGTGTAGTTAGTATGTAAATCAAGTTGAGATTAGGTGTTTTCTGATGTTGAAAGGAGTAGTTGGTATTCTTCATGTGTTTGGTCTCCGGGGGGTTGTTTTGTGGTCGTGTGAAGTGGGGAGGTTGCTCATTTAATTGGGTATCGAAATGAGATATTTAGGGAAGAAAGGGGATGGAGTGGGGGAAGGGGAGGGGAGAGAGGGGGTGGAGTAGATGGTGGAGGGAGAGGGAGGGTGGGACTTCTCTGGCTTACCTTGATTGTTTTCAGTCGGGTGTGGAAGGACAAGGTGAAGTTTGGGTAGTTTTTGGAGGGTGTCTACTTGTTAGGGGGAAAGGTATTAAGAAGGGGGTAGAATGTATGGTGAAAGGATTGTAAGATGAACTGAGTGGGTTCTATCAATGTTTGAGATCCTCTCTAAGTAGGTGGGTTCATGATATTAGAGTATTAAAGCGTCGTTTGGTAGTGTAGCCAACAGGCCCACTTTTGGCTGAATTTTGTCGGGGTGTCTCGCGAGATGTGAATATGTTTTTCCATTTCGGCGACTTTTTGAATTCTTGTGAGCCATTCTTTGAGAGTAGGTACCTGTTTTGAGTGCCAGTGTATGGGGATGCATTGTTTAGCTGCGTTGACCATATGCATTGTTAGAGATTTGTGGAAGGAAGTACGTGGCAAGGGCAAGTGATGAAGAAGGAATTGGGCCGGGGTGAAGTCTAGGTTATATGAGGTTACTTTGGCAGTTATTCGATAAACATCCGACCAATAGTGATGCAGGGGGGAGCACGACCTCCAAATATGTAGTAGGGTACCTCTTTCTTGGTGGCATCTACAACAGGTCTCTGGAATTTCAGGTTTGAATTTATGTAGGAGTGCTGGAGTGCGGTACCACCTGGATTGGATTTTGAATCCATTTTCCTGGGTGGTAAGGTTTGTTGACCATTTGTGTATGTTCAGAAATATTTGTTTCCAGTTCTCTTCAGTGAGTGAAATGGAGAGATCTGCCTCCCACTTTTTACTAAGGTGTCATTGGCTTTGAGGTCTGCAAAGATAAGATTGTGTATATAAGAGATAAGGTGGGTTTTAAGGTGTTGTCTTAGTGCAAAGAATTTCGAAGGGGGATAGTTGCCTGGAGCAATGAAAGTTTTTGTCCAAGGATTTAAGGTAGTGGGCAATGTGTTTCTGTGGTTCTGTGTTTGCGCTCACTCCAGAGGAACCTGGAGCATAACTGTTTGTAAGTTTTGAAGAAGGAAGGCGGGATTTGTATGGGGATCGTTTTGGGGATCGTTTGGAGTAAGTACAAGTACAAGAGTCTCGGCAGAGCATTCATCTTCAGGATGACCGCTCTGCCGAACCAGGAGAATAATGGTTTGTTCCAGTTTTTGAAGTCAGAGGTTAATTTGTTTAGAAAGGGAAGATGGTTCTTTGTGAATAGATCTGAGAGTTTGGAGGGGATTTGGATGCCCAAATATGTGATCGAGTTGTGTTTCCACTGAAAGGGAAAATTCTCCTTGCATTGGTCTACCAGGGTTTGTGGTAGAGATATATTAAGGGCAAAGGATTTTGAAACATTAATTTTAAGGTTGGAAAGAAATTGGAAGTGTTTAAATTCTGACAGTATGACTTGTAATCAAAGGGTTTGTGAGGAATAGCAGTATGTCATCTGCAAATGCGGCATATTTGTACTCTTTCTTGGCCTAATGGATTCTCTGTATGTCTGGGTTGAATCTCAGTTTGCAGAGGAATGGTTCAAGGGTTAGCACGAAGAGGACAGGGGACAGAGGGCAGCCCTGCCTCGTCCCGTTGCAGATGGGGAAGGCATTTGACAGAGTGTTGTCGACCCGAACTTTGGCTGATGGGCTTGCGTATAGTGAAAGGATCAGGCCAGTCATGTAAGGGCCTATGCCAATGGCTTGAAGAACCGCCGTCATGTAGTCCCAAGACACTCTGTCAAATGCCTTCTCCGCATTTAGGGATAGGAAGAAACCTTTTCGATTTGTTTGGGTTATCAGGTGATATAGATTGATAACTTTGATGGTGTTATCCCTGGATTTGCATCCAGGGATAAATCCTACTTGGTCTTGAGAGACAATGGAGGGAAGGAGTGGTAGGAGTCTGTTTGTTGGTATCTTGGAAAATAACTTAATGTCCGCATTTAATAGTGATATTGGCCTGTAGTTTCCAGTTTGGGTGGGATCTTTCTCGTCTTTGGGGATGACCACAATGTGGGCCTCCAACATCCCCCGAATGAGAGGAGTTGTGGGAGAGAGAGAGTTGAAAGCTTTTAAAAAGGGTGTTTGAAAGGTTTTCGAGAGTGTCTTATAATACACTGCGGATAGGCCGTCTGGACCCGGGCACTTTCCAGGTTTTTGTTTAATCGTCTGCTCCCACTCTGAGATGGTGATCGGGGATTCTAGGGTTGCTGCTGCATCTTTGGAAATCTTACCTGGGGCAAACTGGTCTAGGAACGAGATAAGTTCCTTGGATCTTATGGAAGGAGGTGTCGTGGGGGGGGTCTGATTTATTGAGGTCGTATAGGGAGGAATAATATTTTTCAAATACTTTCGCCATGTCATTGTTGTTCGAAAGGAGATGGCCGCTCTTGTTTCCGTACTCGTAAAAGAGTTTTTGGGATAGAATGTAATTTTTCCTAAGGTTGTGGTTCAATCCTTCTTGAATGAGTGTACGAGTTTCGATCAGTTCGGAGTGTGTTTGCTGAGCTAGGTTACTCTTGTGAAGTGTTTCTAGTTTTTTCAGTTTGGTGAATAAGTTAGCGAGTTTAGCTTTCTTTACTTTCTTTAGTGCGGCTGTTATAGAGATCAGTTTGCCACGTACAACACATTTGTGTGCTTCCGACTGTGTCAGCTTTGATGTGTCTGGGGTATCATTTTCATTAAAAAAGTTAGTTAAACATTTACGGATCTCCTATTCATTTATCATGTCAGTCAAGATAGAGGGATCTGGCTTCCATATGTATGTGTGGTTGACTTTGTCAGGGAATGTGAGAGTCATTGAAATGGGGTGGTGATCAGAAATCGTCATTGGGTTATTGCTGTCTTCAAGGTAGGGAGGTCCTATTGCATGAGAAATAGGTAGTCAATGCGTGAATATTTGTTATTGGGGCAGAGAAGTAGGTAAAGTCTTTGTCTTTTGGGTGGAGCGTTTGCCAGCAGTCATGGAGTGACAGGTCTTGGAGACAGCATCTGATTTGCCTCAGTGCCCTGTAAGGTAAATGGGATTTACATGAGGAGGTGTCTAGGAGAGTGTCTAAGGGGACATTAAAATCCCCCCCTAGTATTAAGATACCTTCTTGGAAGGAGGTCAGTTGTTTTGTTACTGCTCGGAGAAAGGGGACTTGGGATGTGTTGAGGCTATAAATGTTTGCTAACGTGATTGGTCTGTTCCTAAAGGTACCCTTAAGGAAGATGAATCTCCCCTGATCATCGAGGTGGGTGTCTGTGATTTGCAAGGGTGTATTTTTAGATAGGAGGATGGAGACTCCTTTAGATTTTGAGATTGGGGAAGTTGCATGGTAGCTGTGGGGGAAAGAATGTTTTTTTTAGTTTTGTTATGTTTTTTGAGCAGAAGTGGGTCTCCTGAAGGAAAACCACATCTGCTTTTGTGTTTCGCATATTAGCTAATAATTGTGATCACTTCTCTGGGGTGTTTAAACCTCTGGTATTGAGGGAGAGTACTTTCAGTGAGAGATCAGAGGATTGTATTTTGAGATGAGCCATGCCGGTCATATGGCGAGGCTGACGTATTACAGTGTCCTGTTATGGAAGGGAAGCCAGAGACGGGGGAGGGAGGGGACCAAAGATAGGGGGTAAGAAGGGAGGAAAGGGGATAGGAAGTAGGACTAGGAAGGGTGTGGGAAGGTACGAGGTGTGGGTGAAAAGAGTGTGGGACGTCCCGGAGGAGTAAACTGGGGGTTGTACCGGGTATTGGGGTTGCCCAGCAGTCCCTCTTAGGGTGTCTGGGGAAACCGGTTCAGGTCAACGAAGACTACCAGAGTCCGCTGTTTGTGGGGATAGTAGGAGACGTTCAACCAGAGGAGGGAGTTCTGTGTCCCTGTGAGGTCATATGGGATGCGTAAGGTGATGATAAATAGCTCTGTCAAGATCCAATTAGGGAAGGTGAGTGCCCCGCTGATCCTATAAGACAATACCAAGCTTATGTGAAGCCATGGTGAGTGGATGTATAGTTTATGTGGAAGAGGGAGTCAAGTGGAGGTCTTCGACTCAGCATGTAAGTCGGTAAGCAGTGTGGTCAGACTATTTCAAAAATGGAATTTCTATTCAAACATAGGTTGTGGGTATGAATGGATTGTGGTGTGCTGAGATTATAGGTACAGAGAGGTACAAGGCATTACATTAATAAATCAAAAACTTGATAACTTAAAACTTGAAACTTGAGGTCTGAGAAGATAATTCACAAGTAAATTTTAACTGAAGGATTAAGATCTACATGACACAGGGTGTGGGAGAGAACACAAGTCAAAAACATAACTTGTAAACACTACTGCAATATTAGTGGTTGCAGATATCGTTCCTATTGAAAGTATACCTGTGAGGCTAGCAGTGGGTTATTTTCGGGCCCTTGCTCTCGAATCCGAGGGAGACATGCCCAGCCCTGGTCCAAGGGGTAACACGTTGTGTATAAGTCCCTTTAGTTTGAATGAGGAAGTGGGTGTCATGTACTAGCTAGGAGAAGGAATTTACTCCTGCAGGTGTTATATATCTAGGAGTGGTGGGGGGTGATGTGGACTTCTTACCTGAGCATATCTCCCTCGTGTTCCAGACGTTTTTTTCATATCTAAAATTTTGGGATTCTAAGAAATAAGATTATCTAGGGTAGGAAAAAACAAAGGGTTAGAACAAAGCATAATGACCGGACATAATAGCATAGTACTACCAATGAGGGGAGCGGTAGGAAGAGGAAAAGAGACGAAGAAAAGGGAGGGGGGGTTGGGGTAGACATGACATTGTTTAGAAAGGGACAGGGGAGGGTAGAAGAAGAAGAAGGGGGAAGAAATGGGTTTAGAGGATAGTTTGACTATGCGGCACACTTTAATAAGGGTTGGAAATGTTCTCTCCTTTTGTGTGATTCTTAGACAAGACGGCGGACAAGGGTCAATCAGGAAGAGCTTCTTTGGTGTCTAACATGGGATGACACATGTACCAGCTGAGGATTTTAGTCTCTTTCGTGGTTGGAGCTTTATGCAGGTGAACATAATGTCCCTTTGGGGTGCAAGTCTTCTTCCTGCGTGCGTGAAATAGGTGTAAGCTGCAAGCTGCACCGGCTTCTGTCATGGATGTTACAGGATAGGTATTTTGAGATGTATGTCCCGGGCTTTAGAAAAGACAGGCAATGTGTCCTCTCACCAGTAAGGAAGGGCATAGTGCAAGGTACATGGGTGAAGAGGAGGTAGTAGATAGAGATCTTGGTGGGGTTGGTTGCTCTACTCACGGTGAGGTCTGGGCTGGCCATGGAAGCAGGAGGAGTGTCAGCGGAGGATCTTGGCCCCCCTCCCTGCAGTGTTCAGAACGGAGAAGACAGCTCGGGGCAGGCCATGGAAGCGCCGAGCAGCGATATACAGTAAGGGTGTTTGCACAATTGTATTGCAGCAGCACCTTTTGCATTATATGATATTATATTGTTTTCGGGGAAACACGGTAGATGTTTAGCAGATTACTTATTAATAGTAAAAAGCAAATACCTGACTGAGGTTAAAGCGTTCAGTCTGGGATCAAAGTGGGAGCAAATACCTGGATTTGACAGGTATCTGCTCCCCCCTGAAAGGTGCCAAATGTGACACTGGAAGGGGGGAATCCGATTCACGGAAGTTCCATTTCTGGGTGGAACTCCGCTGTAAGTGCACATAATTACTCTTTACATTATTTTAATGTAAATCTAAATTAAAACTATTATGTTTACTCTTGAATACCCTGTCAGTTTTTTTTTTGTTTTTTTGTTTTTTTTTGCTGTCTGACCCAACGGGGGGGGGGGGGGGGGGATATTCTGTCCCAGAGACCAGAGAAGTGAAAGGAAATCTCTCTGAAGTGTTTGAAGACATTTCTAAGAGCCGGTTCACACCTGAATCATGCAGGAATGCTGTCTGCATTCCTGTGCAATTCCCATGGGACTCAGTGCTGAGCAATGTTCAACCCATACATTTAAATGGGCTGAAATCACACTGGATTGCACCAGCATGCACTACTTTTCAAAAATGCACTGCACCTGATCACATGGTACTGTGGTTCTCTCAGCAAATGTTCACTATAATCATTCAGTCATTTGCAAGGTACAGGCTTAGTTTTAATTCCCCTGCTCACGAATGAATATTTAAAATTAGCACAGCTTCACTCTGCTAAGTAAAAATGCATTGTTCACTTAGTAAATCAACCCCAGTGATGGAAGTTTCCTGTGTATTACAAAAAATGGTGTCTCTTCTTGTCTCTGGACTAAATTCTAAAATAAACAGAAGGCAGATGTAAGAGACAGCCAAGGGCATCACAGAAGAGTGTTTATGTTGTGAATTTTGAATTTTAAATACATTCCAATGAAATGTGTAATTTTCAATTGAGTGAGTGAGTGGAAATCCTCTCATACAAAAATTGAAAATCTCTGTCCTTAGTAAAAGTTAATTTGCACAGTTTAATTCATGTAAATGTAAGCCAAATGTCTTAGTTCAGTTCTAGAAATTAATCCTCTACTATGCAAAAAATACTATGATAATTACAGTTGGGGTATACATGACCATAAGGATTTAATCAGGGTGTGAACATTCTGTTAAATATTCAAGAATATGTATATCTGCTTAGTTGTGCATGACATGTAAAAGGATGATTACTAATTAATCTGCATGGCTGTAATAAACAAATATTAAGAACACAGATTTAATTATAAACTGTGTCTGTTTAGATATAGGTTTACTGTGGTGTTTAGAGTTGTTAACTGTTCTGCTATAAAGGTAAATTGCAAGAAAAAAGAAATAGCCTCTTTAATTATAACAAGACAAAGGGTGCTCCCAAGGGCTTTTTGGCAGCAAAAAATCATATACTTCAAATAATATGTAGAAAAAGACTTTTATTGATACAAAATTGTTTTAAAATTTGGTACACCATTTGTTTAAAATATGAGTTCTGGTATGCATAACTTCAACTTATAACAAATGATGTCCTTGTAAATGACAGGTAGTAATTTTTGCATTGAAATCTTCAACTTAATATTCCCGCCCAAAGGACTTCAACGCGTTTCGCGTTTTGCAAAAGTCCAAATCTTCCTCATAGGGATGAGGACATCTAAATTTTAAGACATATCATGTTTGAGCATTTACAAAAGAACAGTAAATCATACTATAATTTGTTCATCAACCATGGGGAATCATTCCTTGAAATAAAGAGGTTTAATTGACCATAGCAAAGTTTAGAAAACAAGGTTGTTTCCAGGCTGTCCATTATGTCTCTCCCATCCTGCATGTGTGGCCTCTTGTAGGTTTGAGTGGGGTCCCTCTGGAACTCTCAGTCTGTTGACAGCCTGGAAAAAACTTTGATTCTTAAACTTTGCTATGGTCAATTAAACCTCTTTATTTCAAGGTATGATTCTCCATAGGCGATGAACAATTTATAGTATGATACAGTATATTGTTCTTATGTAAATGCTCTAAAATGATATGTCTTAAAATGTAGATGTCCTCATCCCCCTGAGGAAGATTTGGACTTTTGCATTGGGGTCCTCTGGGCAAAAATATAAAGTTGAAAATGTCTATGCAAAAATTGCTACCTGCCATTGTACAAGGACATCATATGTTATAAGTTGAGGTTATGCATACCAGAGCTCATATTTTAAACAAATGATGTACTGAATTTTAAAACAGTTTTGTATCAATAAAAATCTTTTTCTATATATTATTTTAAGTATTAGTCTGATTTTTTGCTGCCGAAAAGCCCTTGGGAGCACCCTTTGTCTTGTTATAAATACTTTTCGGACGAGCAGCACTTTCGCTAGGTACCTTTCTTGTTATTGTCTCTTTACTAGGGAACTTTCTCTGTAGAAACAAAAATTATTATTATTATTATTATTATTATATTATACAGTATTTATATAGCGCCAACAGTTTACGTAGCGCTTTACAACTTGAGGGTAGACAGTACAAATACAATACAATTTGATACAGTAGGAATCAGAGGGCCCTGCTCCTTAGAGCTTACAATCTAAGAGGGAAGGTCAAGAGATACAAGAGGTAATAACTGTGGGTGATGTGCTGATTGAGAAGATAAATGTACAGTTGTTAGGTGGGGGCCAGATAGGCTTCTCTGAAGAGATGGGTTTTCAGGGATCGTCTGAAAGTGGATAAAGTAGGAGAAAATCGGACGGATTGGGGAAGAGCATTCCAGAGGATGGGGGAGGCTCTGGAGAAGTCCTGAAGGCGAGCATGGGATGAGGTGACAAGGGAGTTTGAGAGCAGGAGGTCTTGGGAGGAGCGAAGAGAACGATTAGGTTGGTATTTTGTGACTAGGTTAGAGATGTAGCTAGGGGCCAGGTTGTGGATGGCTTTGTAAGTTATAGTTAGTATCTTGAATTTAATTCGGTGACTGAGTGGCAGCCAATGGAGGGATTGGCAGAGGGGTGTAGCAGACGCTGAGCGGTTTGTGTGGTGGATGAGCCTGGCCGCAGCGTTCATGATGGACTGAAGTGGGGATAGCCTATTTAGAGGTAAACCAATGAGGAGGGAGTTGCAGTAGTCAAGGCGGGAGATGACCAGGGAGTGGATTAGAAGCTTTGTGGTGTCATTGGTTAGGAAGGGGCGTATCTTGGAGATGTTGCGAAGACAGAGGCGGCAAGCTTTGGATAGTGATAGAATGTGGGGTCGAAAGGTTAGTTCAGAGTCCAGGATTACACCTAGGACCTTGACGTGGGGAGATGGGTTGATAGTTGAGCCGTTGATCTTGACAGGGAGATCAGGGGAAGTGGCACCTGAGGGAGGAAATATCATGAGCTCGGTTTTGGATAGGTTGAGTTTGAGAAAGTGATGTGACATCCAGGCTGATATGTCTGCTAATAAGTTGGTAATGCGTGAGGAGACAGATGGAGAGAGCTGGGGGGTGGAGAGATAGATTTGGGTGTCATCAACGTAGAGATGATATTTAAAGCCGTGGGAGGCAATCAACTGACCCAAGGAGGTGGTGTAGATTGAGAAAAGGAGAGGTCCGAGAACAGAACCTTGGGGGACCCCAACGGAAAAAGGAAGAGGAGAGGAGGAAGTAGAGTTGTAAGTGACACTGAAGGAGCGGTGGGATAGGTAGGATGAGAACCAGCGAAGAGTACAGTCACGGAGACCAAAGGAGTGGAGTTTTTTGAGGAGGAGGGGGTGGTCCACTGTGTCAAAGGCAGCAGAGAGATCCAGGAGAAGTAGTGCAGAATAGTGTCCATTGGCTTTAGCCATTAGTAGGTCATTTGAGAGTTTAAGGAGAGCAGTTTCCGTGGAGTGTTGAGGGCGAAAACCGGACTGAAGGGGATCAAGAAGTTTATTCATGGTCAGATGGTCGCTTAATCGGTTGTAGACCAGTCTTTCAAGAAGTTTGGAGGAGAAGGAGAGTAAGGAGATGGGACGTAAGTTGTTGAGATTGGTGGGATCCAGTGAGGGCTTTTTTAGTATGGGGGTGACTAGCGCATGTTTTAGAGAGTTTGGGAAGATGCCACAAGAGAGGGAGAGGTTGAAAATGTGAGTTAGAGAGCGTAGAATCGAGTCAGAGGGTGAGCGTAGCATTTGCGAGGGAACAGGATCCAGGGGGCAAGTGGTTAGATGAGTGCTAGATAAAAGTTTAGCAACCTCAGTAGTAGTAGCAGGGTTGAATGAGGGAAGTAATGATTGTATCTGTGGACATGGGGTGTTGCATGGGGGAGGTTTTTGCGCATTGGCGATCTCCTCATGAATTGTATCAATCTTAGTTTTGAAGTGATTGGCAATCTCCTGGGCAGTGAGTGAGTTGGTGGGTGGAGGCAGTGGAGGACAGAGTAGAGTGTTGAAGGTAGAGAAGAGTTGACGTGGACTGGATGAGAAGGTGTTGATGAGTGTGATAAAGTAGGTCTGTTTGGCAGTGTGAAGGCAGGAGTAGTATTTTAGGAGGGCAGATTTATATTGTGTGAAGTCTTCCTGGGTCCTAGTCTTATGCCACAGGCGCTCAAGAGCGCGGCTACGTTTTCTGAGACTTCTGGTGTCATCTGTTTGCCAGGGTTGTAGCAGTCGGGGCCTAATTCTGCGTGTAGTGAGGGGGGCCAGCTTGTCTAGGGAGGAAGACAGTGAGCTGTTGTAGATGAAAGTAGCTAGGTTGGGGCAGGACAGGGGGGAGATTTTGTCATAGAGGTGATCAGTAGCAGAGTAGAGAAGAGAAGGGTTGAGGTGGCGAAGGTTTCTGCGTGTAACTGTTAGGCGGTTGGAGGGAGAAGAGGTGGAAGACAAGGAGAGAGCAAAACTAATAAGGTGGTGATCAGAGAGTGGGAGTGGATTGTTGGAAAGGTTGCACGGAGTGCACAGATAGGAGAAGGCAAGGTCAAGGGTGTTGCCATTGGAGTGGGTAGGAGCCTGTATCCATTGCTTCAGGTCAAGCGATGAGGTTAGACTGAGAAGTTTAGAAGTAATAGTAGTGTTAGTGTTGACAGGGATGTTGAAGTCCCCAAGAATAATTGTGGGGATTTCAGAAGAGAGAAAGTAGGGTAGCCAGGCAGAGAAGTCATCAAGAAAGGCTGATACCGGTCCAGGGGGCCGGTAGATGACAGCAATTCTCATAGAAATGGGAGAGAAAAGACGAATGCAGTGTGCCTCAAAAGAGGAGAGTGTCAGAGAGGGAGGTGGGTGAAGAACCTGATAGGTGCTGCATGGGGCTAGAAGGATTCCCACTCCACCTCCCTTCCGTCCACTTGGTCTGGGGGAGTGAGTCCAGAGAAGGCCCCCATGGGAGAGGGAAGCAGGAGAAATAGTATCCGATTCATGAAGCCAGGTTTCAGTAATGGCAAGTAGGTGGGCCAAAAAGAGGCCTTTATTTACTACAACCCCAATGCAAACAATAGTATGATAATCTCCATGATTTAGTTGATTTGAGTGATTGGTGACTTGAAACCTATCTATTTAAATACAAAGGCCCTCTTAGAGATAGCTGTATAGACATGTTGCAATAATAGATTTCGTCAGTAAATGACACTGTTTATGAAAACTGGAAATTACAATTCCAAGCCCACATAAAACCCACAATTTGTGTGTGAGGTTGGGATCTCTGTGTTAATGACTTGGCTTCTTTTGTCAGAGAATAGGTGCAGGTACTTGGTAGCTGTGCTTCGTTGTTTACAAGTGACAAGTTTTGGTACAGAGTACTGCCATGCGCCGGCCGAAAAAAAGCCTTGGTTTACCACTTGCCGACTGTATACTGTATATATACAGCAGAAGGCAGTTCTTCTGGTCTCAGCATGCACAAGCGCCACCAGCAGCACACTTCCGCTGTGATTAGACACAGTGGGAGCTGATTGGCGGGTACATGGAGTCCCGCAGCCACCCGCCAATGATTCGATACACAGGCAGAAAGGCGGTCTGCCTATGTAAACAAGGCAGAATGCCGTTCTGTCACTAAAGACATGGATCCTGTGCTTCTACTAAGCAGGGGCACAGATCCATGCCTTATCCTAGTACAAGCACCTCCACCACAGTAGTAAAGCACTGGTCAGGCACACATTTAACCTTTTGATCACCCCTGATGTTAACCCATTCCCTGTCAGTGTCTTTAGTACAATGACAGTGCATATTTTTTACACACTGATCACTGTATTAGTGTCACTGGTCCCTAAAAAGTGTCAAAAGTGTCAGTTAGTGTCCCGACTGTCCTCTGCAATATCACAGTCTTGCTAAAAGTTGATGATCACCGCTATTACTAGTAAAATTAAATAAATAACTAAAAATATTCCATAGTTTGTAGACACTATAGCTATTGTGCAAACAAATCAATATACGCTTATTGGGATTTCCTTTTAACAAAAATATGTAGCAGAATACATATCGGCCTAAACTGATGAAGAATTTCGATTTTTTTTACAAATATTTTATTGGATATGTTTTATAGCAGAAAGTAAAAAATATTTTTTTTTCTCAAAATTGTCTGTCTTTTTTTGTTTATAGCGCAAAAAATAAAAACCACAGAGGTGATCAAATACCACTGACAGGTACAGCGTTGCATGGCCACGCAATTGTCAGTTAAAGTAACACAGTGCCATATTGAAAAAAATGGCCTGGTCATGAAGGGGGTAACCTTCCGGAGGTCAAGTGCTTAAAGGATAAGTTCACCTTTCCTAACATGCTACATGTTACACCTGTATTCATAGTGTATCATGTAACATGTTAGTTATGCAGCAGCCCCCGCACCCCCATTGTGACAGTGGATAGTGGAGCTTTAACCTGCACCTGTTATCACAATTCTAAAAAATTTGGCCATGCGAGGCTCCACCCACCTGGCCACAACATTTATTCACAGAGTTCTGTGAATGGGAGAACTACAACTAACATCAGTCATTGCAGCTGACGGCTTGTAGTTTTCAATGAACTACCAGGGCTCTGATGAGCGCTCTAGGTAGATCATTGACGCTTCCTGTCATTCAGTAACTGCCTGCCCATATGAGGTACAGGCAGACAGCTAACTGACAGTGCGCAGGAGCTTGAGATCAGGGCTGCTGCAAGGATTTTTGACACCCTAGGCGAAAAGACAAATAGGGGCGGCACCGACTTGCTTCCTCATGCCAGCCGTGGTCCACAGGTATATGGACAGGCTAGGGCAGTATACAGACAGTCTAGGGCAGTATACAGTCTAGGGCAGTATACAGACAGTCTAGGGCAGTATACAAACAGTCTAGGGCAGTATACAGACAGGCTGGGGCAGTATACAGACAGTCTAGCGCAGTATATAGACAGGCTAACTGTGTAACTGCCTGTCTCTACGAGTATCCCACCCACACATCTGTTCCCCTCTGTCCCCTCAAACACCCCGCGCACACATATCAGTTCCTTTCTGTACCCCCTGCACATCTGCCCCCCACACATGCACATATCAGTTCCTCTCTGTCCCCCCCCTGCACATCTGTCCCCCCCACACATATCAGTTCCTCTCTGTCCCCCCTGCACATCTGTTCCCCCCATCCACACATATCAGTTCCTCTCTGTACCCCCCTGCACCTCTGTTCCCCCCACCCACACATATCAGCTCCTTTCTGTACCCCCTACACATCTGTTCCCCCCACACACACACATATCAGTTCCTCTCTGTACCCCCCTGCACATCTGTCCCCCTCTGTACACAGTGCATTACACTATAAAATTGACAGCAGAGTAAATTTTTTATTTTTTATTTCATATGACTGGGTGCAGCATCGATCGTGCTGCCTGTGCTTCCACTATACCTGAGCCAGCGGCGGTGGTGGCTTCACCTCCAGGAGAGCGGCACTACTGCCTGTCCTCCCACAACAGATCCCTGACCATCCAGGAGGTGGGGGGAGCGGATATCGCAGCAAGCCCAGAGTTACATGCAGGGTTTCCATCTCATCCACGCCGGCCAGTTCCATCGACCATGCAGCACTTCCGGCTGGCTGCTCTTTGTCCCGGCTCTCTCTACTCGTCTTCTCACTACCACTGCTAGAGCGGCACTGCATGCTGGGGATAAAGTGGCTTGGGATGTCTTCACAGGCGCAACCGCCCCCTAGCCTGGCACCATAAGGCAGGTATTTTAAAAATGCCGGTACTGCAGGTATTTTAATAATCCGAATCCCCTGCAAGTGGTTGGGTATCCGGATTTTGCCACCTCCCCTACCCTGGCGCCTGACCAGCCTATTGCTAGAGCCGGCCCTGCTTGAGATTGCACCTGCGATCTGTTGATCTAATAATATAAATGAATAAATGCACATTTTTTTACCAGCAAAAAGATCTGCATGTATTTATTTATTTATTTGCAAAGGTGAACTTATCCATTGATACATGCAGAAAGCACAAACAAGAAAGTATTTGTTGATTTCCAATAAATCTCACTAAAGCAAACCTATGATTTGCCTACACACAGGACAAATCAATAGGTTAATGTTAAAGTCCAGTCTTCTAGTAGCATATACTCACTTTTCCTTTGCTTGCTAGTGAATCCATTCACCAGATAGTAGTGATTTAAATATTCAGTACCTGTGGGTATGGAAGAGCACATGATGCATCCCAAAGGACAGTGCTAATGCATGATAATTGGCCCGGCACAGTTCTCAGTGGAAATTTGTCTTACAAGTGCTGTTTTCCCTTACACCTTGAAACTCAGCTGAGCAAAAGAAAAGCAATTCTATACTTCTGAGAATCAAATTTTGGTTTGCCATCTATGGGCAAAGCATAGGTTAACTTTACATAATTTATCACAAGGGAGGTAAGATCATTGTGTTGTAAACTAAGTCAATGCAGGATTCATGTTTACTCTTTACAGCACTTCTGCCATTGCCAAGTAATCAATGGTGGAAAGTATGCTGATTTTAACACTTTTAATTTGGGTTTCCAACATTTCCGCAAAGAAATTACATAATTTCAACATTCTTCACAGTGCTCTGTGATTGGACTCTGCGAAAAATTATTCAGCATGGACTTGACCGGATTGAATTACCCTAAAATATTAATCTAGTTACTGACAGACTTGGCTGAAACATGCTACTTTATCTAATTAGTAATTTGCTCCATGTATTGTACAGACCCTACTTTACCAGTGACAGATTCCCTTTAAGTCACTTGATTTGTTGTTTGAAGGCTAACCTTTCAGAAGGTATTACTACTGAAGTCACTATTAAAAGCACATACTCAAATACATTATAGAGCATATAACAAGCAAGCACAAATGCACATTAATCAGGTATTTCCTAAATCTGCAGTATTTAAGGGTGAATTCTGTGAATCATTCCGTGAATATGATCCAAAGCATTAAAGAACATACTTTCACATGGATTTGTTGAAAAGTAAATCCCCTGTAATAATTTTCCATTTATAAATCTGTTAAAACCACAGTTTACGGGCAAACCAATTGTGCCATATTGCTTCAGGTTCACGCTTTAGTTTGGCATATTGCCAAGTAGGCTGAAATACAACATTCACATTCACTTTTCTTAAAATTCTTTTATTATGTGTACTATTCTTGGTGACCTAGGAAATGTAGTAAGCTTGGTTTGCCAGTGAACATTTACAGTATAACAGGATGAGTATTTGTTTTACTTTGTAGAACACCAGTGCCCTGAGTTTTCCAAAAGGTGTTTGAAATCCCTTTTCTGGAAAAATTAACAAAATGCAATAAATACTAAAAAGGTTTTAACAATTAAGAAATGGAAGTAAAAACACTGATATTAAAGAGGTTTGGCTCAGTAGTTGATGTAAAATGTTCTAAAATTAGCCCATGGAGCTTTGAGTAATGGTATTAATTACAGCAACTAAGTACAATTATTAAAAAGTCTCTTACTCCATACAAGCACATGGAACATTAAAGAAAGAGCCATGCAGGTGGAAAAATACAGCATTTCCCAAATCAAATATATATATATATATATATATATATATATATATATATATATATATATATATATATATATATATATATATATATATATATATATATATATGGATTTATAGATTCTAATTTATTTTTAGTGAAAGCTTTTATGAAATACAACTATTTTGTTAAGTTATGAATGTTATTTTCATTTCACTTTAAAATATGCCTTGTACGATAGTAAAGTACTTAAGACAGGGAAATAACAATAAGGTTTTTATACTAAAGCTCTCTTCACACCTATGCAGTCAGTTGCAATGGATTACTGCAACCTTAATGGTGGATAAATACATAACACCCCACAAGTACCTGCATGTGAGTTTTGGTGCATTGCACAAACTGCTATGTGTTAATGCACATTGTGGTAAGGCACAGCAAAATATGCATTTCACCACATGGTACTGCAATGTGAAGGTGCTGTCTAAAAGAAAAATATATTTCTTTAAGAAAATCACCCCAATGTGAATTTTCATTTGTGTTTACTGAAGCCTATTACACCAGAGATGAAACTACAAATATGAAAGTTTTAATAGAACAGGTTATATTTATTTGCAGGTTTCCAATCTCCAATAGCCTGTATTGATGATACCATAGAAATAAATATTACTGTTATATAGGAACAAATAAATACCATACCCTTTATGAAATTCAGTGTAGCCCAACCACCCTCCCCGGGTACCCCAAACAGTAGAAATCCCATGTCAAGGACAAAACAGTCACCAAATATACAAAATATAAAATAAATGCTGGTGAACTGCAGTACATTGCATCATTTGCTACAAAAAAAGGCAAATAAATAAATGCAATTTTGTTGTATAGTATTGACATTCAATAATCAATTTGAAATGCAACCAGTTCACTCAAGTCATTTCATTTAATAGTATACCCCAAAGGAGAGAAATTACAAAATGTCCCCTGAAAATATTCCCTATTAGGCACCATTGTCGTTTTGCAAGGGGACATAGAGGAATAGAGTTCTGAGGAGTGTGATGTCATATACAGCTCTTGGGTAAGGAAAAATATTCAAACTCCATAGATTATGCTAGTATCCTATCAAACACAAGATATCCAAGTGCTATTCTTAGAGTGTACAACTGGGGCTCCCATAGTTTATCAAATTTCCTAGGACATCCCCACTTGGCCTTCAGCCAGTCTGAGTTGGTAGGTAGTAAGGGTGCTAACCACGTATGAGCAATACGTTTACGAGCCTAGAAAAGACATCGAAGCACTGATGTTTGTATAGTGCATGGTATAACTTCTCCATTCATAAAGCCTAACAAACAAAGTACAGGTTCCAATGAAAAACATAATTCAAAGACAGCGGTTCATGTATGGAAGAAAGCCACCTAATATCTATGCAGTTTGGGACACCTCCATAACATATAAATGATGGTGCCAGGAGAACCCCAACAACTTGTACATGAATCAAAAGGGTGACTTTGAAATGTAAACAGTTTCTGAGGAGTGCGATATGATTTATGCAACAGAAATAACTGTAATAATTTTTGTGATGGGGACAACGGTGTTGATTTACTAAAACAGGAGAAATCTGGTGCAGCTGTGCATGATCAGCTTCTAACTTTAGTTTTGTACAATTAAACTTTGACAAAAAAACCTGATTTGTTTCTATGCAGAGCTGCACCAGATTTTGCACTATCCAGCATTAGTAAATCAACCCCAAGGAGACTAGAAGGACTGATTCTAAAACATATTTTCCATTGCCCCCCGTTAAGGTACCTACATCATTTCCCAATGCCCTCTACAGGGAAGGTCAGCAGTAACCATCCAGTGCTGCTAGTTGTATTTTGAGGTAAAGATCCGAGATTAGCCCTTAGTAGAAGTGGCATCCATTACAGAGTAGAGTAGTCATGCTTTACTTCATTCAAGGTGGGGTCTCTTTAAACTGTGTTGTTAAAGTATGCCAAATTTGCAAACAATTATAGAAGCATTGATTCGGGGAGTGAGTATTTATCCTTCATTTCTTGGAAGGACTTCATGGAGGTGTATATTTGGAAGAGCTGTGTAATCTCTTTCAATTGCTGAAAGCAACAAACCTTCTAACTTCCTGTAAATGTTTGCAGTGCCACCCCCGTAGGAGCCACTGGTGAATGTTGGTTATCTCCCACCCTGCACAGCCAGGCACATGAATTTTCTTTTCATTTTAAATACGCAGTCCTTGCAGCTTTGTTTTAATTTTTTTTTTATTTAGGGGATTTGAATATGGATGGGGAAGGGGTAATATGGGATTCACAATTGATCAACAGAACTCTTCCGGGACTCAACCTATATGCATCCGGTATATACACACTCCTTTCTTTTACCTCCAGCACACACTTGCTTGTAGAACTACTATTCCCAGGATTAGCTAGCACTTTGGTTTTGATCCAACACTAACTCGGTCAGATCCTTGTAAATGCCCTTTGCAGGCAGGGACTGCAGACCCCTTTTAGTGTAGCAAAAAGAGAGGTCTTTGGTGCTAGCTGTCCTTCTCTGTGGCTACTGCTCCCAGTACCACCTCTTCAGGCACTGCCAGCCCACCTGGTTGCAGCTGCCCCTTTCACTAGCCCTCCTGTCTACTTCTCCACATTCCTCCCAGACTGACTCTGCATCCATCCCAGACTGCTTGCACCCAGTCCCTTCAGGCATGCCTCTCAATCCTCTGACCGCAACACTTACAGCCCACGTGGATGTCTTCCTCCCTGAAGATTTGCCAGGCAGTGTTCTCCTGCTTTCCTCTCCTTGCTTCCATGCCTCCTGGTCAGGATCCCCCTGTGTTTCATGAAGAGGGGTCCCTTCCGCACCCGATCCCAGGCCTAAGTTCACCCCCCCCCCAGAGTGGGGAGCTACTCTCCAAGGCCCCAACAGCCTAACACTCCATCTCCATCTTCCAACCAAACTCCACACTGCCCCTGCTGGGCTGACCCAGAGTATTTGAGGGGGCCTGCCCCCTGCCATCCCTTCTGTTGGGGATTGGTCAGGGCCCCCATAACACTCCACCTAGCTCCTCCAAGACCCCTCCTAACTGCTTCTGGAATCTTCTCCCAGTTTCGAGATAGCAGGGCGAGTCACCAGAGAAGCTGCTGATGAGTCATCCGGCCTACCTGGGTCACTCACCTGACCCAGAAAAACACACAGGCTTGGCTGCCAGCCAAGCCTGAAAATTTACCTACACTAACATAACAAAAATCCTATTGCTAGCACTCCAGCAATGCTAGGGGGTACTACATGTTCATTATACCAAAGAGAGGAGAATTCTGTAAATCCATTATAGTGTAGTAAAGATTGGATTGTATTCCATAATTTCAGTAATAAGAATAGCGTAGGGTACTGTGGAGTTGATTTAAGGAATCCTGCTTCCAGGGCCTCAAGCAGTGGGGTATGTGGGGTGCATGTCAGCAGCATGGCTCTACTAGAGTAAATGCCAGCTAGCGAGGCACAGTTCATTAAGTGCTGCAAGAAGTAGCTTGAGGGATGAGGTAATCCCCCATATCATAACTGTAGTGTACGATGGCATATCCTAGCCTGCCCCTTCTTCCACACTAAGTCTCTAAAAAGGACATCTAGCTTTCTAAACCACAGTCTAGGGATCCAAGCTGGGGAACTATGTAGTATATATATAAAGCTGCGGCATCCAGATAATTTTGATTAAATTGGAACGGGCCACCACTGACAAAGGGAGGTGACACCATGTGCTACTCTTGCATTTAAAGCCATCTAGTAGGGCTAAATTATGGGGTAAATACTGCCTCGCGTCTACCATGATATGTTATTAAGCCGCACTTGTGCCCTAGGGGCTGCATAGAATAGTCTTACCCAGTTTATGAAGGATGGACCATACTGGAAGGCCAAGATTAACTGGCAAAGATAATGCCATTTGATGTTGTCAAACACTTTGGCAGCATCAAGAGAAAGTATTGCTCTTGACCCCATATTAAGGGTTGGAACTTTCAGTAAATTCAGATATACTTGTCTGATATTTAAACTGGTCAATCTGTTTGATATAAAGCAAGACTGATCTGAATGTATGATGGTTTGAATAACTTTTTTCAGTCTAGTAGCTAATCTGACTACAATTTTTAGTTGCAAACCTCTGACGTGAAAAATTAACAAAACATATATCTTTATAGTGTGTACTAGCCTTAATCCAGAGCACAGAGTGTCATTTCTCTCTGATCTCTCTTCCCCCAGCATGAGTCACTGATGATAATATTTTATGCTGATTCCACAGCCTCCTGGGTGATGGCCTGTCCTTCCCTCCAGCACACAGCAGCTGACAGACTGAACTGTGTATATTTCCCTATTACAGTGTGCGGGGGGGGGGGGGGGGGGGGATGTAAATTCCCTCCACCCAGGTTTCAGGTTTCACTGAGCTCTGTGCTCTAGCTGTGCAGTGTGTGTGACATTGAATCCCCATCCCTGCCTGCTAGAGTTCATAACTGCTGTGTAAAAATGTGTGTTTGTGGAGGGTCTGGTTGGAAATAAACAGGTACAACTAGTGTAGGTGTATTTGCTTCATCTCCATGTATCATCAAGTCACTTTACTAGATTTATGTAATGCAGCACACAGACGGTCGGACTTTTCGACCGGACTGGTCCGACGGACCGAGCCCGGCGGACAATCCGATCGTGTGTGGGCTTCATCGGACCTTCAGCGGAGTTTTCCAGTCAATAATCTGACAGACTTTAGATTTGGAATATGTTTCCAGAAATCCGCTCCTCTGTATGCTAGTCCAACGGACAAAAACCAACACTAGGGTAGCTATTGGCTACTGGCTATCAACTTCCTTATTTTAGTCCGGTGTACGTCATCACGTACGAATCCGTCGGACTTTGGTGTGATGGTGTGTAGGCAAGTCCGTTCTTTAAAAAGTCAGTCGGAAGTCCATCAAAAGTCCGTTGGACCAGTCCGGTCGAAAAGTCCGCCCGTGAGTTTACAACCAATTTAATACCCAATTTTAGCCAGAACTGGGTAGAGTTCCTTTCACTTCCTTTCGGGGCAGGGAAAAGCTCTCCAGTTGAGATGCAGACTGCAGCAAAACATGTCTCCAGTTTTTGTTGAAGTTGGGCTTTAGAATTGTTTTATGAAGTTTACTCTGTATTCTGTAAGTTAAGGTATGCCAAGGTGTTCTGGTTTGACATTTAAATGGGTGGGGTTTAAAAAAGATTTTCAGGAAAAAAATAAACTGAATACTAAGCTGTATTATCTTGGATTACAAAATAAGAACTACATCAGAACTTTTTCACACTTAAGCCAATATGTGCAAAGTCAAATTATATTTCCTAATGAACTTGTAAAATTTTCTATCGTTATGCGAACATACAAAGTCAACTATTTAAAGAGTGTATTTGCTAAGATAGATGCTTTCTTCCACATTGAAGTGTACTATTACTGTGGTTTTACAGTGTTTATATATTTCTAATGTGTGGTTTTCCGTGACCTGAACTATGACTTAGAAATGGGCCTGGTCATGGTCAAACTGCTGCTGTTAAAATATTCCACAGTGGATCAGTGTAGCCTGCAAAAATGTGATTATTTTCTTGAATTCGTATAAGTCTTTATGAACCTACTGTAGTTAAATTAATAACCAGTAATATGTCATTTAGTAAAAACAAAAATGAAGGTTTAAATCTGAGCTCCAGGCAAAAACATGAGATACACATAAAGGAGCTATTGTATCTGCCAAAAGGATTTGTATTTTTTTTTTTTAACATAAAAAGTTTTATTTATAACAAAAACAAAACAATACAAAAAACAAAACAACGGTACAGTGTAAGCATACAATAGTGAGGTATTCAAGACATTAAAATAACCGTAATAGTCACAGAAGAGTTGGTGATGCTAGACATTATAAGATCTAGGGTGGGGTACAGGGTGAGATGTTCCTGGCACTAAAATAGTTCAGTTTGGAAAGTGTAATCAGTTATGGGAGGGGGGTCTATGAGGGTTCAGGGGGTGTCGGGATCGCACTTATTTTGTCAGGAGTTTTTAGTAGTCAGCTTTTACTCATTGGGGTGAGAGCAGGTTGAGAGGATGAGGTATCAGCTCCTGGGAGCTTATGGAGGACGGGAGACCAAATAGGAGGAGGTATGGGAGTCTTGACTATGTAAGCAGGGGTATATCGGTGATCTTTAGGGGGTCTAAGTTGACTAAGACTGATCTGCATTTCCTAATTTGTAGCCAAGGAGCATAGACTTATCTCATAGTTATGTGAGGTCACTGTCAGCTTATCTATCATCACTTACTCCACTACACAGTGAGCGACCTAGCAGTCACCCATGAGTTCCAGACTTTATCAAATTTTTGGGGACATTTGCGGCCCATATATGTTAATTTGTACAGAGGTAACACAGAGTCCACCAGTGCACGCCACTGGGTCATCATGGGGGGAGTCAACAGTGTTGTAGGAGAACATTCCTGGCATAGAAACACAGATAGAACAGTAGCAGTTTGGCATGTGTTGAATGTGTCACCAATTCTGTGATGCCTAGAAAAGGACCTTGGGGTCCATTGATACTGAAAGGTTGGTAGCAGTATTGACTTCCGCAACCACTCTCCTCCAGTATTCCTGGATAACAGGGCAGTCCCAGATAACGTGGTAGAATGTTCCTAATGATTGTTGACTTTTTGGGCATAGTTCTGATTGTGTGGGATATATCTGGGCTAGCCTTTGGGGGGTGTAATAGGCCCTGTGCAGAAACTTCAGTTGGATAAATCTATCTCTAGTAGAGATTACTGTTGATATATATTGCTGTAGTGCCAATTCCCAGTCTTCCTCCAATAGGTTGGGGATGTCCATCCTCCATACCTGAAATAGGGGGGATTCCCCCTCTGAGTCTCCACAGGTGAGACGGAGGTATATGGAGGATAATATTCTATCTACCCCATGGGAAATAAGAAACCTCTCTATTATATGCGGTTCTACAAGGATTCCCCTGGGAAACTGTGCCTGCGCTGCGTGTTTCAACTGTAGATATCAGAATAGCATCCACGAAGGAAGCTGATATGCTATGCGCAGTTCTGGGAAGGGAAGCCAGCAGGCATAATCTGCTGCATCTTCACTATCCCAAACCTAGCCCAGACGCTGGGATCCGGTATAGATCTGAAATGTGAGAGTTTGGGGTTGCCCCATAGTGGGGTATGAGGCGAGATAGTGTCAGGTGTGCCAACAGCTGCAGTGACTTTCTCCCAGACCAGAACTGTGGTACGCATTGGGAGAGTTGCTTGTGGGCTAGCTTTTGTTCCTCTGTAAACCAGATTGGTTAGAGTAGAGTAGGAGCCCATAATAGCAGCTTCGAGATTTACCATGGGGTTGAATCTGGTCTGCTTAAACCACCAGCGAACAGTAACCAGCACTGCTGCCCAGTAGTATTTCCGGAAGCATGGTAATGCCAGACCACCAGAGGACAGAGGGAGCTGTAGTTTGCGTTTCGCTATTCTTGGGGTTTTCCCACCACAGATAAAGGAGGAGACTACTCCATCTAGTCTGTGGAAGAAGGAGACAGGGATGTGGACCGGGGTGTTCCTAAAGATGTATAGGAATTTAGGGAGAAAGTCATTTTTAATAGGTTCACCCTCCCCACCAGTGTTAGGGGGAGTGTTTTCCAGGCTTGGCATTTTAAGATCAGGGCCTGCAGGACCGGGTACAGGTTATCAGTCAGGTACTAAGTCAGATCATTGCTGATTTCAATACCAAGGTATCGAAATTTGGAGACTCTATGTAGGGGAGTCAAGTCAGATGTGGGGGGGGGGGGGTCAGACAGGCGAAATAGGCTGGATTTACTCCAATTGATTTTAACCCCAGAGAAACTGCCATATTTATCTATAATCACCAGAGCCACCACTAAGGAGTGAGAGTCATCGCCGAGATACAAAAGAGTATCGTCCGCGTAAAGTGATATCCGTTCTATCAGTGGTCCCACCTCTAGTCCCTTTACCTCAGTGACTGAGCGGAGTAATATAGCCATGGGCTCGATGGCCAGGGCAAAAAGCCCCGGAGACAGTGGGCATCCTTGTCTCATCCCTCTACATAGGTGAAAGGGAGGGGGGAGGACACCACCAGCGCGTACACGAGCTACTGGTGATCTATACAGCAGCTTGATCCAGCTAACAAATATAGTGCCAAAGCCGAATTTGGTAATTGCCTGCCATACAAAGTCCCACTCTACAGAATCAAAGACCTTCTCTGTGTCTAATGAGGCCACCGCCCCACTAGTGTTTTGGTCTCGAAATATTGCTATATTGGTGTGGAGCAGACGAATATTTATGTCTTTACCCTTGCCCATCATAAACCCTGTCTGGTCACCATGAATTAGGGAGAGTATCACTGTTTTCAATCTATTGGCCAAAATCTTAGTCAGGATTTTGGCATCCACATTGAGTAAAGATATGGGCCGATAGGATGAACACAATTCTGGATCCTTCCCGGGTTTAGGCACTACAACAATCACAGCCTCCATCATGGAAGCCGGGAGGCACTGTTGCTCCAGTGCTTTAGTAAGAGTGGAGTGATAGTGCGGGCCCACTACTTCTAGGTTGGTCTTGTAAAACTCCGTAGGGAGTCCATTGGGGCCTGGGGGTCTTACTTGCCTGTACAGATTTAATAGCTCCTTTGACCTCTTTCAGCGTAATGGGGTTCTCTAGAGTCTGGAGGAATAGAAAAAATACTGCGCTACCACTATATAAACCCCCCCCCCCCAGAAAAGCAGCAGTTAAACTGTGGGATACACACAAAAAATACCAAATATATAGAAAAACTGCCCTATGCCATAAATTATGTGTGAATGTACGAAAATGAATCATACATATCATAAAGTGATGAAATATAAAATCTGAAAAACTCCTCTCATGAAATATCAACACCAAAAAAACAATAAAAAAAATAAAGTGATCAAATAAACCATGAGGTAAATACTAAGCAATGCAAGTAGGACTATGAATCAATATATGCATATCAAAGTTCATAAATGATCTTGAATGAAGAAAATCAGAAAACCTCTAGGAAAGGTGAAGAAAGTCCCCAGAGAAAAACCCCCTATGTTCTGCAGAGAGGACTTAAATATGAAAACTGTATCAAAACACCGCTCACAGTGCTCCTCCACCACATAGAATTCGCGCTTACCACAAAGCAAGCAATAAAAGCTTGTGTGCAGAGCCAAATCAGGGATATCCAGCTGATAATGGAGCTTCTCTGTATACAGCATGACTCCGGAAATGCAGTAGGAGATCCACCCACTCAAGCTCAAAGGCCTTAATGTCTTCCTGTATTTCTTTTAGGCGGCGGTGACGTCACAAAATCAGCATTGCCTGGTCAGTCTGTCACTGAGAAAATGCCTTCAGCTGCCTATTCTCGCGAATCCTCCGTCCCACTTCTCTGGTTCTTTGCTTGCATTAGAAATGGCCCTTATGGTTACTGTAGTTCAGTATTCCATAGGATTCCACAGCATGGCTCCCCTTCAGGACTTTGACTCCCACAATACAGTGCGGCCAGCATACAAGTCTACAGAGCTCCCCCTGCCGACGGAAGGCAAACAGTGTTACCAGGTACAGCATGTCATTTCAGTGAAGGCATAGAGAGCAGCTGCAGCCCAGTGTCCTAATTTGATCTCTCAAACACCTAGATAGACAGACAGACAGACTATCTATCTATCTAGGTGTTTGAGAGGATAAACGTGCGTGGCTTCTGGGGCACTTCGGGCAGCCGGCATCCTTTGGGCCCGCTCTGCTGCGAAGAAGGGGGAGAACGCCGCCTGGGGGAACAGCTGGCGGAGGAGGCGTTCGGTGAATGCAGCGGGGCCGGGGTCTTCTGATCCTTCCAGGAGACCAATGATGATGAAGTTATTCCTCCGGTTGCAGTTCTCCACGTCCTCGGCATGTTATTCAAGAGCCTTGACTTTAGTAGTGAGGGTGCGGAGGGAGGAAGTGTGGTCTCTCAGCACATCTTCAGTGTCCCCCACTCGGCGCTCGACCTCCGTCAGTCGGGTCCTGAACTTGTCCATATCTTTCCAGATAAGACCCATCTCCAGCTGCATGGTGTCTATCTTCCCGTCATTCATTGCCTGCATCAGGGCGGTGAAGTGATCCTGATCTTGGATCGGCGGGCTCACTTCCTCAGTTTGGGATGCCATGTTGGAGATCTTGCTGAGCCCGGCCTTCCTGCCACGAGGTGGAACGCGGGTCGGGGAGAGTTTCTTGTGCACGATAGATTTGTGCTTACTGGGCATACCAGTCCTGGGGGTTCACAGCTGCACTTTTGTAGGTCCAGAGGTATGTAGGTCCGCAGGGAAACTGGATATTTAGCAGGCAGAGCATCGGAGCTCCTCAACTATGCATCCACTCCGGTCGCCATCTTGGATACGCCCCCAGGATTTGTATTTTTATACATCTAATTCTGACAGCTTTGTCACACAGCACAACTGTCTGGTAGGGCAGGAAACCTGATTTCTCTTTGTGGCAGTAGAGTAAAGCAAGCCATACATTATACAATTTTCTTTTCCTCAACCACAGGTTGAAGGAAAGAAAATTGTTTGATTCTCCCATCAACACAGTCAGTGTTGATGGGGGAATCCCTGCCATTGTGCTATTGTATTCTGATAGCGGGAGGTTTCCCAGTCATGAGAATACAATGATCACTGTTGGCGGCTATACCCTCTGAGAGTGATTGAAAAACCCAACAGACTGGTTGTACTGAAATCGATTGCGAACTTTAGTACAACCAGCCTGCCTATACATGCATCGAAAGGCCAGCCATAGATGCATCAAAATTTGCCTGGTCCCTGCTAAACCTGCCGAATTGCAATCCATCTATTGCTGGCCTAACACTTTGGGGTCTTTTCCACCCCAACCTGTGGCTGGATAATAAAAGGATAAGCAGTTGACTGATTGGCTCATCTATCTGTCACTCTACTGTCTCTCCCTATCAGTTACCACAAGAGCACTCCAGCACGACTGAATGGCTCCTTGTGCTGCTTCTCCCTCTACCAGTCCGCATTCTGCTGTACCAGGTCAAATTTATGTACTTACATTGTTTCTATTACAAGCAAAGTTAACAATGTATTAACGAATACACAGCTGCTATATTTTGAGTTTATTTTATCTGTTCGGAACCCACTTTTATCTAAACTTTGAGGATTTGCAGTGTTAAAAGGAACATCTGGAAGTTTTATTTTGCCTAAGCAGTACCCTGCAAATTTTGTCTTTTTGTCTTAAATGCCTCTTGGAGGGGCATTTGGTAATGTTACTACTAGTCTGCTCACTTTTATACTGTACATGCTGGAGGCTCCGACTTGTGGAAGTAAAGCCACCACCATTTACCCATGTTAAATCAGAAAGCCCACAGACAATCCTGGTGAATGGTCCTTTTCTTGGCTTTTTTATATATGAAGATTCAAAATGGATACATTCAAGTGTCTTTGAGGCTTCAATGCTTATTTATATAGAGTAGTAAAGGGAAGAAAAACAATACTTTGAAAAGCCACTGGCTGTGGTTAGGAAGCTCATATGCAACCATAACTACCCTCCAATGTGTACCCAGGAACATCATTCGGAGATTAAAAAAAAGAGTGCCACACCAAATTCATAAAAGAGTCCAAAAGAGCTTTAATAATTTTACAAGACAGCAAATACATTTCGAGGACAAAAGATCTGATAAGGGGGTTGTGTTTTGCCCCCAAAATGCATTGGCTGTCTCATGCCTCATTAAAGCAGTTTTAGACTACTTTATGCATTTAGCCTGGTGATTCTTTTGGTTTAAGCTCTGTGTGGCTTTTTTTGAGCATAGATCCAAAGTTCATGTGACCTAGCGAAAGGCCTGCTCCCCCTTGTGCTTGAGATAATGAACACAATTTAGGTTGTCACAAGGAACGTGGAGGGGCGTGACCGGATGCCAGAGTGAGAGGCGGTGTTAGCGGTCTCCCTCTGGCCTGATGCCTCCGTGACCATCCGCACCAGCTTGGCGGATCAAGCCCAGCCGGAAGCACTTTTCGTTCGCTGCAGAGCCTGGGGCTCGTTTGGCTGCCTGGCTCCCCTCAATCTTGCCTGTGCTTGCAAGTGCCGCTGGAACGCCGTCGCTACTGTTTGGACAGCGGCGCCAACGACCCCCTCTTTGGAGCAGCGAGGAGCGGGGAGGAGCGGCGAGGAGAGCGTGAGACGCCGGCCGTGTTTGGGAGGGTTGCCGGGGCGACGGCTCCGACGCTAGAGGCTCCGGCGGCGTTCATTGACAGTGGAAGAAGTGACCAGTGGGGAACGTCCCTGCACTGCCCAGGTAGCCTGGCAGTACTAAGGTATTGAGCATTACACAGGAGGCGGACTGTCTCTGCTTTTCTTCTCTCTCTCTCACTGGGGGCTGAATTACTGCCTGAAGCAGTGGGGTTGAGGTTCAGGCAACCTATCCTGTGATTAAAAGGTGGCTTATCCTTGTGGGGGAGAGGAACACCCTGCTGGCTGAAGCTGGTATGCACAATTAAAGCAAATGTTTATTTATGGCAGAGAAAATAACAGCTTGATAATACGGAATTGTCCATCATACTAGGCTGGGTGCTAGTCCTGCTTGCAATCAAACATTAGAAAAATATAACTGGGACTGTGTTATTATTTTGACCTGAGAAAAGGAAGGGAAAGGCTAACTTGACGAGCCGTTAAAACCCCATAATTGTTCTCCTTTGGATTATATAACAAGCCATGGCTAGAAAAAAAGGAGAGGAGCCGCAGCAGCACGAGAATACTAGTTCTCAAATCACTCGTACATCAAAAGAAAAGGGGAACCAGGCAGCAGCAGCGGCCAAGTTGGAAAAGTTTGCGCATCCCTCGACCTTATCACTATCTAAAAGCACCTCCCACCAGCAGGAGAAATCTCAAGTGGGGGGCTCTGGGGACAGGAAGAGCTTAGGAAAAGGGCCGACGGTAACACACACAACAAAAACCGCGAGCAATAAAGGCTCTGCGGGCGAACCCTCAGGAATGGCAACTAGCATTGCCGCCGAGCAAAATATATCTTTAACAGCGGAGCGTACATTGAAAGATGTCCTATGCGCTGTTAATTCCTGTAAAGCCTCCCTAAGTGAACTGTGCGACCAGCTGAAGGGGTTAAAGGAAGAGCTAATTACAGTAAGCCAAGAATTACAAAGGACTGCTGCTAGAAAAACTATTCTAGAGGAGAGGATGAGCCAGGTTGAGGATGATCTGGCCCCACTCAAGCAAGAGCTTAAAGCAATGAAAACACAGGTTGACCTGCATAAAGCTAAGATGGAGGAAATGGAAAATAGGTCTCGCAGGAACAACGTACGGGTGGTAGGCTTACCGGAGCGGTGTGAGGGTCCCCACCTCGAAGAGTTTATGGAGAAGTGGCTTAGGGGAACATTCGGGACGGAAACCTTTTCGCACCTTTTTTCCATTGAAAGAGCCCACAGAGTGCCAACTAGGCCCCCGCCACCAGGAGGATACCCCAGACCAATAATTATGAAACTCCTCAACTACAGGGATAAGGTCACATTGATGCGCAGGGCTAGAGAGAAAGGGGATGTTTCACACAACGGGGCAAAAATCTTATTTTTCCCCGACTACTCCCCAGACCTGCAGAAACGAAGGGCCGAATTTAGGGACATTAAGCACAAACTACGGGACTACAAAGTAGAATATGCCCTGTTGTATCCGGCACGCCTGCGCATTACTGCCCTAGGGGCTACTCATTTCTTTGACACAACGACAGGGGCAACAAAATGGCTCGAAGATAACAAAACGACTTTACAGAGCTAGGGGTTCTATAAGGCTGGTTAAATCATTACGCTTTATTTTGTTTTGGTTTCCTTTTTTTTTTTTTTTTATCATCATATAGCGGATGGCACGGGGGGGGGCAGGGGGGGGCGTGATGGATGGAAGCACGGATGAAGAATGTGGTTTTACTAGGCTTATACACTTTAAGTATCGATCTGATGTTTTGGAATTGGGTTGGGGGAGGGGGAGAGGGGGGGAGGAGTTTGGAAGTGTGTCACGATGCACTTGGTCAGTATATGAGTGAGGAGTTTTTTTTTTTTTTTTTTTGAATGGTTGGAAGGGAGTAAAAAGGTCACATGCACAACCCTTAGGGCTGGCCTAGCTAGGCAGGAGGGGGAGACACGAAAAGGGGTGGGGAAAGGGGGGATGGGTCAGGTTAAAGTTGGGGGGGGGAGGGGGGTAGGTCAAATAGAGGGAGGGGAGGGGGGTGCACAATAAATTATGGGGTTAGATACTGTGGTGAACGAAAGGCACACATATTCAGGGGGAGAGGGTCTACTAAAATAAAGCACATTTGCACATGTTGTTTACATTTACAATTAAATAACACTAGAGGAGGGGGCGGCCCTCACCCCCTCACCCTATTTTTCTCTTTTCTTATTTTTAATATAACCACAGAGACTATGGCAAGTTCTGTAGACACAATTGCACAAATGAATTGCTCTTATTTTTTTGAGGAGTTAGTTATTTTTTTCTTTTCCTTTTTTCTTTTTTTGTAAATGCCATTTAAAACCTTAAAAATAGGTTCGTGGAATATTAGGGGTATGAGTGACCCTGTCAAGAGGGCAGCTGTATTTTTGGTGATGGAAAATTATGGTGTCGAACTGGTTTGCCTGCAGGAAACCCACCTCACTAACGAGACTAAATTATATGTTCGGAGCAACAAATTCCAAGAACAGTATCACGCGTTTCATACCTCTTATTCAAGAGGGGTGAGTATCTTGGTGAGGAGAGGTACCTCATTTTCCTGCAGGGAAGCTAGGATAGACACGTTGGGAAGGTATGTTTTTCTGAGTTGTGTTGTGGAAAATAGACCTCTGGTGATAGCAAATGTTTATATCCCTCCTCCGTTTAAAACAGAGATCATGCTGGATCTGTTGGAGTTTGTGGATGGTATGGTGGGTATTCCTATAATAGCGGTGGGCGATTTTAATGCAGTTTTAGATAGCAGCATGGATCGATTTCCGCCTGTGTCCCGCGCGGAAAGAGTACCAGAGGGGCGATTAGCCCAACTGCTTGTAGAGATTGGATGGCGCGATCTGTGGAGATCTCATAATCCAAACATTCGGCAGTACTCCTGCCACTCAGGGTCATATTCTACTCTCTCGCGCATAGACATGGCAGTGGGTAATAATGAAGCCTTGCGATTAATAGGAAATATAGAATACAGACCGAGGGGAATATCGGACCACTCACCCCTGACTTTGACTCTAAATCTAAGCATCGGAACCAGTCAGAAGAGGTGGACAATAAACCCACTATGGCTGGACCTGATCAGTAGTCCAACAGAAATATCCTCCAAGTTAAAAGAGTTTGTAACATTTAACTCAGGCACAGCACCGGTAGGAGTGGTGTGGGACACCCTAAAAGCATACCTTAGGGGACTACTACACCAGCAGGTCGCTATGGCAAAAAAAACATCAAGGGACTGGGAGGCGAGGGCCAGCAGGGAAGCCATGGAAGCAGAAGTGCAGTATGTGTTAGACCCAACCCCAGAAAAACAGGAGATTTGGCTCAACAAACAACAAGAGTATAAGGAGGTAATTAACAGAAGAGTAGAGAACAAGAGACTTTTCCAGAAACAAAATTATTTTGGGGAGGTAGAGAAAGTAGGCCGGATGCTCGCCCTTTTAATTAGGTCCAATCTATTCTCACCAACCATCTCCTCAATTAAAACATCGGCTGGAAACATTACATCTGACCCGGTCGAGGTTTTAGAAACTTTCTCCATATTTTATAGAGACCTGTACAGGTCCCGCCAGGGCTTGAACCAGCGCGAGATGGACAGGTTCTTGGAGGGAGTAGACCTGCCCATACTCTCGGAGAGGGATAGAAGCGAGGTGGATTCCCCTCTGACCCTGGAGGAGCTACAAAAGGCAGTCGCAGAATTGTCAGGTCAGAAATCTCCGGGCCCGGACGGGCTACCACTGGAGATTTATAGGAAATATGGGGAGATTCTGCTCCCGGAGCTCCTAAAAGTGCTAGAACAGACGACCAGGGATGGTAGGTTGCCCTTATCAATGTCAGAGGCTGATATAGTAGTGATCCCAAAGGAGGGGAAAGATCAATCGGAAGTTTCTTCATATAGACCAATATCACTGTTGTGCACAGATGTCAAGATCATCGCAAGGGTGCTGGCATCCAGGCTAAATAAATGTATTGACAAACTGGTGCACCCGGACCAATCGGGGTTTATCCCCGGTCGGTCCACCAGCACAAACATCAGAAGAGCTTATCTGAACCTACAGGTACCAACAGAGAATGTGGGATCCAGAGCCATATTGTCTCTGGATGCTGCCAAGGCTTTCGATAGCCTAGAGTGGGAATACCTCTGGAGGGTGCTAGAGAGGTTTGGATTCGGTCCTGTATTTATTAACTGGCTAAAAATTTTGTATAACCATCCAAGGGCAAGGCTCAAGATAAACGGTGAATACTCGGAAAGCTTTCCCCTCGAAAGAGGGACAAGACAGGGATGTCCCTTATCCCCTTTGTTGTTTGTGCTGGCCATGGAACCATTAGCGGGAGCAGTGAGATCATCTACGGAAATACAGGGATTTCAAAGAAAAGGGAGAGAAGAGAGAATAGCACTTTTTGCAGATGATATCATATTTTTCCTGGGGGACACGACCTCCTCGTTGGAGAAAGTGATGCATCTAGTAGAGGATTTTGGAAAGTTTTCGGGATTAGTTATCAACTGGGAGAAGTCATCGCTTCTACCGGTAGACTCAGTGGCCAACTCCACTCCAATGTGTCTGCCTCACCTGAAGATCACAGAGAAAATGAAATACCTTGGCGTGGTGCTGTCCAAGGACCCCGGTACGTTTATCAAGGATAACTTGATCCCCCTCTTACTAAAATTTAAGAGGAAACGTGATATTTGGAGCAGACTCCCCTTGTCTGTGGCGGGCCGAGCCAATTTGATAAAAATGGTCTGGATGCCGCAGTTGTTATACCTACTTCATAATTCCCCAGTTTGGATTGGAGGGAAGTGGTTTCAAAAGATTCAATCCCTTTTTAGGGAATTAATATGGAAAAAAGGGCAGGCTAGGATCGGCCTACAAAAACTGCAGTGCCCCGACACGGAGGGGGGACTGGGGGTTCCACAACCATTTATGTACTATCTGGCAGCCCAGCTACAACAATTGGGAGGATGTGCCACTGAGAGAGGGGGAAACAATAACGTTAAAATCATTCTACAGGGGAATCCGCACAGCTCATTAGTGGGAGCACTGGAGGCAGACTCGCTACAAGGAGAAATCCCGACATTTAAAATGATCACCAGGGTCTGGCAGGCAGCTAAGAAAACAATGGGGTATAAAGGAATATCAGAACATGCGCCATTGTGGAATAATAAGCGATTGCATGAACTATCAACAGTAGATAGGAATAGATCGTGGGAAAGTTGCGGGATAAGCCGGTTGATACAACTATATGAAGGGGATACTCTGAAATCCTTTGAGGACCTAAGACACGAGTATGGGATACCAAACCAGGTATTCTACAGTTACTTGCAGATCAGGCATGCTCTTAGCAAGCAGTTTAGTAGGCAACCCCCAGTATGGTGTAGGACCCCACTCCTACAGACAATAATTAAATCAGAGACCACCAAAGGCTTAATTTCAGAGATATACTCCCAACTAACAAAGAGAGGAAACATGAAGGCAGGCCTATCAGGGGGAAGGGGTAAATGGGCGGCCGACGTGGGGGAGATAACGGACGAGCAATGGGAGAGGATTCTTGAGTTTGGATCAGAGGTGTTGGTCTCTCCCTCACAAAAAGCCTCCCACTTGATGCTGCTACACAGATCTTACTACACACCAAAAAGGCTGTTTATGTTTGGCCGTAGAACCAATGACGAGTGCCCTAGATGCAGAGGAACAGGCGACCTAATTCACATGGTTTGGAGGTGCCCAAAACTAGTAAGGTACTGGACTGAGATTATAAAGAAAATAAATGCTACGTTTAGAGTGGACTTAGAGCCCGATCCCAAAATCTGTGTGCTGGGCTACGTCAGTAGTGGATTGAGGGATAGAAGTACAGCCGTAGCGATAGCAAGATGCTTGTTTCAAGCTAGAAAATTAATTGCACAAGCATGGCAATCAAGCACACCTCCAACCCCGGAAGTTTGGGTCGGAACGGTTAACTCCACAATATGGAGCGAAAGGACATTCTACATAAGGCTAGGCAATTATAAAACGTTCGCGAAACTATGGAACCCATGGGTCCAAGCAATGCCATGCTCTTTTCCAGTGTTACTTTAGTGCCGAGGGCAATTGTCTTTTTACCAAGGCAGAGATGTTGCACCATAGTCTAGAGATCCGAAGTTAAGAGAGAATAAGGGAAAAAATAATAGCTAGATATAAGGTGTGCATCGGAATAGTGAGCGCAGGTTAATGGGGGGAGGGGGTGGGGGTGGGGGGTTCACTAGTTTGGGCAGTTTGGAAAAAGTAAAGAAAAACACTGCCATGTATGTAAACAGTAAAAGATTGCGTGGCCGGCTGGCCGGGACATGTATGGCGGGTGTGATCTTTTTTTTTTTTTTTTTTCTTTTCCCTTTTTCTTCTTTCCCGTTTCCTTTATGTCACACTTTTGTATAACTGTAATCTTACATACTGAATGCATAAATTAAGAGAAAAATCTGAATGGCCACAATGATGTGACTCGGCAAGAGACAAATATGACCATCAATCTGAAAGATGTCTCTGAATCAAGGTAACTGAAGTGGTCGAAAAAAAAAAAAAAAAGAAGGAAAAAAAAAAATTTAGGTTGTCACAGGTTACCTAGTTTTGCCTAGTTTATTTGGCCTAAGAAGCATACTTATAATTATCAACAGTCACAAAACACAGGCTTTAGTTCTTTGGTTCTGAGTCCCAAAGACTAGGACTGTCAATAGATCAAGCAACTCTCATGTGATGTCTATGGATAGTTTTTGAAGCTGACTAGGACTTTCTTCTTTATATCGATATTTCGTCTGTTGGTTTTATCATATTAAATGTGTACTACTGATATATTTAGTTTAAACAACACTTCTGTAGATATGATGAATGCAAGAAATAAAACTGAAAGATATGCTAAGGCCTGGTGTCATTTTTTTGTCATTGCACTCGCTTTTACTGTAGCATAAAAATCTCAACTCTTTTTGGATGATTTATTTCACCACCGCAAAGTAGCAAAATTCGAATAACTCACATAATATCCAGAGAGAACGTATCTGAACGACAGATTAATCATGCGTAAAATGAAATCTAGTCTGAAGAAGAAAAAAAAATGTCAAATAGAAGACATGTGACCTTACTTTCCCAAGGGAATCCCTTCTTATATTTAATGTGGATCATACAGATGAAAACGTGTAGATAATAAAAGGGCAAAGTAAAATCAAGTTGATGTGCCTCCTGAAAAAGCCATCATTCTTATGAAAGTTCATGCAGTTTAAACAGCAGACAAACTTGTTGCAGCACTTGACCTTCTTACCTTTGTCTTCTGTTAAAGGATCTAGCATGATAGAATCACATCAAATTCTATGTATTCCCTGTCTAGTCCCTAACAAAAACAAAAATGCCTGATATTAGAACTGGTTTCTTTGCCTGTAGAAATGTTCTACTAGCAATAGCAAATAAAAAAATACAAAAACAATCTGATGTCAAATTATACATTTAAAAAGTTTTCTTGTAATTATCCCAGTAAAAACCTTTTTTTTGATAATTCATTGCATTGGTTTGTTTTAACCCAATACATTTTTGGTGTGATAGTAAAATGAACCATCAGCATTGTGGAAAAGGTTATGCTTACAGATCATTGTAGCCAGGTGGCAGGTTGTTTTTATTAAATGCTTTGGAAGTGGATCTATTAGCAAAATGAGAGCCACAAGCTTCAATGCACCTGCTCACCATTTCCCCTTATCCACTCCCCTTTTTTTGCTCTCCAATTGGGCGGTTCTGGACTCAAGGAAGAGAAAAAGCATAGACGCAAATGGCATTGTGGGAGATCTAATTCCATGGAGGGGGCAGAGGTATTATGTTGCATCAGAGATAGTCTACAGTTCCCAGGAGGCAATAGGAAAAGAAGGAGGACCAGAGGGATTCTTAGCAGATTGCCTGGGAAAATTCTGTGCAGTTGGCGCCAGGACAACAGAGAGAGCAAACCTTCATGCAGTCTGTCTAGCTGCCCGGGGATCTCAGCCAGCGGTATAGCCAGTGAGTCATCTGTCACCATAGGGAAGCGTAATTGCATCTGCTGCCGCCAAACCGTGAGAGTGAAGGACAGTATCATCATTCACCATCATCGTCTACAGTGCTCTTCACTAGAGCTGAACCCAGAGACTGATGAGAGACCCCTCCTACATGTACAGCTGATGCTGTGTCACAGAACTGGTGAGAGGGTGATTAACCTGCTATCCACACTGTGTGGCAGCAACTAAATCTCCCCAAAACTGATCGTGTGCCACACTTAATTTGCATACACTCAGACCTATCACAAGTAGCTGCAATAGACCTCCTTCCTAACTTCTACTCAAGACAATACAGCTCCTTTTAATGACTTTATATTTAACTTCTCCCTACCCCATCCATGCCCCCAATTACTTTACAGTCAATTCAAAGAATATATTTGAACTTCACTGTACTCTAACTGGATGCAGGTTCATTATAAACCTTTGTAAGTGCACCAGCGCAAGGGTTCCCCAATGTTAGCCAGCAGAAGAAGCAGCTTAACCACTTCAGCCCCTGAAGGATTTATCCACTTCCTGCCCAGGCCATTTTTTTGTGATACGGCACTTTTTTTTTGCGTGTCGCTTTAACTGACAAATGCGCGGTCCTGCGACGCTGTACCCAAACAAAACCAATGTCCTTTTTTCCACAAATAGAGCTTCCTTTTGGTGGTATTTGATCACCTCTGTGTTTTTTTTTTTAAAAACAAAAAAAGAGGGACAATTTTGAAAAAAAAATTTGTACTTTCTGCTATAAAACATTTCCAAAAAAAATAAATGTAAAAAAAACAAATGTATTCATCAGTTTAGGCTCATATGTATTCTGCTACATATTTTTCGTAAAAAAAAATTGCAATAGGCGTATATTGATTGGTTTGCGCAAAAGTTATCGCGTCTACAAAATAGGGGATAGATTTATGGCATTTTTATTATTTTTATTTTTTTCTTACCGGTAATGGCGGTGATCAGTGATTTTTAGTGGGACTTCGACATTGCGGCGGACAGATCAGACACCTAACTGACATTTTTTACACTTTTTTGGGAACCAGTGACATTAGTACAGTACTGAGTGCTATAAATATGCACTGTTATTGTACTAATGACACTGGCAGGGAAGGGGCTAACATCAGGGGCGATCAAGGGGTTATATGTGTTCCCTGTTTGTGTTTTCTAACTGTATAGGGGACTGTGTGACTTGGGAAACACACAGATTCGTCTTCCTGCTTAGCAGAAAGACAGGATCTGTGTGATCTCCCCTGTCAGAATGGAGATTTTCCTTTAGTTTACACAGGCAGATCCCTGTTCTGTCACTGCGGGGAACGATCGCGGGTGGCCGGCGGACATCAAGTCCGCCGGACCCGCTAATTGGCTCCCCTGCTGGCCAATGGGAGCGTGCACACCCACAAAAGCGGGTTCCCGAGCCGACGTACAGCTACGGTGATTTGCAGGAACAAGGCCAACCCGACGCAGTATAATAACGGCGGCTGGTCGGCAAGAGGTTAAAGACTGTCTTGTTTATCCAATTTTTCTACATCCACCTTCTGTGATCCATTTTCTCCCATGTACTTGCTTAGTGCCTTACTTTATTTTGCTATCTACTACAGCGTACCCTAATCCTTATTGCCTGTTATTTTGTATAAGCATTGCTAAACTCCAATGTGATTATTCCATTCTATTAACTAGATTGCTTACCTGACATGAGGAGATCATGGAATTTGGATGTAGGAGATTAGATAAAACTCAGATTAGGACAAGGGTTCTGATTAGCATAGTTTAAGTGTTTTCTGAAAAACTTTGCCAATTCATACTGTATATTTAACTTTTTGCTAGGAACGACTCTTCAGTGCCAAACACTTCTTTGCAACAAAAATAACTGAAAGTATGATATTTTACGTGCATGTTGCCAGAAACATTTGCTACAAAATTGATGTGCAAGTGTTTAAGTAAGAAATTAATCAAAAAGGCTTATCTACTGTAGAAAACTGTAATATTGTGATGGCAGTAATAACATACTTTTTTTTTCCAGGGAAAAAGATTAGGATAGGTGGTAACATCCTGCTTGTTACATGCATGTTAGCAAATCACATTTACCAGTGCTCTAACTTTTCAGAACCAAAGGCAGATGTGTACCTAACCAACACCAGGCTGCACAGATCACCTGATAATCCATAAAATAACGTTTTGTAGAAAGCAGCCAGAGGAACTGAGAGAACAGGGCTACAAAAGAGAAGATACAGTACCTTCCTTTTCAAGCTCTGCCCCTCAACATTGCTCAAGTCTGGCCAGCTATGGGAGTAGAGGCTCTTGGAAAGTTGCTATTTGCAGAAACATAAGTATGCTTCTTTACCCCTAAGTGGGATAATGCCCGGCTTTGCCAATAGGTCAGACCTCATTGTGGGACAAAAGACATGTCTGATTTATGCTACATAGTGAAGGAATTTCAGTGAAGTTCTAGGCCAGGGTTTCTCTACCAGGTTTTCTCAGAACCCAGGGGTTCCACCACCTCCACCATTGCAGCCTGATCTTTTTAACAATATTTAAAAAATCTGTGCCTTTGCAGGCAGCCAAGGTAACACCATAAATCTGTCAATGTTCACCCAAGTTTCTTCAGCAATTTCAAATTATCTAAGAGACAAGTCGACTACTGTTTAAAATCTGAATATATTCTCAAAACAAAATAACACAAAACACGCTCACGTGCTTCAGTCTTCCCCTGCTCTGAGAAAAGGAGATTGTCTGTGAACGCATACTCTGTGGCCAGGTGTATTCAGACTTGTCCTTAACCTTAACACTGTTAGTATTTACCGTGTACAGTATCTCACAAAATTGAGTACACCCCTCACATTTTTGTAAATATTTTATTATATTTTTTTCATGTGACAACACTGAGGAAATTACACTTTGCTATAATGTAAAGTAGTGAGTGTACAGCTTGTATAACAGTGTAAATTTTCTGTCCCCTCAAAATAACGCAACACACAGCTATTAATTTCTAAACTGCTGGCAACAAAAGTGAGCACACCCCTAAGTGAAAATGTCCAAATTGGGCCCAAAGTGTCAATATTTTGTGTGGCCACCATTATTTTCCAGCACTGTCTTAACCCTCTTGGGCATGGAGTTCAGCAGAGCTTCACAGGTTGCCACTGGAGTCCTCTTCCACTCCTCCATGATGACATCACAGAGCTGGTGGATGTTAGAGAACTTCTCCACCACCTTATGTTTGAGGATACCCCATAGATGCTCAATACCCTCAGCTACTTTAGCAAGGTAGTGGTCATCTTGGAGGTGTGTTTGGGGTCGTTATCATGTTGGAATACTGCCCTGCGGCCCAGTCTCCAAAGGGAGGGAATCATGCTCTTCTTCAGTATGTCACAGTACATGTTGGCATTCATGGTTCCCTCAATGAACTGTAGCTCCCCAGTGCTGGTAGCACTCATGCAGCCCCAGACCATGACACTCCCACCACCATGCTTGACTGTAGGCAAGACATACTTATCTTTGTACTCTTCACCTGTTTGCCGCCACACACATTTGACACCATCTGAACCAAATAAGTTTATCTTGGTCTCATCAAACCACAGGACACGGTTCCAGTAATTCATGTCCTTAGTCTGCTTGTCTTCAGCAAACTGTTTGCGAGCTTTCTTGTGCATCATCTTTAGAAGAGACTTCCTTCTGGGATTACAGCCATGCAGACCAATTTAATGCAGTGTGCGGCATATGGTCTGAGCACTGACAGGCTGACCCCCCCAACCATGGCGAGGCCTGTTCTGAGTGGAACCTGTCCTGTTAAACCGCTGTATTGTCTTGGCTACCTTGCTGTAGCTCAGTTTCAGGGTCTTGGCAATCTTCTTATAGCCTAGGCCATCTTTATGTAGAGCAGCAATTTATTTTTTCAGATCCTCAGAGAGTTCTTTGCCATGAGGTGCCATGTTGAACTTCCAGTGACCAGTATGAGAGAGTGAGAGCGATAACACCATCGCTCCCCATTCACACCGGAGACCTTGTAACACTAACGAGTCACATGACACCGTGGAGGGAAAATGGCTAATTGGGCTCAATTTGGACATTTTCACTTAGGGGTGTACTCACTTTTGTTGCCAGCGGTTTAGACATTATTGGCTGTGTGTTGAGTTATTTTGAGGGGACAGTAAATTTACACTGTTATACAAGCTGTACACTCACAACTTTACATTGTAGCAAAGTGTCACTTCTTCAGGTGTTGTCACATGAAAAGATATAATAAAAATGTATTTATTATATCTTATTTATCCTATTTATATATATATTTATTATAGCAAAATTGTCGCTATTTTTTTGTTTATAGCGCAAAAAATAAAAACCCCAGAGGTGATCAAATACCACCAAAAGAAAGCTCTATTTGTGGGGCAAAAAGGACGTCAATTTTGTTTGGGAGCCACGTCGCACAACCGCGCAATTGTCAGTTAAACTGATGCAGTGCTGAATCACAAAAAGTGCTCTGGTCTTTGGCCAGCCAAATGGTCCGGGGCTGAAGTGGTTAAGGTGCATTCTGCTTGCAATGGAGAGCAGTTTGAGATACTTCTGAGATCATTTACAATTCTGTGGCAGGCGCATTTGGCCAAGTTCACTTCCTAGGTTGGATCATCCCGCTTAAAATTGATTTCCTTACCATTGACTTGTATGTTAAGAGAAGCAGCTGTGACATGGAAAATCCTGTTGCTGGTTTTTATCTATTTGCTATCACTGTTTTCTGTTTGCACATAAGTCTGATTCATACCCGTACTATTTCAACTAATTTTTAACACACTAACTCTTATTGAAAATATAGGTGAAAGTTCACACAAGTGTTTGTTTCTCAGTACTGTTGTTAATTATTTATTTAATTTAATAACAATACTAACCAGCACTTAACAACAACATTAACGTATATACATTTATTTACATATATATTTAGCATGTTTTTATTTAATTTTTTATAGCAAGTGTATTGTTTAAAAAAAAATAGTTATCTATTCTTTAAAACCTGTATTTAGGTAAAAATAATTATATACAAGGGCCTTTCATGTTTTAGCTATTATTAATATTAAAGTATTGATACAGAATATCAAGCATACAATATTAGTGCCTGTTTTTCTATGCCAGTCTACAAAAATACAGGAAAGGAATTTGCTGCATAGCCTAACAATATGCCAGTTATCAGCTGATATGAGACCGGGCAAGCTTATTTTAATAATCACCAATGATTTTACCACATCTGTGTTCTTTATTTTTGTTGGGGGGGGGGGATAACTTGTTTCAATTAAAGTTTAAATTAGATAATTACCATGACCAAGGTTACCACATGACACTGACAAGTGCAAAAAACTAACAGCACATGAACCATGTAAGTAATACACTGACCTCCATAAATAGCCTCTAATTGGAAATATTTGCAGTCCTTCAAGCAGACAATCTTTCTGAAAGGAATCCAGACAAACAAACAGGGAGCTCAAGATGAGTATATTCCAATATGAACTTGTTCTGCAGGACAGGTGGTGTACACTTGGGCCAAGCAGCTCCAAGGCGGAGTCAACAAAAACACAGTCTGAATGCACTAGTGTAGCTGTCCCCAATCTTTTTTGCATCAGGGAGCGGCTGCCGGGGGGGGGAGTCGATGCGGGTTTCACTGCAATTTTTCGGGGCATTGGCTGGTGTTGGCGCTTCAACCATCATGGCACCATAGTTTATATGGTGTTAGGATGATTGAAGCACATTGTTTCTATTATTACATTGTAATATAAAATTAAATAGTTCAACTCACTGTAATGCAGAATCAGTGGGAGCCCTGAGTGTGTCACTTGCCACCGTCGCCTGCCACCAGATGCAGCGTATCACTTGCCACCAGATGCGGATTTTCACTTACCACTTCGCCTGCCATCAGATGCAGATTGTCACTTGCCACGTCTCCTGCCACCAGATGCGGATTGTCACTTGCTATGTCACCTGCCACCAGATGCAGATGGTCACTTGCCACATCACCTGCCCCCAGATGCGGATTGTCTCTTGCCACGTTGTCTGCCACCAGATGCGGATTGTCACTTGCCACATTACCTGCCACAAGATGCAAATTGTTACTATCCTGCCACCAGCTGAAGCTTCCCACTGTTGCCTGCCACAAAAAAAAAAAAATTAATAAAACAGAGGCAGCTTGTCACTTTTTAAATATAAAGGCAATTTGGTGGCAGGCAACAGTGACAGCACAGAAGGAGGCTTCTCTCCCCAGCTTTCTGGTAAAAGTAAAATGCCTATTGGGGTAGTCATTTCTTTCTTTGACCATTAAATGGAGTAGGGGAAACCACTACACATCCACTGTTTCAAGTAATGAAACACTGATTGTTTTAAAAGTTATAAAGTAGTATATTATAAACCTTCCTTGTCTCAAGGTAATGACTTGATGCTGAGAAGGACCTCCTTTGGTTGGTGCATTTTAAGCAAACGTAATGTATGGGGGGGAGTTTCTTGTTTGTTGTGTTCCCGAGGCAGTCTGATCATCACTACTATATATTTCCTGATATTACACCTGGCCCTGTATTCTTGAGGAAGTCATATGACCATGACGATATGTGTGGAGTGAGTGGAGCCAGGTGACGCTGCTGAAACCAGAAGGGACGCAGGAGCCTTGGAGCCCTGCTGTCAGTATTAGAAGTTTCAAATCTTTTACTGTAATGTAAGTTACTACGTTTTAATTAACTTTTTTTCATGAAATACTGCACTATGAGGATACCTTTTCTTGTATGAGCCATTATAAGAAAAAGAAAGCACGAATTTAAAGGGCCATACACATAATTGTCAACAGAGGGTAAGAATGCCAGGAGAGAGAGAGAGAGAGGAAGGAGGAAGACAGAGGAGTCTAAGATTGCTCACCCCATCATAGGGGCCTGCGTGAATTGAACTAGCAAGAGAGGTCATAAGTCAAGGTGAGCGCATGGTTTGGAAGGTGGTTGGGAATCACTGAAGCACCAGCACTTTTTATTTGGATCCTATTGCTGTGGAGTCACTAAATCAATGCAAGCACTAGGACCTGTCATCTGGATCACTTTGTTGAGAAACATTAAATAAACTGCACTATATGGTTTTAAAAGGTTAAGGACTTTTTAAGGACTGTACTTTATTTGTTTTGCGCTGAAAATTTTATTTTATTTGTTTTGCAAAAGCACTTTAATGGTATTGTATGCAAGTCATGTTATAAAGTGTATATATCTTAACATAGTTAGTCAGGTTGAAAAAAGACACAAGTCCATCAAGTTCAACCAAAAAAAAAATACAATCCCATATACACAAACCTACACCCACAGTTAATCCAGAGGAAGGCAAAAAAAAACCCAATTTGCCACAGCAGGGGAAAAAATTCCTTCCTGATCCCCCGAGAGGCAATCGGATTTTCACTGGATCAACTATACCTATAAATGTTAGTATCCAGTTATATTATGTACATTTAGGAAAGAATCTAGGCTTTTTTTAAAGCAATTGACTAAGCTTGCCAGAACCACCTCTGGAGGGATTATGTTGATGGTTTAACACATACAGCACATAAGTCAAGGTGAGCGCATAGTTTGGAAGGGGGTTGGGAATCACTGAAGCACCAGCACTTTTTATTTGGGTCCTATTGCTGTGGAGTCACTTAATTAATGCAAACACTAGCACCTATCATCTGGATCACTTTGTTGAGAAACACTAAATGAACTGCACTATATGGCTTTAAAAGGTTAAGGACTTTTTTTAAGGACTATACTTTATTTGTTTTGCATTGAAAATATTGTTTGGAGGAAGTTATACATGCAAAAGCACTTTAATGATACTTTATGCAAGTTATGGTATAACGTTTCTATGTTAATGGTTTAATACATACAGCACAGAGGGTATAGGCGCAGCAACATTTGCACTTTTTATCAGCTTTCGAGTGAGTGAGGGCAGGCAGTGAGAGGTGATGTAATCTCTCTGCTGCCCACGCCTGCACAATGCGAGGCAGGAACTGTGGTGATGCAGGGCGAAACTGCGGTGATGCAGGGCGGAACTGCGGTGAGGAATGTCATCTCTCTGCTCCCTCGTTCGCCCGCCCGTTGTCTGTGTAATGCTGCCTGCCTGTTGTCTGTGTCATGCGGCCTGTCTGCTGTCTGTGTAATGCCACCCGTCCGCCTGTTTAATTCTGCCCGCCCGCCACACTTGGCCTGTCTGGAGTGAGGTCGCGGCCCGGTGGTTGGGGACCCCTGCACTATGGCATTACCAACAAGCAATACTTTAGTAATAGAATTGACTTACCTTTGATAAAATGAAGTAGTGCCTGGCTACCAATATCTAAGAGATATCACACTTTTTTCAGTGCCTCCCATTGCCTATGAATAGTAAGGGATAGAAACTCTTCAGGTAATGGTACAGGGTGTCAGGACCCAGATTTGATGCTTTAACCTCTGTTATGTCCGACAGTATCCATTTTTGCTGAGCTACCTGAGATGCTGGACAGATCCTGTGAGATTCCTTAGACAACAATGCCTTGTGTCTTATTTCTCTTGAAACGTGAATCCTTTGCTTCTCCTATGAACTTTCTTTTTAAGCCATGTCTTTGCACTTTCTGCTTTGCCAGATTATTGTGCTCTCCAGACAATATTTTGCTCTTGTCACTCCTGCTGCCATCCACATCTTTGCTATTGCTTGTTACCAACCTTTGGCTTGTTCCTTAACTACACTTTCACTTGATCCCAACCTGCAACCACTTGTTGCTGACCTTTGGCTTGTTTACAGACTACGCTTCTGCTTAATCGCTACCTGCTACATCTACTACGGGACCCTGGCTTGCTTACTTTCTGGAGGGGCAATCCTGAGGACCATGACTTGGTACTAACACTCAGCAAAACCCATATCCACAATCAGGAGCTCTGGTGAATATCGGTTAGTGCTTAGACACCGCACCTCAGGTGAGTCCCCGTCATCCACCAGGGTGACCTACTTGTATACCTATCCTGCTGGTCAGTGGAAGCCTCTCTAATACTATAGCTAATGGTCTTTGAGCCTGACCATGACACAGTGACTTGCTCATGGCTGAAGCAGTTGCCCCCCGTGTAGTTTTATAGCGATCTGGCCAGTGTGCACTTCTGGATATCATAACTTAAACAACTCGTTTCAGAGGCAATCCTCCTTTCTCAAGCCATACTACAGAGGATGTGTTAGAGTATCCTAGGCTCTAACACCCCACTATCTACAGGGTGGTGGGGGGTTGTTAGAATAGTAATAGCTGGAGGGCGTGGTCTGGACATGGCCGAGTAAGGAAGTGTGTCTACGGAGCTCCCGGCCCTTCTCAGCCTAACCCAGCTTAATCCAGCTTTTATCCTTCGGAAATCCCCCTGCATGTACTCTGCTGAGAAGCGGAAGGGAAAAAACAAGAAAAAGACATCTCCTGAGCCGCAAATGAGTGGAGAAATCCAGCGATATTTCTCAACTACATAGGGAGCCTCTCCAGCTACCAAAATGGCGGATCCCGCAATGTTCAGCCACCACAAGGGCCTGCCAGCTCAGGACACCTCTAATTCTCCAGCGGCCTCGAGTGCTTCAAAGGCAAGCTTTGACATGCCAGCGGTGTTCCGATCAGACCCCCAAGGTACACAACACCTGCCGCTCACCCTAAGATCCAATGCTGAGTTGAGGGCGCTGCTGCAGGCCTTACCTATGAGAATGGATATTGAGGCCCTTATCGGCAAGCTTGAGGCATCCCACCGCAAAGAACTAACAGCGGTTAAGAAGAATGTGAAAGTACTCTCAGATCGGATGGGGTCAGTCCTCGGTGGAAGCTCTGGAGAGGCAGATGCTCGTGGTGGAGACCCAATGGACATCTCAGGCAGCTGCGTTACTCACCCAACAGCTCCATCTTGAGGAATTTGAAGATCGCAGCTGGAGAAACAATCTACGGATAAGAGGCCTCCCGGAAGCAACAGGGACTAAAGAATTGGCGGCATCTACACTAGCCATCTTCCGTGACATAGCGGGGGATGCCTTCCCTCCCACTCAAACTTTTGATCGGATCCACAGGGCCCTAAGCCCCCGATCCCCCGACATGGACAGGCCACGAAATATAATCTGCAGGGTGCACCATTACTCCCACAAAGAGCTCATCCTACTGAAAGCCTGGGAGACAGGGGACATAGACTTTGACGAAGCTTCACTCTGGATCCTGCCTGACCTGTCTAGAATGACCCTGCAACGGCGTGCACTGCTGAAACCTGTGCTGGAGATAGCTTGACAGTCGGGCATTACCTACAAGTGGGGTTTTCACCATATCTGTGACTTTCAAGAAAGCCCAGCGGTCCTTCACCCTCCGAACCCCTGAAGAGCCCCTGCCCTGTTTGCCTTCATGGAGGTCAACCCTATCAAGGTTCCGGACTGGCTCCATTTGCTGCAACACTTCCCCCCGTCCTTGCTTTGTCCAGATTGAGAAGAGCCCGATCACCCAGACCGCAGAGGAGCCAGCGCTGATCCCGTATTACCTCCTCTGAGGAGGCACGGGAGACCTAACTACTGCTGAGGAAATGGTGAGCTGCTGTCTCTATATTCTTTTTAGTTGCCCTTTGAGAGGCCATCTCCCTCCCCACCTGCTGGGCTGCCTGTTTGTTTTTCACCCTTATCCCTTTTTTTTTTTTTAATGGGCGGTTCTCTGTTGAACCTTTGGTGCAGACCCCACAGTTTGCCGTTTGCAGAGATAAGTGGAGATTCGGCAGGGGAAGAGACTTACCCATTCCCAAGCTGAGCTACGGTTCCCTTGGTTCCACTCTGTTTAGAGACTTCCTCGGGATGTCAACAGAGAACAAACAGTAAACTGTTTCCCTATCTTCTATGGCATCTCGGGGCCTTGTATTAAAACTGTTGGGCTATTGTCCCTGGTGGCACCATGGAGGAGACAGACTGGCCATGAGGTGCACTGGACATGCTTACAAGCTCGACACCCCCTTGGGGTGCTCGGCCCCCCTGCCATACAGGCCCCCCTCGGGCCCCCCCTGCCATAGAGGAGAATAGAATAGAACGAATATAACCATCTTCCAAAGTTCAAATTTCGAATAGAATAAATTTGACTTTGAATAGAATAGTGTTCAATTCGACCAAATTCTGAAAATTCAAAAAAATTAATTCCAAAAATGAATTAAATGAATTTATGTAAATAACTAATCAAAACTAAACACATTTTTTTCGTTCCGCACATCTAAAATTTAGGATTCGTTAAAATGGAGTAAGACTAGATTCCTAAATTAAGTCTAATGGCCCAATATTTGGTCAGGTTCTTGAGATCTGGTCGATGGGACAAATAGGTAATGCTCCAAAACATCTGGTTAGTATGGGAGACAAGCTCTTACACTACCAGGTATTGCCAGATCTTGGCTGTTCAGAATGGTCCAGTACTTAGCCACAGCATAGATTAGTGACAGTTTCTGCAGTTAAGTGTAGGCACCTCTAGGTGCTTGTGTACTTTATAGCTTCTAGCAGTTTCCTGTAGTAGTACAATGTCCTAAGTTTATTCAGGATCTTAAGGTAGCAAGTATCAAGCCAGGATATTTTGCAGTATGTAGTAAGTTCTTCCCTCCATATAAATCTTAAAAAAAATATATGATCAAAAAATAATGAAAACAAATAAAATGTCAAACAACAGTCCGTGACATGTTTCCATGTGAGTATAAATAGTAAATGCAATGTATGGACATAAAGCCTTCAAGAAAGCGTCCAAGAGGAAACAAATGACCATTCACTAGAGTGCACCTTCATCGTAATCGAGTAAGCTGTGCGCTTACCAGAACTCTAGACTCCACATTATAAGAGTCTAGATAAGCATGAAATCACAAATCATGGCAAATTAATCCATTTGAAAGAGGTGTCAATAATGTCATGGCAGACCTTGCTGGTTTCTAATCGCTCTCATGGATGTCCCATAAAGAAGAGAAGAGTATCCACATAGTGTAAAACTGTATGATGTTTATTAAAAAATAATCTAAAAACTTACACAGATCCAGTAAAAATCAAGCAATGAATGTAAAGATTCCCACGTAAGGCAATCACATCTGACAAAACATATAGGGCGGAGTCTACGTCTCTCAACACCACGCTTGTTTGATCTCTGTACCATTGGATCCTTACCCGGGAATCTTTACATTCATTGCTTGAGTTTTACTGGATCTGTGTAAACTTCTAGGAAAGCTTATTTTTAACCAGTTGCCGACCGCCTAACGCAGATATACTGCGGCAGAATGGCACGGGCAGGCAAAATCACATACCTGGTAAGTGATTGCTTGCCGCGGGCGGGGGGTCCTATCGGACCCCCCCCCCCGGTGCCCGAGGCGGTCGGCTTCTGACTGGGAGCGTTCAGAGATGAGGGGGAGGCCATCCATTCGTGGCCCCCCCTCGTGATCGCTCCCAGCCAATGAGAATCTTCCCCTGCCTCTGTATAGTACACAGAGGCAGAGGAAGTGATGTCATCTCTCCTCGGCTCGGTATTTTCCGTTCCGGCGCCGAGGAGAGAAGACATCCGAGTGAGTTACACCAACACACACACACACACAGTAGAACATGCCAGGCATACTTTACACCCCCCTTTACCCCCCCGATCACCCCCCAATCACCCCTCCCCCCTGTCACACTGAAACCAAGCAGTTTTTTTTTTTCTGATTACTGCATGGTGTCAGTTTGTGACAGTTAGTGTGGTAGGGCAGTTAGTGTTAGCCCCCTTTAGGTCTGGGGTACCCCCCTAACGCCCCTAATAAAGTTTTAACCCCTTGATCACCCCCGTCGCCAGTGTCGCTAAGCGATCGTTTTTTTGATCGCTGTATTAGTGTCACTGGTGATGCTAGTTAGGGAGGTAAATATTTAGGTTCGCCGTCAGCGTTTTATAGCGTCAGGGACCCCCATATACTACCTAATAAAGGTTTTAACCCCTTGATTGCCCCCTAGTTAACCCTTTCACCAGTGATCACCGTATAACTGTTACGGGTGACGCTGGTTAGTTAGTTTATTCTTTATAGTGTCAGGACACCCGTCGTTTATTACCGAATAAAGGTTTAGCCCCCTGATCGCCCAGTGGTGATATGCGTCGCCCCAGGCAGCGTCAGATTAGCGCCAATACCCAGAGGTGGGGGACTCGAGTCACATGACTTGACTCGAGTCGGACTCGAGTCACCTGTTTGAGGACTTGCGACTTGCTTGACAAAATTAAATAAATGACTCGACTTGACTTTGACTTGCCACTAATGACTTGCGACTTGACTTTGACTTGGGCTATTTGACTTGCAATGACTTGCAATGACTTGGCACCACCAGTGCTGTGTCTTGGCCTAGGCAAAAGCCGCCCCCCCACAAAAGAAAGCTCCCCCGAGTCCCGGCTTCTGCCCGCACAAATACAGCTTGCCAACATTGTGGGCAGGGATCGCATAGGTGTCCGCGAACGGCGCTTGCAGTGTTGGCGGCCGCCGCAGACTTTTTTTTTATTTGATGATGACTGTGCTGCAGTCTCTCCTCCTAGGCTGAGCGAGAAAGTACTTTCAAATTTAATTTTTTGCAAATGCAATGCATTTTAGGTGGCTATTCTGAGAATAGCCACTTAACATGCATTGCATTTGCAAAAAATAGTATTCTGAGAAGTGAGAATACTATTTTTTGCAAATGCAATGCATTTTAAGTGGCTATTCTAATAACTAAGAAAAAAGGAATAGAAGTAGATAGGCGCTGTTTCCAAGCCTGGTGAATTCAAATGTGTTATTCCCTTAGTGGGAGGGCAGTATGGAGTGGGAAAGATTGTAAAGATATTGCCTATAGTATAGTGAATGTTTATCCCGTGGAATTACTATAAAGGTCCTGGATGTGCATAAGTCAAGTTGGTTGTCTGACTTAATAAAGTGCAGTGTGTGCTCTAAAAAAGATATAACTTAATCCGTATAAATATAATATATCCATATATAATTGAACCCTATTTTTAAATTAAAAATATTTGTGCAAAATTATGTGATCCATAACGTAATCGATAATGTACATATGTAGTGAACAAACAAATATATATAATCAAGTGCTTTCAGTGCTGCTACAAAAAAAAACCCTGGATTCTGATGGATATTCCAATGAGTAAACCTTTCAGTGCGTGCCTTAATCCGTGTTCTAATAGTGATTGATTGCACTCACCAGATCCTAGCAGCACTGAAAGCACTTGATTATATATATTTGTTTGTTCACTTCATATGTACATTATCGATTTACGTTATGGATCACATAATTTTGCACAAATATTTTTAATTTAAAAATAGGGTTCGTTTATATATGGATATATTATATTCATACGGATTAAGTTATATCTTTTTTAGAGCACACACTGCACTTTATTAAGTCAGACAACCAACTTGACTTATGCACATCCAGGACCTTTATAACACATTTGAATTCACCAGGCTTGGAAACAGCGCTATCTACTTCTATTCCTTTTTTCTTATATCTTACTCCACCTAGTGGAAGTAATCGGTAGTGGCAGCAGTTCCAACAACATTCTTTAATTTTTAAATTTTTATTCCATTGCATGCATCCCATTGCGCGGGTGTTTCTCCCTCTTTTTTCTATTCTAATAACTAAGCTCAAAGTTTGAACTTGACACAATGCCAAATTGCCAATATCTGGACACTTGAAGAATGGTGATGGGAATACTATTATTCTCATCACCATTCAAGTGTCCAGATATTGGCATTGTGTCAAGTTCAAACTTTGAGCTTAGTTATTTTCCCCCTCAGCAAGGACTACATTTTTTTCAGGCCATTTAATTGCTGAGTGTTCTGCTCCTTGTCTGCTGTTTGGGCATTCAAAGTGTTTCTTTAATATGCCAAGAATAAAGCACTAAGCAGTTTTGTTAATGTTGAAAATAAAACAAAACCTTTCCTGAAAACTGACTTTTAACTCATTTAAAGGATGGAAATGGGGTAGATCAGTATTTTGACTTAATTTGTGACTTGACCAAAATAAATGACTTGACTTGACTTGCTTGCCTTCTAGCAGGGACTCGACTTGGCTTGCTTGCTTTTCGCCACAGTGACTTGGGACTTGCTTATGACTTGAAGGTTAAGACTTGAGACTTGCACATGTGTGACTTACCCCCATGTCTGCCAATACCGCTAACACCCACGCATGCAGCATACGCCTCCCTTAGTGGTATAGTATCTGAACGGATCAATATCTGATCCGATCAGATCTATACTAGTGTCCCCAGCAGTTTAAGGTTCCCAAAAATGCAGTGTTAGCGGGATCAGCCCAGATACCCGCTAGCAAATGCGTTTTGCCCCTCCGCCCGGCCCAGCCTAGCCCACCCAAGTGCAGTATCGATCGATCACTGTCACTTACAAAACACTAAATGCATAACTGCAGTGTTCGCAGAGTCAGGCGTGATCCCTGCGATCGCTAACAGTTTTTTTGGTAGCGATTTGGTGAACTGGCAAGCACCGGCCTCAGGCAGTGTCAGGTTAGTGCCAGTAGCGCTAACACCCACGCACGCACCGTACACCTCCCTTAGTGGTATAGTATCTGAACGGATCAATATCTGATCCGATCAGATCTATACTAGCGTCCCCAGCAGTTTAGGGTTCCCAAAAATGCAGTGTTAGCGGGATCAGCCCAGATACCTGCTAGCACCTGCGTTTTGCCCCTCCGTCCGGCCCAGCCCAGCCCACCCAAGTGCAGTATCGATCGATCACTGTCACTTACAAAACACTAAACGCATAACTGCAGCGTTCACAGAGTCAGGCCTGATCCCTGCGATTGCTAACAGTTTTTTTGGTAGCATCTTGGTGAACTGTCAAGCACCAGCTCCAACCAGCGTCAGGTTAGCGCCAGTACCGCTAACACCCACGCACGCACCGTACACCTCCCTTACTGGTATAGTATCTGAACAGATCAATATCTGATCCGATCAGATCTATACTAGCGTCCCCAGCAGTTTAGGGTTCCCAAAAACGCAGTGTTAGCAGGATCAGCCCAGATACCTGCTAGCACCTGTGTTTTGCCCCTCCTCCCGGCCCAGCCCAGCCCACCCAAGTGCAGTATTGATCGATCACTGTCACTTACAAAACACTAAACGCATAACTGCAGCGTTCGCAGAGTCAGGCCTGATCCCTGCGATCGCTAACAGGTTTTTTGGTAGCGTTTTGGTGAACTGGCAAGCGCCAGCTGGCCTAGTACACCCCGATCGTAGTCAAACCAGCACTGCAGTAACACTTGGTGACGTGGCGAGTCCCATAAGTGCAGTTCAAGCTGGTGAGGTGGCAAGCACAAGTAGTGTCCCGCTGCCACCAAGAAGAAGACAAACACAGCCCCGTCGTGCCCATAGTGCCCTTCCTGCTGCATTCACCAATCCTAATTGAGAACCCACCACTTCTGCAGCACCCGTACTTCCCCCATTCACATCCCCAACCAAATGCAGTCGGCTGCATGAGAGGCATTTTCTTTATGTCCTCCCGAGTACCCCTACCCAACGAACCCCCCCAAAAAAGATGTCGTGTCTGCAGCAAGCACGGATATAGGCGCGACACGCGCTATTATTTTCCCTCCTGTCCTGACAATCCTGGTCTTTGCATTGGTGAATGTTTTGAACGCTACCATGCACTAGTTATTAGCGTAGGGTACAGCACTGCACAAACTAGGCACACTTTCACAGGGTCTCCCAAGATGCCATCGCATTTTGAGAGACCCGAACCTAGAACTGGTTACAGTTATAAAAGTTACAAAAAAAGTGTAAAAAAAAAAAATATATATATAATAAAAAAAACAAAAATAGTTGTCGTTTTATTGTTCTCTCTCGCTCTATTCTCTCTCTCTATGGTTCTGCTCTTTTTTACTGTATTCTATTCCGCAATGTTATTGTTGTTATGTTTTATCATGTTTACTTTTCAGGTATGTAATTTTTTTTATACTTTACTGTTTACTGTGTTTTATTGTTAACCATTTTTTTGTTTTCAGGTATGCCATTCTCGACTTTGAGTGGTTATTCCAGAATGATGCCTGCAGGTTTAGGTATCATCTTGGTATCATTCTTTTCAGGCAGCGGTCGGCTTTCATGTAAAAGCAATCCTAGCGGCTAATTAGGCTCTAGACTGCTTTTACAAGCAGTGGGAGGGAATGTCCCCCCCCCTCCCACCGTCTTCCACGTTTTTCTCTGGCTCTCCTGTCCCAACAGGGAACCTGAGAATGCAACCGGTGACTTGGCCAGCTGACCATAGAGCTGATCAGAGACCAGAATGGCTCCAATCATCTCTATGGCCTAAGAAACCGGAAGCTACAAGCGTTTCATGACTTAGATTTCGCCGGATGTAAACAGCGCCATTGGGAAATTGGGAAAGCATTTTATCACACCGATCTTGGTGTGGTCAGATGCTTTGAGGGCAGAGGAGAGATCTAGGGTCTAATAGACCCCATTTTTTTTTAAAAAAGAGTACCTGTCATTACCTATTGCTATCATAAGGGTTATTTACATTCCCTGGCATAACAATAAAAATGATTTAAAAAAAAATGAAAGGAACAGTTTAAAAATAAGATAAAAAAGCAAAAAAAATAATAAAGAAAAAAAAAATGCACCCCTGTCCCCCCTGCTCTCGCGCAAAAGCGAACGCAATCGTTGGTCTGGCGTCAAATGTAAACAGCAATTGCACCATGCATGTGAGGTATCACCGCGAAGGTCAGATCGAGGGCAGTAATTTTAGCAGTAGACCTCCTCTGTAAATCTAAAGTGGTAACCTGTAGAGGCTTTTAAAAATGTATGTAGTTTGTCACCACTGCACGTTTGTGCGCAATTTTAAAGCATGTCATGTTTGATATCCATTTACTCGGCCTAAGATCATCTTTTTTATTTCATCAAACATTTGGGCAATATAGTGTGTTTTAGTGCATTAAAATTTAAAAAAGTGTGTTTTTTTTTTCCCAAAAAATGCGTTTGAAAAATCGCTGAGCAAATACTGTGTGAAAAAAAAAAATGAAACACCCACCATTTTAATCTGTAGGGCCTTTGCTTTAAAAAAATATATAATGTTTGGGGGTTCAAAGTAATTTTCTTGCAAAAAAAAAAATATTTTTTCATGTAAACAAATAGTGTCAGAAAGGGCTTTGTCTTAGTAGATTGGGTTATGTGTGACATAAGCTTCTAAATGTTGTGCATAAAATGCCAGGACAGTTCAACCCCCCCCCCAAATTACCCCATTTTGGAAAGTAGACACCCCAAGCTATTTGCTGAGAGGTATAGTGAGTATTTTGCAGACCTCACTTTTTGTCACAAAGTTTTGAAAATTGAAAAAAGAAAAAAAAAATTTTTTCTCTTGTCTTTCTTCATTTTCAAAAACAAAGGAGAGCTGCAAAATACTCACCGTGCCTCTCAGCAAATAGCTTGGGGTGTCTACTTTCCAAAATGGGGTCACTTGGGGGGGTTTTGTGCCATCTGGGCATTCCATGGCCTCCGAAACTGTGATAGGCAGTGAGGAGTGAAATCAAAAATTTACGCCCTTTGAAATCCTGAAGTCGGTGATTGGTTTTCGGGGCCCCGTACGCGGCTAGGCTCCCAAAAGGTCCCACACATGTGGTATCCCCATACTCAGGAGAAGTAGCTGAATGTATTTTGGGGTGCAATTCCACATATGCCCATGGCCTGTGTGAGCAATATATCATTTAGTGACAACTTATTGTAATTTTTTTTTTTTTTTTTGTCATTATTCAATCACTTGGGACAAAAAAATAATATTCAATGGCCTCAACATGCCTCTCAGCAATTTCCTTGGGGTGCCTACCTTCCAAAATGGGGTCATTTGGGGGGGTTTTGTACTGCCCTGCCATTTTAGCACCTCAAGAAATGACATAGGCAGTCATAAACTAAAAGCTGTGTAAATTCCAGAAAATGTACCCTAGTTTGTAGACGCTATAACTTTTGCGCAAACCAATAAATATACGCTTATTGACATTTTTTTTACCAAAGACCTGTCGCCGAATACATTTTGGCCTAAATGTATGACTAAAATTGAGTTTATTGGATTTTTACAAAAAGTAGAAAATATCATTTTTTTCCAAACTTTTCGTTTTTTTCCGTTTATAGCGCAAAAAAAAAAAAAAAAAAAAAAAACCACAGAGGTGATCAAATACAATCAAAAGAAAGCACTATTTGTGGGAAGAAAAGGACGCAAATTTTGTTTGGGTACAGCATTGCATAACCGCGCAATTAGCAGTTAAAGCGACGCAGTGCCAAATTGTAAAAAGTGCTCTGGTCAGGAAGGGGGTAAATTCTTCCAGGGCTGAAGTGGTTAATAAATCATCATACGGTTTTACACTATGTGGATACTCTTCTTTATGGCACATCCATGAGAGTGATTAGGAACCAGCAAGGTCTGCCATAACATTATCTCCACCACTTTCAAATGGATGGATTTGCCATAATTTGTAATTTCATGCTTTTCTATATATACATAGGCCTATGCACTACAACATTCACAGGAGATTATTTTGTTTTTTTCTCACAGGTTTCCAGCTTTTTCGTAAGGGGTTTTGTATCCTTTAATCCTAAAGATTAAAATGAATGCAATGGACACATTTGATTTGAAACCCCTGCTAACTATAGCAACAGTCTTGTAGAGATTGATTTTCACGTGGCTCTTGATGTGTAATGGTAAATGAACTTTCACATTTTTCCCTTTGCTAAAAAGATTAAACATTTACAAAACCTAGAAAAGTGGTTAGTTTCAACAAATGTTTAACAAAAAACAAATGTGAACATTAGGCATATAACGATGATGTGATATGTGTTACAAAGCAAAGTTATAGTGGTCATATCCAGCTTCGTCACTGGAAATACCATAGTAACTGGGAACGTTTTATGCCGCGTACACACGATTGGAAATGCCGCCAGCAAAACTCCGATGAGAGCTTTTTGTTGGAAAATGTGATCGTGTGTATACTCCATCGGTCTTCTGCTGGTGGAATTCCAGCCAGCAAAAGATTGGGAGCATGTTCTCTATTTTTCAGTTGGGAAAAGTTCCTATCCGAAAATGCGTTCGTCTGTATGCAATTCGGACGTGCAAAAAATCACGCATGCTCAGAAACAATCTGACGCATGCTCGGAAGCATTGAACTTCATTTTCTCGGCTTGTCGTAGTGTTGTACGTCACCACATTCTTGACGGTCGAAAGTTCAGAGAACTTTTCTGTGACCGTGTGTATGCAAGGCAAGCTCGAGCCGAATTCCGTCGGAAAAACCATCCAAGTTTTTTCTGACGGAAATTCCGATCGTGTGTACGATGCATTAGAGTGATATTCTGATTACAATATCAGAGCATGTACAGAAAAAAATAATTGGAAATTGAATTACCATCATTCCTAGAATTTTCAATGTCCTTTAAATCCATTGATTGAGAGATTTCCGCTTATGCTGACAACTTTATTAAAATGTGAATAACCACTGACATACAGAGATTTCTTTAAACAAGCCCAGTTATGATTCCAGCACCAGCAGATTTATCGGGGACTTCAATCCTTTTAAATAGGAACATTTTATTCTATTTAAAGTTATATTAGGCTTGCTTCAATGAAATGGAAAACAATTTACAGACCAGCATGATTGCCCTCTGTGGTCTTTTCACATTCCAATGTATTTAAAATACCAGCTACTTAGCTTATATGCTGATCTCTTTGCCCTGTATCTTTGCTTCATTCATTGTACTGTGACAGCCTGAAATAACACTTTCACACTATGCTCTTAATAAAACCCCTCAATTTCTACCGCCTCATTACTTATCTGTGATTCTCACTAAGCTTCTCAGGCTGTTCTGTATCCTTACAGAGTTAGTGACAGGATGTACAAATACATGCTCTAGTGTCAATAACATGCACTCTGGATCATGTTTCACTTTGACCTCCCTCATACTTACCATGAGTGATATAATTGAAAGAAAAGATGCATGGTATATTAAGCCTTTCCCACACTAAAGACACCAAATTTAACAACACATGCTCACATTGCCAACTTCTGCCAAACAAAACTCTGGCATTATATGACCTCCTGGAGAAAAAAAGACACACCGAGGAAACTGTTATCTATAAAAAATTGTGTTACTGTATATATATATATATATATATATATATATATATATATATATATATATATACATACATAAGGTATCTCACAAAAGTGAGTACAACCCTCACATTTTCACCTCTAAGGGAAAATGTCCAGATTGGGCCCAAATAGCCATTTTCCCTCCCCGGTGTCATGTGACTCATTAGTGTTACATGGTCTGAGGTGTGAATGAGGAGCAGGTGTGTTAATTTTGGTGTTATTGCTATCACTCTCTCATACTGGTCACTGGAAGTTCAACATGGCACCTCATGGCACAGAACTCTCTGAGGATCTGAAAAATAGAATTGTTGCTTTACATAAAGATGGCCTAGACCAGTGATGGTGAACCTTGGCACCCCAGATGTTTTGGAACTACATTTCCCATGATGCTCAACTACACTGCAGAGTGCATGAGCATCATAGGAAATGTAGTTCCAAAATATCTGGAGTGCCAAGGTTCGCCATCACTGGCCTAGGCTATAGGAAGACTGCCAAGACCCTGACTCTGAGCTGCAGCACAGTGGCCAAGACCATACAGCGGTTTAACAGGACAGGTTCCACTCAGAACAGGCCTCTCCCCAACCAAAGAAGTTGAGTGCACATTCTCAGCGTCAGGCCTCACCATGGTCGACCAAAGAAGTTGAGTGCAGATGGTGTCAAGCATTTGTGGCGGAGTACAAAGACAAGAGTGTCTTGCCTACAGTCAAACATGGTGGTGGGAGTGTCATGGTCTGGGGCTGCATAAGTGCTGCCGGCACTGGGGAGCTACAGTTCATAGAGGAAATAATGTATGTCAACATGTACTGTGACATACTGAAGCAGAGCATGATCTCCTCCCTTCTGAGACTGGAAGACAGGGCAGTATTCCAACATAATAGCGACCCCTAACACACCTCCAAGACAACCATTGCCTTGCTAAAGAAACTGAGGGTAAAGGTGGTGGACTGGCCAAGCTGGTCTCCAGACCTAAATCCTATTGAGCAACTGTGGGGCATCCTCAAATGGAAGGTGGAGGAGCGCAAGGCCTCTAACATCCACCAGCTCTGTGATGTCATTATGGAGGAGTGGAAGAGGACTCCAGTGGCAACCTGTGAAGCTCTGGTGAACTCCATGCCCAAGAGGGTAAAGGCAGTGCTGGAAAATAATGATGGCCACACAAAATATTGACACTTTTGGGCCCAATTTGGACAATTTCACTAAGGGGTGTACTCACTTCTGTTGCCAGCGTTTTTGATATTAATGGCCATGTTGAGTTATTTTGAGGGAACAGCAAATTTACACTGTTATACAAGCTGTACACTTACTACTTTACATTGTAGCAAAGTGTCATTTCTTCAGTGTTGTCACATGAAAAGATATATTAAAATACTTACAAAAATGTGATGAGTGTACTCACTTTTGTGAGGTACTGTATATATATATATATATATATATATATATATATACACATACACACACACACAGTATATACACATACACACATGCTGTGTATTCCTTCCTGATTTTTTTTTTTTGCATATTTGTCACACCTAAATGATTCAGACCATCAAAAAATTTTAATATTACATAACCCGAATAAATGCAAATGCAGTTTTTAAATGATGATTTGCTGATGAAGTCTTGGGGATAATCAAAATGTTTTTTGGCAAATGTGAGATGAGTCTTTGTGTTCTTTTTGATCAGCATTGGCTTTTGCATTGGGACTCTCCCATGGATGCCATTTTTGCGCAGTCTCTTTCTTATTGTTGAATCATGAACACTGACCTTCACTGGGGCAAGTGAGGCCTGCAGTTCTTTAGATGTTGTTCTGGGTTCTTTTATGACCTCCTGAATGAGTCGTCATTGTACTCTTAAGCCGCGTACACACGGTCTGATTTTCCAACGGGAAATGTTCGATGTGAGCTGGTTTTTCGGAAAGTCCAACTGTGTGTATGCTCAAACGAACATTTGCTGTCGGAAACACAAATGTTTGAGAGCAGGTTCTCAAATTTTCCGACAACAAAACTTGTTGTCGGAAAGTCCGATCGCGTGTACACAAGTTCACGCATGCTCGGAATCAAGCAGAAGGAGCTGCACCGGCTATTGAACTTCCTTTTTCTCAGCTCGTCGTACGTGTTGTACATCACCAAGTTTGAGCCAACATCCTTCGGAAAAAAATCCACGGTTTTGTTGTCGGAAAATCCAATCTAGTGTACGGGGCATTAGAGTAATGCCCCGTACACACGGTCAGATTTTACGACAGAAAATGTGTGATAGGACCTTGTTGTCGGAAATTCCGACCTTGTGTAGGCTCCATCACACATTTTCCATCGGATTTTCCGACACACAAAGTTTGAGAGCAGGCTATAAAATTTTCCGACAGCAAAATCCGTTGTCAGAAATTCCGATCGTGTGTACACAAATCCGACGGACAAAGTGCCACGCATGCTCAGAATAAATAAAGAGATGAAAGCTATTGGCCACTGCCCCGTTTATAGTCCCGACGTACGTGTTTTACGTCACCGCGTTTAGAACGATCGGATTTTCCAACAACTTTGTGTGACCGTGTGTATGCAAGACAAGTTTGAGCCAACATCCGTCGGAAAAAATCCTAGGATTTTGTTGTCGGAATGTCCAAACAAAGTCCGACCGTGTGTATGGGGCATAATTCTGGGACAGGCTGTGGACCCACCCAATCGCCTCTGTAGCCCAAACTCCAGGCCCAAAAGAGAAATTTTATGATTGACCTCTTAAAAGAGAAACAGACCTATGTTTCTAACCAAGCTTCCCTGGGGTTCATGACCGTCCCAGCCCACCTTCTGGCCAAGTAATATCTCCCATCCACAACCTTGTCTGCTGTTTTAGGATGCAGATGCTTTCTGCACTACCGTAACGTTTTCCAGCTCTGTTCTCCACAATAGAAGAGAAATGTTGTACCCCAGGAAACCATTGCGTTACCAAGGCATTTTTTTCTTTCGCCTGGCACATTCACTTAAGTGAGTGGTCTGTAATCAGGAGGAATTTCAATCCCAAGTGGAAAGGAAAACCACGCAGTGATCTTTGGCCACACTAGAGGTGTCTAAAGCACAAATTTTCTCTTAAAGTTGGAGCAACTAAGACTGGATCTTCACATACTGTGGCTTTTAACTATTGAAATGCACCATCTGCTTCAGACTACAACTTAACTATTGTGGATGCTCTGTCGTTTGTCAGGTCTGTCAAGGGGGATGCATCTTCTATACAAACTTGGGGTTGTTCACGAGTGTTTAATCATGATGGTGCAAATGGGGAGATCTGTCTCTCCCCCTGTGAGACACTTTAAGACTACATTTCTCAGCATCCTCTGGTGTCTTCCTCGTACACACGATCAGAAAATCGTACGGAAAATACCGCTTTCGAATCGATCGTACGACGATCAGATCGTCAGTACAGAGCTTTAGAGAGCCGATCATGACAGTTCATCCGATATTATTCTATCGGACATGCACAAAATTTTTTTGTCGTACGGGAATTTTCGTGACTTTAGTAAACTCGTCAGATTCGATCTGAGATTTGCATGCAAAAAAAAACGGATGATCATTCGTCCGATAATCTCATCATGTGTACGAGGCTTAAGTCCTTTCCCCGCCTCTGATTGGTTCCACCCCACCTGCTCCCTGATTGGCTCAAGTGTGCTGCCAGGAAGGAGGGGGTGAAGCAGGAGCAGCGGATTTCACACAGATCCATTCCCTAGCTGCAGTGAGAGAAGGGAGATGCTGGCTATACACACAGACACACACAGCCCAGAACTGTGACACAGTGTATCAGGGAGAGGGGAGAGGTAGGGCGAATGAGTCCATACACAGCCAGCAGCAGCACCCGGCTAAACAATAAAAAATTGTACACAGAATAAAGCAAAATATGAAGTGGCCAGTGCACAAGAAAATATTTATTGATCTGTGGGAATAAAAGTAACAAACACTAAATGAATACAAAGGTGAAAGTACACAAAATATAAATAAATCATCCATTGTAATAAAAAGATATTTAAAAAATACCTGCAATACTACTGCAATAGTTTTCTTTTTTAGGTTTTCCTTGTTCTATTTTCATCTGGTGATCCAGCCAGCAAGTCTATTGTTTTTCAAAAGAACAAGCTCTCCAGCAGAATGTATTAGTGACAGGGATGAGACATACCATTCCATACTAGCACTGGTGATTACAGTAAGCAGCTTTCCTTTATTGATGTAAAACCTTTATCCCACAAAAAGAAAAAAACTGCTTGCTGTAACTGCTGTAAAGAAGTATCTCAGTAGCGGGTTGTGTGTGACCCCCTGGATGAGACGCAGCACCATGAAATAGGCACAGCAAGACAGCAGGATCTTGGTGAACACACAACTGTGGTTTATTTACAATGTGCAAGTATCAAAACAGCAAAAAAAAACCCTGAAAATAAACCCTTGACACCTTGGGCGTCAAACTACAGACACAGAATCCTACTGCTTTACAGACACCTGACTGTCACACAGAATGAAACTTTAATCACACAGACTTATTCTCACCACACAGAGAAGCTGATGCTCTCTAGTCTGTCCTATACCAAAAAAAAAAAAATCTGGTTCAAGGGTGGAGCATCCTTCCTAAGCAGCCTGGGAGTTTTATAGGACCCCAGAGTACTCAACCTGCTACAGCTGAGCTTGTTAACCCCTCAGTGAGCCAAACAGGCTTACTACACGGCGTAAAAAGGAAAACAGTTTGTATACAGCATGAATCTGGGACAAATACACTCACCGGTATGGTTGCCACCTCATCCCTTTAAACCCGAACACATATTAATTACACAGGTTCTGTGGCTGATTAAGGTGGTAATTAAACTCACTTGGTGCCTTATCTGCATTTAATTAGCCTTCAGAACCTGTGTAATTCAAAGGTGTTCGGGTTTAAAGGGATGAGGTGGCAACTCTACTCACCGGCCACTTTATTAGGTACACCTGTTCAATTGATTGGCTGATTAGCAATTTTTGTTACCAATCACATGGCAGGATCTCAATGCATTTAGGCATCTAGACATGGTGAAGACAACTTGCTGAAGTTCAAACCGAGCATCAGAATGGGAAAAAAGGGTATTTAAGTGACTTTGAACATGGCATGGTTGTTGGTGCCTGATGGGCTAGTCTGAGTATTTCAAAAACTGCTGATCTACTGGGATTTTCATGCACAACCATCTCTAGGGTTTACAGAGAATGGTCTTAAAAAGAGAAAATATCCAGTGAGCTGCAGTTGTGTGGACGAATACACCTTGTTGATGTCAGAGGTCAGAGGAGAATGGGCAGACTGGTTCGAGATGATAGAAAGGCAACAGTAACTCAAATAACCACTCATTACAACCAAGATATGCAGAATACCATCTCTGAATGCACAACATATTGAACCTTGAAGCATATGGGCTACAGTAGCAGAAGACCATACCGGGTGCCACTCCTGTCAGCTAAGAACTGGGAAAGGAAATTGAGGCTACAATTCGCACGGGCTCACCAAAATTGGACAATAGAAGATTGGAAAAAATGTTGCCTGGTCTGACAAGTCTCAAGTTCAGCTGCAAAATTCAGATGGTTGGGTCATAATTTGTCGTAAATCACATGAAAGCATGGATCCATCCTGCCTTGTATCAATGGTTCAGGCTTGTGGTGTAATGGTGTGGGGGATATTTTCTTGGCACACTTTGGGCCCCTTAGTACCAGTTAACCACTTGCCGACAGGCTCATGCCGACATACGTCGGCAAAGTGGCACGGGTGCACAAAACAACGTATGCGTACCTCACTCCGTCATCGGCGACACCACGGGAGTGTGCCCGCAGGTTCCAGGGATTCGATGTCCGCAGGTGGCCTACGATCGTGGCAAGGAGAGGCAGAACGGGGAGATGCCTATGTAAACAAGGCATTTCCCTGTTCTGCCTAGCAGCATGACAGATCTACTGTTCCCAGTGATCGGGAGCAGTGATCTCTGTCATGTTCTAGTGAGCCCATACCCCTACAGTTAGAACACGCTGAGGGAACACACTTAACCCCTTGATCGCCCCTAGTGTTTAACCCCTTCCCTGCCAGTGACAATTACGCAGTAATCAGTGCATTTTTATAGCACCGATCGCTGTCTAAATGTCAATAGTTCTAAAATAGTGTCAAAAGTGTCCAATCTCTCTGCCGCAAGGTTGCAGTCACGATAAAAATTGCAAATTGCAAATGGTACTAGACAAGGGTGTCCACTCTCACCCTTACTATTTGCACTCTGCGTCGAACCCCTGGCCGCGTCCATTCGGAATAACCCAGACATACGGAGAATATCGGTAAGGGGTAAGGAGTTTAAAATCTCCTTCTTGGCCGATGATGTTATTCTCACATTGACCCAGCCCCATACAATCCTCCCAATTTTGCACGCAGAATTGGATCGCTTCCGTCTTCTTTCGGGTTATAAATTTAATGCATCAAAGTCAGAAGCATTGCCTATTAATATCCCCGAAGCAGAGGTCACACTTTTAAAAACCAACTTTCCCTACACTTGGAAATCGAATGCTCTGAAGTATCTGGGAACCCACATCACCTCAAAATGTAACACTTTATACCAAGAAAATTTCCCTCCCCTCATCCGCTCCATTAGATCCTCACTGCCTCAGTGGAAAAAAAATCATATTTCCCTACTAGGATGAATCGCTTCAATTAAAATGACCATCCTCCCGAAGCTCCTATATCTCTTTCAAACGTTGCCCATTCCAATTCCATACAAACATCTGAAAACACTCCAGTCTGAACTACTCCATTATGCCTGGAATTACAAAAGACACAGGATACCGAGCTCAGTGATGACGGTGTCACGTAATGAGGGGGGTTTAGCGTTCCCCAACATTATCAAATACTATCAAGCAGCTCAGTTGCGAGCAGTTGCCTCGTGGTTTACCCACAAATCATATAATAAATGGACAGAAATTGAAAAAATATGGCTAGCCCCCATACACCCGAATAATTTACTGTGGAGTGCAAATGCGGATGTAGCCCCTGATCATTTGCTAGGTCCCATGTCCCAATTGGAGAAAATAGAGGCTCCCACCATATCATATAGAGTATGGTGGTCCTATCCCCTTTAATAGAAATAAAAGTAGTAACCCCCTCTGTTGGGACATTAAATAGACCGCCAGCTCAGGAATGTATAAAAAGTATTCTTTAACCGGTTCAATACAGGGCATTTTCACCCCTTTCTTTCCCAGGCCAATTTTTAGTTTTCAGCGCTGTCGCACTTTAAACGACAATTGCGCGGTCGTGCGACATTGTACCCAAAAAAAATTGACGTCCTTTTTTCCCCACAAATAGAGCTTTCTTTTGGTGGTATTTGATCACCTCTGCGGTTTTTATTTTTTGCGCTATAAACAAAAGTAGAGCGACAATTTTGAAAAAAACACAATATTTTTTACTTTTTGCTATAATAAATATCCCAATTTAAAAAAAAAAAAACAAATTTTGGCTGATACGTATTCTTCTACATATTTTTGGTAAAAAAAATCGCAATAAGCGTATATTGATTGGTTTGCGCAAAAGTTATAGCGTCTACAAAATACGGGATAGATTTATGGCATTTTTTAAAAAAAATTATTATTTTTTTTTTTTTTACTAGTAATAGCGGCGATCGCGATTTTTTTCGTGACTGCGACATTATGGCGGACACATCGGACACTTTTGACACATTTTTGGGACCATTCACATTTATACAGCGATCAATGCTATAAAATTGCATTGATTACTGTGTAGATGTGACAGGCAGTGAAGGGGTTAACCACTAGGAGGACACAAGGGGTTAAGTATGTTTCCTAGGGAATGATTCTAACTGTAGGGGGCGGGGACGTACAAGGGGAGGAGACTGATCAGTGTTCCGCTGTACTGGGAACACAGATCGCTCTCCTCACAACTGACATGACGTGGATCTGCGTGTGTTTACACACGCAGATCCACGGTCCGGCCCGGTTAACGGGCAATTGCGGGTGCACCGGGTCCCGAGCACGCCCACTAGACGGCCGGGAATCCCAGGCCATCATATGATGTCCATCCAGGATGGGAGATCCCATCTGTGGATGTCATTTGTCTATGGCCCGGTGCTGAAGTGGTTAATAATATAGATTAAAATGCATATAAACAACACATATGACAAAGATGCACAACATGTGCTACATGAAAAATCAACCAATATGTATATGGTTCGCATACAAAGTGAGTGCCCAGATGCCCTGGGCATCTGGGCACTCACTTTGTATGCGAACCATATACATATTGGTTGATTTTTCATGTAGCACATGTTGTGCATCTTTGTCATATGTGTTGTTTATATGCATTTTAGTCTATATTATTAAAGAATACTTTTTATACATTCCTGAGTTGGTGGTCTATTTAAAGTCCCAATATTGGGGGTTACTACTTTTATTTCATGTCCCAATTGAGACGGACGTGGTGTACATTGGCTCACTCTCACGGACTGTCATCAGATAAATCGCTTCTGACCTCCTTTGTCTGTAATCCTAATGTGCCAGATAGCCTCACCTACCAGATGTCACATTCTTGGACATCCCGGAACTTATTCCATTTCGGGAACTTGGTAGACCCCAGGACACGCAAACTGTTAACATTTTCTGACCTACAGGCCAAATATGAACTCCCCAAACAGGTATTCTATGGATACCTGCAAATCCGACACTATGCACTCACTATAGCTCCTGATCTACAATTCTCCCCCCCATCTCCATTTGAAACTATAATTTTAACAGGTACTGCACAGAAGGGACTCATATCGGGTATATATAAGATTTTGAATGCATCTTTTTTAGAAGAACGGGGCAAACATTCATATATGATTAAATGGGAGCAGATCCTCAATGAGGAAATCCCTATAACACAATGGCAGACGATATGGTCCCAAGCTGCAAAGAGCTCAATGTGCACATTATACAAAGAGAACTCCTATAAAATTCTCCTACTCTGGTACATGACCCCAGAGGTGATCCACGCTATTTTCCCCAATAGTTCTTATAAATGCTGGCGATGCTGGGGAGCAAAGGGCACTTTCATACACATATATTGGAGTTGCCCATTATTAACACCATACTGGACCGCGGTTCAACAGTTATTAGCTCACCTTCTGGAAATGCATGTCCAGGCGTCCCCAAAATTCTTCCTGTTAGGCTTATCGCTGTTAAAACTCTCTAAGCCATACAAGAAATTAGTACGCCATGTACTCACAGCAGCGCGCTGCCTTGTAGCGTTACACTGGAAAAGCTGTACTCCGCCCTCTGCTGAGGATCTTTACACCAGAATTAAGGATGTAGAACTGATGGAGAAAATGACGGCCAGAATACAGGACAGACTGGAGGCACATAACAGGGTCTGGGAGCTATGGCATCTCCGGGAGGACCCACCATGACCAGGTATTACCTTCACTTGGATGACTTCTAAACCCCCTCTATCCCTTTCTTTCTCTATTACCCCCTTCTATTTTTCTATACTGCATACTTCTGTGATTCCTATAATCACAGACAATAAGTTACAGTTTAACAAAAGTATCAGCGATACCTACATGCCAATAGAATCGCTAACAGTTGGATACTAAACTATTACTGGCATTTAGCAATATCTAAACATATGTGAGTAAATGCTTGTCATCAGAAATGTATATGGTAATCAACACTTGTGTTTTGCCCTTATGTCTTTCTGTATTGTACCACAGATACGAATTATACTAATAAAATGTTATTTGGAAAAAAAAAATCGCAGATCACCGCTAATTACCAATAAAAAAAAAATTTATAATAAAAATGCCATAAATCTATCCCCTATTTTGTAGACGCGATAACTTTTGCGCAAACCAATCAATATACGCCTATTGCGATTTTTTTTTAACAAAAATATGTAGAAGAATACATATTGGCCTAAACTGTGGAAGAAATTTGTTTTTTTATATTTTTTGGGGGATATTTATTATAGCAAAAAGTAAACAAAATTGCTTTTTTTTTCAAAATTGTCGCTCTTTTTTTGTTTTTAGCGCAAAAAATAAGAACCGCAGAGGTGATCAAATACCACCAAAAGAAAGCTCTATTTGTGGGAAGAAAAGGACTTCAATTTTGTTTGGGTACAACGTCGCACGACCGCGCAATTGTCAGTTAAAGTGACGCAGTGCCATATCACAAATAGGGCTTGGTCAGGAAGGGAGTAAATCCTTCCGGGGCTGAAGTGGTGAAGGGTTGTTTAAACGACACGGCCTACCTGAGTATTGTTGCTGACCATGTCTATCGCTTTATGACTACAGTGTACCCATCTTCTGATGGCTTCTTTCAGCAGGATAATGCACCATGTCACAAAGCTCAAATCATCTCAAATTGGTTTCTTTGGGATGTGGTGGAACAGAAGATTAGCATCATGGATGTGCAGCAGACAAATCTGCAGCAACTGTGTAATGCTATCATGTCAATATCAGTAAATCTCTGAGGAATGTTTCCAACACCTTGTTGAATCTATTCCATGAAGACCTAATAAAGTGGCTTCTGAATGTATATCTCCCATCCTGGAAACAACCCATCCTTTTTTTCTGGCTTCCTCTCACGCTGCTTATAAAGTATTAGCTGGAGTTTGGCTTCAATTTGTTGGTGCATTTAAAAATTGCTAGTACATACAACACTATCGCCCCCCCAGGCTGACAATGCTGCTGTCCAAAGATGCTCCCTGTGCTCTTTTATCAAAAGTAGAGGCACTCAAGTACAGGAGGTATGTTAGTAGCCAGTTCACCAGGAGAAAACGGAGGGGGAAAAAAGCCTAAAATAAGAAAACGGGTGTAGCCACCCCATCTAATGATTGGTAAGCTGCTATACATTACATTTTTGGTTTAATGTCCCTTTGACAAGAACTATAATTCCAGCATTGTTAGTTATATTTGGGCTATTAGCAAATATAGACTTACCATCAGTGATATCATAGGGAAGCACCTTGCAAGAATTCCTTACGTCTTAAATTCCTTGAGATGCTAGGATCTCTTTCACTTCTCTCATTAGGCAGAAACAGGATGAGACTTTATTTATTTATGTATTGATACAGTGCTGTCTGTTTACATATATATATATATATATATATATATATATATATATATATATATATATACTGTATATATATTGAACATTCACATCAGTCCTTGCCCTCAAGGAGCTTACAATCTCATACATACACATAGTAGAGCCAATTTAGACAGGAGCCAATTACCTACTGGCATGTCTTTGGAGTGTGGGAGGAAACCCATGCAGGCACAAGAAGTACATGCAAACTCCAGGCAGATAGTGCAGTGGTTGGCATTTGAACCGATCACCCTAGTGCTACCAGCTGGAAGCGCTAACTAGTTAGCCACGGTGATGCCTTATGAGGAATATTTGGATGTACTAGAGGAACTTCAAAGTAAAAATAAAAAAGATCTCTGTATTTTAAATGTAGCTCTGTACCATGGGGGGCCATGTACTAGCTCTTTAACCCCCCAAATAGAAGGCTGTGTGAGTCTAGTTATCAGTATGCTTGTCAGACTGCTATTAAAAGGAGGAGGATTGAATCTGCATCTGCATGGCAACAACATAATAATGCAAAAAAAAAATAAATAAATAAAAGGAAACCAAGTAAAATTAACTTTCCCATTACTGATACCAAAAAAAAGTATGGCAATAAGGCTGGCCCTCAACACACAGATTTAATTTGTTCAGCCTGCAGCTTAACTAAACAAATTTGACAAATTTCTCCATCAACGTGTGACAGTAAATCATTAGGAATGTTAGGAAAAAAGCACTACATGCCCATATCTGTTCATTATGCATACATACAGTGCCTTGCAAACGTATTCACCCCCTTGGCTTTTTACCAATTTTGTTACATTACAGCCTTTAGTTCAATGTTTTTTTAATCTGAATTATATGAGATGGATCAGAACACAATAGTCTAAGTTGGTGAAGTAAAATTAGAAACATATATACATAAAACTATATTTAAGAAATAAAAAAAATGATAATTGGCATGTGCGTATGTATTCACCCCCTTTGTTATGAAGCCCATAAAAAGCTCTGGTGCAACCAATTACCTTCAGCAGTCACATAAATAGTGAAATGATGTCCACCTGTGTGCAACCTAAGTGTCACATGATCTGTCATTACATATACACACCTTTTTGAAAGGCACCAGAGGCGGCAACACCTAAGCAGCACTAACCAAACACTGCCATGAAGACCAAGGAACTTTGTGTTGAGAAGTACAAGTCAGGGTTAGGTTATAAAAAAATATCCAAATCTTTGATGAATCCTGGAGGACCATCAAATCTATCATAACCAAATGGAAAGAACATGGCACAACAGCAAACCTGCCAAGAGACGGCCGCACACCAAAACTCACAGACCGGGCAAGGAGGGCATTAATCAGAGAGGCAGCACAGAGACCTAAGGTAACCCTGAAGGAGCTGCAGAGTTCCACAGCAGAGACTGGAGTATCTGTACATAGGATGACAATAAGCCATATGCTCCATAGAGTTGGGCTTTATGGCAGAGTGGCCAGAAAAAAGCCATTACTTTCAGCAAAAAACAAAATGGCACGTTTTGAGTTTGTGAAAAGCCATGTGGGAGACTCCCAAAAATGTATGGAGGAAGGTGCTCTGGTCAGATGAGACTAACATTGAACTGTTTAGCCATCAAAGAAAATGCTGTCTGGCGCAAACCCAACACTTCACATCACCCAAAGAACACCATCCCCCACAGTGAAACATGGTGGTGGCAGCATCATGCTGTGGGGATGTTTTTCAGCAGTCGGGACTGGGAAACTGGTCAGAGTTGAGGGAAAGATGGATGGTGCTAAATACAGGGATATTCCAGAGCAAAACCTGTACCACTCTGTGTGTGATTTGAGGCTAAGACGGAGGTTCACCTTCCAGCAGGACAATGACCCCAAACACACTGCTAAAGCAACACTTGAGTGGTTCAAGGGGAAACATGAAAATGTGTTGGAATGGCCTAGTCAAAGCCCAGACCTCAATCCAATAAAAATCTGTGGTCAGACTTAAAGATTGCTGTTCACTAACATCCAACTTGAAGGAGCTGGAGAAGTTTTGCAAGGAGGAATGGGCAAAAATCCCAGTGGTAAGATGTGGCAAGCTCATAGAGACTTATCCAAAGCAACTTGGAGCTGTGATGGCTGCAAAAGGTGGCTGTGCAAAGTATTGACTTTAGGGGGGTGAATAGTTATGCACATTGACTTTTTCTGTTATTTTGTCCTATTTGTTGTTTGCTTCACAATAAAAAAAAAACATCTTCAAAGTTGTGGACATGTTCTGTAAATTAAATAATGCAAATCCTCAAACAATCCATGTTAATACCAGGTTGTGAGGCAACAAAACACGAAAAATGCCAAGGGGGTGAATACTTTTGCAAGGCACTGTACATGCTATGCATTCATATTCCAAAATGCAAATGGCACATGTGTAGTGCTACCCCTTGAGGAGCCTGAATTTTATTCTGCTTATATTTTGCCAACCTTGGTTCCTCCTTTCTGCTCTCACCAACAAGCTAATACAATTTTTAAATAAAACATTTCTGTTTTCATTATATACTTTATTGTAGATCCAGTGTTGCTGTCCCTAGTTAGGTTTATCAACCATCCATAATTTTATGCACAGTGTGTAAAAAAAAAGTCTATTTTTTCCTGTCCGTTAACCGCTTCCAGCTCAGAGACCATAAATACAAAGGTTCTGCAAAAAGTTGCCGCAGTTTCGCAGCCACCTTCACCACAGCGTGACAACTCTTATACTAAACTGCAAGGTCAGCCAGCTTGCCAGACAGATTAGTCACATGACACTCTCAGATACGACCAATTACTACTCTTCCGGCCCTCACCTTCCAACGAAAATGTAAAATTGTCAAAACTTTTTGATGACGCCTCGTATTAGGCCAAGCATACCCTAAAAGAAGAAAGGAGTAGCCAGTGTGCCTTTACAATCAATAAGACAATAACGGTACTCTAAAAGATATGGCTAAACACCTACAGTATTCTGAATAACTGTAATTAACAGAACTGAACCTCATTTACCTACTAACAGTATATAACATTTTGTCACACTGGCCATTGAATAATGAAAAAAAAAACACTGGCCAGCAAAGTTATGGCCCAGCAGACAACAGATTAACTTGCATGATAAAGAAATTGATAAGTAATGGGGCGTACACACGGTCGGACTTTTCCAGATACGACGCAAGGGCAGGGTACTGCATCTCACGCTCGCTGCAATAGGAAAAACACATTTTCCTATTGCGGTGAGCGCGGGGCATACCAGGCCCTTAGGTCTAGTATGGATTTTAAGGGGAACCCATTACGCCAAAAAAATGGCGTGGGGTCCCCCCAAAATCCATACCAGACCCTGATCCGAGCACGCAGCCCGGCCGGTCAGGAAAGTGGGTGGGGACGAGCGAGCGCCCCCCCTCCTGAACCGTACCAGGCCGCATGCCCTCAACAGGGGGGGTGCTTTGGGGGAGGGGGGCGCCCTGCGGCCCCCCCACCCCAAAGCACCTTGTCCTCATGTTGATGAGGACAAAGGCCTCTTCCCAACAACCCTGGCCGTTGGTTGTCGGGGTCTGCGGGCGGGGGGCTTATCGGAATCCAGGAGCCCCCTTTAATAAGGGGGCCCCCAGATCCCAGCCCCCCCACCCTATGTGAATGAGTATGGGGTACATTGTACCCCTACCCATTCACCTGGGGGAAAAGTGTCAATAAAAAAAACACACTGCACAGGTTTTTAAAGTAATTTATTAGACAGCTCCGTGGGTCTTCTTCCAGCTTCGGGGGTCTTCTTCTGACTTCGGGGGTCTCTCCAGTTCTTCTCCACGCTCTCCGGGTCTTCTGCCAGGCTCCTCCGCTATCTTCTGCTCTTTTGCCGCTCTTTTGCTAGCAGGGGCCCGGACTTCTGCCTTCTTCTCTTCTTCTCTTCTTCTCTTCTTTCGATGTTGACACGACGCTCTCTCTGGCTGGAAATCTCTCTGAGCGCTCCGATGTGACTTATATAGGTGGTGACCCCACCCCCTTATGCCGTCACAGTCCCTGGGCATGCTGGGACTGTGACGGCATAGGGGGCGTGGTCACCGGGTGATGTTGACCACGCCCCCTAAAACATCACAGTCCCAGCATGCCCAGGGACTGTGACGGCATAAGGGGGCGGGGTCACTGCCTATATAAGTCACATCGGAGTGCTCAGAGAGCATTCCAGCCAGAGACAGCGTCATGTTAACATCGGAAGAAGAGAAGAAGAGAAGAAGAGAAGAAGGCAGAAGGCAGAAGTCCGGGCCCCTGCTAGCAAAAGAGCGGCAAAAGAGCAGAAGATAGCGGAGGAGCCCGGCAGAAGACCCGGAGAGCGCGGAGAAAAACCGGAGAGACCCCCGAAGTCGGAAGAAGACCCCCGGAGCTGTCTAATAAATTACTTTAAAAGCCTGTGCAGTGTGTTTTTTTATTGACACTTTTTCCCTAGGTGAATGGGTAGGGGGACCATGTACCCCATACTCACTCACATAGGGTGGGGGGGCCGGGATCTGGGGGCTCCCGGATTCTGATAAGCCCCCCTGCCCGCAGACCCCGACAACCAACAACCAACAGCCAGGGTTGTCGGGAAGAGGCCCTTGTCCTCATCAACATGGGGACAAGGTGCTTTGGGGTGGGGGGGCCGCAGGGCGCCCCCCCTCCCCCAAAGCACCCCCCCTCATGTTGAGGGCATGCGGCCTGGTACAGTTCAGGAGGGGTTGGGGTGCTCGCTTGTCCCCACCCCCTTTCCTGACCGGCCTGGCTGCGTGCTTTGATCGGGGTCTGGTATGGATTTTGGGTGGGACCCACGCCGTTTTTTCGGCGTAGGGGGTTCCCCTTAAAATCAATACCAGACCTAAGGGCCTGGTATGCCCCGCGACAGGGCTTGCAAGGTGTCAATCTCGCAGATAAAAGCTTTTCTAGTCTTGTCGTACCCGAGTCATTCTGAAAGTCCGCCATGACTCCGGCGAAAGTCCGTTGGGAAGACCGGCAGACCTAGTCTGCCGGAAAGTCCGGTCATGTGTAGGCAAGTCCGTCCGTTCAGAAAGTCCGGCGGTAGTCCGCCGGAAGTCCGGCGGGAAGAACGTCGGACCTAGTTTCCCAGAAAGTCCGGTCCTGTGTACGCGGCATAAGAGTCCAGATATGGGTAACAAAAATGGGGAAAGGTCTGAGGGATTAAACATATCAAGAAAGACTTGAGCAACTTAATATTTACATTCTGGAGCAAGAAAGGGAAAAGGGAGACATGACTGAGATCTTTAGATACTATCATGAATGCTGTTGCCAGACTTATCCACCTTACCAACTGCTCAGTGTCTGCCAACCCTCTCCGCCAATCCCTCCTGATCACCCAGATAATTAAATTCAAAATACTAACCACAACACACAAAGCCATTTAAAATTCTGCTCTGAGCTACATCACCAATCTTATCTCCAAATATCACCCAAACAGTCCTCTATGCTCCTCTCAAGACCTCCTACTCTCAAGCTCCCTTGTCTCCCCCTCCCATGCTCGTCTCCAAGATTTCTCCCATTCTCTGGAATGCTCTACCTCAACCTGTCCACCTATCTCCTACTGTAGCTGGCAATCCCTAAAAACTCATCTTTTCAGGGAAGTCTATCACAACTCCAGCTAATCTTTTACCACTTTCATCAGCTCATTCCCCACAGTTACAACCCTTTATACCACCTGCCCCACCCTATTAGATTGTAAGCTCTTCTGAGCAGGGCCCTCTTAATCCACTTGTATTTTATTGTATTGTAAATGTACTGTCTTCTTTTTATATTGTAAAGTGCTGTGTAAACTGTTGGCGCTATATAAATTATGTATAATAATAATAATCAAGGGGTGAATAAGGTTCAAGAGGGCAGTATTTTTAATATGAACCCAAGATCAAGAACACATTGACATGACCTCAAACTAGCAGGAGGAAAGTTCAAAACTAATCTTAGAAAATATTATTTTACTGAAAGGGTAGTTGATGCTTGGAACAGACTTCTAACAGAAGTAGTGAGTCAGCCAATGGTAAGAGGATTCAAACATATCAGACAAAATGATAAAAAGAAACAAGTACAAAAACATGTACAAATTAAAAAAGGTGGACTCGATGGAGCATTTGTTTTTTTTTTTTTGCCATCACTTTTCTAAGTTTCTGTGATGTTAGTATCTTACCAGTCCCAGTGCACCCTCTTCTTGGCCTCTGGGCATGTGTTCTGATTCAGCAAAAGTCCAGTTTATGTTAGACAGGTATAGAAATTGCTAATGATCTCTCTCTTTCAATCCTCCTGAGTCAGTCCCTCATTTCGTTCTTTACAAATGGTGTAAGTGCTCTCTATATGAGTTGCTGTAATCCAAAGGGACACTGGATTTTTTCCAAATAAAGCAGAGTTAGGGCAACCACATGGGGCAGAACTATTAAACAGAGCCAGGAAACACAAAAAGGCAGTGGCCAAGAGGCCTCTCACCACAGTTGGCACTCTTCGAACTACAGGCACTTCCACATAAAATTGTGAAAGGGTCCTCCCTCACAAGCAAGCACCCTGCAGTAGTAGCCGGTGGTCCTCACCTGATAGTCAGGGGTCTGCTGATAGTCACAGTCACTCACCACATTCAGCAAGTGAAACCCTGATCACCAGTGCAGATTCTAAGGATCCAGGTCCCCTCATATTTAACATTACATAAAGTATAATGCTAGCAGCAATCTCTGATCATAACACTTCTCCTGGGCGGCACAACATCAGATCAGCTCAAGCAAACGCTGGCCACACACCACTGTTCCACCATCAGTGCAACCTTGTGGTGCTCTCTCAACACAGGAAAAATTTGAGGCACCGCACGATACTCACACAACAGCAGCAGCCCTTAACCTTCTCACCCCTTATTCCACAATATCTACATATGTCTCTTCAAATGAGCACCCAAGCCACCCCCAGCCCTCTGGGAGATGTAGTCCTCTCTTCCTCCTGGAGCCAGGGCGGTGCTGAATTAAGGACTATGTTTCCCAGCAGTCTGCAGACCACTCTCCTATTTGCGCTGTTGCATCAGCCAATCACCGTCTTCTAGACCCAGCCAAGATGGCTGCCCTCAGCACTGAAGACACTCCATAGATGAGCATTGCAAAGTGGTCTCCTTAAAGATGGCTTCTGCATGAATATTCATTTTAACCCTGTTCACACTGCAGAAGGAAAATCCAACAGCAACAGACATTCAACAACAGTTATCAGTCCAGGTTAAACAAGCTACATTCTTTTGTAAGTGGTCACGTTCTGGTGACTTCTGATACCTGTAAACATAAGATTTGAGATATATTCACTTTTACAAGTTTAGAAAGTTCAAAGTTCTTCTATTTTTAACATTTTACAAATAGTATTATTTTTACTACAGTTCACTATGCAAATAAACTTGGTGCCGTAACAAAATAAAAAGAAGTAGAATTCTAGAACAGGCACAATTAAGAAAGCAAGATTTTGCATAAGTGGACACACATAATAGGACATACCTTCATATATTATCCCTGTGCTAATTGAGACTTATGCTGGCCAGGCCATAGATGGCTTATCAAATGAAAAATAAATAACAGATCCCCTATTCACACAATCGAGAGGGGTGAAGAAATCATCCCCACAGTGCATTTGTTTTCTGACAGCGGAGATTCCCCTGCACTCAGAATCAGAGCTGCAGCAGATTTGCTGCATGTGCTGATCGAATTAAATTTTTGCAGCATTACTGTTCGAGAGAAGCTGATCATTAGATCAAATTCTCTTGAGTGTGAAAAGTCATATATTAGGCCATTAGGCCAGTCCTTACTGAACTGGCTAGATTTTAATCCATCTATGGCCAGCTTTACAGAGGGAGTCATCAGAAGGATTTTTAGGAATACTTGTATGAGACTACCAAAGTACACAAGACAATGGTGTTGTGGATGCAAGAGGGTGACTTGTTCAAAGGTATAAGCAAACCGGAGATTGTTCTTTTTCTGGAAATGTATGTGAAAATGTAGAGATTTCAAAACAGTTTCAAGATTTTAGCAAAGAGATAAAGTGTTTTTTGTTTCTTTTAAATGGTGCAGTGGGGTTTTAATAGTTCCTAATTGTTAAAAAGCCCCCTTAACCTGCTTTTGTGCCAGAGTGCCCCCTTTACTATTAGCCATATTATTTTACTTTTTTCACAAAGAGATAGTGCATAAGGTTAAAGAGGAAGTAAACCCTGGTGGGTTTTACTTCCTCTTTATTTCCCTGCAAAGGTAAAGCATATAGTAGCCCATTATGTGTCACTTACCTAAAACCGAAGCCTGCAATGTCACCTCTGTCCCCACTAGCAGCGAGTGTCCATCTTCACCCCTCTTCCTTCCGGGGCCACAAACTCCGGCTCTGTGACCGACCAGAGTCCCGTAACGTTGCGTCACGGAGTCACGTGACCAGTCACGGCATGACCCCTATTAGAAACAGCACAATGTGCCCTTTCTAAAGTGCGCATGTGCCGTAGACATCGGCGCATGTGCCATAGTCATCAGCGCTAGGCTTTTTTGTAAATATCTCCTACACCGTGAAGGTTTAGGAGATATTTCAATCACCTACAGGCAAGCCTTAATATAGGCTTACCTGTAGGTAAAAGTGGTTGTACAGGGTGTACCACCACTTTAAAGGGATTGTAAAGTATCGTATTTTTTTTTAGGTAAAAATAACTTACATGTTATACTTACCTGCTCCATGAAGTGGATTTGCACAGAGCAGCCTGGATTCTCCTATTCTCGGGTCCCTATTCGGCTCTCATGGCCCCTCCCTCCTGTTGAGTACCCCCACAGAAAGCAGCTTGCTATGGGGTCACAGCTCTGTGTGTCCATTCAGACATGAAGCCACGGGCCGGCTCGCCCCTGCCCCCTTTCTCTTCCCATTGTCCGACTGACTTTTATTGAGAGCAGCGGGAGCTGTCTCAGCCAATGAGGAGGGAGAGTCCCGGGCAGCCAAGGCATTCCTTCAACATCGCTGGATCTGGAGGGGTCTCCGGTAAGTATTAGGGGGGCTGAGGGGAGCTGCTGCACAGAGAAGGATTTTATCTTAATGCATAGAATGTATTAAGATAAAAAAAACCTTCTGCCTTTACAATCACTTTAACCACTTACCGACTGGCCACTGTATATATACGTCATTTTTTTGAAGGTGGATATCTCGGTAACGGCAGCAGCTGCTGCCACAACCGAGGTATCCATCTTTAGGGCCGGCGGTTCTGTGTACGATAATAGTGGTCTCTGCGGTGGATTCGCCGCTAGATCACCGTTATCAGCGGCGGGAGAGGTGCCACCCCCCTCCTGCCGCTCTCCCGCGCCCTCCGCCGCTTACCGGAGCCGTCGGCGGAGGTGATTGGAACCTGTCACGTCCGTGGTATGGGGACGAGTGAGGGGAAGATGGCCCCCACCCGTCTCCATACCATAGGAGGGCGGAAGCGATATCATAACGTCAGCTCAGCCCATAGGTCTTAAAGGCATATTTTTTTGTTGTCATTTTTTTAAATGACATTTTTTTTTTTTGCATTTAAGTCCAAATATGAGATCTGAGGACTTTTTGATCCCAGATCTCATATTTAAGAGGACCTGTCATGCTTTTTTCTATTACAAGGGATGTTTACATTCCTTGTAATAGGAATAAAAGTGATCCCATTTTTTTTTTTTTAAAACAGTGAAAAAATAAATCAAATAAAATACAATAAATAAGAAAACAAAAAATTTTTTTTAAAGTGCCCCGTCCCGATGAGCTCGCGCACAGAAGCGAACGCATATGTGAGTAGCGCCCATATATGAAAACGGCAGTCAAACCACACATGTGAGATATCACCACGACCGGTAGAGCGAGAGCAATAATTCTAGCCCTAGACCTCCTCTGTAACTCAAAACATGCAACCTATAGAATTTTTTAAACGTCGCCTATGGAGATTTTTAAGGGTAAAAGTTTGACGCCATTCCACGAGCGGGCGCAATTTTGAAGCGTGACATGTTGGGTATCAATTTACTTGGTGTAACATTATCTTTCACAATATAAAAAAAAAAAAAATTGGCTAACTTTACTGTGGTCTTATTTTTTTATTCGAAAAAGTGAATTTTTTCCCAAAATAGTGTGCTTATAAGACCGCTGTGCAAATACGGTGCGAAAAAAAGTATTGCATTGACTGCCCTTTTATTCTCTATGGTGTTATAAAAAAAGAATATATAATATTTGGGGGTTCTAAGTAATTTTCTAGCAAAAAAAACCTGTTTTAAACATGTAAACACCTAAAATCCAAATCAAGGCTAGTCCTTAAGTGGAACTGAAAAATGTAAAGCAGCAGTGCTCAAGTAACAATCAATTACACCCAAAACTTAAAGTGTTATACGTAGGTGGGCACCATACTATTTAAGAAATAATAGAGAAAGTTATATGAAGGATATGAAGGGGACAACATAAATATTTTTCTGTGGAATCACTGCAGCCTTTTAACCTCCCTGGTTCACAATGATCTAGGACAGCGTCACCTCCCATCAATGCTCTCTGGAATGAAACAGCACTATAGGGGTCAGCTGTAGCACTGCAATCTAACAAATGTTTGCACTATGATGGTCTCTAAAAGAGTAGGTGTGATTTGAGCATAGGCAAATTTTCACATTGTTCAGAATGACATGTCCTTTGTGTTTGTATATTTTTCTGGTTATAAATCACCTTGGTAAGTGAATTAGGAGGAAAGGATGTAGGTTAATCATATTCATTGTGTTTCCACACTAAAATAACAACCATCATGTCAAGATAAAATAAATACAACATAGACCTAGGCAAAGCCACGCCTGCAATAGTTCTTTATCTTTCTGATGGTTTACAGAGGTCACCAATTTCTCTTGTTTGAAACACATTTATAACTATATAAGAAGCATTTTCTCCCAGTGATTCAAACTAATTTAAACAAAAAACACAGACATTTAAACAGCATGCTGTGTCCATCACTAGGTGACAATCAAAGTGCTTTATTTGGATTTCAGCTGAAATGAAGCAGCTGGTACTAGCAGACCATTACTTTCATCTACACATACATCTGAGAAGAATTCTGCTCCTTATCTTTCTGCACGGAATTTGAGCAGCCTGTTAACATTTAGCTGTAAAATCAGAAAATATGTTTGGTTCAAAGTTAAATGGAAGTTATCTCTGCAGATGCTGTAGAGATCTGTTATATTTTGATAGGTAGGTATCATTTTTCCACTTAAAACACAAGCATTCTAGTAGTCCACGAATATTAGCTACATATGCTGTTATTAGGTAACAAAGTGGTAGAAAAAAAAAATCTAACAAAAATCTATCTCTCTCTATATATATATATATATATATATACTGTATTTATATTTAATGGAACATCATTGATCTCTATTTACCACAAATTTAATTTCTTGACTCCTCCTCGTGTCAGCCTACTCTGGGACATTGGGTCATCTTCATCCTCCTGACCCTCTTAGAACAACCCCTAACTAGAGAATAAAAAGATGGCTAATCCCAGTGCTCTGTTTAAAGACCCTGCAATAAGGAGGGACCACATGACTGACTAAGGAAAAACCAAAAAAGGAAAATTACGACAAATATAAAATGTTGCATATTTCTATCCCTCTTCATGTCTTCCTATTCTGGGACATAATAGCAATGTCATGGGGGGGGGGCAAAAATGTCATAAGGAAAGTGTCAGAAACCATGAATCAGGTCGAGACAGAAGTGCAAAGTTAAAGTTAAATCACACTTGTTTAATAATAAAAGTAAATAGAACAAACGTAGTCAAAACATAGTCAAAGTTTGGTAACCGGAATGGACAGTCAGACAAGCCAGAAAGTCAGGAAGCCAGGAATCAGTGTAGTGGAACAGTAAGCGGGATCTGGAGCCAGAAGGAATGTCAGCCAAGCAAGTCTTTAACAGGAGTGCAGGAGAAAGTCTCTGTGATGTTGACCAAGGCGAAGGCAGAGATCATCAACAGGTTAGTCACTGTGGAGAGATAGGAGCTGGCAATTAGCCGACAGCTGAGCGACCAGCTCAGAGAAGGAAGAGCTGAGCCCAGCCCTGACACAAAATAATTTAATTAGGCAAAGAAGCAGAGGTTACAGGAAAACCCTCAGATCTCAGTGATATCCAGTCTATAGTGGTGCAGAAAAGTGTTGGGTGTGCTCCAATTTGCAGTCCTACAGATCATCTCGACAGGCACCTTGACAGAACTTACAACCTACACTTGACACCATTCCTTTCATAAAGTGAGCCCCTAACTTCAAAGGGGGGGGGGGGGGGTGGTCAGCTGTATGTTTTTTTCTTATTCAAGATGGCAAGATTCTAGGTGGAGCTGCTGTGCCCTTCTTTGACTTTGAGGGGAGAATGAAAAGTTTTTTATCCTTCCTGAACTGTGAACATCTTTCCAGGTTCTATGATAATGTACAGTGAGCTGCGTGTGCATGCATGTGACATCATTCCCTCCGGACAATGACAGCAGGCAATAATCAAGACCCAGAAGCCACCCGCCCAAAGATTTCAGAGACTGGGCGGGGAGCTTGAGGACGCTACATCGCTGAAGCTAAGGTGCATATTGTTCCACTTTAAGAAAAAGTGGTCTTCTTGGTTGGCATATCTTTGCTATCTCCTTCATAAATTGTAACACCTGGGGATAGACTACCCATTTCGACCCTTTCATTGGAGATAAGGTGGACAGATGGACTTTCAATGTACTATAACTTAAATCTATGTCTCAATACTTTGCTGTAAAAACTTCAGAACCTTACTCCTTAAAGAGAACAGCAAATCGTTTGTAGTTCCAAAGCCTATAAATATTATGTGAAACCAAGTACAGACTGAATTCATTGACATTTTTTAGCTTTTAAAAGAGTCTGAATAACCTTCTCCAACACTTGTATGATGCCGCTCAACATCAAGGCCATGAGGCTCAGGCATCTCGGATTCAGAAGCAGGCACTTCCCCTGTGTTAACATGTCTTCCTTGGGATTGGAGGAGCTAGTTTTATGTGCCACAGAAAATGAAGCCCACACTCCTCTTGGCCAGAATGGTAAGAATCCTATCATGCAAACTTACTCCTGCTGAATCTTGAACCAATTTCCTCCTTCAGGGAACATGAACTTCTCTTTCTGGATAGCGAAGCCCTAGTGTAAGAGAAAAAACATATATACATTTTGCCACAGCTTGTCAAATAAAAGATAAAACATCACGTTCCTTCCCCTCTTTGTCGTGTAATACCCTTTTGGGGCATCCACAACAGACCAGTTTTCCAATCAGGCTGGGCACCCCACAGGCCCAACTACTGCTTGGCAACTGTTATGTTGGAGAAGATACAGGGCTCTGAGATCATACTACTCGGTTTATGCTTCTTATGGTGAGTTCATAGAATGATAATGCTTGTGTGACTTATGCCCAGCTGACTTGTCTGATAACTTCAATTCTGAGTTTTTCCCACTGAAATGTTAATACACCATCTTAAACAAGCTCTCAGTTTTATATAATAAAGATACTTCTATTTACAACTTTAGTAGCTCTGTTTTTTTCTGCAGGCAGGCGTAGTTCAGGGTTTAGACATATAAATACACCATGACAAAAGGGTAATATTGACAGCACATCCAGATTGGAAATTGGGTGGTTTAAAGTTCCCTTCCCTGTTAGCCAGCACCCAATGAAATGGTCAAGGTGCTTCCTGCTTAGCCACCAGATGTTCTTCACAACAGCCTCCTATCTGCCCACTAGCCATGTTCCCCCATCCAAAAAGAGGAGAGTCGGCCCTGACATCAGACGCCAAAGAACGGGAAACAACCACAGAGACAAAATCAAGCATCTCTGTCACCTAACAATAGCACGGCTCCCAACACACCTCTATGGTAAAGAATGTAGAACATGTGAGACAGCAAACACAACCAAAATATTTGAGCCCGCCAACATTATAGGACAGCAAGTTATGCTGCATTAACATGTAGTCCAGCACCTGGGGAACCCCCATATAGCAGATTTACTACTAAAACAGAGGACCCATCACCTGGGAATGGCTGAACCTAGCAATTATTCCCAGGACCAAGAATGAATGAAGAACACAGAGACTAGTGGCTATCTCTTTTTTATTCTGTAGTTAGGAATTGTCCTAAGGGAAGCCAGGAGGGCAGAGCTGACCTAGAGTAGGCTGACATGAACAGCAATATGTTTATTGAAATTTATGTAACCTGTAGACGTCCTGTAGCTCAAACTGTGGAAAGTGCTCTTTAAAGCAGAACTTTTTTACATGTCCTTTTTGCTGATCTCCTACCTTTACCAACTATGCCATCCGTCTTCTTCTGAGCTCTGTAGTTCCTCTGCAATAGCCTGCTGATCTTGCTGAAAAACAATTACTGCCCTGTGATATCCTGTTTGTAAGACAGCTGGCTGCTATTCTTCCTGTATCCTCAGCCAGCAATCTTGTCACTTCCCAGTTGTAGTTCTCTGAAGCGAGCAGGGATTACTATTTCCTCCCTACTCACTGTAGTGGGCAGAGGGGTCTCACAGCCCCCGGTCTGTGCCGCCTATGGAGATAGTGTCCTCCTTCTCTTCCCTCCTCCCTCCTCCTCCTCTGCTCCCTGCCAGCACTGCCCCGACTCCGCCCCCACCCCCCCCTGCAGCTGTCGCCTGCCATCTCAGTGCAGTCTCAGCAGTGCAGATTATTAGTATCCACCAGTGCAGCTTATCAGTGCCCATCAGTGCGGTCTCATCAGTGCCCACCAGTGCGGTCTCATGCGGTCTCATCAGTGCAGCTTATCAGTGACCATATGTGCAGATCGGGGATCATTACCAGAAATCATTCGGATGACAGAGCGGAGACTTTGGGCTGTAACAGATCTTGTATGTGAGATGCCGATCGTCGTAATGTCCGGGCATTGGAACAGTGTGCTGTCTATCACAATGCTGGTCCAGGAGGCAGGACATTATGGCAATCTGTGTTTTCACATACAAGACCTGTCACAGCCCGAGATCTCCGCATCTGGATGATTTCTGGTAATGATCCCCGCACTGCACATATGGTCACTGATAAGCTGCACTGATGAGACCGCACTGGTGGGCACTGATGAGACCGCACTGATGGGCACTGATGAGACCGCAGTGATGGGCACTGATAAGCTGCACTGGTGGGCACTGATGAGACCACACTGGTGGACACTAATAAGCTGCACTGGTGGGCTTTGATGAGACCGCACTGGTGGACACTGATAAGCTGTGCTGGTGGGCACCGATGAGACCGCACTGATGGGCATGGATGAGACTGCACTGATGAGACCACACTGGTGGGCATAGATGAGACCGCACTGATGAGACCGCACTGGTGGGCATAGATGCGACAGCACTGGTGTTCGAGACCACTCCCACTGATGCCAATCAAATCCTGTGACATGGGAGTGGGCAGTGTCCCACCTTCTGTGTCAATGGACGCAGCACTCGGGAGTGAGCCTGCACGGGTGCTCTCATTAAAAGCAACTTTCCATGGGGTAACCTGATGAAGAGGAGGGGCCTGGAATGTTGACGGGAGACCCCAGAAGAAGAGGATTTGGGCTGCTAATTATCCCTGGCACCAAATGTTGAAATATTTTTTGTTCATAACAGCTAGCAGTGGGAATGATACATCAAGTTCCTGCTAATTGAAAATGTGAAAAACATATCCATGGGCATCCTTTAAGCATATATGTTCCAAGGAAGGAGCTGGACACTGCATGGTATAGACTTTACCTATGCAGTCTGCCCATCAGTTGCTTTTTTACATTCTCAGACCTGCTTTAGGAACAGTGATCACGTAAAGCCTCCTACACACGATCAGATTTTCCAATGGGAATTGTGTAATGACAGGCTGTTGGCGGAAAATCCGACCGTCTGTAAGCTCCATCGGACACTTATTGTCCACGGATAAATGTTGGATGGCAGGCTTTAAAATTTTCCGCGGACAAATGTCTGTTGTCGGATTTTCCGAGCGTGTGTACACAAGTCCGTCGGACAAAAGTCCAAAGTACAAACACGCATGCTCGGAAGCAAGGGCGAGCTGGAAGCGGTTAGTCTTGTAAACTAGCGTTTGTAATGGAGAATTAACATTTGTGACGTGGCAAATTATGAAATCTGGAAATGCAGCGCACATTCTCATCTTCTTTAATGGGATAATAATGAAGCTGCTTTGCTGGTGATACTGATGAAGTTATTGAAAACAAATTTTCAAAGGCTTTTTTTTTCTAGTGATATCAAGAATAATATTATTATGCTTGTTATTTTTTTTTTTTGGTGCAAGTTACCGTAACACCATTATCTCGTAGTTTTTAAGATCAAGGACACAACTATGTTGGTGTCCCTTGTTAATTTTGCATTGTATTTTTTTAAATGTAACTGCCTACTCCCAAACTGTCATTTGAAGTAAAACACAAAGCCAAGTATTATTCTCCACAATTTTTGTGGAGAAAAACAAATTCAATTAGACATGCTATCTGCCAATAGAAATTAACCATAAAGTGCATTCTATGCATCCAAAAATATAGAAAATATACCAAATCAAATTATTATTCAACCAAAAAATAAAATAAAAGCCTCATGCATGTGTCCTGCTTCTTAATATAGGGGGTCACCAATGCCAAGTGTTGGTGAAAGCAAGGGTCCATCATCCGGAGATAATTCCGAAAATCATCTGGATTATTCTCCTGGAGCTCCCGCAGCAAAGGCATATGACATAATTGGTCACAATTAATAAAGCAACCAATTTTTGGTCCAAGAAATCCTCCTCCTCCTGTTCCTCGACTGGACTTGGATCAAAGCAATAACTCCAAGGCCAATAATAAATAACACGTTATCTCCTCCGATTCTGCAACATGGCTGGTTGACGAACGGCCGTTCAGAAACTAACTGAAAAGAGCAAAATGAAAAGCCCGAAATGAAAAGCGCAAAATGAAAAGCACGAATCAACACTCACCAATCTTCTACTAACACGAAATTAGCAGAAGGAGCCAAAGGGTGGCGCTAAAGAGCTGAAAAACCACTTAGTACATCACTACGTTTCAGTTTGTGGGCCGACAATTGTGTGCCGTTTGTATGCAAGACAAGTTCCTGGCCAACGCCCTTCGGACAAAATTCCGTGGTTTTGTCTGCGGAAAATCCGATCATGTGTATGAGGCTTTACTGATTAGCACAGCAAAGCTAAAGTCTGTACCATCCAGTGATGAGCTTTTCCATTCAGACTCGTCATCACTTGGTTTGCACTGTGCATCTGAATGTGACTACAAACAAAGTTACTGAGAGAGCAGAAGGATTTGTACAAATTTTCGATCAATTACTTTGAAGCAGTTGGCCAACTTAAACATGTATTGCAATATGTGCACCAAAAAATCCCTGTTTTTGATTGCATAGTTTGCTGGAAAGGGTATATATAGCAGTGTTCAGAGGGTCTATCCAGAATTTGTGTTAACACCCCTTTAGCACCTGATAGTTTAACCACTTGTATAAAGCGGTAGGCCGGCTCTATTGTGCGAAACAATGTACCCATACGCAATTTCATTGCAATGGATACTGTGGGCGCGTGCATGCCCGGTGCACAGAGCAGGAGCCAATCAGCGGGTCCGGCGGTCCTGATGTCCGCCGGCCACCCGCGATCGCTCCAGAGAGAGGCAGAATGGGGATCTGCCTATGTAAACATTCTTCTGTTCCTTGTAAGTAGGAACACGGATCTTTGTGTTCTTCCTATCAGTCCATCCACCACCACATGGTTAGAAAACACTCCCAATTTGGTCGCCCCTGATGTTAACCTCTTCCCTGCCAGTGTCATTTATACAGTAGCAGTGCATATTTTTAGCACTGACCACTGTATTGGTGTCACTGGTCCCCAAAAAGTGTCACTTAGTGTCAGATTTGTCGCAGTCCCGCTAAAAATCGCTGATCGCTGCCATTACTAATAAAAACAGTAAAAAAAATTAAATGTCCATAAATTTATCCCATAGTTTGGAGACGCTATAACTTTTGTGCAAACCAATCAATATACGCTTATTGGAATTTTATTTACCAAAAATATGTAGAAGAATACATATTGGCCTAAATTAATGAAGAAATGTGGATGTGTGTTAAAGCAGAAAGTAAAAAAAATTATGTTTTTTTTTATTTTTTTAAAATCGTCACTCTTTCTTGGTTTATAGCACAAAAAAAAAAAACGCAGAGGTGATCAAATACCACCAAAATAAAGCTCTATTTGTGGGGAAAAAAGGAACATCAATTGTGTTTGGGTACATAGTTACATGACCACGCAATTGTCAGTTAAATTAACGCAGTGCCATTTTGCAAAAAATGGCCTGGTCATTAAGGGGGTAAAACCTTCCGGGGCTGAAGTGGTTAAATAAATGTACAATCTATTGGGATTTGATCACAAGTATATATTTTCTCAGCATGAATTGTAGACAGATGCATAAAGGAAATAAATGAATTGGGGATCTCTGGAATGATTTAACTCTTTATTATCACAAATATATTTTATGAATTGTTTGTAATGCACACTAGTCTTTCTTAGCATGCCTAAGACCCCATACACACAATTAGATTTTCTGCAGATTTATGTCTTCAGATTTACCAAAACCATGTAGTGCAAAGGCTTGCCTGATTGCATACAAATTGAAACCATTAAGGTATGACCTCATATTATATGGTTTTGGTAAATCTGAAGGCAAAAATCTGCATAAAATCGAATAGTGTGTATGGGGCCTAATACTGATCACTTCCTAACTGCCTGTTTCTAGCAAAAAATCCACCTTAGCAGATATGATCTTGCAAAAAAATTGGGTTGTGCCTGTGTAGCGTCTCATATGGCGACCCATCACATTTGGCTACCCGCTGGAGTGAGCATGAGCGACGCCGCCAAATGCGTTCCAACACTTTTACAACAAAACTCCACCCCTAAGTCCAGGTTCAAGCCCCACCATCCAAGTGGACATAGAGTTAAATTATAATTATGCTGAGAGAAGCAAGGCCGTGCCCGAAGCGTGGTGAGCGAAGTGAGCCCGCGAGGGGTGTGGAGTTTTGTCGTAAAAGTGTTGGAACGCATATGGCGGCGTTGCGCATGCGCACTCCAGCAGGTAGCGAAATGTGATGGGTCGCCATATGTGACGCTACACCTGCAATCAGCTGTGTGAGCATATTGGTATTTGTGTTGCAAGTAGCAGGATATTATATTACATTATATTACACTAGCTCTTTAGGCTCCTCATAACATAGCAGAAACGTTGGAGAATAGCTTCTAGGACTGACATGTCCTGCCCCCTCCCTCTGCATTTCTCTTGCTGGCTTCTGTCTCAGCCAAGTGCTTGAAGACAGAGATATGTGCGTATATCAATGCGCCCTTCTCCTTGTTAGCTGCATTGTTGGATGTCTGTCAGGGAAGGGGGGGGCATTCTGTAACTAGAGTAACTGTAGTTAGAGTTCCACGGCAAGTTGCAAGATTGGACATACATATACTTTGTCATCTGGTGTACAGGACACTGTAATAAAAAAAAGAAGCTAGACTTCTTTAACCACATCAATACTGGGCACTTTTGCCCCCTTCCTTCCCAGACCAATATTCAGCTTTCAGCACTCTCGCACTTTCAATGACAATTGCGTGGTCATGCTACGCTGTACCCAAATGAAATTTTTATCATTTTGTTTGCACAAATAGAGATTTCTTTTGGTGGTATTTATTCACAACTCCGTTTTTTATTTTTTGCGATATAAGCGAAAAAAGAGCGGAAATTTGGAAAAAAAACAATATTTTCTTCTTTCTGTTTTAAAAGAAATCCAATAAAATCGAATTTTATCATAAATTTAAGCCAAAATGTATTCTGCTACATGTTTTTGGTAAAAAGATTTCCATTAGGTGTATAATAATTGGTTCGTGTCATCACAGACAGATGTACGCAAATGATCATGTACAGATGTGCGCAGGTGATCACGGACATATGTGTGCAGATAATCATTGGGACATGTGATTTTAGTGGGACATATGTTGGGGACAGGTGTTTTTATTATTTGGGAACGTGTGTTTTGGGGATATGTGTTTTTGGGACATGTGTTTTGGGGATATGTGTTTTGGGGACATTGTGTGGGGACATGTGTGTTTTACATTGTGTGTTGACACTAGTTTAGTGATCAGTGAGTAAAAAGCTGTAAAAAACAGCTCATACTCACTGATCACCAGCCTGCTGCAGCGATCCCCTCTCCTCACCGACAACTTCTGTGTGAGGAGAGCCGATTGCCTACCAACCGGCTCTGTGTTTACATCACATGACGGCTGTGATTGGACACGGCCGTCATGTGATCAGGAGGGTCAATCACAGAGCCCTCCTGTCGATCGGAGATGCACCGTGTCTGGGTGACACAAGTGCATCTGGATCGTGCCACTGCGCGGGCATGCACGAGCGCGATACCCCTCCTTCTGAGGGACGTTCCTAAACATCCACTCTGAAGGAGAGAGCGCCCACCCGGCCATTTATGTACTTTGGTCGGGTGGGGAATAGTTACCAATACATTTTTTAGGCCTGTAACTAATAGCTTAGGAAAGGAGTATATATACAAAACACTATTTTTTAATTTAAAGCGTTTGTTAACCCCCCCAAAAAATATGCTGCTCCTGTCCCTTTAATGTGAAAGCTGCAGCTTGGTGCTTTTGCTTTTTGCCTTACTTCTCTGTATCTCTTATAATACCTGTTTTTTTTTTTTTTTGATTGAGGTTTTACAGGGGTACATAGAGAAAAAAAAAAAAAAAAGAACTTAACATTTTTATAGAACACATTGTCAGTACATCAAACCACTGTGACAAGTATATTGTAAACAATCAAGTAATCGTTGTAGGTATATGTCTTTTCCATGCCTTCTACATACACACAGGGAGTGTCCTATTGTAAACCGTCTGTATTTATATGCAGTTATCAATGACAAAAATGGCATGGGTATGGGGTATTATATAACGTTCCATAGTATGCAGTGGGAGTTTGTTCGTGTGAAGAGCTCCATACGAGATCTGAACGTACACCGACAATATCAACTCTCCCCTCGCCACCCCGAAAGGGCTCTGACTGTGGCCAAAGGGGGAGCATACAAATGTGTAGTGATGGTGCGAGAACTGTCGGTACTTCGTATTCTGGGAAGGGGCCCGTGTCAGTGGTAATAGGGTCCCACGTCCCTAAGTATGTGATGTATAAACTGTCTCTGAGAGACCTCTAGGGGAGTGAATTAATCCGTATAGGTTTGGAGAGCTTTAGTTTGAGATGCGTATAAACCATATTGTGTAGTGTATTAAACAGAAGGTAATTGTGAGGTGGGGGAGTATGAGAGGGGGGATAGGTAGTGGGAGGCGGAGGACTGTGGGATAGTTAATAGAGATATCCAGGGGTTATCCTAGGACGTGGAAGAAGTAGTCCCATTCAAAGCAGATGTTGGTAATGACTCTTTAAAGTGAGACCAACAGGCCCAGGTTTCCCAGTACTTTGTTGGCTGGTCTCTGGATTGGTGTATGAGACTTTCCATTTCAGCCGTTCTGTCAACCCGCTGTATCCATTCTGTAATCGTGGGTGGGGAGGTACTTCTCCAGTGTACCAGGATACATTGGTTGGCGGCATTGATGAGGTAAAGTACGATGGATTTTTTGTAAGTTGACCGAGAGATGGATGTGTAATGTAATAGTAATTGGGCGGGAGTATAATCGGGAGTGAAAGTGGTAATTTGGGTGATCAGGCAGTGTATTTCTAGCCAAAATGGTTGTATGAGTGTGCACCCCCACCAGATATGAAGAAATGTGCCAGGAGCTGCATTACATCTCCAGCATAATGGAGAGAGACTTGGGTGAAACTTGTGAATCTTGTCAGGTGTTCTGTACCATTTTGAAAATATTTTAAATCTGCTTTCTTGGGGCGTGTCTGGACGAGCTAGGAGAAAGACGTGTGGAAGCTGAGCTCCGCTCTACATATACCCATCCAACGCCATCCTAGCCCATCTTCAATCTGTGGAGCACCTTTCCACCTTCAGAAGTGGTTAGCCTACCTCCGCTGCGGCTAACAAGGGGAATTGGCTACCAGTGCTGCATTCTATCTGGCCCCGGGCCTCCAGCTGGACTTGAGCCCTGTGTGCCCGCCGCCATCTTGAGGCCTGCTGAGGGCTCCGTACACGCCGCCCATCACCCCCACAGCCAAGCAGACAAGAAGAGCCTACCCACCCCTCTGCAGAGTCCCCCTTGTCCGAATCGGCACGCTCCCACTCCGCCAGGACCTCTGTTTTGGTGCCCCGCGGCGCTGACTTGGGCCCACAGCGAACGGTGCTCACTCGGCCGGCCGCGACTCTCAGGAAAGACCGCGGCTTCGGCCTACCTATGGAGGACGGCGGCCATCTTGGTACTCCAAGCCACTTCCCCTGCTAACCTGCCCAGCTACCGCTATAACTACTGTATTCTCAAACATACCACCCATCAACTGGCCCCTTCATATAGTGACAGACCACATACTCTATTACCACAAGGAAAGTCTACCTTCCGGCCTACCTCTGGAAGCTGGCGGCCATCTTGGTGCTCCAAGTACTCCTAAGCCAATTCCTTACTACTATATCTTATATAAACTTCCATCAGTACAACTATCATCGCTTTTCCCTGTGATTGTTGAAGCGCTTCTAACACTACTTGCATACTTCCTTCATAAGAATTTTTTTGAGTAACAGGGATACTATGATGGAAGCATGTCTCTGAACAGATGTGAGTAGGGGGTGACCCCCACGGCGATCGACCGTATAGTTCCAGCAATGCCCGCCAAAACACCAAAACTCCGGTCTGCCAAAGGTAAACGTTCAGGCAAGAGATCACTGCCCGTTCCAGTCTCCACTGGCTCTATTCAACAGTACTTAGCTAACGCAAGAGACGAGCAGGTCCGAACCTCACGGACCAGCGTATCTCCATCATCTCACGCTGCATCTCTGCGAGACAGCTCCCCGGCCTCCTCATACTGTTCAGACCTCATGGATGATCCAGGATCCCCTGCGGGTTCCGAAATGAACACGCTAATGAGCGGTCTCAAAAAAGAACTTGCAGGAATGTTTCACAGTTTGGAGAAATCCATAAAAAAGGAAATATCTGCTGTCAGATCTGACATGACACATATTCTGGTCAGAGTTGAGGAAACGGAACAGCGACAAGACACACATGCTTTAGCTATTAAAGAACTACAGGACACTGTTACCGAGCTGACCTTTGCTCATCGAGCCTCCCTGTATAAACTCAAAGAGCTCGAGAACCGTAACCGTAGAAATAACATTCGTGTTAGAGGTCTGCCAGAAGCAACGGGTGATAATGACCTAGAATCATCTATAAGAGGCATCTTTAATACCATCTTGGGCAATTCAGCCACTGAACCGCTACGTTTTGGTCGTGTACATCGTGCCCTAAGACCCCGTAATGCTAAGTCAGATCAGCCCAGAGACGTTATTTGTCGCTTGCATTATTTTGAAGACAAAAATGCTATCATGATGAAGATGCGGGGCTTGCCTAACGTAGACTTTGACGGAGCAGTCATCACCATATTTCCAGACCTTTCTAAGGAAACCTTGGACCGTCGCAGAGCTCTGAAACCGCTCCTTGACCACCTGCGTTCAGATGGGATCACATACAGATGGGGATTCCCAGCCTGCCTAATTGCCACAAAAAATGGTCGGTCACACACGCTGAGATTTCCGGAGGAACTTCCAACCTTCTTGCAAGATCTTAATCTTCCATCCATGGAACTCCCAGGTTGGCAAGACCCAATCCCTAAATTCCTGAGCCCAACGGACCCACCTTGGAGAAAGACCCCCTCAAAGAAAATGCGTACCTCTCTTCCAGGCTCTGCACAAAAGCATGGTTGAAATATGTAACTTTTTACACGTACTAATTTTCTTATTATGGATAATCTTTTTCCTACAGGTTGTCTATATTAAGTCAGGTTTTGGCCGCAGTTTTTCTCTTTTTTTTTTTTTTTTTTTTTTTACGTGTGCCTGCCTAAATTTGGCCGAAACTGTCATACTGTGGTACTGACCAATGTTCTTTGTTACCTTTTATCCTTGGGTATGTAGTTTAAGTACTGAATTGGTTTGCACTTTATTACCTAGGGGTTATGTTCTGTTCAAATTGATCCTGGTTACAAACTGGTAATATTTACATTCCTAAATGGAACTAATTATTTACTTATAGTTATAAGTTATTCGTTTTCTCATAGGTCGCGCGCTGTGGGGATACACTTCCTCTGGTTACCCCCCTTCACTACAGCGCAATCCTGTCACCCCCTTTCCTTCTGGGGTTGGCGAGAACGATTGGCCTTATAGTTGCCCTATTCAGTCCCCATCTAGGGATTGGGTTGGCCTCTAGTTCTCTCTCTCCCCAATGGGAACACTGCAGATTTCTGCGTGATAACTATGTGTTTCCCATAAGTTGGTTAACTTACATATGTGATTTTCACATGTGTTTTTTTTGTTTTTCTTTTCTCTCTCTTTCTTTCCAAAAAAACTCTCTCCTTTTCTCCTTTCTACTCCCCCCCTCTGGCTGGTATGCATGGAAATATAGGCTGAAGGTACGTACTATGCTTTAACAATGGCTACATTAAAGGTTATATCGTATAATGTTAGGGGTCTTAATGTTGCTGCTAAAAGACACCAATTAGTCCGTGAACTTAAAAGAGCCACATGTTCTATTGCTTTTCTTCAAGAAACGCATTTAACTCACACAACACCTGTTAAGCTAACCTCATCCCACTTTCCACAGTGGTACTATAGTTTATCAGACACTAATAAAGCTAAAGGAGTGGCCATTGGATTCTGCAGTAATGTATCCTTTAGGTTATCTGACATGTTGGCAGATGACCATGGTCGCTTCCTTTTCTTAAAGGGCTTCATAGGTAACACTCAACGTACTCTTGCAAACGTGTACTGTCCTAACCAAAATCAGTCAACTTTCCTCTCACAAACACTGACTAAACTTTCAAACTTCGCCAAAGGCCTTACTATCCTAGCGGGCGACATTAACATGCCACTAGATCCAACAATTGATACATCCCAGGGCCGCTGTAATATTTCCTTCAAACAACTGAAATTTGTCAAAAAAAAGCTTCTGGATCTTCAATTGATGGATGTCTGGCGCCTTCTCCACCCCAAGGAGAAGGATTATTCACACTTTTCCACAACACACCAATCCTATTCCAGAATAGATAATATATTCCTAGATCATTTTCATCTCCCCCTCCTGCAATCTGCTCACATTGGCACCGCATCTATATCAGACCACGCACCTGTATCAATGACGTTGACCGTGCCTTCCTTACCACGACGCATTAACAATTGGAAACTCAATGATTCCCTTCTCTCTAATGAAGCCGAAGTTTCCATGTTAGCCTCTCATCTCTCACAATATTTTAAGGAAAACAAACCCTCTGACACCTCTCCCTCTGTTGTATGGGAAGCCCATAAGGCTACTATTAGGGGTCGTCTTATTGAGCTGGGTGCTAGGAAAAAAAGGGAGCATGGTCAACAGATTGATCAGGTTCTACAGCAGATAGCGGCTCTTGATAAACAACACAAACTCTCAATGCATATTGACCACCTCCAATCCCTCACACTCAAACGTGAGGAACTAAAATCCCTTCTCAATTTAGATACTAAAAGAAAACTCCAACGTTTATCACAGAAATTTTATGAATGGGGAAACAAACCAAGTAAGCTGCTAGCTAGGTCTTTAAAGACTAAACACAGTCCTTTATTTCCAAAATCAAACTTTCAACAGGGGAATTAGCCCATGCAACCCCAGATATTGCTAAGGCCTTTAGAGAGTATTACGAAGACCTATATAATGTTAAAAATGACCTGTCTTCTCTACCACAAAAAGAGAGAAGAAGCCGCTTGCTTTCTTACTTGAGAGCAGCTAACCTACCTAAATTGCCCATATCTGCCCTCAAAGAAATGGAGGAGGATTTCTCGGTTGAGGAATTCCTGGTAGCATTGAAATCATCCCCATCCGGCAAAGCTCCTGGACCGGATGGGTTCACCATTTTATACTATAAAACATTCAGCGACATTCTGCTCCCTCGTCTCACCGCTTATGCAAACTCTATATCTCACTCTTCAGGTCTACGCCCAGAATCTCTATCAACTCATATCACTGTCATCCCTAAACCCGATAAGGATCCCACCCTATGTAACAGTTTTAGGCCAATATCACTAATTAACGTTGACATCAAACTTTTTGCTAAAGTAATAGCAAATCGGCTGCTCCCTCTTTTACCCAGCTGGATATCAGCAGACCAATCAGGATTCATACCCAATAGAGAAGCAAAAGACAATTCACTTCGTGCAATATCCCTAATCCAATACGTTCAGAGATGCGCCCAGCCCACCCTACTCCTCTCCACTGATGCTGAAAAAGCTTTCGATAGGGTGGACTGGGAATATCTTAAGATGACCTTACGCCACTTTGGGCTGGGACCTAGGATGTTCCACCGAATCTCATCCCTTTATTCTAACCCCTCAGCACAAATTAGAATTAATGGGACGTTGAGTGACCCCCTTGTCTTACATAATGGAACCAGACAAGGCTGTCCTCTCTCCCCTCTCCTCTTTGCTATCACCTTAGAACCCTTCCTAGCTACAATTAGGCATAATGTTAATATCAAAGGCATACAAATAGGCAAAAGATTCCATAAATACGCGGTATACGAAAATGGTCCAACTTATCACACACATGGTTGGGGAAAGTGAATATAATCAAAATGAACATACTACCCCGCATCCTTTTTCTCTTTCACATGCTTCCAATGGGAGTGCCAGTGGGGTTCTTCACTATATTACAAACTCTGATTTCCAGATTCATTTGGAAGGGCGGTCATTCCAGGATATCGAGAGAGCTACTATTCCGCTCCAAATGCTCAGGCGGTCTAGCACTTCCTAATTTTAAGGCATATTATCAAGCAGTTATCTTATCCAGGTTGGCTGATTGGAAATACGCTCTTAAATCGAAACTATGGGTACAAATTGAATATTTTTTAAGTGGAGTGGATCTCTCGGTAGCCCCCTGGATACCCCGTTCTTGTAGGAACCTAGCTCGATCTACCTCGACTCTCACTATATCTTCCTTAGATATCTGGGACGCCCTACAGAAAAAATTCTCATGGAAGTATGATTCTCCTCTACTACCTCTCCTCAATCATAAATATTTCTTACCGGGCTTATTAGATCCAGGCTTTAAATCATGGGGAACGGAAGAACCTCTTCTACTACATCATGTCCTCCGTGACAACATACTTAAACCATTACACGTGATCCTTGCTCCTAAACCCACCACATTTCTAGATAAATGGAGATATCACCAATTACAACATTTCTTAGGATCCCTTCCCAACCCGCTTAGAGGTCTGAGTGAATTAAATACCATAGAAGAAATATTCTACCCAAAAGATCCCCCTTTACATGGAATTTCTCTATTTTACAAAGCTCTCATTGCACTTCAAAATCCCAACTTCCCACCTTTCCTGGCTAAATGGGAGTCTGACTTAGATTCCTCCCTTACAGATAATTAAAAGGATAAGATCCTCCAATTAGCCCACACTTCCTCATTGGCCTCAAAAATGTCAGAGGTCAACTATAAATTGCTTACTAGATGGCATTACACCCCAGCCAGATTGCAACAAATGTTCCCTGCCAGTTCCCCATTATGCTGGAGGAACTATGGGAACAAAGCTACTCACGCACACATCTGGTGGTTTTGCCCACTCATCCGACCTTATTGGGATGCCATCCGCAATTTAATAGTACAGATCTCGGATGTCAATATACCCAATGACCCGTGGATTATCCTTTTTCATTCTACCAAAACCCCCATAAGAATATATAAACGTTCAATTATTCCTCATTTACTAAACACTGCCAAAGCTTTAATTCCTACTTTATGGGGTCAACCAACAATCCCTTCTACAAGAGTCTGGTTACAAATGGTCGATAAGGTACATCTTATGGAGAGCATCACCCACGACATTAGAGGTACCTCTAAGAAACATTCTCTAACCTGGGATTCTTGGATAAAATTTCAATCCACATCTGTTTATAAAGAACTTATAATGCAAACCCCTTAAATCTCTCGTCTAAGCTTAGCCAACTACACCTCAACATATCGTTCCCTCTCACTGTGTAGACATGCCCCCCCCCCCCTACCCCCCCTCCTACCCTCTGTTTTCTTACCTTTCCTATTTTCCACTTCTTCTCCTACTCTCTCCTCTTTCATCTAATTTTTCTTAATTTTATTTTTTCTGTTCTTATTTATCTCTCAGTTTCTATATACCAAAGTAAGGATTTTTCCTTTTTATATTAATTTTGTTTTGTTTCAAGTGCTCACAAAGTATTAACCCTATGTTATACTAACACTTTGTTTAGCTTCTGAGCCAATTATTGGAGGGGTAGCTTATAACTACTCATTGAAATCTGTGAGTGCTGAAACTCTTGTTGCTGTGTTTTCAAGAATGCATTTATTCTGAGATATATGTACATCTTTGTTATACTTTACTTTAATAAAAATATATTAAACAAAAAAAAAAAAAATCTGCTTTCTTGTGTGGAGTCGTTAATTGAGCCTTTGTGAATACGACTGTATATGTGTCCCCACTCCTCTACCGTTAGGTCCAGGTGTAGGTCTGATTCCCACTGTCTGACCAGCTTGTCTTCTTTGATTTCGTGCATGGAGTAAAGGAGCGCATACACAGTCGATATTAAGTGTCTTTGGGGTTCTTTGCTGTTGCAAATGTATTCAAAAGGTGTGAGTTCCCGGTACCAGAATGTATTGGGTTTAGAGTTTTGAAAAAAGTGTCGGATTTGTAGATAGTTAAAGAACGGGATATGGAAGTCTGGGAAATGAGCAGTCATAGCTTGATATGAGAGTAGTTTTTCGTTATGAAAGAGTTGGTGTGCTCTAAGACGTGCTCTGAGTGGTTCCATCATTGGAGAGCCTAAGGGTAGTCCCGGTTGGAATTCTGGATTGTCGTCAAGGGGAGTCATGGGTCCATAGGTAGTTTTCAAGTTTAATTTTTTGCATGCAGCTCTGAAATTTAGTATTGTAGCGTTAATTAAAGGATGTGAGTTAAGTTCTTTTGGAACATAAGAAGGACTGAGCCAGGGTATATTTGCTAGCGGGATTCTAGAAAATGCGTTCTCAAGTTGGATCCAATCCTTTTCATGTACATGTAAGTGCCAATCGACTAATCTGGTCAGGAGACATGCCCAGTGGTATTTCTGGACATCTGGTAGGCTTAAGCCACCTAGCAATTTGGGAAGCGTCAGCCTCTCCCAACTCAATCTGGGTGGTTTGGATGTCCATATGAAAGTCCTGCATAGCCGTTTGTATGTTGAGAAGAAAGATGGAGGGAGTTTAATAGGGATAGCTTGAAAAAGATATAAAAGTCTGGGCAAAATATTCATTTTTAAAATAGCTATTCTTCCAAACCATGAGAAAGGTCCTGCATGCCATTTGTGCAGCTCTCCTTGGATGGTTTGTAGGATAGATTGAAAATTCTGGGAGTATAAATCCGTTAGTTTGGTAGGTATTTTAATACTCAGATAAGTAATGGCATGGGCTTCCCAGTTGAATGGGAAATTGTTCTTGCACTGTGTAACTAATGTGCTTGGTAGAGTTATGTTCAGGGCTTTTGATTTAGAGAAATTGATTTGCAAATTCGAGAGAGATTTGAAAAGTGAGAAGTCCTGAAGCAAATTAGAGATAGTATTATCGGGTCAGTTAGAAAAAGTAAGATATCGTCTGCGTAGGCAGCTATTTTATAGTGTTTGTGATTTACAATACCTGTTTTATCCTGCCAGCTCTTGTCTACCCCCATGAGAACGGACCATGATTATCATGGCTGCTCAGCCAAGATACCGTGGTCTAAATGCGTGTCTGCGTCATATGCATGGCCTCCTCCACCTCCCTCTGCCTGTCAATGTGTAGTCTGGAGTAAGAAAAGATGATCTCCTACACTCCCAGCCACGCCCCTCTCCGCCGCTCTCCTCCTCGCCTCCCCTCTCTCCTCGTACACACTGCATTGACGGCCAAAGGGGGAAAGATAAGAGATTCCTCTTCCGACGTATCTTGCATACGCCAGAAGGAATCTTCCATCCTACTCAGCTCCCTCGGCTCAGATATGGAGATGAAATAGGACAATTGATAGAGCTAAAAAATGTGAATAAAAGGCATTTACACAGAAAAATAAGAAGAAGAAGATGCTGCAATGCTTAGGGAACCATGTACTGTGTGCCTGATTAATTGGGGGCAATTGGGTTAACAACCACTTTAAGTAAGGTTGCAAGGGTACACTTAAAGTTATACTAAAGTCTTGGGGTTTTTTTCGTTAAAAATTACAAACATGTTATACTTATCTGCTCTGTTGCAGTTGGTTTTGCACAGAGCAGCCCAGATCCTCCTCTTCTTGGGTCCCTCTTCGGTGCTCCTGGCCCCTCCCTCCTGTTGAGTGCCCTCACAGCAAGCAGCTTGCTGCAGGGGCATCCGAGCCGAGCCGCAGCTCCTTGTGTCCATTCAGATATGGGGCTGCGGTTCGGCCCCGCCCCCTCTCTCTCCACATTGGCTCACTGACTTTGATTGACAGTGGCGGGAGTCAATGGTGCCACTCTGCTGTCTCAGCCAATGAGGAGGGAAATCCCGGACAGCCAAGTCTCTTGTGCAACATTGCTGGATATAGATGGACCTCAGGTAAGTATTAGGGGGGCTGAGGGGGGCTGCTGCACACATTTTTTTTTATCTTAATGCGTAGAATGCATTAAGATAAAAAAAAAGTCTGCCTTTACAACCACTTTAAAGTGTAACTAAAATCAAAACTTTTTTTGTATAGAGTAGATAGGTATTAGAATACTTGTCAGCTTTTATCTCTGTCTGTGCCCCCGTTAGGGAGATTCACACTCTCTGTTTGTGCTGTTTACCTTTATCATCGAGACTGAAAATAAAAGAAAATCCCAAACTTTTGGCCGACAGCAGACTACTAATAGAGAGGAATTCTCCCAAAAAGGACAATAGTTATTGTGATCCTGGTGACAAGTCAGGTTTTTTTCTTACTTTGTAGGGATTTCTGCTCACTTCCTGTTTTGGCAATGGGACAGGAAATTAAGGGATGTCTCCCCTATGGGACACATATGGCAAAAAAAAAAAAAACTGACAGGGGTTATAACCCTCCCTTACTCTATCCAAAATGAAAAAAAATGCCTTTAGTTAAACTTTAAGCTGGCCATACATGGATCCAAATTTGTCCAGTTCAGCAGGGACTGGCTGAATTGAAAGCGGGGGTCCACCTATCTATCCTTTTTTTTTTTTTTGAGTTCATTCACAAACTTTTCTTCTCAGCATTACATACTCACATATTGTGTGTAATATGTCCGCCTGTGTCAGATTTCGTCGGAAAGAATAACTTATATTATTCACTGCAGGCGGTTTCCATCTTCATTGTGGGCATTTGAAGCCCACAAGCATTTATTTCCTGGATGTGGTGAATGCTGTGCTCCCAGCATTCACTGCTCGTTCCCGCACATGCTCAGTGGCATCCTGAGAAGCCTGAGACTAGCTCCCAGGAGTCTGGGAGAGGCTAGAAACACGCCTACTCCCACGGGAGGAGAACCAGGAAGTGCAAAGAAGAATAGAAAAATAAAAGTTAATTACGGCGATTTAAATTTTTTTAAACGGCATGTCAGCATCTAGGCAAGGAAGAGAATACATACAGATATTGTTCAAAATTTGGGTGGAACTCCGCTTTAATTACTCCCATAAGGGGCCAATTCTGCCATTCTTCTCTTACATGTAAAAATCATAATTTTTTGATAGACAATTACTCAGAACCCCCAAACATTATATATATATTTTTTAGCAGAGACCCCAGCGAATAAAATGTCAATCATTGCTATGTGTTGTCACACGGTATCTGCACAGCACCTTTTAAATGCAATTTTTTGAGAAAAAAAAAACACTTTAATGAAAATAAATTAAAAAACACAATATTTACCCCAATTTCTTGAATAATGTAAAAGTTGATGTTACGCCGAGTAAATAGATACCTAACATGTCACACTTTCAAATTGCGCACATTCGTGGAATTGCGCCAAAATTCAGTACTTAAAAATCTCCATAGGCTACGCTTTAAAAGATTTTACAGGCTACCAGTTTAGAGTTACAGAGAAAAATTGAAAGAACCCCCTTGACGGGTCTTTACCGGCCCAAATAAATAGCAGACAGTAGTTGTGAAAAGAGTAGATACTTGAAAAAGATATGTAAAAGAATAACATGAAACATGTTATTTGTTTACATATCTTTTTTGAGTATCTACTATTTTCACAACTACTGTCTGCTATTTATTTGGGCCGGTACAGTAAAGACCCATCAAGGGGGTTCTTTCCTTTTTGATTTATATTTGGGATGTGGGACCATCTCATAGATCAACCATACCTTTATCCTTTCTAGAGTTACAAAGGAGGTCTTGTGCTAGAATTATTGCTCTCACTCTAACGTTCACGTTGATACCTCACATGTGTGGTTCGAACTCCGTTCACATATGCGGGCACAACCTATGTATGCATTCGCTTCTGTGTGCGCACACGAGGGGATGGGGCACTTTAACTTTTTTTATTTCTAGGGGTTTTTTTTGTTTTTTTTACACTGTCCCTTTCAGTAAGACCCCAGATATCTCCTCAACCCTGGAAAGCATGAGATCAAAATAAAAATATTGATCTCTGCTTTCCAGGTTAAAAAAAAGCATTTACATCTGCCAGTGGCAGATGTGACATCATGACGTCGCTTCTGAAATCCCAGGGTCATTGAGATGGTCAGGGACCATGCGGACAATGGCCAGCTTTATGGTAATCCGATGTTGGCGCCAGATTGTTAATCCGTCTTCCCAATTGGTTAGTTTTTACATTAGAGGGAATCGCCGGATGAAAAGACAGATAGCTGAATGATGCCTGCAGCTACAGGCATTATTCAGATATCACCACTTCAACCCAAAGACGTCATATGACGTCCTAGGGGCAGGAAAAGGTTAAATACTTTTATGGGCATTGTGATTGTACAGTAGTCTTCCCTCTGTCAGAATACAATAGCTCAGCAGGCAGGATTCCCTCATCCACCTCGAGTGTGTGGTGTGTGGATGGTGGAATTGGGTTCATTTTTTTCATTCAACCCACTGGTTGAACGAAAAAAAACTGACTCCTCTATGGGTTGTTTGAATCATGACTATTTAATTTTTTTGTAGTGTTTAAAAATGTTACATAATGTGAAGTTTTTCTTTATGTGGCAATTCCTCTGATGTTTAGCCCTCAGTGATCTACACATATGCATTGAGGAAATGGAGTAAATACACTTAAAAAAAAAACATGTACAATGACAATGGAGGATGGTTTTCTAGAGGTTCCTATTAAGATGTCTTCTTCTGAGTAAATTAGCAGCCTTATGAACTAAACATCTCAGTGGGGAACAAGTCGTCATAGCAATGAAATGAAACTTCCTGGGGTAGCAGACAGTGCTAAGCTTCACCATCTCTTGATGAACTAATCCCTTCTGTAAGACCAACTGTAGAAATTTTTTGCACGGTGAAAACTGACAGCTCCCTGGAAAAAAGGGAGCAATGTCAGATCTGTGTGTGCCATGAAATTATCTTGGCATTATTTTTTTTTCTTTCCATGAATCTTTCTCTTCATTTGAAAAGATCTCATGAAAGGCCAGCTTTTCCAAGCTTTACAGTTAACATAGCATGGTATGGCCTAGGAGCACCAGACAATAAGCTTAGTTACTAGGAGTTAGGTGCTAGGGAAAAGACATTCTATCTTTGAGAGCTTCATATCATTACTGTAGTGCCTAGTAATGTATTTAAGCTATATGGGATGACCTTCTGACTATGATTCTGCTATGCATTCTGTACCTCCTTCTGGAAGACACAATAGGAAGTGCTGAGGATTAATTTATTAGAAGCACTGTTGGTTCATCTTAATGCCCTTATACATTACAAAACAGTGAAAGCACAATATTCGACAAACTGAATAGTTGACAAAATTTGTAATTTAGAGTTTTCTTTGAACTCTAGAAAGCGCAATACAATATACAGTACTTATATAAAACAATTATTTCAGTATTGAAGATATTGTAAGCAATATGATTTGCTTCTCTATCACTTTTAAAATGTAACACATGTCCAAAATAAAGTTAAAAAATGAAGGCAATTTTTCTTTAGGGCATGAAGGTACCTGTTTTCCAGCCAAGTATTAATATTCATGAGTATTAATGAGGCAGTGATTATTATCCAACTTATTGGCAGGAAAGTTTTAGCTGTATTATCAAGCTGTAGGAAATATGCCAGACTTTAAGACAGGTTTCTAATTGAATCTGTGTAATCAGATGAGACTAGCATCAAATGATCTGTGGCCCACACAGACAGCTAATTTAAATAAAGTAAAAGCCATTATTGCATAAAAGGGACAAGGGGGGAGTTTCTTTTTAGGAAATATTAATCTAATTGTAACACACAAACAATTTAAGTCTTGTTTTCAAAAGGTACTGTTGCCTAAACTGAAATTGTACGAATTTTTTTTTAATTATAATTATTGTGCTCTATATAAGCAAGGTATCTCTAAAGATGGCAATCCTAGGTCTGGATCAATGTTGTTAAATTCAAAACCTTATGTCGCCAGCAAAACTCTGATGAGAGCTTTTTGTCGGAAAATGTGATCGTGTGTATGCTCCATCGGTCTTTTGCTGGCGGAATTCCAGACAGCAAAAGATTGGGAGCATGTTCACTATTTTTCGGTCAGGAAAAGTTCCTATCCGAAAATGCGTTTGTCTGTATGCAATTCGGATGCGCAAAAAAATCACGCATGCTCGGAAACAATTTGACGCATGCTCGGAAGCATTGAACTTCATTTTCTCGGCTGGTCGTAGTGTTGTATGTCACCGCGTTCATGATGGTCGAAAGTTCAGAGAACTTTTGTGTGACCGTGTGTATGCAAGTCAAGCTTGAGCGGAACCATCCAAGTTTTTTCTGACAGAAATTCCGATCGTGTGTACGCGGCATCAGTCTCACTCATGCCAGAATGTGCAGGTAGTGCTATACTTCTGACACTGTGGGGATGAGAGCTGCAGCTGTGACAGTGAAGTGATCCTGTCTTTTCCCTTGTCCATTCACAAAATGCCTTGTATTCTTTTCACAGAACACACAGTGGGGGTTATTTACTAAAGGCAAATCCACTTTGCACTACAAGTGCAAACTACAAGTGCAAAGTGCACTTGGAAGTGCAGTCGCTGTAGATCCGAGGGGGACATGCAAGGAAAATAAAAAACAGCATTTTAGCTTGCACATTATTGGATAACAAAATCAGCAGAGCTTCCCCTCATTTCAGATCTACCCTTCAGATTTACAGCGACTGCACTTCCAAGTGCACTTTGCACTTGTAGTTTGCACTTGTAGTGCAAAGTGGATTTGCCTTTCGTAAATAACCCCCATTGCTCTGTTAATGGATAACGGGAGAGGAGGTGGGGGTAAATTACATGATCTCCCCTAGTCCAATTCACAGAATTCTTTGAAAACAATACAAGGAATCTTGTGAATAGACAAGGGGAAAGGAAAGGAAGAGCAGATGACAGCATCACTTTGTTTTCACAGCTGCCGCTCTCATCCCTACAGCACCGAAAGTATAGCACTGCCGGAGTGAGAGATTCAGTAAGTAAGCAGCCTCAATCCAGACCTAGGATCACCATTATTAGAGATAACAAGTTTGTATACAGACAAGTCATTATAAAATCCTAGCATTCATAATAATAAGCTTTAGTCTTTATTTTCATATTGACAATCAATTTAGAAAAACAATTTTTTTTCTTGTCAAAGAGGTAAATATTGCAAATTACATATGATTTTATATTTACCCCTTGCAGTCAGCAGCTAATAAACCTAATATCTGTCAAAGTCAAGCTTGTTCCCAGTCCTACCCATCTCTTTATTGGTTCTTTAACAGGATGTGCAGCCATCTGATCAATAGGGAGGTTTGAGGGGTTGGAGAAGTTTGAACAATGGGGTTTACTTACTAAAGGTAAATCCACTTTGCACTACAAGTGCAATTGGAAGTGCAGTCTCTGTAGATCTGAGGGGGACAAGCAAGGAAAATCAAAAACAGCATTTTTGTCTGTACATGATTGGATGATAAAATCAGCAGAGCTTCCCCTCATTTCAGATCTTCCCCTCAGATAGACAGCAACTGCACTTCCAAGTGCACTTTCAAGTGCTCAAGTGCATCTGAAGTGCACTTGTAGTGAAGAGTGCATTTGCCTTTAGTAAATCAACCCCTATGCTCTTATTTTACAGGAAAAGCAGAAATGTGCACAACAGTTCAGATGCCTACATTGTAAATATATGCATTTTTCTATCTTGATGAACAGCCCTGATTTATGACAGGTTTACTTTAAAGCATTTTTGTTATTTTTAAATTGACCAGTATATTGAAGAAACATAGATATCATTAGCTTTACTAATAGGAAATGTTAACCAAAATGTCTTTTCTGTTTTTTTTTTCTCCCTCCTTTAAGGTCTATGCTTAAGGGTTTGTTCTTTTGACTTTATTCATAGGCAGAAGGATGGCTGGCTGCCAATGCCAGCTGCATGTGGGATCATTTGCATTGCATGGAGAGTCTGTAGATTAAAGGGAATCTCTTCCTTCCTTTAGATCATCTATTTCTTTGGAGTCACAGCCATTTCTTCACATGGATTGTATTCTTTCTTTAATCTTTTTTTCTGTACTCTGTACAGTTTAACAAGCTACTAAGATTTAGCATTAGCAGGCTCCCAATAGCTATGAAAAGCAACCTTTTTATGAGAGCTGACTTATTTTCTACCCTTGGCTGGACACATGAGAGAGGACATTGTAGTACACATATGCCATTCTTGCTGCTTTCATTTGCTTCTTTGGATCCCAAGGTGTTAACAAGTAACTTGTAGGGCTGCAGCCATCAGAGGAGACTTTTTCTATACAATTCTGCTGCTCTCTTTTTTAACTGCTTCATGTATGAACTGAATTCACCTTTTATACTGAGTTCAGGGGTCGTCTCCTACCAATTTGTAGGAGTTTAAATGCTGCTGTGGTTGTTTAAAGACAACCACAGGCACATTTTTAACTATAACATGTGTGGTTCTATCTCTATATCTATTATTTCAATTAGTAAATCTGTGTATTGTAGTATCCTGCTCACCAATATATTCAAACAGACCAGTGATGTAAAACTGAAATATGTCCCACTAAAACTACAGGATCAATAAAAATGACCACTGGGTCAAATGTATATCCTGCCCCTAGCTGTCATCACCTTCAATGAATGAGCTATAACAATTAACACATTGGGGGTTATTTACGAAAGGCCAATCCACTTTGCACTAAAAGTGCACTTGGAATTGCAGTCGCTTTAGATCTAAGGGGTAGATCTGAAATGAGGGGAAGCTCTGCTGATTTTATCATCCAATTATGTGCAAGCTAAAATTCTGTTTTTTATTTTCCTTGCATGTCCCCCTGGGATCTACAGCGACTTTACTTCCAAGTACACTTTCAGTGCGATTTCAAGTGCACTTTGCACTTGTAGTTTGCACTTGTAGTGCAAAGTGGAGTTGCCTTTAGTAAATAACCCCCTATGTATTTACAGCCATTTCAGGGGCTTTAATGCACATTGCAATTGCTGGCAATGGTCCTAAATGCTGGGGAGCATGCTCTGTAGAAAATATGATCTGTTTAATTTAATTAAACAATAGGACACACATACTGTATTCATCAGGATAATGGCTGTTTCATGCAAATTCGTGGTGGGAGAAAAAGGTCAAAGTGACATATAACACACACCAGCCTGTATTTATAAGCCATGGTTAAAATAGCATGCTGCATTGCACAACAACTTGATGCAGCAACTGCATATTGTGCTACCATGGAAGTACTGATTATGTACTGACATTATCTTCATTTCCTCTACTGTCCAGGGGCTTTCCTAAAGGAAAAAATGTTAATTCGCTTTAATGAATAAAGTCCGCTCTGACTCAATCCAGTCACTCCAAGTGAAAATAAAGTTTAAAAAAAGCAAAGTATAAACGTAAAACAAAAGAAGAGTAAACACTATGTCCCCATCAATTGCTGGAAAATGTTGATGTCTTTAATGGGTATAAAGGTTGCCCAAAAAACATGCCGTTATCTGATAACAAAGGGCAATGAGATATCTTTTCCTACCCTGAAAAATGTACAAAAAAATATATTTACAATATTTGAAAATCAGCACATTCACCTTCTACAACTGCTGCAAAAATCTGCAGAGTAATTGGCACCATTCTGCTGCTGGACATTGAAGATAACTATGCAAAATGTTTACTTTCACCCTCAATATACCAATTTGCTATACAACTGGTAAGGTTGAATAAAGACACCAGTCTATCCAGGTCAATATGTGTCTACTATTTTCTACTGTATATTTCTGTACATTGTGTTTACTAAGAAATACATCTAAAAAATGTTTTGAAAGCACTCCACCACTAACTGTGGAAGGGAGATCCACATCCTTAACTCTCCAACAGTAAAGAACCCCTTATGCAGTTTAAGATTGAACTGCTTCACCTCCAACTTCATTGTATGACCAAGGTGTCTTTTTTAGAGACCTTAGATTATCCACTTGCTGACCGCCGCACTCCAATATATGTCGGCACAATGGCAGCCGTGGGCAAATGGGCATACCTGTACGTCCCCTTTAAAAACCGGGGATAGCAGGCACGTGCGCGCCCCCGCCACGTAGAGCATGACCATGCCCACGGGACCAGCAAACTCGATGTCTGCCAGTCTCCCGGTGATCGTGTCACGGAGCCTCAGAACGGGGAAGTGCCTATGTAGATAAGGCATTTCCCCGTTCTGGCTTGTGTCACGACAGAGATCACCGCTCCCTGTTATCGGGAGCGGTAATCGCTGTCATGTGACTTGAAGCCCATCTCCCCACAGTTAGAATCACTCCCTAGGACACACTTAACCCCTTCATCGCCCCCTAGTGGTTAACCCCTTCACTGCCAGTGTAATTTACACAGTAATCAGTGTATTTTTATAGCACTGATCGCTGTATAAATGACAGTGGTCCCAAAATAATGTCAAAAGTGTCCGATGTGTCCGCCATAATGTCGCAGTCCCGATAAAAATCAGAGATCGCCGCCATTACTAATAAAAAAAAAAAAATGTCATAAAACTATCCCCTATTTTGTAGACGCTACAACTTTTGCGCAAACCAATCAATATACGCTTATTGTGATTTTTTTTTTTTACCAAAAATATGTAGAAGAATACATATTGGCCTAAACTGAGGAAAAAAAATGTTTTTTTATATATTTTTGGGGGATATTTATTATAGCAAAAAGTAAAAAATAATGTGTTTTTTTTCAAAATTGGCGCTCTTTTTTTGTTTATAGCGCAAAAAATAAAAACCGCAGAGGTGATCAAATACCACCAAAAGAAAGCTCTATTTGTGGGGAAAAAAAGGGCATCAATTCTGTTTGGGTGCAATGTCGCACGACCGCCCAATTGTCAGTTAAAGCGACGCAGTGCCAGATAGCAAAAAGTGCTCTGGTCAGGAAGAGCGTAAAATCTTCCGGGACTGAAGCGGTTAAATAGTTTCCTCCCAATGCTAGAGTCACCATTCAAAGATGTGTTTATCGCTATCATATCCTCTTTTATGTGCCTCTTCTTCAGGGAGGATAAGTTTAATGTTTGCAGTCGTTCCTCATTTCTGAGGTCCTCCAGCCCCCTTATTAGCTTTGTTGCTATTCTCTGGACTCTTTCCAGTACAATCACATTCTTCCTGAGGATTGGTGAACACTAGATAGCATACTCAAGATGTGGCGGAACCAGAGTTTTGTAAAGTGGTTGAACTATAGTTTTATCTCTTAAGAAAATACTCTTTTTAATGCATGGCATGCTAATTAATCTAGACTCTGATAATGTTGACATTAAAATGTAACATTTTACCCAATCTGCTCCATATCAAAACTCTTAGGGATATTTACTCTTTAAACGTAGATCATATATTTCACTACATAGTTTGTCCTGACAAATTTCTCTCTCTGGAAAACACCCTCTCTTTTGCACCACACGGCTATCACCTATTCCCCGTCGTGGCTCTTCATTAACTCTCTCTCTGTATGGTGCAATTAACTATAAATAGGTGGTATCACAGTGTGAAAAAGAAAAAAAAATCTTGTTAGCCTTCCCTTTCTTTTATGTACATTTATAAGATTATGCTAGAAAAGAGTGCCCGCTTGCTAGTTCACGAGCCCTTCACAGGACAGCCACACATGAGTGACCAAACAGAAACAGTGTGAAATATAATAAGCAATGAGGAAACCAGAGTGGGTTTCTAATCTTTGAGGAATGGTCTAAATTTATGTATAACATCCCAGCAGAGTTTTGCTCAAAGTGATTTTTTTTTTTTTTCGCCCCCTAATTCTTTATTCTTTTTATTTAGCAGTGTGTGTTTTGTAGTAAGCTGCGCCAGACAGAGGGCACAGGGAACTCTCACGCCTCAATGAACTGCTGAGAAATATAAGCAGAAACAATGTGCTGTGAGCAGCAGTCATGGCACAACCCAGTATCAAAGAAATAGAGGTTTTTGATCAGGATTTTTTTTTTCCAAAAGCGTCTTCTGTGTGATGCAGATGGAGAAGAAAAGGGGAACCCTATAACTGTGTGCACTGTCACCTGTTTACCCAATCCGGTTAAAATCCTTATGCGGAAAATAAACTGAGACTCTTCTTGGTTCTGGCCCTTTGAAGTACGTTTGCTTTTGTTCTTTACCTAACTTGATGCCATTTTTCACAGGCTAATTTGTATTCAGCCCTGGTACTTTCTGCCACCCACAATTCCATCTGAGAGAGTTTGCAAGCACAGATGATGTCATTACAGTAAGAAAATTACAGCTCCATTTAATGCTGGCACAAGAGTTGTCTGTTATTTTGACATTGAAAACATGGAAAAGGGGTATAAAGGAGGTGAAAAGGAATACATCACTTTTTATGTTTTTCTGGAATTATATTTCAAAATATGCCTAATATTTTACAAAACCAGTGGCTTTGTTACTGATGTAATCATTAACGTGACAATGGCTGAAATCTTTATTTTTTTAATACATTTAATAGAAATCTGGCATCATAAACACAGTATAAAGAGCCCATCCACCCAAAGACGAATATTCCAGTTACAGGTGAACACTGGAACACTAATTATGTAAATATGAAATATTGTATATGTATAATTTTCATTCTAGTTTTGAGCCAGAAGGTGGACCTTCAGGCCCACTTTTTCTTGCTTACAGGCTTGTAGTAGCATGTCTGTAATTTCAGACTTAACCTGTTCCAGATGGCACAACACATATATAAGGCTGCAAGAAATGTGGACCTTAGCCCCCGGCCACCAAAAATACAGTATGTGTCAATGGCAGTCTGAGGTTGTGTGCTGAGAGTGCTATCACTGTATGCTTCCAGTACATTGGCCAAGCTATGTCCCACATCTTTTGATTACGGCATCTAATTGGGAGCCAGCAGGACAGACTCCTGATCATGTGACTGTCCACTATGAAAACTTCCCTTCATTAAAGTCCACATAGAGGGCTCCTGCAGAATAGTGTAAAGGGGTTAAATAACTAATGCTGCAATTTACATACTAAAGTGAATAAAACATCCCTGTACCACATTCTGCCAGCTAGGATCAAAGTTTCAGTCAGTCACCATGAGCTTTAGAGCAGGCAGCTACTGCTGTGCTGTTTTGTTAGCTAAGTCAAAATGCTCATGCGTTGTTTTTGTCTTGTATTAAATTTTTATTAGTAAAACAGAGATTGTATATACACTGTATTACCAAAAGTATTGGGACACCTGCCTTTACACACAGTTGAATTTTAATGGCTTTCCAGTCTTCGTCCATAGGGTTCAGAAGCTGTTATAGCTACAAAGTAGTAGTCAACTCAATAATGAACCCTATGGACTAAGACTGGGATGCCATTAAAGTTCAAGCGTGTGTAAAGGCAGGTGTCACAATACTTTTTGTAATATAGTGTACAGTGTATATACTATGTAGTTAGATAAGGTATAAAACAACAAATGAAAACTGTATACATCTACTGTAAAAATATTAACTCCAAATCAATTATTATTTTTATTTATTTCAGGTACTTGTATAGCGCCATTGTTATGGAAAAACTCACTATCCTCTTTTGCGCTAATAAGCACACATTCAGTCTAATGGTAAAATGCATCTTTAAATAATCCATGTCTCACCAGTAAACAGACATTACCACAGCTTATGTCCTCATCTCAGCACGACTGCCCAACCTGGGCAGCGGCTCTTGCTTTTATTCACACACAAACAGGAAGCCACAAACAGGAAAACCCTGGCCCCAACAGCCAATCGCCTCCTACACAGGATGTGACCTCACAGAATATGACCAAATAAGGATATGACAACACAGGATGTGAAAACACAGGATGTAACAACACAGAATGTAAATGTCAACACAGGATATGACCAAATAAGGATGTAACAAGACAGGGTGTAACAACACAGGAAATGACCAAATAAGGATGTAACAACACAGGATGTGAATGTCAACACAGGAAAAATGAATTTATACAACAACCAATACAACAATAACTAGGGGAGTCTTATGGGCGTGTCTGGGTGGGGGCAGCCTGTACAATTTCCAGCCCCCTGTCCCTGTAAGCTGTCCTCAACATGATCACAGGAAGCCTGAGATCATGGATACTTCTCCCGACCACAACGATTCAAAGAATCCCATTCTTATCGTTTGTTCATGAATCCTTATTCTTCATTGTTCAGAGAACAAAGCATACCCGTACTATACTACTTTCTCTGTGGACGAGAGATTATCTGCAGGTGTATGCTCATGGCACCGAAAATATGTTGATCAGGCATACAGGGGTGACACGAGCTCACATCTAAACCGATAATGTCTTTGCAGAGCAAACACCCCCCCAGACGATCGCTCTGTGCATCGCACAGGGGCCCTTCGCTGATGGACATGTCCCAACTTTACAAACACTTTGCTACATCCCCAAGGAGCTTTCCACTACCAAATGGATCTCAACCAGTGTCAGTCTGCCCATGTCAGCTCTTTAGAGCGTGTTGCAGGAGTACTAACACTGGGAGACACTTATGACAATACATATTAAAATACATCTTCATAAAATTTCCACAACAGTCCCTCCTCTTGTCATATGCTCCCATGTGTCCCTCGATGAATCTTAATCTTCTTCTTACACCTGGAAATGAATCAGTCCTTACAGTCCATATGAATCCATAAAAAGATAAACACATCTTGACATGTAGACTCTGTTCTTCAGGAGGGATGACCTAGAGGAGGACATGAAGGCCGGTCAGTCTGGGATCCCCTGTGTCTTGTACGTGGGTTGGGCTTCAGGGCATCGTCATCTACTCAGGCTCTGTTCACTCGTCCAATCAGGCAACAGTAGCACCTCATCACGGCATATAGAAAGAATAGAAACAAAAATAACATGAGTATTATATATACCCCTACTTCCTTCAACTATGATCCGTTGCAAAATAAAAAATTAAATCCTCAAAGATTCCCAGACCCTTAAAAGGACTTCAGCCTTCACTAGCTATAGCTCTGGCTTTGCCTTGCAGGGATCCAAACCTTATCCATATGGGCCTGAACCTTGTCACTAGTATCCCCGATCCAGGTGTAACAGTCTTTATTTATGAATTCCCAGAAACCCCCCTTGGACTGTGGGAACTTCCTTGTAGCTTCAACAGTTACATGAAACATCCCATCCTCAATGGATGAGAAATTGTTCAATTGTTTCATAAGCTCAAGCCCCCACCGTGTACAAGTAATTCCCTTCCAGCTGTCCCTGCCATTCTTACCTTCTCTCGCGCCATCAGATCCTCACGATCGGCAGCGACATAAGATGCTCGGATGAGTTTCACCAGCACACATGAACCTCTTGTATTAGGGGAATTACCTTATAAGCTGTAGATCCGCATTAATACCAAACTAAAGTTGAAGCACACTTGTGGGCTACCTAGTTATCCCGACACCAAAGCTGGCAAGAACCAGAGCTATTGTTAAAATTATAATTAAATTTTACCTTCTAGAAATGTATCGTTAAATTCTTTTGACAAGTGTCTCGATTTTACTAGCTTGTCAAAACTCTTCATACCAATATGAACATCCTATATATCATGTACCGCTGTCATCGCTGGGGTACTAGAGTTCGGTAGAGAGTCAGAGTAGACCCAACAATGTGCCCTGTTCGCTTTCTTAGCTAGTTGGAAAATACACTTTAAAAATATAAATAAACAAAGATACTCCTCATCCTTTGGTGTAGTCGAGCAGCTTCTTGCAGTGGCTGGCCTGGTCTCGTCCCTCAAGCTTCTTTACAATGACTCAGTCACCTGGTTAGAAAGAATGTAAACTGGTTATTGTGTCAGGGTCCAGGAGGGACTCATGAACACTGTGGTGGACCTTTTGAAGTTCATGTTAAAGCCCGTACACATATGTTTTGGAGCAACATCCGACCGTGTGTACAATCCATCGGACAAACTTTTTCTGTTTCCATCGGTCTTTTGCGAACGCACATACTTTCCGGCAACAAAAGTCCGATGGAGCAAAGTCCAATCGTGTGTACACAAAAGCAATAAACTACAGTACGCAGCTGCGAGAATGTTTCCAGCTCGAACCCATCGCACTGGTTCTCGGCGACAGGGTACTGTACATCTCGCTCTGGCTGCAGTAGGAAAAACACATTTTCCTATTGCGGGGAGCGTGAGAGGGAATTCCCCTCTGGGGGCATACCAGGCCCTTAGGTCTGGTATGGATTTTAAGGGCAACCCCTACACTGAAAAAATGGCGTGGGGGTCCCCCCAAAATCCATACCAGACCCTTGTCCGAGCACACAGGCCGGCCGGTCAGGAAAGGGGGTGGGGCGAGCGAGCGCCCCCCTCCTGAACCGTACCAGGCCGCATGCCCTTAACATGGGGGGTGGGTGCTTTGGTGCTCCCCAAAGCACCTTGTCCCCATGTTGATGAGGACAAGGGCCTCTTCCCGACAACCCTGGCCGTTGGTTGTCGGGGTCTGCGGGCGGGGGGCTTATCGGAATCTAGGAGCCCCCTTTAATAAGGGGGCCACAGATCCCGGCCCCCCACCCTATGTGAATGAGTATGGGGTACATCGTACCCCTACCCATTCACCTAGAGAAAAAAAGTGTAAATAAAAAAAACACACTACACAGGTTTTTAAAATAATTTATTAGGCAGCTCCGGGGGACTTCTTCTGACTCCGGGGGTCTTCTTCAGACTTCGGGGGTCTCCTTCCAACTTCGGGGGTCTCTCCGGCGTCTTCTCCCGGTGTCCGGTTCTTCTCCGCTCTCTCTGACCTCTTCTCCCGGTGTCCGGTTCTTCTGCCGGGCTCCTCCACTATCTTCTGCCGCTCTTTTTCTAGCGGTGGCCTGGACTTCTGCGTTGTCTTCTCCCCTCTTCTCTTCTTCTGATGTTGACACGATGCTCTCTCCCGCTGTAATGCTGTGTGGAGCACTCCGCAATGACTTATATAGGCGGTGACCCCGCCCTCCTATGACATCACAGTCCCGGGGCATGCTGGGACTGTGAGGTAATAAGGGGGCGTGGTCATGTTATCCTATGACCATGTCCCCTTATGAGGGCTGTCACGGTAGGTTCAAACATATTCTTGTTACTACATTTGTTACTACATACAAACAATGAGAAGACTAAAACATGAGACAAACATTTAGATACAAATGTGGGGGAGATATTTCATAGTTCCCAAAACAAAAATGAAAAAACAAAACAACCAGATGGAATGCTACCTTTTCTCTAGGCACCATTTTCCTTTTAAATGAAAATCTCTACTTTGCACTGAATTTACTAGCTTTAACTGAGTTTTTGTACTTTTAAAACGGTGTGTGTGATTTTTATTTTTAAATGAGAAAATAACTGGGGCCCCTCCAATTGGGTCCTATCTCTTCCAGGAGAGAGGAATTTAGGACTATTACGGTACCAAAGAGGTGTGGACAAGGGTATATATAAAATCTTTAGTTTATTGAAGATATTAAAAGGTCCAATTATGGACACAATGATGAATAAACAATAACATAATACAAAAAGTGTTTACAGCAATGTTGACAAAAAGAATTTTTAGATGTAATGCCCACAAGGGTAAGTGAAGGCGGGTTATTTAGTACTTGCGAACGTGACCTCTACAGTTTCGCAGTCAAGCCGCTTCTTCGGGAGGCGTCCTAGTACAATTTCTATAGAATAAAAGAGTCAACATTACAAATGCGGCTGAACATTTAAGTGAAACAATGTAATAAACATTCAAACATTGATATTGGAGCAAATAGTCATTAATGTATATTGCACTCACCAACCTTAGCCCACAGAGGGGCTAGAACGACACAGTGTTCTGGTGTAAGTGTTCTGTGCAGTTTTAGTCTGGTGACGCAGTGTACGGTCGTACAGCGCAATGTGCTTGTGTATGCATACACTGTGAGGGGTAGAGACATAATTCGGAGGTGATCTGTGGTTGTTGACGAATCATTTGGCATAGTTAATAGTTGGTTGTTAAAAGAGTGGTACTCTGTTTTCTAGTTGGGGGATTGGACCAGATATAGTGGTTGTAGTCTGTCAATCCATCGTAAAAGATGGCACCGGGCACCGGGCGGTGCTCTCCTAAATGGGTGTAATGGTTTCCCTGGACATAGGGGTAAGACAATAAGCCGATTCGAACCGCCATGGTAAATGGCAGTCCATGCAAGGATAGGAATGCGAGGCTTCCCACAGTCAGACAGCTGCACAGTACATGAGGTCTGGGTTTGGGGCCCATGAGACCCCTTAAAGATTGGCAGATATGGTCAGAGGGTACAGTAAGGCGTATGCCTTTGGAAGGTACTTTTGATGTCTGGAGGTACGAGACCCCAGAATAAAAATACCTTGGAAGTAGTTCAGCTGTGGCTTCAGAAATCTGTAATGATGAGTGAGTTGATGGATATGTAGTATACATTTGTGTGACTAAAATTATCATGCCTGTTTTTGGACTTTGTGTGGCTGGTCCATGCAAAGATGCCGAGATGCTCTTGTGTCTTTCCCATTGTATTTTTTTTTCTATCGCTAAAAAAGTGAAGGCAGCATTCCATCTGGTTGTTTTGTTTTTTCATTTTTGTTTTGGGAACTATGACATATCTCCCCCAAGTCAGCTCTTTAGAGCGGGTTGCGGGAGTACTAACACTGGGAGACACTTATGACAATACATATTAAAATACATCTTCATAAAATTTCCACAACACTGTCAATTTACGCAACGCTTTACATATACAGTGTACATTCACATCATTATAGTTAAGGCTGAACACAATAGATATACTGTATGTTTTTTTTTTCTTTGTAAATACGTACAACACTTCTGTCAAAAATGTAATTAGTTTACTGTTAATATCCACATGCATTGCTCACATTTTTTTTGGTCATAGGAATCAATTAGTATAAACCACTGGCATCTTTTGTTGGTGATAGCTGTAGGGTTCAGATTTCCTCAGCCATAACTTCATACAATATGTTGAGAATATCTCAAAGCTGTACTTTTTTAAGTTATGGCCCTCCCTATATTATACGGTATATATGTTGCCATGGGTTGTATTAGGTATGAAAATACAAAAGGAACAACAAAGTGAAGTTCTAACTTCCTTATTATGATTAAAACCCCTATAAAGTCTGCCCTAATAATATTCTGTAATATAGCATTCAGATCATTGTATACATTTTTATTTTTTTAGTTCTTTTTTATTGTTTTAGTCAAGCAGAACAGTCTCAGGTGGCCTGGCTCACGCAGTAGTGGGCCTTACTGAAGCAAAAACATAACAACAAACCAAAACCAGGAGTATGTGCTGAGTAGTACATAGGTGCGTGCTTCCTCTTGCTCCAGTCAACATCAGAGAAAATAGTCCAAAAGTTTAAAGTCCCCCATCTTGTTAGGATATATTCAAAACGACAATACTGAAATTCCTTCCCCCCATCCTCCAGTCCAAACCCAAGTCAACAAGAGTTATGCAGTATTGTTGTCTTCCAGCCATTTGGTCCAAATTTTGTCGAACTTCTTGGAGCAGCCCTTGTTGGATATCATTGTCTAAATTATACAGATTATCAATGCTGCATGGTTTCTTCTGCAGCAAGTAATACATCTTATTTTTTGAATTGCTTTGTAAAAGCTAATTTTGGGGTTATTTGGTTATTGGTTAGTGAATTATAATAGAGACTCAAACATGTTTTACATAATCGAAAAATAATAAAATAATATTATTATAAATATAAGTATGCAAAAGAGTAAAAAATAATGTGTTAATGTTAATATTCATAAATTGAAGTAATGTAGCACATAGTAAACTAGTATGGGATAGCATAAAGGTAAAGCTACATTACAAATATAAGAAGCACAGGTAACTATAAAGAAGGTAAACATTGCAACATTGTAATTAAATGTACCTAAACATACTAAAAAAAAAAAAAAAAAAAAAAAAAAACAAGATAAATAAAATTGATAAATATTCTAATCATAAGTAAATATAGAAATTTACTTAGTATTTCAGATTATAAAGGGAATTTATTCAACATCTTCCAGTCAAAGAGGTGTTGACGGGTTGTCTTGCTGCAGAATACACTACAAATACAGACAACACCTAAGTAGAGCTAGCAGATTGAAAAAGCAAAGTGGCCATTACCCAGTATTGCTAATATTGTGCAATTTTGTGCCTTGGTAACAGAGTAACGGATGAATAGATCACCTCCTAAAGGTCAAGGGTAATCCATTGGTCATGGCAGGGTATAGTTTGCTCATGGCGGTCAAAGAGTAAATATACAAGTGGAAAGAGTTATAGCAATTTGATTGCAAAGAGAGACAATTAAGCTGTATTAGAAAAGGTTTACTCACTAACTTCTATAGTTTATTTAAAAGGTCAGATGATTTGGCAGTCTATTGTTGGTTTCTTTCAAAAAGGCAGTATAAACATTTCCTTACCAAATCTGTTATTTAGCACTTTTACTTTTGGATTTAAGAGTAATATTACATACAGAAATTTAGAGAAACAAATATATTGCAGTTGCCAACATGAGCTATGGGCTTACAATATAGGGGTTTATTTACTAAAAGCAAATCCACTTTGCACTGCAAGTGCACTTGGAAGTGTACTTGGAAGTGCAGTCGCTGTCTATCCAAGAGGAACATGCAAGGAAAATAAAAAACAGCATTTTTGCTTGTACATAATTGGATGATAAAATCAGCAGAGCCTCCCCTCGTTTCAGATCTTCCCCTTAGATTTACAACGACTGCACTTACATGTGCACTGCAAGTGCACTTGCAGTGCACTTGTAGTGCAGAGTGGATTTGCCTTTAGTAAATCAACCCCATGGTTTTATAAATATGTTTAGGTTTGCATATTGGTTTACAATGCATCCAGTAAAATACAGCTGATGCTTAATAGGGAGGCTGTGCTTTAACAGCATCATCAGTAAATATATACAAAAGCCTCTGATATTGATAACACTTAACTATGGCAAAATTAGACTAGAACTAGACGAGGGTGCGCTCTCCTATGCTCCAAAAGGCCACTTAACTAAAACTTAACCTTTATTGTAAATCATAAAAAGTATGTAAATGACCACAGCATGTATACCTATAGGATGAGGTCAATGCCATTAAATATAAAAATTAACGTTCTATCTCTATGTGGTAATATTAACATATACCAAGTTTAAATGTTGAAAACTTCTCTTGAATATGTGCGTATAGAAAATATGAGGGTTACTGTCTCCAGATCAGTGGAACACATGCTTTGGCTGCATTTACTAGGTGGCTCAATAAAGATTGTTTGAAATGTTTCCCAGATAGGTGGTTCAGATAAGGCAAAAAGTGGCTGAGTTGTCCACAAGGTCAGTATAGGTCAGTTTATATGTGGTCTTACTTACTTGGCTTCAGAAAGGTTTCAATTTAGGCTAGGACCAAAAATATGCAAAAGACTTCCTTTTTGCTGTTTACACCACCAACATAGGTTGGATACTTGACAGCAGAATTTATGTAGGAGTGTGGGCACTCTGGTCATTCAATCTATATCTAACTTTAAAATTAATATGACTAAATTGGAAATACTAAATATATCAGTACCCATATCTGTAGCTGAGACTTTAAAAATCGTTATTTTCTTTTGTCTGGCAACCATCTACTTTAAAGTATTTACTGTAGGTATCTATCTTACATTTAATCTTGCTAATTTATTTCAATTTAATTATCTTCCATTGCTTAATGAAATTAACCTAGATTTACTTAAATGGTCTTCCCTTTGTCATTCATGGTTAGGTAAGATTAATGTTATAAAGATGAATGTTCTCCCCAGAATTTTATGTTTTTTAAATGCTACCTCTAGGAATTTCAATAGGATTTTTTCCAATGCTTCAGTCTATTATTGCACATTATATCTGGAAAGGGCACCGTACTAGAGTATTACGTCATATTTTACACTGTCCTAAAGGGTTCAGGGGGTTGGTTTTACAAAACCTTTTAACTATACTACCAAGCGTTTACTTTAACATGAATGATAGATTGGAAATATGCTAGAAAGACAAAACTCTGGGTTGAACTTGAAGCGGTACTAGCAGACATGGATCTCCTGCTTGCATCATGGATACCTTGATCAATGAGGGGGTTGGCACCCACGTCATCTCCATTGACTAAATCTACCCTGGCATTGTGGGACTCTTTGTATACCCTTCACTGTTGGGAATATAACTCTCCAATAATACCTCTGTTAGGACATAAATATTTTATTGCAGGCTGTCAGAAAGGTTCTGTCAGAAGACAGAATATTAGCGGCAGACAAATCCCTGTTTCCCAGAATGCCTGGAAGAAGAGGCGCATTAGCCTATGACCTGCAGTTACTAGCCACCTTTAAAATCCATCCTGTCTTTTATGTGACCCTACTGAAACCCGCAATTCCAGATCCATTCCCTGAACGAAATATGGGTCCACCAGAGCCGGGACTAAGTGATGGAGAAGAGGAATACAAAGTTAAGGAAATTATGGAATGCAGGAGGAGGAGAAAAGAAACCCAGTACATGATCAAATGGCAAGGTTATGGGCCTGAAGAGAATTTATGGGATCCGGAGAACAATGTCCTGGAAGAAGAGGTGCGTCAGCGTGTGCTAACGCATATGCACATGTGCCGGAATGCGAACGCATGTGCGCACACATGACAGATAAGGGCGCCAAATGGGCTATTTAAGCTGGATCAGCACCCAGGAGCATGTGCACACAAATGACAGATAAGGGTGCCAAATGGGCTATTTAAGCTGGATCAGCACCCAGGATCAGTGCTGTCTTATCTACAGCGTTCCCGTTATTATCCTGTTCTCTGTTGATCTGTTTCTGTTCCAGTTATTGACCTGGCTTGTTCTGACTACTCCTGCTCTCCACCTGCATCAACCCAGGCTTGACTTCTCTACTGCCACTGCATCTGTAACTGATCTGACTGCACGTGTATGACCTGGCTTGTTTGACCCTGTCTGTGTTTCAGTCCTCATGGAACTAACCAGCGGCAAGCATCTGCCCGTTAGCCACTGGGGCCTGCTCTTCTGCTTTCTACATCCAAGCACTAGCCTGTTCCAGTTCACAGGACATCTGCTGTCATCTGGCATACCAGCCTACCAGCAGCCCAGCAGCCAGCAAGACCAACGACACTTGTGTGACCCTGCCTGCACTCCTGTGCTACATGTCTACTCTATCAGGGGCCCCGAGTCAGAGGTGTAAGAGGGGCCTTCCTCTGCATATCAGGCTCTTTTACCAGGCACGTGATATTATGAGACAGCCATGTCTGAGCCTGAGCGAGGAGGCTCTCCCCTGGATGAACTGTGCCAACATTTGACAGGCCTCACACAGGCTGTCAAGAACTTACAGGAGGGCTGTACCTGGCTTGAAGAATGAGTCCAGACTCTGTCATCACCCTCCACTGCTTCCTGTTCTCCCTCTTCATCTTCTGCTGGAACAACTGCAGCACCAAAAGTCATGATGTTACCACCAGAGCCTAGAGTTCCTACCCCTGAAAGGTTTTCTGGTGGCCACAGCAAATTCAGAGCTTTCTGCACTGCTTGTGAACTTTACTTTGCCCTACAGCCCGGCACCCTGGAGTCCCAATCATGGGCCCACTGTCTACTGAAACAAAAGGCTGCTTCTTTATCAACCTTGGCTTCGATGACATGGCCCAGCTCTATGAAGACCCTCAGCGAACCGCCACTGCAGAAGCAGTGCTACATACACTCCAGCAGGGTGGCAGAGGGGCCTAGGGTTATGTTTCTGACTTTAGGCGCTGGAGTTCCTATACTAACTGGAATGACACTGCCCTCTGCTACCAGTTCTGCATGGGTCTTTCAGAAGCCCTAAAAAATGAATTAGCCAGAGTTGGTGTTCCACAGTCTCTCGATGCTCTCATTAAACTATCTATCCAGATTGATCGAAGATTGAGAGAATGTAGATCTGAAAGATTATCCGGACAATTTCGTCCTGTATGGATGTTACCACGAGTTGCCAGTCCACCAGGCTTATAAACCTCCAGAACCCGCAGCATCTGTTATTGGTGCTCCTGAACCCATGCAGCTTGGCTTGCTTCGTCCTTCTCTCACCATCGAAGAACATCAATGTCACGGCCAGAACAATTTGTGCTTGTACTGTGGGGAACCATTCCACTATGCAAGGACCTGCCCAGCCAAACTCCCTCTCATCTCACTCTTCCCATTCTGTTGAAGCTTCCAGGAAGAACTATTCAGGTGTTAGCCATAACGGACTCATGGGCCTGCAGCTGCTTCATTGATCTGTCTTTTGCCACTGAACATCGGACACCTCTGCAGTCTAAGGTCCAGAGACTTTCTGTTCACCTTGCAGATGGATCTATCATCAAGTTTGGGCTAGTCACCCAAGAGACCATTCCACTGTCTGCCACCATGGCCAGTAACCATAAAGAACTGCTATGCCTGGATGCCATTGCCTCGCCCCTGTTCCCTATAATATTAGGCATGCCATGGCTACAGGCACATAATCCGTGCATAAATTGGGCCACAAGAGAAATAGAGTTTCTGTCACCCTACTGCCAACAGCACTGCCTACAAGAACGTTCATGTTGTCCACCATTTCTGTTATGCATGGACTCTGACTCAGTCCCGCATATCGGGACTTTCTGGACGTCTTCAGTAAAAAGGGGCAGAGACTCTTCCTCTCCATAGGTCTTACAACTGCCCAATTGAATTATAGCATAAAAAATACCGCGCTATACAAAATTAAATGAAAAAACGTTTCTAGTGACAATTAAAAAATACAATAAATTAAATAAAATTAGAAGTTAGCATCATCAGATAGTGAAATTATGTGGAAATAATAGTACATAAAAGCAGCTGCTATAAGTGAGATACACACGAAAACATATGGAGTAGGAAGTAGCAGCGCTGACAACAGTGATATTAACCAAAATATTAAATACGGATTAAATTAATTAAACAAAAAGGTGCATAAGTGAAAAACATGTCCATCTGTATGGAAAGATAAAGTTCAAAGCCTTAAGCCCATACAGATAATCTTCCAATATGATGATAAATGAAACCGATAAGATGATTGAATAAGTATATTCTCCACCGCACCGCAGTGATGACACCACACAGCGTGCTCGCTTACCACAAAGCAAGCTTTCCAAGCTTGCAACCTATTACCCGGTCAGGGCCTTTGTCCAAGAGGAAATCGGGGGGGGCGATATTCCAAACAAACCCCAAAGAAGGGGTCAGCACCAGCACAGATCTCGTCAAGCACACAGGTCAAAGTAGCAGGATGAGTATCACTCAGAAGTTCCTGCAACTTTGTATCTCCGCACAGCTGCTTGCTAAGAGCCTGGGCAAAGTAGAAGCAGGGTCATGTGACAGCAGGGAGCGTCTGCCAATAGATAAATAAATAAATAAATAAATAAATAAATGATTTCACGCAAAACACAAGAAAAAATGAATATATTATATAGCATAAGTGACGTTGTGCTGTATTAAGTGCTAAGTCACCAAATGATGATATAAAATAAATGCATCCGATGAAAAAAATAATAAAATAAACAAAAGGAGCCCTCCTTATTCCTCCTAGCAGGAGAGAGTCTATTGGCAGACGCTCCCTGCTGTCACGTGACCCTGCTTCTACTTTGCCCGGGCTCTTAGCAAGCAGCTGTGCGGAGATACAAAGTTGCAGGAACTTCTGAGTGATACTCATCCTGCTACTTTGACCTGTGTGCTTGACGAGATCTGTGCTGGTGCTGACCCCTTCTGTGGGGTTTGTTTGGAATATCGCCCCCCCGATTTCCTCTTGGACAAAGGCCCTGACCGGTTCCATTAGACTTCCGAAGCTTAGTCTGTCTTTCAGACCCTCAAAGGGTTATTTACATCTGCGCCTGTACTAAGGCATTCTGTTCCAACTCTTCTCTATGTCTTGGAAGTTGACACACCAAATGGGCTATTAAAGCTGGATCAGCACCCAGGATCAGTGCTGTCTCATCTACAGCATTCCCATGATTATCCTGTTCCCTGTTGATCTGTTTCTGTTTCAGTTATTGACCCGGCTTGTTCTGACTACTCCTGCTCACCACCTGCATCGGCCCCAGCTTGTACTTTGACTCCTCTACTGCCTCTGCATCTGTAACTGATCTGACCACACGTGTATGACCTGGTATGTTTGACCCTCTCTTTGTTTCAGTCCTCACAGAGCTAACCAGCTGCAAGCATCTGCCCGTTAGCCACTGGGGCCTGCTCTTTTGCTTTCTACATTCAAGCATCAGCCTGTTTCAGTTCACAGGACATCCGCTGTCATCTGGCCGGGAGTCAAAGGTGTAAGAGAGGCCCTCCTCTGCATATCAGGCTCTTCTACCAGGCACGTGACACAGGCATCCTAGATAAGGATTTTGAATCATGGTTCCCAGGATTTACACCATTATTACAACATGTATTGAGGGACTCCAAAAATAAACCAGATAAACAAAAAGAAAAGGTTATACAACTCTCCTACATGTCCACCACCTCAAGCAGAATGGAAACGGTAAATTTTAAACTTTTTAACCGATGGCATAATAGACCAGTCAAATTGCATGCTATGTTTAAGTCAAAATCACCCATGTGTTGGAGGGAATGTGGAGGTCAAGCAACACATAGGCATATATGGTGGTTATGCCCCAAGATTCAACCATTCTGGGACGAGGTGGCGGACTTGATTTCTCTGATACAAGGTGAGTAGGGATGAGCTTCGAGTTCGAGTTGAACTCATGTTCGACTCGAACATTAGCTGTTCGCAAGTTCGCCGAACAGCGAACAATTTGGGGTGTTCGCGGTAAATTCGAATGCCGTAGAACACCCTTTAAAAGTCTATGGGAGAAATCAAAAGTGCTAATTTTAAAGGCGTATATGCAAGTTATTGTGATAAAAAGTGTTTGGGGACCCGGGTCCTGCCCCAGGGGACATGGATCAATGCAAAAAAAAGTTTTAAAAACGGCCGTTTTTTCAGGAGCAGTGATTTTAATAATGCTTAAAGTCAAACAATAAAAGTGTAATATCCCTTTAAATTTCGTACCTGGGGGGTGTCTATAGTATGCCTGTAAAGGGGCGCATGTTTCCCATGTTTAGAACAGTCTGACAGCAAAATGACATTTGGAAGGAAAAAACCCATTTAAAACTACCCGCGGCTATTGCATTGCCGACAATACACATAGAAGTTCATTGATAAAAACGGCATGGGAATTCCCCACAGGGAAACCCCGAACCAAAATTAAAAAAAAAAAATGACGTGGGGGTCCCCCTAAATTCCATACCAGGCCCTTCAGGTCTGGTATGGATATTAAGGGGAACCCCGGCCAAAATTTAAAAAAAAAAAATGACGTGGGGTTCCCCCTAAATTCCATACCAGACCCTTATCCGAGCACGCAACCTGGCAGGCCGCAGGAAAAGAGGGGGGGCGAGAGTGCGGCCCCCCCTCCTGAACCGTACCAGGCCACATGCCCTCAACATTGGGAGAGATCCCTGCCCCCCCTGTGTGAAATGGTAAGGGGGTACAAAAATACCCCTACCATTTCACTAAAAAACTGTCAAAAATGTTAAAAATGACAAGAGACAGTTTTTGACAATTCCTTTATTTAAATGCTTCTTCTTTCTTCTATCTTCCTTCATCTTCTTCTTCTTCTGGTTCTTCCTCCGGCGTTCTCGTCCAGCATCTCCTCCGCGATGTCTTCTATCTTCTTCTCCTCGGGCCGCTCCGCACCCATGGCATGGGGGGAGGCTCCCGCTCTTCTCTTCATCTTCTTCTTCATCCTCTTCTCTTCTTCCTTCTTCTCTTCTTCTCTTCATTTTCTTCTCCGGGCCGTTCCGCATCCATGCTGGCATGGAGGGAGGCTCCCGCTGTGTGACGGCGTCTCCTTGTCTGACGGTTCTTAAATAACGGGGCGGGGCCACCCGGTGACCCCGCCCCCTCTGACGCATGGGACTTCCCTGTGGCATTCCCCGTGACATCACAGGGAAGTCCCGTTAAGTTACTGTGCGTCAGAGGGGGGCGGGGTCACTGGGTGGCCCCGCCCCCGTTATTTAAGAACCGTCAGACGAGGAGACTCCGTCACACAGCGGGAGCCTCCCTCCATGCCAGCATGCATGCGGAGCGGCCCGGAGAAGAAAATGAAGAAGAGAAGAAGGAAGAAGAGAAGAGGATGAAGAAGAAGATGAAGAGAAGAGCGGGAGCCTCCCCCCATGCCATGGGTGCGGAGCGGCCCGAGGAGAAGAAGATAGAAGACGCCGCGGAGGAGATGCTGGACGAGAACGCCGGAGGAAGAACCAGAAGAGCCAGAAGAACCAGAAGAAGATGAAGGAAGATAGAAGAAAGAAGAAGCATTTAAATAAAGGAATTGTCAAAAACTGTCTCTTGTCATTTTTAACATTTTTGACAGTTTTTTAGTGAAATGGTAGGGGTAAGTACCCCCTTACCATTTCACACAGGGGGGCCGGGATCTGGGGGTCCCCTTGTTAAAGGGGGCTTCCAGATTCCGATAAGCCCCCCGCCCGCAGACCCCCACAACCACCGGCCAGGGTTGTGGGGATGAGGCCCTTGTCCTCATCAACATGGGGACAAGGTGTTTTGGGGGGTACCCCAAAGCACCCTCCCAATGTTGAGGGCATGTGGCCTGGTACGGTTCAGGAGGGGGGGGCCGCACTCTCGTCCCCGCCTCTTTTCCTGCGGCCTGCCAGGTTGCGTGCTCGGATAAGGGTCTGGTATGGATTTTTGGGGGGACCCCACGCCTTTTTTTTTTTTTTTTTTTGGTGCGGGGTTCCCCTTAAAATCCATACCAGATCTGAAGGGTCTGGTATGGAATTTAGGGGGAACCCCACGTCATTTTTTTTTTGAAATTTTGGCCGGGGTTCCCCTTAATATCCATACCAGACCTGAAGGGCCTGGTATGGAATTAAGGGGGACTCCCACGTCATTTTTTTAAAAAAATTTTGGTTCGGGGTTTCCCTGTGGGGAATTCCCATGCCGTTTTTATCAATGAACTTCTATGTGTATTGTCGGCAATGCAATAGCCGCGGGTAGTTTTAAATGGGTTTTTTCCTTCCAAATGTCATTTTGCTGTCAGACTGTTCTAAACACGGGAAACATGCGCCCCTTTACAGGCATACTATAGACACCCCCCAGGTACGAAATTTAAAGGGATATTACACTTTTATTGTTTGACTTTAAGCATTATTAAAATCACTGCTCCTGAAAAAACGGCCGTTTTTAAAACTTTTTTTTGCACTGATCCATGTCCCCTGGGGCAGGACCCGGGTCCCCAAACACTTTTTGAAACAAAAAATAGAGAGAAGGTTTTTCCCCACAGCGGGGTTTTTTGGCAGCACAGTAATAGATGTAGTCAGTATTGTATGAAAAAATAACAATTTTATTGAAAGCTGTACCATAAAAGTTAAAAACAATGAGCTCCAGTGGGGAGTGCTTAAAAACTGAGTGGCTGAACATACATTGGCAGACATATATTCATAACAATAATTCTATCATGAACATAAGACCTGACGCGTTTCAACCCTAATAGTTGGGGTCTTCTTCAGAGGCTCGGTCTGCTAAAGAGAACATATAGATAGCATTGGTATATACATACATAACTCTCCATTGTATAACAGTAACTACATTCATCATGTAATGCACCAATACAGTATAGTTACCAAATAATGTATGTCCAACAGGAAAAAGGAAACTTCCCACATGGAGATCCCTTAAAAAGATATGCTGTCTTTCCCTCTTTCCCCGAGGGAGAATTTCAGATGCCTCCACCGCCACCTCAACCCAGACCGGGGTAGTGAGAGGCAAAGTGACTTACGAGAGGCCACACACTTGAGCACCGCCCGCCAAAGCAAACAGCCGGCCGAAGAGCGCAACAGCCACCTGCGATGAGAAATTTAGTGTCCGAGAATGTTCAGGGACGCCGCCGGCAAGGAGGGGTAGATCCCCAGTGCGGCGCTCGGTGGCCACCCGAGCGCCAAGTGGGGAATAAAGGGGGGGGGAGCCGCCTAATCGTGTCGGCCCGTTCCCCCCCCCCCCCCTTGCCGGGAAGGCACATCACCAATCACTATCTGTGGCCACCACTGAGTAAGTACACCCTTCCAGCCTTATGTTTCTGCAGCATCTCTTTACCCCATGCAATCAGGGCCTTTTGACCCTGCTATCTGCTATTTATTCATTACTTTCTGACTACTTAAGACTATAGTGTGTTTTGCACTTTTTTATAGATACAAAAATATATATTTTTTCTTTTTTGTTTTGTTTCTAGACCAGTGGACTCAGGGTTGGACACTAACCTGTTGAGTCCCACATGGCCTGTGACCAATCCCGGGTTGGCAAACAGGTGACAGTCTAGTCTTCATGGGGCATTTTGATGCAGTCACATGCACTGGTTAGCACTTATTGAGGTAATAATTATGTACCTACCTCATCACAATTGTTTCTTCCCCCCCCCCCATCACTTCCTCACTCACACTTCACTGCACACTCTCCCCCCCTATACACCTCACCCTTTCTTTGCATGATGATTTCATGCTTCTACCCCATTTTCACAGCTCTCACTTTTTCCACACCTTTCACTTCCCCACCTATCTTTCACTTGCACATGAAAACAGTATTTTGCCAATATCTTCATAGTTATACACTATTCATTCTATTAGCCTCCAAAGATATACCATATAAACATGGTTGGAAACCCCCTTTTGGTTTGGCTTGAACCACATGTATTATATATATATAGATATATACATATGGGTGACTCCGGTCCCTTGGTGGCTGTTTCTGTCCACAAAAAATCTGATTATTATTCCTTGGGTGTTTGCTTAGTCTGTCTCATAAATTTCTCATCGCAGGTGGCTGTTGCGCTCTTCGGCCGGCTGTTTGCTTTGGCGGGCGGTGCTCAAGTGTGTGGCCTCTCGTAAGTCACTTTGCCTCTCACTACCCCGGTCTGGGTTGAGGTGGCGGTGGAGGCATCTGAAATTCTCCCTCGGGGAAAGAGGGAAAGACAGCATATCTTTTTAAGGGATCTCCATGTGGGAAGTTTCCTTTTTCCTGTTGGACATACATTATTTGGTAACTATACTGTATTGGTGCATTACATGATGAATGTAGTTACTGTTATACAATGGAGAGTTATGTATGTATATACCAATGCTATCTATATGTTCTCTTTAGCAGACCGAGCCTCTGAAGAAGACCCCAACTATTAGGGTTGAAACGCGTCAGATCTTATGTTCATGATAGAATTATTGTTATGAATATATGTCTGCCAATGTATGTTCAGCCACTCAATTTTTAAGCACTCCCCACTGGAGCTCATTGTTTTTAACTTTTATGGTACAGCTTTCAATAAAATTGTTATTTTTTCATACAATACTGACTACATCTATTACTGTGCTGCCAAAAAACCCCGCTGTGGGGAAAAACCTTCTCTCTCTTTTTTGTTTCAATGCTTTAAGGGGTGAGCAGCAATTCTTTTCCTTCTCTCTAGTGTCTCCTCCATTTTTTCCCAAACACTTTTTATGACAATAACTTGCATATAAGCCTTTAAAATTAGCACTTTTGATTATTCATGTTCGTGTCCCATAGACTTTAACGGTGTTCGCGTGTTCGAGCGAACTTTTTTCCTGTTCGCATGTTCTGGTGCGAACCGAACAGGGGGGTGTTCGGCTCATCCCTAAAGGTGAGGTAATTAGACCTGAACCATGGGTATTCTTATTTCATTGCACTAACGAATCAATAGGTCAATACAGGAAGTCTGTGACTCCACGTTTATTAAATGCTGTTAAATCCATGGTCCAACTTTATTGGGGTAAGCAATCCATACCTTCTATTTCCTAACACAGTGTTTCTCAAATCCAGTCCTCAAGGCGCCCCAACAGGTCATGTTTTCAGGATTTTCCTCAGATGAAATAGCTGTGGTAATTACTAAGGCAGTGAAACTGATCAAATCACCTGTGCAAAATAATGGAAAGCCTGAAAGCATGACCTGTTGGGGCACCTTGAGGACTGGAGTTGAGAAACACTGTCCTAATGGATACGAAGGGTAGATGATCTTGTTTAATGGATGAATTAAGATGTAGAAATAAGATACTTTAAGACATGGGGAAATTGGTTTAAATTGAAGGCTTCCACACTGTATTATGAAGTAATTTCTTGTATTATGAAGTAATTTTTTTTGTGTTTTGTTTTTTCTCTTCTTTTTTTTCCCTCTGATATCCCCTCCCTCTTTCCCTTAACTATTCTTTTGAGGGGGAGAGGTAGGGAGGCAGAGGCTTATGTTTTGAGCAGAGGTTAGTGCAAGTGATATGTTTGCTTGGAACATGTGGATATATGAATCAAGTTTGAATCAAGAGATGATCTCAGAATTATATGTTTAAGGAATGAGTGATTTAATGGTTGCTTTGGTTATATTTGTGTATATAGATATTTTATATATTGTACTGCCTTTCTGCCTGAAGCAGCAATAAAAAACGATTATACAGAAAAAAATGTTTTGGAGGCAATACAGTTTGATTTAAAGTTTTATTAAACCCTTACACAAGCCCCCTGAGGTGATTAGCCTCAGGAGATACATAGTGATGAATGAAGTCCTCCTGCATATGTTGTACCCATTTATCTGCAGCCTTCTCTCCTCCAGGGCTTGTTGTCAATCACCCAATGTTTGCTGGAAGAGGGGGGGGGGGGCATATCCAGGGATTGCCTGGTATCCAGAAAAACAGTCAGGTGTGGCTTGTGCATATAGAGGAAGTAGATAGCAGAAAGAAATGGGCTAAGTACACACTGCGTGAGGATATATTATGTTCATTTTTTATTTCAGAGTTTTGCAACCACTTTAATATTTATGGCTGGATTATGGCAACACCCTGCTGCCCAAAATGTCTCCCTTGAAAAAGGATAGAATTCTGTTAAGCAAATCTATACAAATTGCATGTGGTGTCTTTAAAAAATACAACTACATTACATTTTTCATGCTGAAATAGCACTATTTTCTGTCTCCAAAATTGCATCAAATTAAAATGGATGAGATTCTGTTCCGCAAATCAATATGGTTTTCATATACTGTCTTTATAGACTATACCTTTTTAATTCACATTTCTGGCTAAAAAAAGCCAACTCACTGCTATTAAAAAGAATAAGATTCTGCAAATATGTACAATTTAAACCGCTTCAGCACCGGACCATTTGGCTGGCCAAAGACCAGAGCACTTTTTGCGATTCGGCACTGCGTCGCTTTAACTGACAATTGCGCGGTCGTGTGACGTGGCTCCCAAACACAAATAGAGCTTTCTTTTGGTGGTATTTGACCACCTCTGTGGGGTTTTTTTGCGCTATAAAAAAAAAAAAAGAGTGACAATTTTGAAAAAACGCATTATTTTTTACTTTTTGCTATAATAAATATCACCAAAAAAATATATAAAAAAAAACATTTTTTTCCTCAGTTTATGCCGATACATATTCTTCTACATATTTTTGGTAAAAAAAATTGCAATAAGCGTATATTGATTTGTTTGCGCAAAAGTTATAGCGTCTACAAAATAGGAGATAGTTTTAAGGTATTTTTATTAAGAATTTTTTTTTATTACTAGTAATGGCGGCGATCAGCGATTTTTATCATGACTGCGACATTATGGCAGACACGTCTGACAATTTTGTAAACACTAGGGGGCAGTGAAGGGGTCAATGTGTGTCCTAGGAAGTGTTCTAACAGAAGGGGGATGTGGACTGTGCAGGGAAACTAACAGATCGCCTGTTCATACTCTGTATGAACAGAGGATCTGTCATTTCCCCCCTCAGTGAACCGGAAACTGTGTGTTTACACACACAGCTCCCGGTTCTCCGTGTGCCACCAGCGATCGCATAGGCTTGGTGGGCGAGCAGGGGGCATCTATGGTACCGATGTACCATGACAGCGATTCACCTGCCTGTGCCATTCTGCCGCAGTATAGACGGTCGGCAAGCGGTTAAGGCATATGTCTTAAAAAATTCAGGTTTAGGTATAAACCTAAAGTCTGCCTCAACATTTTCCTCCCATTAATAAGGATGAAATTCTTTGCAAAAAATCTGTACCATATTTACATTATGTCTCTGCAACGTTTCATTCCAATTTTATATTTATTGCTAAAATCTGCCTGCTCTCTCTTTCTTTCTTTCTTTCGATCGATTCAAAAAGATTTAAAAGGTGTACTTTAAAATGCTAACATTTTTCTGTTTTACATTTCAAATACAAATAGAATAATTTTATCCACATGCAAACTGATTGCTGTTACATTTTTTTTCTCTTTTTCATCTTACCACAAGACGGAAAAATTATATTTTCAGATGCAATATGCCTGCTCAATCTTTTAATAAATGCTGCCTGTCAATCTATGCTTATTAGCTGTGGTACAAATCTATAACCTTTTTCCATCTTCAGTCTCTGAAACAAGACACAATTTTTTTATATTACTACTTGCAAGCTACTTGCTTTGTCCCTTAGAAATCATGGCATATCCATTATAGTTTTCAAAGGTGTGTTGAAAATCTATTACGTAAAACATAAAAAGACACTAATTTCATATTTGCAGATGTAATATGCCCAGTAATTCATAAATTGTAGCTTATCCACTCTTAATTCTTATGGTGCAAATCTGTAACATTTTTCCATTTTCGGTCTCTGAAACAAGACTCTAATTTTTATCTGCAATCTTCCTACTCTCTCCCTCTGAAAATTGAGCTTATTCAAAAAAAGTCCAGCAAAAGACGTGCTGTAAATTTTTTTCTTTTAAATCCCTCTTGAGTATCTGAATCAAGACACTCTGGGGGTTATTTACGAAAGGCAAATCCACTTTGCACTACAAGTGCACTTGGAAGTACAGTCGCTGTAAATCTGAGGGGTAGATCTGAAATGAGGGGAAGCTTTGCTGATTTTATCATCCAATCATGTGCAAGCTAAAATGCTGTTTTTTTTATTCTCCTTGCATGTCCCCCTCGGATTTACAGCGACTGCACTTCCAAGTGCACTTGTAGTGTAAAGTGGATTTGCCTTTCATAAATAACCCCCTCAGTTTATATTTCCAAATGAAACCTTCTTAATCACTAATTGCAGCCTGTCCATAAAGGCTTAATATCATTCTATGAATCAAGACACTCATTTTTAATTTGGTGGTGTGGTGCAAATCCCAAAATTTTTCTATCTTCGGTCTCTTAAAAAATACAATTTTTAATTATTTTTTTAAAAATAATCTTATGCTTTATTAATTTTTCTTCACTATGTACTATAGTACTAAGTACTATACAAAAAACAACAACATTAAATCTAACATATCCCAAAAAAACACACAGATAATAGGGGATACTCCCCTTGATATATATTCCCCAGAGAAAAAAAAATAAAAAAATAAAAAATGTATGGTATGGGGGGGGGAGGAACCAGAAAGGGGAAGAGAGAGGGAGGCAATCCTCTTTTTGAGCATTATGTACTAGTGCACCATGTGTTTCCTTAATATTTCAGTGAATGACCGTGGTAAGTTTGGAAAAAGAGAGAAAAAAAAAATCCATATATATATAAATATAAAGGGGGGGGGGCAATTTCCATCCCTCCCCATATCTGGTTTCTCCGTTTAGTCATGCCTAAATGTTCAAAAACATTGTGAGTGTTTGCAGTGATTCTAACTAAATATTATATTAATCTTAACATATTTATAATGTGAATTTTAGTAAGATGTCTCTCCCTTTCTCCCCCCCCCCCCTTGAAAAGGCCAAGAGAGAACAAACGGAAAAATAAAAAACATGACAAGAAAAAAAAAAGATATTGTAAAAAAAGAACAAATTTAATTTGGGGAAGAGGGGGAGTTCTCCCTTTATACTCAACATACAACACTTAACCAATTACATACTCCTAAAAATGTTGTAGTCGTCCATTATCCATCTACTTAATTTCAAGTATTCTTTTAGCAAGCGGCAATTCCTGGTTTTCTTTTCCTCTTCCCTTTTTTCCAGGGAGATAGGGGTCTCTGTTTACTATCTGATGTCTTTTTTTTTAACTTCTCTTTAACCCTGCCCATATTTTCTTAAACTTCTCCTGTTGGTTTCTGGTCTCATGCACCCACCTTTCCGCTTCCATTATTAACTCTACTTCCCTTTTCCATTCCTCAAGGGTGGAGCATGCTACCTGTTTCCAATGTCTGGGTATCAGCATCTTAGCTGCATTTAATACATGTGGTATAACGCTTTTATACGATTTTTATAGATTCCTTAGTCCCATGGAACAAGAGGTGCAGAGGTGTTGATTCTATAGACTTATCAGACAATTTCCTGATCCATGGGACTATTTCTTCCCAGAATACTCTTATCTTTGGGCAGGACCACCAGATATGGAGGAAGGTGCCCCTGTCTTTACACCCCCTCCAGCAGCATCCATCTGTTGTTGAATATATCTGTGCTAATAGTGCCAGGGTCTGATACCATCTAGCTAAAAACTTGTATGACATCTCTTGAAAAGGTGAGCTTATAGAAGTTTCTTTATTTGTAGTGAAGTGAATGTATAGTTTAGTTCTTTCTCCCACTCTTTAATAAAATAGGGGGGTTGTGGTGTTCTGTCCACTGAGAACCAATTTGTACATTTGAGAGAGTAGATGGTTAGGCTTTGACATTTTCACACACATCCTCTCAAATGTAGTTAGGGAGTTCACAACCCTTAATTGGGGTCTTAGTTTTTTAAGATAATTCCAAACTTGTAGTATCTCCATCCCAACATAACCATGTCTCCATGAGACGCTACTAATTCCAGCTGTGGCATTGAGGTTCCTGATGGTGTGCATCTTAAGCACTTTGTATTCCCTTCCGATTCCCATAGACCCAGAGCTCCCTTTTCTTCTCCCTGGAGGAACCATGGGTACCCTCCTAATGGGGCCAGTGGGGATGTTTGTGGCGCATATTTGCCATTTTTATTTATTTTATCCCACACCACCAGCATATTATGGGTTAGTGGAGATGTCCATTTAGACAGTCCCCTGGCCTTAGCTGGTATCCACGGTGCTCCCTCTAGGTTCCTACCTGCCATATTTCCCTCTATAGAGACCTAGGCTTTATTTGAGGAGTCATGGGACCAGTTTAGAATGCGTACCAACAACATTGCTCTGTAATACAGTGCAATGTCTGGTAACCCCACTCCCCCCTCCCTTTTACCTCTACGTAGGATGTCATAGGAAATTCTAGAGTTTCCATCTTTCCATACAAAGGCTATGAATGCTCTGCATATCTTTTTGAAAAAGGCTTGGGGTAGTGCTATAAGTACCGTATACAACACGTATATTAATCTTGGTATCACATTCATTTTAAGGACATTAACTCTACCAAACCATGTCAATATCTGGCTTTTCTATCTTCGTAGGCCCTTTATTATCTCCTCGACCAAGGAGCCATGGTTACGCTCGTACATAATTTTAGCCTCTGCAGTGATGTGTACTCCTAAGTAATATATCGATTCCCTATTCCAAACAAACGGGAATGTTTTTTGCAAAAATGTGGCTAATAATGGTGGCACATGACTAGGCAATATTACAGATTTCCCTATATTTATTTTGAAGTTAGGTTTCTATATCTCTTTACTTCCTGCATTAATGCAGGTATAGATTCTTGTGGTTTTGAAAGATAAAATAATAAATCATCCGCATATGCTGATACTTTGTGTTCTCTAGGGTCAATTCCAACTCCCGTTATTCCTTTATTTTTTCTTACTCTATATAAAAATGGCTCCAGGGTCAGGGTAAACAATATTGGAGATAGGGGGCAACCCTGCCTTGTTCCAAAACCTTCTGACAGGGTCCCATTAATCTTAACCTTTGCTCTTGGTCTAGTGTATAGTGCTGATACCCAACCCATCATCCGCTCCCCCAAGCCTATTCCCCTCAATACTTCCATCATAAAATCCCAATTCACTCTATTATTGGGGATCCTTCCCAGGTTTTCGGTATTACTGTCACATATGCCAGTAACGCTTCAGGAGGTAAGGGTAATAGCTGTAATTTTGTTGAAATAATTACATAATGGAGTAGCCAGTATGTCAATAAATTTTCTATAATATGCGTTGGTTAGGCCATCCGGTCCCAGACTTTTCACCGCCGGTAAGTTTCCTATTACTTTATTTATGTCCTTTATAGTAATTGGTCCCTTTAATTTCTCTATTATTTCGGGGGGAAACTATGGTAGTGTAGACTCCTTGATATATTTTCTCATTTCTTCTACTTGCCCCCCCCCCTCTTCTGTTCTCAATAGGTTTGATTGTATATCATATAGGCCCGAGTAAAAGCGCTGGAATTCCCTTGCTACAGATTTAGTGTCCATTACCTGCTTGTTATTCATTGTATACTATGAACATGGGAAAGTTCTTGTTGTTTTTTAAGTTGTCTTGCTAGTAATCTGCCACATTTGTTCCCATGCTCATAAAATCGGTGTGTAAAAAATCTATATTTGTCCTTGACCCTTTTGTCCAAGCATATAGAAAGTTTCACTCTCAATGTTTCCAAATGCTTGGCCTCTCTAGGGTCAGGGTTACTTTTAGGTTTAATCTCCCACTTATGTATTTCTTCCAGCAGATCCTCTATCTCCTTTCTTTTTCTTTTTTTAACTCGGGATCCGTGTACTAATAATTCCCCTCTAATGACTGCCTTATGGGCCTCCCAATATGTTTGTTCTGATACCTCCCCTGATGTATTGATTTTGAAATACTCATTTTATGCCATATATCCTCTGCTATCTGACGGTCGTACAACAACGACTCGTTTAGTCACCATGTCCGCTCTCTATGGGTTGCAGAGACCCGCAGGAACGTCAGCACCACTGGTGCATGAGCAAATATCGTTATTGGTTTGATTGTGGCAGCTCTTACATATTCCAGGTAGCACTGATCCACCAGGAATAAGTCCAGCCTGGAATACACTTTATGGGTTTTTGAATAATAGCTATAATCCCTCATCTCCACATTTAATGCCCGCCAGCTGTCGACCAGATGAAAGGTTCGCAGAAGTTTTTTCATGTCTTTGAGGGCTCTAAATGATAGTTTTCCCTGCTGTGATGTCTAATTTGGGGTCCATAGTAATGTTAAAATCCCCCCCTAATATTGCAAACCCCTCCCTAAATATGTCCAGCTCTTTCAAGGTTTTCACTAAAAAGTCTGCTGTGCAAATATTTGGAGCATAAATGGAGGCAAATGTGTAACAACTTCCATGTAATGTACCCTTGATAAAAAGGAACCTTCCCTCTGGGTCCCTCTGCACTGATGTAGGGATCAGGGGGCACATTTTCCCAAAGGCTATAGTTACCCCTCTCACCTGTACTACTGGAGTGCGTGGAATCATTGGTTATACAAAGATAGCGGTAGCTTGTGTATGGATCCTGGCGTGAAATGCGTCTCCTGCATAAAAATAATATCTGTCGCATGGTGACTCAATTTCTGCCACAGCCGGACCCTTTTTTGGGGTGAACATAGCGCCCTCACATTATATGTCATAATTTTTAATGAACTAGCCATTTCTTATTTCTTGAGTAGATATACAACATTCTTAAATCTTTTAACCTATTGCCCCTTGTCTCATTGTCTTCCTCTCTTAATGAGCCTATAAAAAAGAACACGCTAACAGAGATAGAGCTGAACCAACTACAACATAACACTCTACAAAGTAGGGTGTACCAACTACTAGGCGGGCTAGCCCACGTGGATACCGCTTGGTCCCCCTGAGCCCTCCCACCCTCCCACCCATCTGCACCATGCAGATTATCCAATTTCTTGTCAGAACCTTTCTAATTTTTTGCACATAAAAAAAAAGCTTTTCTATTCTAATAGCCCCTGAGTCGGGCTTTTATATTTAGTATATTTTTTTCCCCATACGGCTGCACCTTCTATAGGTATTGTATTTTTTTTTCTATGTTGACGTGGGGGGCGTGAGGAAAGAGAACACAGGGGAACGGGGAAGAAGAAAAAAAAGGGGGAGTTGCTCCCTTCCCTCTCCTCCCCACGTCAATACTACAAATCACCTAAACCATTTCTCTCTGTTTAAGTGCTTTGTCGATTTTTCATTGGTACTTGAGACCAGGGCTGTAAGCGTTGCATTGGAAAGTTTGTATTAATTATTTTCCAATCTGGGAAATCCGTTTGTGGAAGATCTAGTATTTCCAGGAACACTTTTAAGTCATCTTTGGTTCGTAGTACCGCTGTTTTCCCATCTCGTGAACCTGTTAGACGGAAGGGAAACCCCCAGCGGTATCTAATATCTGCCGCTCGCAAAACTTCCAGCAGTGGACGCACCATTCTACGTTGTATTAGTGTACGGCATGACATATCCGAAAATAAGAAAATTTGGGCCCCTTCATATTCGATCATGGGTGTGTTCCATACAATCCTCATTATGGCCTCCTTCACCGAATATTTGTGGATTTTACATATCACGTCCCTTGGCCTGTCTTTATTCTGACTAACAGAGGAGGTAACACGGTGCACCCTGTCTACTTCCACATGTTCAGGTGTTGCTTACCCCACAATCTGGAGAAATAGGTTTTGTACTGTTACCAGTAAATCACTGTCCTGATATTTCTCGGGTAGATCCTGTATTCTTATATTCTGACGGCGGTCCCTGTTCTCAAAGTCATCTAATTGGTCCCTATAGAGTTTAAATAATTCAGGTTTCTGACAGTATCTTGGATGTTTCCCACAGCCTGTGTGATCTCCTCTTGACCAATCTCCAGTACTTCCACTCTATTTCCCACTGCAACTACATCCTCCCTAAGATCTTCCACTGCTTGTTTGCCTGATCGGTCTACTGTGGCTATCAGTTGCTCTATGTCTGTTTTTGTGGGTAGTGCTCTTAAAAGATGTCCCGGTCAGCACCTCTTGTTCCTCTGTCTGTCTCTTCTATACCATCTATATCATGCATGTCCGCGGTCTGTTCCCTGCTAGGTGACGCTGTACTTTCGTCAGAAATCACAGACACCACAGATTCTGTCACGGCCTTCAATGTAGCATACTTCTCTGGGGGGCTTTCCCCCAGTTTCCTATGACCTTGGTCTGCTCCCATTAAGTCTGTTGGAGTACTGGGTGCACTGGGGGGGCACTGGGCACTGGGGTAGCTAGGGGCTTAACTCGGGTCCGTTGGATCTTTTCTTGGAGCCTCCCCACCATTGTATACCCCTGGACCTGCTCTGCCCATAGGTCTATCCATTAGTGGGTCTAGTAAGTCCACCCCCTGTTCTGTTGGGGTATCTCCCAGAGTCGGCAACACCTCCTTGCCCCTCTTAATTCCATTGCCCCTCCAGCTATCCCCCATACCTCCAGGGCTCCGTGGACCGTCTCTCTGCTTCAATCTCAGGGGTCCTCCACCTCCACTCCGCTCTCTGCTGCCCAACTGGATCCCGTGTCCGCCAGCTGAGGGGCTTCGGTTGTTCCCATGCATGCTGTAACTTGATACCAGTGAGCCTCGGCCAGCTCTTGTATGGTTTTAATCATAGATGCAATGTACTTGATCTCTCAGAAATTCCAGCCTATTCAAGAAAGGCATAAAAGGTAAGCAAATATGAAAATCTTTTTAGTCTTTACTAAATAGACAATATTTTTTTTCATTACATGAAGTCTGCCTGCTCTCTCACTCTGAAATAGCTGACTATCACAAAAGGCTTCAAAAACTCTGCTGCAAATATGTACATTTTATCAGTCTTCTGTCCCAAAAGATAAACTCTGTTATTTGTTTAATCAACATAAAATATGTGTGCTCCCTCTGCCTCTTAACAAAAAAGAGCACATACTACCAAACAAATCAATTCTGTTTTTCTTTCTTGTGGCTCTGAAGATTTACATTCTAATTTAGTTACATACAACACCTGCCAAGTCTTTCTGTCTTCCATTGAGGCCTGATAAAAACACTTACATGGTGTGTAGTGCATATTTTAAATATTTCTAATTGACTGTGATATAATAAACTGATTTTTTTTTACAATAACATATGCCTCACCTCTTCCTCTAATATATTGATCAGGTAAAAAAAGTAAATAATGTGCAGAGAGTCTATACAAATGTGATGGCTGCTGTCTTTGAAATAACACAGTTGTTATTTCAAGTAAACAAAACTGAATAATCCCTCTCTCTTAGAAATGCTGCCCCAGGTCCAAATCAATCTGCTACATACTCTCCAGTCACTGAGACATATGTTTGGATGTTGTGACAGACCTAGCCAGGACAGAGACTTTTGGAGAGGACTGAATGCTAGCCTCTTGCCATATGATTATGGGCCCTGCCAGCCGAGTGTACTTGGCTATACTTGGCTAGTTCCGCTCACAGTCACGCCTAGTCCCACCCTATGATGGGCATAACACAGGGACTGGGCGTGACTGTGAGCGGAGGTAGCCGAGTACACTCGGCTAGCTCCGGTGGCGGCGCTCGGCTCCGCTCAAAGTCCCGCCCAGTCCCGCCATTGGACCTATGTTATGTCCATCATAAGGCAGGACTGGACGGGACTGCGAGAGGAGCCGAGAAAAGCCGACAGGAGCCGAGATACACAGGACCGGCTCTGTGTATCTCGGCAGCGCCATATTTAAACTGGAGTGACACTGACAAGTCACTGCAGTTTAACTGCAGCCTGGGCAAGGCTGCAAATGACACGGACAAGGCTGCAGATGGACATTGATAAGGCTGCAGATGGAGGCTGCAAATGACACTGACAAGGCTGCAAATGACACTGACAAGGCTGCAAATGACACTGACAAGGCTGCAAATGACACTGATAAGGCTGCAACGCTGCAAATGACACTGACAAGGCTGCAATGTCACTGGGCAAGGCTGCAATGTCAGATGGATGCTGTGCTGTGCAAGGCTGTATTGATGAGCATTTAAATGTAAGTTTTTTTCCTTAAATAGTTTTTTTCCTTAAAATTCCTTAAACTCTTATCTTGAGGTTTGCTGATTGGTTATTGGCATTTACGTAGTGCCTCGTTTACTGCCGTTGAGAAAACCTGTCTGCATTAGACAGTGATGTAATGGCGGACAAACGGTATCAGAGTGGCGCGCTTAAAAGAAAACTAAAGGTTTAAAGTAATGTATAGAAGGTAGGGCCCGAAAGTGACTCAAGCCCAGGGGCCCCCACCACCCTAAGTCCTGCCCTGGTCTTCATGCAAACCCTTGCACAGCAGGCCTTTGATTGGGTGACCGAGGGCCAGCAGTATACATCAGCCAGGCTTGGCTACATTCCAGTTTTTCAGGTTTGCTGAAAGGAGGAGAGACCAGAGTTATCATCTAATAAATGTTCTGCTGCCGAGTGTAGGTATTGGGCACATTTGAGCTCACCGACTTGTTTTGTAAGTCTTGCAGTAGTGCCTGCATTACAAGACTGGATAGAAATACAAATCATTTTGCATGTAACACAATTCACATATAGGCATGGGAACTGTGTATTTACCTCTTTGCTTTGAGTTGCAAAGACCTTTTCATCCCTGCTACATCTGATATTATGTGTGATGCAGTTACTGAGGTATCAGTTCAAAGATTTAGTTTAATATGTTTTGAGAAAGAGATCGTTGTTGTTTTTCTCCGTATGGTAAAGCACTTAGGCGTAAGCAACTGATGTCTGTTTTTCATCAAAGAAGAAATACAGTTCTCAAGTGGCAATGTAAAAAAAATAACTAGTGCATGACTTTTCAAGAAATGTAAGTCTTTGAATAGTTTATAGTTTAGCTCAAGACTGAGTTAAAGGTCTAAGGCGCTTGGTGTTAGAAGTTATGACGGACCTTTCACACTTTCTGACATGGCACACAAGCATCGTTAGATTCTTGTTTTTTTCTTCCTATAAAAAGAGCAATTTGCCATGAGAGGTAATACACCATTTAAAGGAAATGATACATTCAAAATTGCAATACCCTAAAACAAGCAGTATAAAACAAGTATATTGGCTGTATAAAACTGTATGACTTCTCTCTGGTTTACTGATGTACAGTGCATCCGGAACATTTTCACAGCACTTTTTCCTCATTTTGTTATGTTACAGCCTTAATCCAAAATGGATTGACTTAATTATTTTCCTTAAAATTCTACGAACAATACCCCATAATAACAATATAAAAGAAGTTTGTTTGAAATCTTTGCAAATTTATTAAAAAACGAAAAAAAAATCACATGTACATAGTATTCACAGTCTTTGCCATGACACTCAAAATTGAGCTCAAGTGCATCCTGTTTCCCCTGATCATCCTTGAGATGCTTCTACAACTTGATTTGAGTCCACCTGTGGTAAATTCAGTTGATAGGACATGATTTGGAAAGGCACACACCTGTCTATATAAGGTCCCACAGTTTACAGTGCATGTCAGAGCACAAACCAAGTCATGAGGTCCAAGGAATTGTCTGTAGACCTCCGAGACAGGATTGTATTGAGGCACAGATCTGGGGAAGGGTAAAGAAAAATGTCTGCAGCATTGAAGGTCCCAATGAGCACAGTGGCCTCCATCATCTCTACATAGAAGAAGTTTGGAACCACCAGGACTCTTCCTTGAATGGGCCACCTGGCCAAACTGAGAGATCGGGGTAGAAGGGCCTTAGTCAGGGAGGTGACCAAGAACCTGATGGCCACTCTGACATAGCTTCAGGAGAGAGGAGAACCTTCCAGAAAAACAACCATCTTTGCAGCACTCTACCAATCAGGCCTGTATGGTAGAGTGGCCAGACGGAAGCCACTTCTCAGTAAAAGGCACATGACAGCCTGGAGTTTGCCAAAAGGCACCTGAAGGACTCTCAGACCATGAGAAACAAAATTCTCTGGTCTGATGAAACAAAGATTGAACTCTATGTTCTGAATGGCAGCGTCATGTCTGGAGGAAACCAGGCACCGCTCATCACCAGGCCCCCCCCCTCCCCTCCCACCCCCCCTCCTCACTCCGAGCATATAAATGTCAGCAGGTGTAATTCATACTCCTGCTGCTTCTTTGATAAAAAGCAATCCTTTCCAGATCCAGGATATCCATGTGATAGGCCATTTATGTGGTAAGTTCTTTTGATATTGCTCCATGCTATGGCTTAAAAAGAGGATGTATTTTTATCCATTCCATTGGAAACCTGATCTTGACAATGATTTATCATCCTCCACCTTCTTTTATAGGTATATCTTACTAACCAAAGATATAGACATGCACCTCTAAAGGTGACCCTCCAAGCACCTTTTTCAGTGGATATTGCTCCCTTGTAATATCAACTTCTAAGTAAGCAGATATAGATATCTTCCTATTTGCTGTATCTCCTCTGTGCTAAATTTCAGTATTGTAGACAAAGAATGTACATATATATGTACATTGTTCCCCCACATATCAATATTTTACTGTCTTTACTTATAGACTAGATACACCAGTAGCAAGTCTTTACCTCTTGCCTTCTGGATCCTGTAATTTGTAACTATTCCAGCCTCGATGCTGTGTATCTATTGAGTGAGGTGGGTCTAGGTACCACATCACAGCAAAAATTATTCCCCCCCCTCTTTTTCTTTACCTCCTATCCCAATTCCCCCGATCCCATCCCAATTCCCTCTGTTTCCCCCTGCCTTTCCCTTCCTTCCCCCTCCCCCCTTTTTCTATATTCTATATATGCATGTCATTTATATGTGCATATATACCATTTACTAATTTACTTTATATGCTTATTGTCAGATCCGTGTCATCTGCATTCTGGTGCGGACTGCCTGGTCTTGGGTCCGTTTCCCCCCTTTTGGCCGTCGTTGGGGTGGCCGTGCCCATCTCCATCCTTTTTGGGCATTGTGGGGCCAGCACATCCATATCTTCCTGTCCTTGTTTTAAAAAAAAAATTAAAAATTCTTGATGTAACTTACCAGGATGCCTGCTTCTATATTGTCAGTAGACAAAGTATTTAACGTTTAGATTGCTTGTCTGTAGCTAAATCTTTGTTTAGTTACTTGTATGCATATATTCTGTACTTATTGTTTTTCTTTATGAATTGTAGATATCATAAATATTCCTACCATTTGCTCCTGATGAAGAGGAATAACACATAACCTTGAAACACGTTGAGTATCACTCTGTCTACTTGTACAAGAGTGATGTAAATGAGTATTTTTTTATCTCATTATGAACATATTACACCAATATTAATCCAATTTTGTAATCTGTTGATACAGCAATCGTTGTGTCTATACTTTTTTATATTTTGTATTATTAAACTTACGGTATATTTTTTATATATGCATTTTTGCATACGCAATTTTTGGAGTCATTGCCCTTTAAAGTCCCGCCAGAGAGTCTTCTGTTGTTTTCACAGATCTGGGGGAAGGGTACAGAAAAATGTCTGCAGCATTGAAGGTCCCAATGAGCACTCTGGCCTCCATGATCTGTAAATGGAAGAAGTTTGGAACCACCAGAACTCTTCCTAGAGCAGTCCACCTGGCCAAACTGAGCGATCGGGGTAGAAGGGCCTTAGTCAGGGAGGTGACCAAGAACCCGATGGTCATAGGTACTTAGTTAGCAAGGTTGAATAGAGACACCAGTCCATCCAGTAAGTGTGGGTGCTTAAGGTACCCATATAGCACCGTCAATTTACGCAGCGCTCCACACATACATCGCACATTCACATCGGTCTCTACACTCAAGGAGCCCACAATCCAAGGTCCCCAACTCACATTCATATACTAGGGCCAATTTTGGACAGAAGCCAATTAACCCACCAGCATGTCTTTGGAGTGTGGGAGGAAACCAAAGTACCCGGAGGAAACCCACACAGGCACAGGGAGAACATGCAAACTCCAGGCAGGTAGTGTCTTGGTTGGGAGTCGAACCAGAAACCATTTTTACTGCTAGACGAGAGTGCTACCCACTACACCACTGTGCCGCACTCTGACAGAGCTCCAGCATTTCTCTTTGGAGAGAGGAGAACCTTCCAGAAGAACAACCATCTTTGCAGCACTCTACCAATCAGGCCTGTATGGTAGAGTGGCCAGACAGAAGCCACTTCTCAGTAAAAGGCACATGACAGCCCGCCTGGAGTTTGCCAAAAGGCACCTGAAGAACTCTGACCATGAGAAACAAAATTCTGTGGTCTGATGAAACAAAGATTGAACTCTTTAGTCTAAATGGCAGTGTCATGTCTGGAGGAAACCTGGCACTGCTCATCACCAGGCCAATACCATCCCTACAGTGAAGCATGGTGGTGGCCGCATCATGCTGTGGGGATGTTTTTCAGGGGCAGGAACTGGGAGACTAGTCAGGATAGAGAGAAAGATGAATGCAGCAATGTACAGAGATATCCTTGATAAAAACCTGCCTCAGAGCGCTCTGGACCTCAGACTGGGGTGAAGATTCATCTTCCAACAGGACAATGACCCTAAGCACACAGCCAAGATAACAAAGTTGTGGCTATGGGACAACTCTGTGAAAGTCCTTGAGTGGCTCAACCAGAGCCCAGACTAGAACCCGATTGAACATCTCTGGAGAGATCTGAAAATGGCTGTGCACCGATGCTCCCCATCCGACCTGATGAAGCTTGGGAGGTCCTGCGAAGAAGAATGGGAGAAACTGCCCAAAAATAGGTGTGCTAACGTTGCTTCATACTCAAAAAGACTTGAGGCTGTAATTGGTGCCAAAAGGTGCTTCACCAAAGTATTAAGCAAAGGCTGTGAATACTTATCTACTAGGGATGAGCCGAACACCCCCCTGTTCGGTTCGCACCAGAACACGCGAACACCGTTAAAGTCTATGGGACACGAACATGAATAATCAAAAGTGCTAATTTTAAAGTCTTATATGCAAGTTATTGTCATAAAAAGTGTTTGGGGACCTGGTCCTGCCCCAGGGGACATGGATCAATGCAAAAAAAAAGTTTTAAAAACGTCCGTTTTTTCAGGAGCAGTGATTTTAATAATGCTTAAAGTCAAACAATAAAAGGGTAATATCCCTTTAAATTTCGTAGCTGGGGGGTCTATAGTATGCCTGTAAAGGGGCGCATGTTTCCCGTGTTTAGAACAGTCTGACAGCAAAATGACATTTCAAAGGAAAAAAGTCATTTAAAACTACTCGAGGCTATTGCATTGCCGGTCCGACAATACACATAAAAGTTCATTGATAAAAACGGCATGAGAATTCCCCACAGGGGAACCCTGAACCAAAATTTAAAGAAAAAATGACATGGGGTCCCCCCAAAAATCCATACCAGACCCTTATCCGAGCACGCAACCTGGCAGACCACAGGAAAAGAGGGGGGACGAGAGAGTGCCTCCCCCCTCCTGAACCGTACCAGGCCACATGCCCTCAACATTGGGAGGGTGCTTTGGGGTAGCCCCCCAAAACACCTTGTCCCCATGTTGATGAGGACAAGGGCCTCATCCCCACAACCCTGGCTGGTGGTTGTGGGGGTCTGCAGGCGGGGGGCTTATCGGAATCTGGAAGCCCCCTTTAACAAGGGGACCCCCAGATCCTGGCCCCCCCCCGTGTGAAATGGTAAGGGGGTACCCCTACCATTTCACTAAAAAACTGTCAAGAATGTTAAAAATGACAAGAGACAGTTTTTGACAATTCCTTTATTTAAATGCTTCTTCTTTCTTCTATTTTCCTTCATCTTCTTCTTCTGGTTCTTCTGGCTCTTCTGGTTCTTCCTCCAGTGTTCTCGTCCAGCATCTCCTCCGCGGTGTCTTCTATCTTCTTCTTCTCGGGCTGCTCCGCACCCATGGCATGGGGGGAGGCTCCCGCTCTTCTCTTCATCTTCTTCTCTTCTTCATCTTCTTCTTCATCTTCTTCTCTTCTTCTCTTCTTCATTTTCTTCTCCGGGCTGCTCCACACCCATGCTGGCATGGAGGGAGGCTCCCGCTGTGTGACGCATCTCCTCTTCTGACGGTTCTTAAATAATGGGGGCGGGGCCACCCGGTGACCCCGCCCCCTCTGACGCACGGTGACTTGACGGGACTTCCCTGTGATGTCACGGGATAGCCAGAAGAACCAAAAGAAGAAGAAGAAGATGAAGGAAGATAGAAGAAAGCAGAAAGAAGAAGCATTTAAATAAAGGAATTGTCAAAAACTGTCTCTTGTCATTTTTAACATTTTTGACAGTTTTTTAGTGAAATGGTAGGCCCTTACCATTTCACGCAGGGAGGGGCCGGGATCTGGGGGTCCCCTTGTTAAAGGGGGCTTCCAGATTCCGATAAGCCCCCCGCCCGCAGACCTCCACAACCACCGGCCAGGGTTGTGGGGATGAGGCCCTTGTCCTCATCAACATGGGGACAAGGTGTTTTGGGGGGCTACCCCAAAGCACCCTCCCAATGTTGAGGGCATGTGGCCTGGCACGGTTCAGGGGGGTGCTCTCTCATCCCCCCTTTTTTCCTGCGGCCTGCCAGGTTGTGTGCTCGGATAAGGGTCTGGTATGGATTTTTGGGGGGACCCCACGCCGTTTTTTTTATTCTGGCGCGGGGTTCCCCTTAAAATCCATACCAGACCTGATGGGTCTGGTATGGAATTTAGGGGGACCCCCACGTCATTCTTTTTTTTAATTTTGGCCGGGGTTCCCCTTAATATCCATACCAGACCTGAAGGGCCTGGTATGGAAATTAGGGGGACCCCCACGTCATTTTTTTAAAAAATTTTGGTTCGGGGTTCCCCTGTGGGGAATTCCCATGCCGTTTTTATCAATGAACTTCTATGTGTATTGTTGGACCGGCAATGCAATAGCCACGAGTAGTTTTAAATGACTTTTTTCCTTTGAAATGTCATTTTGCTGTCAGACTGTTCTAAACACGGGAAACATGCACCCCTTTACAGGCATACTATAGACACCCCCCAGCTATGAAATTTAAAGGGATATTACACTTTTATTGTTTGACTTTAAGCATTATTAAAATCACTGCTCCTGAAAAAACGGACGTTTTTAAAACTTTTTTTGCATTGATCCATGTCCCCTGGGGCAGGACCCAGGTCCCCAAACACTTTTTATGACAATAACTTGCATATAAGCCTTTAAAATTAGCACTTTTGATTTCTCCCATAGACTTTTAAAGGGTGTTCCGCGGCATTTGAATTTGCCGCGAACACCACAAATTGTTCGCTGTTCGGCGAACTTGCGAACAGCCAATGTTCGAGTCGAACATGATTTCAACTCGAACTCGAAGCTCATCCCTATTATCTACATGTGATTTTTTTTCTTTTATTTATTTATTTATATATTTTTAAATTACTTTATTTTTATTATTCTTCAAATATCAAAAAGAGAACACACAATGACATAAAATATCGTATAACATCTCAAAGTACAAAGAACAAAACTATTATTATTTTATCTTCCCTATCCCTCCCAACTTATTCCCACCCACCCTCCCACACCCCACTTAATTATTAGTTATGCATATATTTCTGTTAGTCACATGGCCAAAAGGGTAAGGGGAAAACCATCTCCCTGGACAGGAGAAATGTAAAAGAGAAAAACATCCAAGACCATGTAAGGGTGGGAAGCAAGAACGAGGGAATGGCAGGGAACGAGAGAGAGTCTCTCACCAACCCCTTATAGGGGGTACCCCATCTCGTCCAGCTAAGGCCTCCACATTCTTTCAAACTTATAATTACCCTGCCTAATACATATCGTCCTCTCGCTCCAAACCATTGAATTAATGGTCTCAACCCAGCTCACCACTGGGGGAGTCTGTGCCTGCCATTTCTGTGCCATTAATTTCCTCGCCTGGAACAGGCATCTTAGCACTACTTCAATGGCGCCAGTCGGGACTCTACCTTCTTCCCAGCTTCCTAATAAGCAAGTCTTGACCTCCGGTTCTAGTGTGGTCACAAAGATTTTACTTATCCTAGCTACTATCTCTGCCCAGTATCTAAATAACTTAGGACACTTCCATACCATATGGATCAGATCTCCTGACGCGTTACATCTGGGGCACTCATCATTTTGTCTCCTTCCAAATTTAAACATTTTTTGGGGGGTATAATAGACTCTATGAATTAGGAACAAATGGGATACTTTCTGCGAAGGAGAAATCGAGACCAAGTCTCCTCGTTCTAGGATCCTATCCCATTGTTCCGTAGTCATTTCCCTCACGTCTCTCTCCCACCCCGCTTTACTCCTAGATGGCCCTGTTCAACTAATTATTCTAGGCCCCAATCTCGCATAAAACTCAGAGATTAATCTTTTAGTTGTGGCTAGTTTAATTATTTCTAGCAGTGTTGGGATTTGAGTCCATTCAATGGTTTGTGACCTAAACTGTGCTTGGATGGCATGCCTAATCTGCAGATATTTATAAAATGCCTTATTTGAGATATTAAATTCCCGTCTTAAGTCCTCGAATGTCTTCATGAGATTGCCCTCATATAATTGAACCAATCAGATAATACCCTGCCTCTCCCATTCCCTGGGCCTCTCTATACCCCTTAATTTTTGTTATCCCATAAGGGGGTGTATTCTGTTACCTCATTATACCCCATTAATGCCTTTGTTACCTGCCATACTTTAGTGACCAGTTTTATCGTTGGGCATCTATGAATAAATGAGTCCGCCTCTAACACCTCTACTAGTATACTATGCGGGGCCCCTATTATCATCATTTTGTTGCAAGGGTTCCCCCCCTCCCAGGTCTCCACAGCCCATTAAATGCTGTAACTGAGATGCCAGGAAATATGATCTCAGATGCGGGACCGCCATACTCCCTTGTAATCGGTAACTGCATGGTTCGTAAACCAATCCTAGATTGGCCCTTCCTCCAAATTAGTTCCCTAAAAAGGGATTCTATTCTCTTGAACCACTTCTGACCTATCCAAATGGAAGATTTATGAAGCAAGTATAGAATCTGCGGTAGCCATATCATTTTTATTAAGTTACAATGCCCTGCTACAGATAGAGGGAGTCCGATCCAAATATCTCTCTTTTGCTTAAATTTATGTAATAATGGGACTAAGTTATCATTAATGTACTGGGTTATATCGCTCGTAATCCAGACCCCAAGATATTTCAGTATGGTAACTACCTCCAAGTGGGGAGCTCCAGGCAGTATCTGATTAACAAGTGGGTCAACCGGTAGCAAAGCCGATTTCTCCCAGTTGATAACCAGACCTGAGAATCGCCCAAATTCATCAACCATTTGTATCACTGTATTTAACAAGGTATCAACATCTCCAAGAAAAAACAGGACATCGTCTGCATACAATGCTATCTTGTCCTCCTCCATTTGCCACCGGAACCCATGTATATCTAACCGTGATCTAGTCATAATTGCTAGTGGTTCCATTGCAAGAGCGAACAATAAAGGGGATAAAGGGCAGCCCTGTCTCATCCCTCTCTCCAGCTGGAATAATTCTGAGTGTTCCTTGTTAATTTTTATTTTAGCTCTTGGTTCGCAATAGAGTATTTTCACCCACTTGATAAAAAAGGGGCCAAACCCAAATCTCTCTAACACCCTCCAGAAATAGTTCCATTCTAGGCTATCAAAGGCCTTAGCAGCATCCAAGGCCAGTATGGCCCTGGAGCCTGCATTGTCAGTTGGAATCTGCATGTTTAGAAAGACTCTTCTGATGTTGGTACTAGTTGATCTGTTGGGAATGAAACCCGATTGGCCAGGGTGTATCAACTTTTGAATACATCCATTTAGACAGGTTGCTAGCACTTTAGCCAAAATTTTAACATTGGTACATATTAGTGAAATTGGGCGATAAGAGGAGACATCCAATTGATCTTTCCCCTCCTTGTGTATTACAGTAATGGCGGCTTCCGACATTGAAATGGGGAGTCTCCCATTGGCTAATGCCCATTCTAATGTTTTCAACAATTCTGGGAGTAATACCTCACCATATGGTTTGTATATTTCTACTGGGAGCCCATCTGGGCCTGGAGATTTTTGGCTGGATATTAGACATGTGCATTCGTTTTTGTCCGAATGCATTTACGTCCGAATTTCAGGTATTTTCATTATTGTTTTAACAAACGATAACGAAAGACCAGAGTCCGAAAAACGAAAGATCCGACATAAACAAATGCTTTATTTTCATTTTCGTTGCTACAACAGTTCGATATAGATAGGAGAATCGACATGATGATGACTATAACAATCTGTGTCCATCAAACCTGTGGTCGAATGTGCCTAACCTTAACTCTATTAGTCCAAGATTATTCTACATAGAGAGAAAAGATTCGACATAGAGAGAAAAGATTCGACGTAGGGGAGAAAAGATTCAACGTAGGGGAGAAAAGATTCAACGTAGGGGAGAAAAGATCGCTGCTGTTATTGGGTGGGGGAAGTAAAATAAATGATGATTATGAATGTTATTGGCTGATTGTAACCAAAGAGGAGGAGCAGTAAAATAGCTAGAACTAAGTACACACGTGCTTTGGCTTATGGTGTCTGTTGAAAGTTCTAAGAAGATTCGACGGAGCAGGTAAACTATACGGCGCCGTACAGTTTAGCTGCTCCGTCGAATCTTCTTTGAACATTCGACAGACACCATAAACCTTCAATGACAGATTCAACCTTAAGATTCGACCTTAATTTGGATTTTCGGACTAATGCAATTTTTAACGAAAAACAAAATAAATAAAAACTAATTTCGGGAGTAATTTATTTTTTGGACGAAAATGAAATTCCGAAACAAAATATTTCAGTGTGCACATGTCTACTGGACATCCCAGCCACTGCTCGTTTGAATTCCTTAAGGGTCACTGGTGCTTCTATATCTGTTCTATCCTTCTCTGGTAAGGTCGGGATTGATATTTCCTGAAGGAAAGCGTCAATTCTTTCACTCTCAGCTCCCCTCTTGGATTTATATAAATATTTATAATCTTCCCTGAATGTATGCATTATCTCTATCGCATCAGTGGATATCTCACCATTTGGTATCCCAATTGCCGGAACAGAAGAAGGGGGAGTATTAGATTTAATCATGAGGGACAATATACGGCCCGTTCTCTCCCCTTCTCCAAATTGGTTCTGCCTCTGAAATATACGTCTGTTCTCCATCCTCTTTGTAGTGGCCATTTTATAGATTTGTTGCTTATCTAACCATTCCCGTTGTCTATCTGGAGTTGGGTCTTCAACATATTGCCTCTCTGCCTGCATCATCTCATCCCTAATGTCCCTTTCCTACTCTCTAGATTTCCCCTTGGTTCTTGCCACTCGTTGGATCAAGAGACCTCTAAGATAGGCCTTCAGGGCACCCCAGACCACTCCGGTTGATGCCGTACCTGCATTGATCTGCACAAATTCGTTCAGTCTAATCACCATATCTCCAGGATTGCTAAGCAATTTCAGCCAATAAGGACTAATCCTCCATTCTCTAGAATGAGCTTTATCCCCTGTCTTTATTATCAACACCAGCAGGGAGTGGTCCGAGAATCCTCTTGGGCCATACTCTATATTGCTTAACAATGACAATACCTTCCTGTTTCCTAGAGCCATATCTATTCTGGAGAGAGTAAGATAGGAACTTGAAAAACATGAGTATTGCCTTTCTTGCGGGTGGCGTATTCACCATATGTCATACAGCCCCAACTCCCCCAGCAATTGAGATAGCCGACCCTCTCCTACCATACTGAGCCTATTTCCCGGAGGGAATCTATCTAAACTCTTGTCTAAAACTTCATGAAAATCTCCCACTGCTATCATTGGGATTCCCGTTTTATCTAGTGCAAACTCCAACAGTTTATGTAAAACCTCAAACTTAAATGGGGGGGGGGGGGGATATATATGTTTGCCAACACATATGGTTTATTCTCAATCAGACAAAACAAAAAGATATACCGGCCCTGATCATCAATACACCTCTCACTGCAGGAGAACGCCACTCCTCTCCCAACCATTATACTCACCCCCCGCGAATGGGAGGAATGGACCGAATGGTATTGGGATTGGAACCTCCAGCTGCGTAGTTGTATCACCACAGCGTTAGTCAAATGCGTCTCCTGCAGGCAGAGCAGGCCAGGCCCACTCCCCTCCAATGCCAACAGAACCATAGCTCTCTTGATTGGGTCCCCCAAACCTCGGACATTCCAAGAGTTTATACTAAATGTCCTAGCTTGCATGGAAGGATATCAAAAAAATTAAAGAAAAACCAACGAGAAAAAGAAGCACATAAAAAAACAGAAAAGATAAACAATCTGAGATTCTCGCTCTCTCGGGAGACCTCTACATTAAATATTCTCTCCAATCTATATATTCCTCCTTCCCTCCATATCGCACCCTTCTCTCTATTTGTGCCTTCAATCTTGTTAATATTGATATTTGTGGTGTGTATTTCTTACCCTCCACCCTAGTCCCATCCCCCCTCCCAACCCCCACACTCTCTCCCATATCCACCTCCCATGCCCATCTGGGCCTACCCCCCTAGGGGCTTCACCGGTAACCGTACCAATTCCTCCCCCCACCATTCCCACCTCTTGTTCAGAACCAGTCACATTAGCAAATTTGGTGAAAAACATAACCAATTTAGGAGCCCCATTTGCTCCCTTATTCCCATACTTACATTCATTCAACCAAAAACAACTCTCCCCTCCTCCACTCCCTCCAATCAAGTCAAACCATCTAATTACAGAGTAATCATATTACAGTGATATTACAGTGATATTTCAATGCAATCTTGCTACAGTGACATTATAGTGACCTTTCAATAGTAATCAGAAAAAAAAGGGAGAAAAAAGGGGGGAGGGGGGAAAACCCCCACTGATTAGCCCGAAAAAGGTAAAATAGTCCTCCACCAATCCACCCCCCCCTACAAACAAATATAGATCCATGCACAGTATCTTCTACAGGTCCTTCTTATGTTCCTCCAGCCATTGCAACACTTCAGTTGGTGAGCTAAAAAACAAAGTTCCGCCCAATGCTATCACCTGTAAGTGGACTGGGTATAACAAAGCATACTCAAGTTTGTATTTCTGTAGAGTTCGCTTAATTGGTATGAATTCAGCTCTCCGCTTTTGGAGCTCTTGTGAAAAGTCTGGATACAATGATACCCTAATCCCATTGTACCTAACATTTCCCATCTCTCTGGCCTTCCGGAGTAGGATCACTTTATCATTGTAATTGACAAGTTTCAAAAGTAGTGGCCTGGTGTAATCGGCCGCTTGCCGGGCCCTGACAGGAAGCCGATGGGCTCTTTCAATCGCAAAAATTGGTGTGAAAGTAGTAGAGCCAAAAATTTCCCTGAACCACCCTTCTAACAATGTAACAGGGTTAGGACCTTCACTCCGTTCCGGTAGGCCTATCACTCTCACATTATTTCTGCGACTTCTATTTTCCATTTCTTAAAGCTTAGCTGCCTGTATAGCCATTTGTTCCCTCATTTCCTTAACTTCTTGCTTTAGCGTACATAAATTGTCCTCGACTGTACTTAGTCTCTTTTCTAAAGCAGTAGTCCTTTCCACAGTCTTACGCATTTCATGACTCATTGAAAGTAGTTCCTCTTGAATGCTTTTTAGCTGGTTATCAATACCAGTGATTAAATCTTTACAGGTATTGACGGCATACAATACATCCCTCAGTGTGGGTTCCCCCTCCTCCAATATGAGTTCAGCCACAGTGGCCCCTCCAGATACCACGGCAGGTTTTGTAGATACAGTCCCTGGGTTTTCTTCCCCCTGTCCCCTTAGTACTCAGTTTTAATACTAAATGGAGTGGTAGGGTTTGAAGATACCTGACCATGGCCTTGGCTCTTTCTGTCTAATGCGGGACCCGCCTGGGCTTTGGCTTGTATTGCTGCCTGCTGGTGGCTCCCCTTAACAGGTGAGAGGGAAGTTGTATGGGCGAAGCGCTCAAATTTAGATGCTGTGGCTGCTGCCGCTTGGTTCCTCTTATCCTTCTCTTTCGCAGAGCGCGTCATCTGGGCCCCATCCTGGGGTAGCTGCTCCTCATTTTTCAGACATATTGAGTTAGTTAAGACGTATTAGAGCCTGTTATTAAAGAAAAGGGGGGGATTTGAGCCTCCTATCAGGTCTCTCTGCTTTTCCCGCACTACTCCCACTATATCCAGAATCATGGGCAGTTCTGTATCCTGCGCAGCTTTCAGCTTGCATAGATTACCAAGGTCCAAAGCCCTCTTAGTGCTTAGTGCTTACTGCAAAAAGTGAAAAAATACTGTAGTTTGCGACACTAGCAGTTTTTAGCGGCTTCTAAAAATAGAAGTAGCACAGTAATATCCTCTGGTGTTGTACATCAATACCGTGGCGTTGTCAAGTAATTTTAAACTGTCCCGGGTGCAAATGTTTGTTCAAGATTTACTAACTGTCCCACAGCGGTGTATCAGCAAGCAGGGCTTTTAAGTAGCTTAGCCGGACATCAAAGGCATACATTTCCCTGTAATATGGGCTCACAACCTTTTCTCCTAAAGCAGGTAGCAGATGCATGCTTGTGTTGTAATTATAATGATGTCACTCACCGGCTAGTTTGAGCCCTCAATTATTCACACTTATTTGCCACCTGTATTCCCAGCCTCTTAGCGTCTCACCGCTGGTGTCCTCCAAGCATGCGCTCACAGTCTGCCTCTGCCCTTTCCCAGCGCCTGGCGTATGTGTTGCTCCTTAGTTTCGGTTTCGATTTTGCAAAGCCGCATGGAGATATTTCTTGGCTTCGCTCTTGTCCATCGCACTGCCAGAAAAAAGCCCGCCAGTCAATCAAAGATAGGGTGACCAACAATCATTGCTCCACACACCATACAGCGCAGATTACAGCTACTCCATCTGCGCAAGTGATCTCCGGTCCACTCTAATGCACCAGGGGGAGGGCAGAGGAGAGACATACACGTCCTCTCACATCTCATATATTGCAGCTCGCACTTTTTTATTTTTAATACATTTGCAAAGATTTCAAACAAACTTATTTCACATTGTCATTATTGGGTATTGTTTGTAGAATTTTGAGGAAAATAATGAATTTAATCCATTTTGGAATTAGGCTGTAACATAAAATGTGGAAAAGTGAAGCGCTGTGAATACTTTCCAGATGCACTGTATATATACTGTATGTGCAAACAAGATGTTATGTCACCGTTCCGTGGTGAATGTGTCTATTTAATTTTTATAACCGTAAAGAAGAAAAGACAAAGATTAGTTGCCCACTGTGCTGCTATACAGTTATGGCTGATATTATTGTTTAACAGGAATTGCAGTCAGTGACACAAGGAATACAACTCTTAGTACAGTTATATATGGATCCTCCTTGCCAATCATGGTAGTTGTAGGTTAATGCCAAAGCATGCAGTCTACGTGCCACTGCCTAGTAATTGGCCTTTCACCCTGTGAAAGGATTTAATTTGGATGTATGACACTACCACATCACAGACCTTAAATTCACTCATTTGTGGTGATAGTTGGTAAAGATACAAAAATCTGGAAAATTACCAGTATTGCATAGCCTAGATAGTGTGTATAGAAGGCATGATCAAGATTACTGAGGTTTTAGATACTTTGTCCTACAGGAGTAGGTGGCTTAAATGCATAGTCTTTGCAGTAGGTTAAGGTTTGCAGCAGAACACTACAGACAGTATTTGGCAACAAAACCCTTTATGTCTTCCTTAATAAGTTACTTGTGTTAGTTTTGGGACATCGACTCCAAAGTTTTATGGAATGTAATGACCTAGGCAATAGTAATGTGGTGTTATAGTATTCAAACTCTCCGACACAGGAGAAAAAAAAACAGCTGAAAATTTGTGCTGGAGAGGGTGCTATAAAAAAGACTGGCAGGGAGCTTGTCTATTCACAGCACAGCTCTGCCGGGGGTGCCTTTCCTCCAATCAGCTGTCACACAGTGTATGCCCAGACTCCACACCCACTGGTGGAATAGGAAGAAACATTTCTAACACGATGTGCACTTTCTAAAGAATACAGCAAGCTGAAGACAGCAGATATACATGTAAAACTTATCTAGGGAAATTTGATTCATCCCTGTGTATCTATCATCTCAGGCTGTTCATTTCACTGGGTATACGTGAAGGTTTACATCCACTTTAAGAAAGAACAAACATTTACAGATATTGAACATATCTCAACAGAATTTGCAAGGAATAAAAAATAGTAATCACTCAGAAATTCTGGAACTTTTTAATAAATAAAGTTTGCATTATACTTCTTTCTTTCTGGCACTAAAAATGTTTTTATATTGCAAATAAAGATTGCAACACAAAGAAATTACGTTTTGTTTTTTTTTTAATTATCCAATATTATCAAAGCAGCTCTTGAATTTCTTACAAAAAGGCACAGATGGGCCACTCCAGGTCATCCAAACGATGACAAGGTATTCACAAAACTAAATCCCTCTCATAACTTTACAACACTGAGCAGTAAATACAGCAGGTAAAATAAGTATTGAACATGTCACCATTTTTCTAGGTAAATATATTTCTAAAGGTGCTATTGACATGAAATTTGCACCACATGTCGGTAACAACCCATGTAATCCACACATACAAAGGAACTAAAACAAATAAGTTCAGAAATTAAGTTATGTGTAATAAAAATGTAATGACAAAAAGTATTGAACACATGAAGAAAAGGAGGTGTAAAAAGGCACGGAAAGCCAATACACCAGCTGAAATCTATCAGTAATTAGAAAGCAATCCTGTCCGTTGTTACTGCAAATTAATATCAGCTGGGTCAGCCTCAACGAATGGCCCATAAAAAGGTGTATCATTATCAAGGAGTTACACAAGAAACATCTCATGATGGGTAAAAACAAAGAGCTCTCTCAAGACCTTTGCAACCTTATTGTTCAAAACATACTGATGGCATTGGTTACAGAAGGATTTCTAAACATCTTAATGTTCCAGTGAGCACTGTTGGGACCATAATCCAGAAATGGAAAGAACATCATTTCACCATAAACCGGCCACAACCAGGTGTCCCTCGCAAGATTTCTGACAGAGGAGTGAAAAGAATTATCAGAACAGTTGTCCAAGAGCCAAGGACCACTTGTCGAAAGCTTCAGAAAGACCTAGAATTAGCAGGTACAATTGTTTCAAAGAATGCAATAAGTAATGCACTCAACCGTCTTGGTCCCTTTTCACACTCACCACGCACGACTCCATTACTGAAGAAAAAGCATGTTGAAGCTCATTTGTTTGCTGCACGACATTTAGACAAGCCTGTGAAATACTGCATACAAGGAAAGGGGGATTGTATATCTACATATACTGGGACTTTAAATGAGGTGCACGGGGGGGGGGGGGGGCACCCCCATCCCTAATCTGGATACAAAAAATAAAAGTATGGAACTTTAAGTGAGGCAGGCTATAACACAATGTAAAAGCATATCCATTTATTGACAAGGGTAAAAAGGATGTATAACAATGTACATGAAGGGTAAATGTTCAAGGCATGCAAAACAACGTGAATATCAAGTAAACTGAACTTAAAAAATAGTACATAAATAAGACCATAGTATAGGACATTGGTAACATAACATGGGAGCAAATGTACAAAATACATGCATATGATGAAGTAAAACCATGGTGTACAGAATTAAGGTGTCAATATGACCAATTGTAAATATGGGGACTGCATCCTTTGAATCTTGATGCGTTTTGTCTATAATCCGACTCATCAGGAGCGGATGCTAGAGTGTCTATAAAAAATATAAAATGGTCTAAATAAGAACCCATGTTTTGGGAAATGTATGTACAAAAAATATTAGATGGTCTACTCCACAGGCTTACATCTCATAAAGAGTTCAACCTGAGCGATACTGGTGTGCAAGAGTCGCCATGCAAGTCTCCCTGGGAGCTAAGGTGTTTGTATCCGCTGGAACACCAGGCCCACACATGAGTGCCCCCAGCATATTAGGAGTGTACATTTAGTAATGAGTATTGTGCCAATATTTGGCTACACAGAATCTGGAAAATAAATATAACATAGTATATGTAGCAAGCCAGGTAGCGCTGTTGCCAAATAGTGTGAAAGAAACACTGTCCATGAAGAGTGCATGCAAGCCCAAAGGTAGGGGTAAATGGAGAAAGTTTTGTGATAAAAGTAAGAGGTGAAACGCAGGCTTGGAAAACCTACTTAGTAATGTGCGTAAAGATCTGAAAAAAGGATAAAGAAAAGATGAAGAAAGTAAGGGTGAAAAAGAGTGAAAACAACTGTGACACCTATTACCTTCTGGTGGCAGATGCAGAGTGTGATGTGTAGTATTGTTATTATTATACAGGATTTATATAGCGCCAACAGTTTGTGCAGCACTTAACAAAATGAAGGCAGACATTATCGTTACATTACAATTTGGTACAAGAGGAATCAGAGGACCCTGCTTGTTAGAGCTTACAATCTAGGAGGGAGGGTCAATTGATACAAAAGATAATGGCTGTGGGGGATGAGCTGATGGAGAAAGTAAAACAGTGTATTAGAAGCAGTATAAGTATATTCTCTTTAAAGAGAAGGGTTTGCAGGGATCGTCTAAAGATGGATAGGTTAGGGGACAGTCGGACAGATTGGGGTAGGGAGTTCCAAAGGATGGGAGAAGCTCTAGAGAAATCCTGGAGGTGAGCATGGGAGGAGGTGACACGGGAGCTAGAGAGCAGGTCTTGAGAGGACCAAAGAGAGCCGCTTGGTTGGTATTTTGAGACTAGGTTAGTGATGTAGCTGGGGGCAGAGTTGTGGATGGCTTTGTATATTATGGTTAGTACTTTGAATTTTATTTGTTGGGGGAGTGGAAGCCAGTGCAGGGATTGGCAGAGAGGGGGTGGAGGACACTGAATGGTTGATAAGGTGGATGAGTCTTGCAGCAGCATTCATTATGGACTGAAGGGGGGATAGTGTATGTAAAGGTAATCCAATAAGGAGTGAGTTGCAGTATTCGAGGCGAGAGATAACCAGGGAGTGAATTCAAAGCTTGGTAGTGTCATTGGTTAAAAATGGGCATATTCTGGAGATGTTGCAGAGGCTAAGGCGGCATGATTTGGACAGGGATTGGATGTGGGCCTGAAAGGACAGTTCAGAGTCTAGGGTTACCCCTAGCATACTGGCATGTGGGGACGGACTGATAGGTATGCCATTGATCTTGACAGAGAAGTCAGGGGTAGGGGCATGTGAGGGAGAAAATATTATTATGAGCTCGGTTTTAGGTTCAGTTTGAAGAAGTGGTGTGACATCCAGGCTGATATGACTGTTAGTAAATCAGTGATGTGTGAGGAGACTGATGGGATGAGCTGAGGGGTAGAGAGACAGATTTGGGTGTCATCGGCATAAAAATAGTATCGGAAGCCATGGGAGGCTATCAGCTGCCCCAGGGAGGACGTGTAGATCGAGAATAGTAGAGGTCCAAGGACAGAACCTTGGGGGACTCCAACGGTAAAAAGTGTTGGGGAGGAGGAAGTGGAATTGTAAGTGACACTGAAGTTGCCTTGAGATAGGTAAGATTCAAACCAACGGAGAGCACAGCCATGGATACCAAGCAAATTTTTTGAGGAGGAGGGGGTGATCAACTGCATCATAGGCAGCGGAGAGGTCCAAGAGTAAGAGTACGTAACAATGACCGTTGGTTTTAGTTTTAGTTAGTAAGTCGTTTGTGAGTTTTAGGAGAGCAGTTTCTGTGGAGTGCTGTGGACGAAATCCAGACTGAAGGGGATCAAGAAGGTTATTCTCAATGAGGTGGTCGCTCAGTCGGTTGTAGACTAAACGTTCAAGGATTTTGGAGGCAAAAGGGAGTAAGGAGATAGGTCTAATGCCCTGTACACACGACTGGTTTTGCTGTTGGAATAAATTCTGAAGGTTTTTCCGACGGAGTTCTGACGGAATTCCGCTGAAGCTGCCTTACATACTAGAAGTTCAAGAGCCAGTAGCCAATAGCTTCTGTCTCGTACTTGCTTCAGAACATGTGTCGATTTTGGTGCATCGGAACAGCATACAGACGAGCCATTTTTCCGATAGTAATTTGTTCCGTCGGAGAAGTATAGAACATGTTTATCTAAGTCCATCTGAATTTTCGACAGAAAAAGTCCGATGGGGCATACAGACAGTCAGAATATACGATAAAAAGCTCCCATCGGACTCTTTCTGTAAGAAATTCCGCTCGTGTGTACGTGGCATTAGGTTGAGATTGGTGGGGCCCAGTGAGGCCTTTTCTGGTATGGGAGTGACTATTGCATGTTTCAGAGAGTTGGGGAAGATGCCAGTAGAGAGGGAGAGGTTGAAGATATGAGTTAAATGGTGTAGGATAGCGTCAGAGGGTGACCATAGTATTTGAGAAGGAATAGGGTCCAGCGGGCAGGAGGTTAGGTGGGCGTTAGAAAAAAGTTTATTGACTTCCTCTGTAGTAGCTGGGTTTAACAAAATTATTGATTGTACAGAAAGACAAAGAGTGTAAAGTGAGGGAGATATCTGTAAAGTGGAGCTCTCGAGAGGAATTGTCTCCATCTTATTTTTGAAGTGATTAGCAATCTCCTGGGCAGTGAGTAAGTTAGTGGGTGGGGGTAATGGAGGATGAAGTAGAGTGGTAAAGGTAGAAAAGAGTTGACGGGGACTGCGTGAGCGGGTGTTAATAAGAGTGATTAATGGAGGATGAAGTAGAGCGGTAAAGGTAGAAAAGAGTTGACAGGGACTGCATGAGAGGGTGTTAATGAGAGTGATAAAGTAGGTCAGTTTGGCAGTGGGGAGCCAGGAATGGTATTTTTGGACGGCAGATTTATATTGGCTGAAATCTTGCTGCAACTTAGTCTTACTCCACAGATGCTCAAGAGCACGGCTCTGTTTTTTGAGGCTTTTGGTATTGTCTGTCTACCAGGGTTGTAGAGGTCGAGGCCTGATTCTGTGCAAAGTGAGGGGGGCCAAGTTACCCAGGGTGGATGACAATGACAACAACTGTTGTAGATAGAAGTGGCCAGGTTGGGGCAGGACAAGGATGAGATTTTGTCATAGAGACAATCTGTAGCAGAAAAAAAGAAGAGAAGGATTAAGAATGCGAAGGTTTCTAGGGATAATTGTTTGGTAGTTGGAAGGCAAGGAGGAGGAAGATAAGGAGAGAGAGAAACTTATAGGGTGGTGATCAGAGAGAGGAAAAGGAATGGTGGAGAGGTTGCGTGGAGTGCATAGGTAGGAGAATATGTAGGTCAAACAGTGCAACTTGGGTGGGCCAGATATATAGAGCGGATCCCCACCAATGTCCGCTGGCGTTAGGTGCCAAAACATATCCCACCATATGCATCAGCCAAGATGGAAAAGCCGCAGAGACTAAGCGGCGCCCAAGAAGGACGTCACTAGTACGGCATGTGCGTGGCACCGATGCACAGGCGACCACACGCCCCCAATCACCCAATGTAAATTGTTATACATTCTTTTTACCTTTGTCAATAAATGCATATACTTATAGCCTGCCTCACTCAAAGTCCCATACTTTTATTTTTGTAGCCTGTGAAATACTGGAAGAATATAGTATAGTCAGATGAGACCAAAATTTATCTCTTTGGATGCTATAATACACACCATGTTTGGAGGTCAAATGGCACTGCATATCACCCCAAAAACACCCCCATACCAACAGTGAAGTTTGGAAGTGGCAACATCATGGTTTGGAGCTATGTTTCAGCATACGGTACTGGAAAACTTCATATCGTTGAAGGAAGGATGAATGGAAAAATGTACCAAGACATTCTTGATAAAAATCTGCTGCCATCTACCAGGATGGTAAAGATGAAACAAGGGTGAACATTTCAGCAAGACAATGATCCCAAACACAAAGCCAAGGAAACTCTCAATTGGTTTCAAAGAAAGTAAATAAGGCTGCTAGAATAGCCCAGCCAATCACCTGACTTGAATCCAATAGAAAATCTATGGAAAGAACTAAAATCAGAGTTTATAGAAGAGGCCCACGGAACCATCAAAATTTGAAGACTCTTTGTGTGGAAGAATGGGCCAAAATCACACCCGAGCAATGCATGCGACTAGTTTCTCCATACAGGAGGCGTCTTGAAGCTTCCATTACCAACAACCAGGGCTTTTTTTCAGGGGGAACTTGGTGGAACTCAGTTCCACCACCTCTGGCTCAGACCCTTTGGTGCCTGCTCACCACAATCACTTGTAATTACAGAAGTCTGGTTTCTGTGTTTACAAGTGACAGCTTGTATGTAATGCAATGTAATGCAATCCTGGTATTTAATGCCCCTTTAAGACCCTCCTACTGTTTTCGTGAAATTTGACTGAACACACCCACTATTTGATGTGATTTGGAGGGTGTGTATAGGGGGAGGGGTTTTGTGGGGTCGTGGTTAAGTTCCAGCACCTACTGTTTGAGAAAAAAAAGCCCTGCCAACAACGGATTTTGTACAAAGTATTAAATACGTTTCAGTTAGCATGTTCAATACTTTCTCTCTGTGTCATTCCATTTTATTACACATAACTTAATTTCTGAACTTATTTGTTTTGGATTCTTTGTATGTATAGCTTGCATGGGTTGTTACCGATGTGGTGAAAAATGTCAATAGCAACTTTAAAATATATTTACCTAGAAAAATGGTGACGTGGTGTCTCCCTATACTGTGTGCATCAATAGAATCACACAGCCCAGAGCTTAGAAAGGAAAGGCACTCCCCCTCCTACTCTTCCATCCCTTCTCCAAGCTAACAGACAAGCTATAGACTGCATTGTACACTATTAATGCTTTCCTGTGAAGACCAAATGTGCAGGGAAGCACGACTGAGAGATCAGGTACCAGAAGCATTGAATGTTGATGGGATAAGAATTGTAACAGTTTACAGGGGAATGTTCATTTTGTTGTGTTTATTGTGTTAAGCTAAAAAACTCTGAGGGTTTAACACCTTCCTGTCCGGCCTATAGCAGATTGACGGCCGGGCGGGGGCTTTGCTGTTCTGACTGGATGTCATATGACGTCCTTCAAATCGCGTCGCACGTGCGAGCCCATCAGTGGTGAGCTGTGTCCTTTGGACACAGTGCAACATCGATCAGGGTAAAGAGCCGATGATGTAGGCTCTTTACCATGTGATCAGTTGTGTCCAAATACAACTGATTACATGTAAACAAATCCTGGTTATCGGCATTTCCTTTCCTGTTACGTACAGTTACAGGGGACATTTACACTGATAATCAGGGGGCTGGTCATCAATGCCCTGATTATCAGTGCAGCCCCATCATTGCCCTGATTATCAGTGCTGCTTATCAGTAAAGGTCGACCGATATATCAGCCGATATTTGGCGTTTTTTAATTAATCAGCATCGGCCGATTGTGCTGATAAAAAAGGTCGATCATAACTTCAGCGCGACTTGCAAATGACTTCCATAATAGAAGTCAATGCAAGTTGCCTGAAGTCTTCTGTGGAGCGACTTCTCTCCTCTCTGAGCAGCCTGCCAAGTCTGTGAAAAGAAGCTAAAGAGATACAATGTTTATACTTATCAATGGACTGAACTGCTATGTAGGAGTTCTCAGTTTACCATTTAAAGACTAAATCTTTTATGACACTTGTTTCTTACAAGTAAAAATCCTGTATTTTCTGCTAGAAAATCACTTAGAACCCCCAAAAGTTATATATATATTTTTTTTTAGCAGAGACCCTAGGGAATAAAATAGAGGTTGTTGCAATATTTTATGTCACACGCAATTTTTTTGGAAAAAATACACTAATGAATTTAAAAAGAAAACTAAAACAGTAAAATCAGCCCATTTTTTTTTCATCCAAAAGTTTTGATTACCTGTTTTTGTGTATTTAATATTTAAGATATTTTTTTTTATCTAAATTATACAAGTGAACTGATTGGAGGTTTGTTTTGTTTAATAAATGTTTAAATGTAAGACATTTTCTGTATCACTTATTACTTAAGGCTGCTTTCACACTGGAACGGGCAGGCGTTGACGGTAAAACACTGCTAGTTTTAGCGGCGCTTTACGTCATTTTAGCAGCGCTATTCGGCTGCTAGCGGGGCACTTATAACCCAGCTAGCTGCCGAGGAAGGGGTTAAATGTGCCCGTGAAGCGCCGCTGCCGAAGCGCTTTGCAGGCGCTTCGGCAGCGGTGCCCATTCATTTCAATGGGCAGGAGTGGTGGAGGAGCGGTATACACCGCTCCAAAGATGCTGCTTGCAGGGCTTTTTTTTAACATCCTGCCAGCGCATCGCCTCAGTGTGAAAGCACTCGGGCTCGCACACTGAGACTGCAGGGGAGCCGTTTTGCAGGCACTTTACAGGCGCTATTTTTAGCCCAAAAGTGCCTGAAAAACGCCCCAGTGTGAAAGGGGTCTAACTGTTAGATTTTATGAGATAAAGGGAAAAAAAAAAATTGGCCTAACATATCGGCCCAAAAAAATCGGCATCATATATCGGCCATCGGCCGCCGCAGTTTCTTAATATCAGCATCGGGCAGAGAAAAACCTATATCGGTCCACCTCTTCTTATCAGTGCCCATCAATGCAGCCTATCAATTGCCCATTCGTGCAGCCTATCATTGCAGCCTGTCAGTGACCATTAGAGCAGCCTCATCAGCGCACATCAGTGAAGAAGAAAAACGACTTATTTGCAAAATTGTATAGCAGAAATGAAGAAAGGGTTTTTTTTTTTTCAAAATTTTCAGTCTTTTTTCATTTGTTTAGCAAAAAATAAAAAACCCAGTGGTGATTAAATACCGCCAAAAGAAAGCTCTATTTGTCTCAAAAGAAAGATAAAAACTTAATTTGGGTACAGTGTTGCATGACTGCGCAATTGTCATTTAACCACTTAAGGACTGGAAGATTTTCCCCCTTAATGACCAGGCCATTTTTTGCGATACGGCACCGCGTCGCTTTAACTGACAATTCCACGGTCGTGCGACACTGTACCCAAACAAAATTGGTGTTCTTTTTTTCTCACAAATAGAGCTTTCTTTTGGTGGTATTTGATCACCTCTGCAGTTTTTATTTTTTGCGCTATAAACAAAAAAAGACCAACAATTTTGAATAAAAAATGATTTTTTACTCTTGCTATAATACATATATAAAAAAAATGTAAAAAAAAATACCTGTAATTTCTTTCTCAGTTTAGGCTAATATGTATTCTTCTACATAAATGTGCAACGTGCAAAAATCGCACATTGCACTTTGCTATTACCACCGATTATTGTGGAATATCACACTGCACCTATTGGGTATAGAAGTGCTCTATATTGATTGTACTTATTCTTCTACATATTTTTGGAAAAAAAGAATCCCAATTAGCGTATATTGATTGGTTTGCGCAAAAGCGCAAAAGTTATCGTGTCTACAAAATAGGGGATAGATTTAAGGCATTTGTATTATTTTTTTTTTTTACTAGTAATGGCGGTGAAAGACGATTTTTAGCAGAACTGCGACATTGCGGCGGAAAAATTTGACACTTTTGACACTTTTTTGGGACTAGTGACATTTATACAGCACTCGGTGCTATAAAAATGCACTGATTACTGTATAAATGCAACTGGCAGGGAAGGGGTTAACACCAGGGGCGATCAAAGTGTTAAATGTTCCATAGGGACATGTTTCAAATGGGGGGGGGGGGGGGCTGACAGGGAGTAGAGAGAGATCGCTGTTCCTAATCACTAGGAACAGACAATCTCACTCTACTCCCCTGAAAAAACGGGGATTTGTTTGTTTACACTGGCAGATCCCCATTCTGCCTCTCTGTTTAGCAATCGTGGGTGGCCGGCGGACATAGAGTCTGCCGGACCCACTGATTGGCTCCCCCGCTAGCGAATGGGCATGCGCGCGCACCCACAGATCGCTGACCGATGTACAATGATGGCAATTCGCACAGGAGAGCCAACCTGCCGCAGTACAACTGCGGCAGCTGGTCGATAAGTAGTTAAAGTGCAACAGCGCTGAAAGCTGAAAATTGGCCTGGGCAGGAAGGGGATGAAATGCCCAGTATTAAAGTGGTTAATACTATTTTAAACATTTTATCTACCACAGTAAAGCATGTAACTGTTTGTTGGTCACTTGGTTCACATATCATAACAGAGATATGGTGAAGGAAAAAGCAAATGATGCTGCCAAGCTCTGCATTAACAAGAATGTAATGCTTATCCTTTTCAGAACAGTGCTTGTGTTAGAAAAACATGTGTTTTATATCCAAAGCGTTGTGGGTGGTCCGGGGTGGCAGAGAGCTGATTATCATTTGATAGCTTAATTTAGGAGAGATGTCAGGAAATTTGTGTGACAAGCATAGACCTTTTTCTTTTTCTTTTTTTTAAGCTGACGAATTGGTTTCTTGCAATTTAGTGAGGAGTTGGCTTATTTGTGTTGTCAGTATTTCCTAATGTCTATGATTAAAGCATTTACTAATTATAACAAATTTTTGTTTCTCTCTTTTGGTTTTAACACATAATTTTTATGGGAAACTTGAATGGCTTGGAGTGATTTTTTTTTTTTTTTTTTACCATTTATATGTTTTTAAACAAATGTTTTTCTCTGTATATACACAATTTGTTTTAGACATAACCATTATTACTTGACAAAAAAAGTTCAGAGAGCACTACAGGTTATGTAAAGAGCTAGCACAGTGGAAGTTATCTCCTTTCCACCAGTCTGCCTCTCACTGAAACCTTTAGATTGAGGCATTTGGAGGGAAGGCATGAGTTACTGCTCTAAGCTACTGAGCTTGGTAAACAATAGGCTTTTTACAAAAAAGAGCAAAAAAGAATACATATAAAAAGGAGTACAACCTGCTAGTTCAACATATGAATATGCAATGTTTTTCATGATTCAAGATTTTCATTATGCAATGTTTTTCATGATTCAAGATTTTTCTGATCTCTTTTGCAGTGAAAATGTTAATAAGAAATATTCTACCTAGAGGTAGCAACTCCACATTTTTTAAAGCTGACCTCCAGGAACAGAGCTAAATTCTCAATTGAGATATACACATATGAGCTGTCCTTTTTGTCAAAGCATTTCAATTTCTGTTTAGCACACTGTGGGGTATCTACACCTCTGCCAAACAACAATGTCAGGAAGGTGACACTTTGTCTGTTGGAGTTAAGGTATACAGGACTACAGTGCTGTCACTTTCAGGCCCCAAGCCTGCTGATTGGACAATATGGGAGCAGCAACACTGAAATGTAATTAACCGTGCTCTCTCCTCCCATTATTATACTATATTGTCAAAAGTATTGGGACACGTGCCTTTACATGAACATGTACTGGTCCAAATCATTTGGTGGAGGGGGTATTATGGTGTGGGGTTGTTTTTTCAGGGTTTGGGCTTGGCCCCTTAGTTCCAGTGAAGGGAACTCTTTAGGCATCAGCATACATTTTGGACAATTTTATGCTCCCAACTTTGTGGGAACAGTTTGGGGATGGCCCCTTCCTGTTTCAACATGACTGCGCACTAGTGCACAAAGCAAGGTCCATAAAGACATGGATGAGCAAGTTTGGGGTGGAGGAACTTGACTGGACTGACCTCAACCCGATAGAACATCTTTGGGATGTATTAGAGTGGAGACTGCGAGTCAGGCCTTCTCGTCCAGCTTCAATGAATGACCTCACAAATGCGCTTTTGGAAGAATGGTCAAACATTCCCATAGGCACACTCCTAAACTTTGTGCACAGCCTTCCCAGAAGAGTCGACGCTGTTATATCTGTAAAAGGATGGGCCAATTCAATATTGCACCTTACAGACTAATGCCCCGTACACACGGTCGGACTTTGTTCTGACATTCCAACAACAAAATCCTAGGATTTTTTCCGACGGATGTTGGCTCAAACTTGTCTTGCATACACACAGTCACACAAAGTTGTCGGAAAATCCGATCATTCTGAACGCGGTGACGTAAAACACGTACGTCGGGACTATAAACGGGGCAGTGGCCAATAGCTTTCATCTCTTTATTTATTCTGAGCATGCGTGGCACTTTGTCTGTCGGATTTGTGTACACACGATCGGAATTTCCGACAACGGATTTTGTTGTCGGAAAATTTTATATCCTGCTCTCAAACTTTGTGTGTCGGAAAATCCGATGGAAAATGTCCGATGGAGCCCACGCACGGTCGGAATTTCCGACAACACGCTCCGATCGGACATTTTCCATCAGAAAATCAGACCGTGTGTACGGGGCATTAGACTGGGATGCCATCAGTGGCGGCCACTCATGCAGGGTGCAAGGGTGCCGCCCCCCTAATCCATGCGCCCGGCCCCTAATCTATATGCAGGGTGCCGGACGCATGGATTCCAAAAAGGGTAGGCTCGGGGCGCAGAGCTGTTTGGCTGGCTGGGGAGGCCGAGGACCGCCCCCCCCCAGGAAAATTGAGCACCAGCCGCCACTGGATGCCATTAAAGTTCATGTGTGTGTAAAGGCAGGTGTCCCAGTACTTTTGACAATATAGTGTATGTTCCTGCCCAATTAGCTACAAACAGCTACATTACAGCTACTGTGAGTAGAAACAAAGGAGAGTAATGGCAGAAAAAAGACCAAGCGGTCTGTAATGAAACGTCCCACACGCCGCTTGACTGCTTTCTTCATTTACCACTTCCTCCCAGTCTGAATATAGATATCAGATATTCAAACCACTGACAACCAGTAAACAAGGCAATACTCGCTTGGTTGTTGAACATTGACTTGAATCCAAAGTAACATTACTTCAAGGTCCCCAGGCATACACCTCGCAAAGAGCATTGTTCCCTTAAAATCCAGGGCAAGAGGCTGGCATTCAGTCCTCTCCAAAAGCCTCTGTCCCAGCTAGGTCTGTCACATTTCTCCCCCATCAAAAGTCAACTAACAAGGTCCCAGACCTCCACCTGGTCTGGACATGCGTTAGTCAGGCAGAGTGAACTCACATAGTCAGTCCGCATGATCTCCAATCTTGGCTGCAAGGAATAGCTGACATCAGTAGGTGTGGGGCAAAGGTCATTGACTCTCTGTCTAGCTGCCAGAGCTTCAGCTGGGTGGTTTTTACCATTGCAGGGTTCGGTCTGCTGCTGGGCAGAGGGGCCGATCGCCCCAGCTTCTTGAAGCTGTAGAGACACTGTAGGTGCTAGGCAGAGGCCAGCGGTGCTCTGCCCTGTTGCCAGTGATTCAGCTGGGAGTAGAAGCTTTACTACATCAGCTTGTCGCTGGAGAGCAGGGCCGGCTCCCTGGAATTCCACAGTTGTTGCTGGTGCTGGGTAGAGGTTGGTAGCACTCTGCCCTTTTGCCAGCACTTCTGCTGGGGACTCCACATCCTCCGCTCTGGCTAACCGTTGGGGCAGGAGGCTGGTTTCCTCCACTCCCAAACTGTGTAGCTGCCATTTGGGAGGTGAGCGGGTTGCTTCCTCTTCCATTTCCTCATCTGGCTGCTGGGAAGTGACCACCACCTTCTCACCCTGAGCTTCCGGGACTGCCACAGATGTGAGGCAGAGGTCTTGGACCCTCTGTCCAGTGGCCAGAGCTTCAGCTGGCGACGTTCCTTGTAACTCCACAGATACTGCTGTTGATGCTGGGAAAAGCTCAGTGAAGTTTGGTCCTGATACCAGCTCTTTTGCTGGAAGCTCACCGGGTTGTTATTCATCAGCAGAAAAGTCTATAAAATCCCCTGTCTCTGCAACTGGGGATAGAGGTTCACCATCTCCTGTCCGTGGAACCCAGAAGATGCTATCGGTGCTGGGCAGAGGTTAGCAGAGCTCTGCCCTGTTGTCAGCACTTCAGCTTTGAAGATGGCAATCTCCAGATTTTCCACTGCCGATTCTCTGGCATGCTACTGGACAGGCACATTCCTCCATCCAACTTTGTCTTGTGCAGAAAAAGGTTCGCCAAGGTCAGTCAGCACTTGCTGCATCCACCATAAGACCTCCTCATCCATAGCTCCAGTAGCAGGTTGGGAAAGCACACTGTTACTATGCCACATTGCCAACTCTTCAGCCAGGATTTCAGAGCTGTCTGCTGTTATTTTCTGCTAGTCCCAGGTAAAGGGAGCCCAGCCCTGGTGCTGAACAGAGTCTAGCAGCCGTCTGTAGCTCCCATTCCTGAATGGTCAGAAACTCTATATCTTCCAGTGCCCAGTGCACTTCTGAGACGTTCAGTAGCTCTTCTCAGAAATCCATGATTTCGTCCCACCACCACTCCAAATCACTCCCAAAGTTAGGGTCCCCTATCAGCTTCACATACAACAGTCCCAGGCTGCCATAGTCAAAGCCTTCTGTTGGGCTGTCATCCGCTATCCAAGGGCATGCTTGGGATATATGCCACCGGAGGGCTCTGTAGCTCTCATCCAGCCGCATCTCTGCCCAGGCCAGCCTGCTTAATTTAGCTATCTGCTCCTTGTGCGGTTTTTCTCCCACCCTGGTGGTGCTGCTCACGGGCTAGTTTTTCCTTCCAGAGTTCACAGTGGATAGAATCATACCATCCCAGTAGGACCTGCATGCTGTATCTGCATCTCTCGCAACCTCCTTCCGAATTCCTCTTCCATGGCGGCTGGTATCTGTACCTCTCCTCTCCTGCTATCTGGACCTTGGCTCCGGGTGGAGGCTTGGTTGTCCCAGACCGCAGGAAGTGTCCCACTGCTTGCCACCAATGTAACGAAACGTCCCACGCGCAGCTTGAGTGCTTTTGTCGTATACTGCTTCCTCCCAGTCTGAATATAGATATCAGATATTCCAACCAGTAAACAAGACAATACTGGTTTGGTTGCTGAACATGGACTTGAATCCAAAGTAACATTACTTCAAGATCCCCAGCCTTACACCTTGCAAAGAGTATTGTTCCCTTAAAATCCAGAGGAGGATTTCAAGAGGCTAGCGCTCAGTCCTCTCCAAAAGCCTCTGTCCCGGCTAGGTCTGTTGCATGGTCCATCAAGTCTGCCCCGTATTTATTTATTTATATGTTTTTACTTTTTTCTCTGAGTATAGAACTATGGTTGTCCCAAGCATGTTGGAATCCACTTACTGTGATTGACTCACTACCTCTGCTGGGAGTCTAATCCAAGCATCAACTGCACAGTAGGAAGTCTATTCAAAGATCAACTACTCTTATGATAAAATAATACTAGAGCTGCCCCTCCCTTTCCTAGCCTGAAAGCTATGAAATTACAGGAAGCTGATATCAAGATTCAGATACTTTTGCTAGGTGTATGTGTTTTTAACATGATAGATAACTTCATAAAATTTTGTTTTTATATTTGCCTGAAGTTTATTAACATACTTTTTATTTTATTTTTTCTAGATTTAATAATATGCACTTACTATATATATTTATTTGCACAGTACCCTGTGGAATTTTATAGAACACAATAACCTCATGCCCCCTCCTTCCCTGCTTCCCTTTTTCTCATGTTTTTCACCACAGATTGTCTAAATGTCTACTGTATTAGATCAAGAACTGAGAGTTTTCAAACACCAATATACAGTAATTATAATGTTATTGGCATATGTCCATGTGGCATGTTCAAGCAGTACTAATCTGTGCATTTGGAGTAGTTCATTATTGCCTGTTTTGTTTTTCTAAGCATACTGGTAATAATGGGGTGCCAAGTTTAACAAGTATCCATGTTTTTTTTTTTTAAATCAAAAACAACGTTTATTGAGCATAAAAAATAAAGGTATACAAACATACGGGTAATTGGTGCAACTGGCACCACAATGTCGAATTAATCCAGTTGACAAATTTGTGAGAACATGTCATAGGCATATAAGTACTCTACAAGTCGAGAAAAGCATATGAGTGCTAGGATCTTTTACAGAGAACGGGGGAGAATTACATAAAAAAGGCACAAGTATTTAACCCATAAGTGTGCAATTAGGTCTCCCTATCACAAGTAGAAGCGTCATCTAGCCATCTGTCCCAGATTTTGTAGTATTTGTCAGGGCAACCCCTGTGGGCGTAGAGTAGTTTTTTGTAAGGGAGGGTGGTGTTGACAGCCCTAATCCACTTTTGTAGTGTAGGTGGGGGACCCCTCATCCATGTCCTGGCGATTAGCAATCTAGCAAGGAATAGAGTTTCCTGCAGGAGGATATTCAAGTATTTCTCGCTTTCAGGGAGTGAGAGGAGTCCCAACACGCACTGCCGGGGGCAGAGGGATAGCGGAGAGCCCATTCGGTCATGGAGAAACTGGACCACCTGGGTCCAGAACCCCTGTACTGACGGGCAGGCCCAGATTATATGAAAAAATGAAGCATTGGGGTGATTGCAGCTAGGGCAATTGGGGTTGTGGCCAGGTTTGTATTTGGAGATTCGATAGGGCTTCAAGTAGGACCTATGGAGCATGTAAAGGTTGGTGAGGCGATCGGACAATTTGGGAGACACGGTTTTACAGTTGGCGAGAGCCTCTTTCCAGTCTTCGTCTGATATTGCACCTAAGTCCGGTTCCCAGCGGGATCTCAACTGTTGGGCGGTGGAGACCGCTGCGGGGGGTAATGAGGTATGTGTATAAGAGGGATATTAGTTTTTGATGGTCTTCACCCAGAACTATGTCCACCAGCAGTGGGACCTCGAGGCGCGGGACAGAGCCCCCGAGCTGTGTGCAGAGTGCGTGTCTAAGTTGGAAAAAGCGGAATAACATGTGATTAGGTAGGTCAAAATTATCCTTGAGGGCCTGAAAAGATTTTTCCGATCCACCCGATATCACCTGTGACAAATATATAATACTCTTATCAACCCATAGTCCGTGGTCAGGAACAGATTGTAGTTCGGGCATATGTGGGTTGAGCCAGAGGGGAGTGTGTGAGTGGAGGGAGGGTGCCTCACCAATACGCATTGCGAGTTGCCAGATCTTGCAGTGGTGATATAACATTTGTGTCTTGTCATCATTTCGAATTGAGTTACAGGGACCGCAAAATAAGATCTGGAAGGGGTGAAACAATGGGTCTGGGGCTTGAGAGCAAACTAGTGTGGAGTATCTTTCTTTGTCAGAGTGATTGAAATGAAAAAAGTGGGAAATTTGGGATGCTACATAATATAAAAAGAGATCAGGGAGTGCAGTACCGCCCAGCTCGGTCGGGCATTTCAAAACTCGCCAGGGCAATTTGTGACGGGAGGATCCCCAAATAAATGTGTTAATAATGGATTCCATGGATTTGAATATACGTGGGGGGAGGTATAGTGGGGCCTGCCAGAAGATGTATAAGAGTTTAGGGAGGAGGATCATTTTTACTAAATTTATACGACCCATTACACCTAGGGGTAGACGGGACCATATTTGTGTTTTAGACTTTAAGATGGGGAATAGGGGTTCTACATTAAGAGTGATATAGTCACGAAGGGATCTGGAAACAAGCACCCCTAGATATTTGATGTTATTAGTTCTAACTAAAGGGAGTGCGTCTTGATCAGCCGTTGGGGCGCCTAGATGTAATGGGAGGATGTGGGATTTGGTCCAGTTGATTTGGAGTCCTGAGAATTCTCCAAAGGCTGTGATAGTTTGAAGGGCTGCTTGGAGTGAAGGACCGGCATCAGCAAGGTAAAAGAGCATGTCGTCTGCGTAGAGGCTGATAACCTCCGTCAGTTGGCTGCGTCTAAGGCCCTTAATGCCAGGGTCGTTTCTTAGGGCTATGGCCAAGGGTTCTACGGCCAGAGCGTACAGTAGGGGTGATATGGGGCATCCCTGGCGCGTGCCACGGGAGAGTTGAAAGGGGCGGGAGACTCTACCATTAACCTGTATGCGAGCCGTGGGGGCCTGGTATAGAAGTTGAAGCCACTTTACAAATTTCGGGCCAAAGCCAAATCTATGTAGGCATTCCCAGAGGTAACTCCACTCCACGGAGTCGAACGCCTTAGCGGCGTCTAGGCTAACTACTACTCTGGAGCCAATTTCCATGTGTTAGGATTGGAGGTTCATGTGAAGTTGCCTAAGGTTAAAGGCCGTGTTTTTATTGGGCATAAATCCCATCTGATTGGGATGTATTAGACTAAGGATGACTTTGTTGAGGCAGAGGGCAAGAATTTTGGCCAGAATTTTAACGTCTAATTGGAGTAGGGATATAGGCCTATATGATTCAGGTAGTAGGGGGTCTTTGCCTGGCTTGGGTATGAGAACGATGAGGGCCTCACCCATGGATGATGGGAGAATATTGGAGTCAAATATGTGTGAGTACAACTTATTTAATTTGGGGACTAATATTTCACTAAAGCGGTTATAGAATTCGAGAGGTAGACCGTCCGAGCCAGGCGTTTTAGATGCAGGGAGGTGTGTCAGGGCCTCTATTATACAGTCAGTGGTGATAGGTGCTTCAAGCTGGGTGACCTGGGAAGGGGAGAGCGTTGGGAAGTCAATGTCACATAGAAATACTGAGAGTTCATCATGGGTGTGGTGGGCGGTGGAGGAATACAGATCTGAATAGAAAACCCTGAACTCCTCGACCACCTGGTCTGGGTCTGTCACCATGGTCCCTGTCTTTGATCGGAGAGAAACCACCACTGGGGGTTTGTGGTCTAGATGTGCCATAAAGGCTAGGAGCTTGCCAGCTCGTTCGCCATGTTCGTATATGCGTTGTTTACTGAAGAAGATGCCCTGCTTGGCTTTTTGGAGATGTAGTTGGTCTGTGAGTCTAACCTGTAAGCGTAGAAGAGAGGCGTTTGCAGGTGTCGGGTCTTTTTGGAAGGTCTGTTCTAAGGTGTCTAGATGTTCTTCCGCTTGGCTTAGTAGATGTCTGGAGGTTGCTTTATGTCTATTAATGCGTGTGGATATGATCATGCGGGCGTGCAATTTAAATGCCTCCCAGACAGATCTGAATAGGGTGGAGCCGTCGTTTGAGCGGAAGAAATGGTCCAGTTCAGATTGGACAGTATCCAGATCTGTTAGGACTTTGAGCCAAAACGGGTTTAGCCTCCAGATACGAACCGCAGGTGGGTTTGGCAAGCGCAATTTGATCCAATATGGGGAGTGGTCCGACAATATTCTAGTGTCAAATCCCACATCAATGAGGTGGGGGAGGAGGGAGGGGGTAAGAAAAATATAATCTAATCGTGACATGGCTGCGCGTGAGGGGGTGAAGCAAGAGAAGTGTATTTGTTATGGATGTTTGTGCCTCCACGTATCAGTAAGACTAAATTCCGTTCAGGGACTGATAGGACAACCGAGCTTATTCTGTCCAGACTGGGGGCAACAACCATGTTAAAGTCCCCAGCCCAGACAGCCGGCACCGAGGGGTGTTGTGCCATAAAATCAACCCCAGTCTGTAATGCATCAAATGTGAATGGCGGGGGAACATAAAATGCAAGAATGAGCATCTCTAGGCCCCCAACGGAGGCATGTAGAAACAATGAACGCCCCTGGGGATCCGACCTCACTGTGTGAAGTTGAAAGCGTACAGTTTTAGATATAAGAATTGCAACCCCGCGAGAGTTAGTGGTGTGGGGGGCCTGATACAGCCATCCCACCCAGGGTTTTTTGAGGCTCATCTGCTTCTGTCCTGCCAGATGGGTCTCAACAAGAATATAAATGTCTGCCCGTTGGGATTTGAGGTGGGAAAGGACCGCCAAATGTTTGGCCCTCTCACCCAGGCCTCGGACATTCCAAGTAATTATTTTTAGTGAGGCCATAATGCATAGGTTATAATTAGTACATGTAGTCGGACACCCAGGGGGTAGCAGGCAACATTAAACATTACAAATAACCCACGATGCGTTCTATTGAAGTGAACCTGTCTGCTGGGTATCCAGGAGGCTGAGAGACCACTTGTATGGTGTTGAGCCAACAATTGGAGCGTCTGATATGTGCAGAAGCGGCATACATTTGGGGGTAACCCAGCAGACACGAACGGACATGTTGTCATACACAGATATATCATCAATAATACAAGTGTGGTAGAGTGCACCTGATGTGCCAACTTGGATTCAAAAGCAACGGGGAAAAAAAAAAAATAAAACAATGCATGAAAAATAAGATAAAACAAACGTACTGCTAAAACACTGGACCGACTTGGCAGATTTAACACTCCACCATACACTAAAAGTGAGAGGGCAGAGGCCGGCCAGGGAAACAATGGCATGTGGCTGTGAAACATATACAGCGTAAATGCTGCTGCTTTAGAACGACCAACAAGGTCTGGGGGGCGAACAAGCTGGACAGTGCACAGCTGTGCAGGGGGAGCGACCAGTCTCAGGGGGTATGATTGCAGGTGAGCCGCTCGAGGCATCTAGGGTAGGTCAGTTAGCGAGGGGGGATAAAACAGGGCCCTTGAGGCTCGGGTACAGTTAGTGCAGTGAGGAAACTGGGCCTCAGCAAAAGGAGCCAAAGTTAGGTGGAGGGGCAGTTAGGGTGATGAATACAGTATGTAGTCAACTCACGGTGCCGAGGCCTGTTGGGGGGATGCGGGCTGTGTGATGCTGATGGTCAGTCCGGTTCAAGTAGATGTAGTCATCCGGGCAGAACATAAGACGTGCGGTTAGACGCGGACCGGACCAGCCACGTCAAGTTGTTCTAGCCATGTAAGAACCGCCTGGGGATCCTCAAAGAAGTTCGCCTTGCCTTCGTGCACCACGCGGAGACGGGCCGGAAAGAGCCCTGCGTACGGCACCCGAAGTAGCCGCTTCGCTTCGGAGAATCTCGCCCTCCTCTTCTGCACCTTGCCCGAAAAATCCGGAAAGACCGCCACCGTCACATTCCCGACTGGAATGTTTCCTCTCTCCCGGGTAAGACGTAGAATGGTGTCACGATCACGGTAATTCAGGAGCTTGGCAATGAAAGTCCGTGGAGGAGCTCCAGCGGGCGGAGGCTTTGCTGCCAGGCGATGTGCGCGTTCCACTACAAATGTGGAAGAGAAGGCCTCTCTTCCAAATGACTTGATGAGTAAATTCTCCAGGTATGTAGGAGGGTCAGCTCCCTCAGATCTCTCGGGGAGACCTACGAAACGGAGATTGCATCTGCGGAGACGGTTCTCCATGTCGTCCTGCTTAGAGAGGACAACATTTAGCTGGTGCTGTAATTGCTCAGTGGTAATTTGGAGTGGATGCATGTCGTCTTCCACCTGGCCGATGCGGCGCTCCGTCTCCGACACCCGGTCTTGTAGTTTGTGGATGTCTTGGCGAATTAAGGAGATGTCTACCTTCACCTCCTCTATCCTGGAGGTGAGGGTGGATTGGCATAAAGCGATGGCCTCGAGGACTTTGGTAGTGTCCCTGGATGATTGATCTTCCTCTTCAGGGAGGGCCTCGGCGCCATCTTCCTCTCCCGGGTCCCGCTCCTCGTGGCGATATTTGTCAAGTTTGGCTATGGCGCCGGATCTTTTGGGAGGCGACATGGTTGCTCGGGGTCAGGACGGTAGTCTGGTGCTTTAGGGTGATAGTTTGCGATGAATTTAGCCCTCAGGATTAGGTAGCAGGATAGGCCTCGAGCGGAGCACTCACTCTGCACGTCTTATTCCATGCAGTTCCAGACCATGCCCCCAAGTATCCATGTTTTTCATTATTTATGATGCCTGTAAACCCCTGAACATAACTGACTCAAGGTTAGGAACTCTGGGAATTTGATACCAATTTGGGATGCTTTTTTTCTTTTAGCATCTGTCTGGATGTGTGATGTATTTTTCTTTTTTTATATTGAGATATGTTTTATCAAGTAAGAAAGCCAAAGATAGCCCACCGAGGAATCAGATCCAAGCTATCCCCCTCTTTTATTGGTCCAATGTTATTCACACAACAAAAATGTGATTGGAAGGAAAGTTCTAAGCAGTCCTCTGCTTGAAAAAAAATTACCTAATTAAAGTATACTTAGAACCAACACATTTTTTTCTGTTTGGGATAAAATAGGAAATGGTTAAAACCCCAACAGGATTTATTTTTTATATTGCTATCTGTGCCCTGTTGTGCAGAATTCCCTTAAATACCCATCCCAAAGACACAACATGAAGTGAAAGGAATGCTGTAGGCAAAACAGGTGTCCCTACTGGAAGATATCCTCTCTGTTCCTGTTTTGGTAACAACCGAAAACATTTAGGATTTTCCATAATTTTCTTGTCTCAGTGACAATATTAGGAGAAAGAGAGAAAATTAATCCCCCCAGGTGGTTACAAATGTATCCTACTTAAAGGAGAACTACAGCCAAAGCTCGTTTGGCTGTACTTCTCTGGTAGATCACAGGAGTGCAGTTCGTTCCACACTCCTGTAACCCATTTTAGGCAGCTGATGCCTGCTGTTGGCTGATGTTACAGAGCTGGTCAAAGTTCGAGAAAGATTGCAACTATATGGTCGGGATCCTCCCACATGTCTGGACCAACACCCACTTCAGCCTCTCAGAGAGGGCAGAGACCCCTCCGCCCCAAAGCACCCACCCCACCATGTTGAGGGCATGTGGCCTGGTATGCTCCAGGAGAGGGGGGGCTCGCTTGTCCCCCCCTTTCCTGACCTGTCGGGCTGCATGCTTGGATAAGGGTCTGGTATGGATTTTGGGGGGAGACCCGATGGCCGTTTTTTGTTTTTTTTGGTGTGGGGTTCCCCCTCGAGATTCATACCAGACTCAAAGGGCCTGGTATGGTCAGATCAAAGTCGGATCCCATTCGTTGAAGTCAGACATGAAGTCGCAGGGCAAAGTCGCATAAGAAGTCGTACGACTTTTGTGTCGGATCAGCCTTATGAGTAAAAAACAATTATATTGTTTAATTACAGAGATCAGAATGCTAAATGATTAGTAAAGTAGATCATTTCTTGCATTTCCAGAATTTTCATTCTGATGAAAAATAAATGTGCCAGCTACTAAGTTTAGGTGGCTTTTATTAATTTCCATCCTAATAGAACTTTATTACTTGCAAACTCCTTGTGCTTGAACTGTAAAACTGGTATATGCATCTTCTTAACTGAGAAGTGTTGTCTAATTCACCAATATTTAGACTATATTGATTAATATTTTATGTTCATATTAATACTTGTATGTTTAGGTTAAAGTGTACCAGTGGCCCTAGAGAAAAATAAATGTAAAGTGACATTAAGCTTAAAAGCAAACACGTCAATATGCCTGTACTAATTTAGTTACCATCCAGTTTCTTGATTGCTAGCACTAGACTCACCTTGTCCGCTTTACTTTTAGTTAGTAAGGCCCTCACAGTTAGAGGGCTAATAGAAAGGTATATTAGGTAGGAAATGTGTAGTCAGCACTAGCGACCAGGAAGCTGGCAAGTCATTACAAAACAGTGTGACCCAGGTTTTGGGGATACCCAGGAGTTCTACAGTGGTGCAAATCTTGTTTACAGATAAGGCCTCCTCTGCTCCATACTAGTTCTAGGGCATTGGCACTGAACCTGCTTAGTATTCTCTGTTAGGCGTTACTGTTGTCTTCTGATTCTGTAGCGATAGGAAAAAGCAATGTTATTCTACTTATGGGGGAACTTGCCCAACAAGTTTTGGATACTTGGTGTGCACACGGGATACATTAAAGATCTCTCAAAGGTGTGATCAGATGGAAATTAATAATCAGGTTCATGAGTCTGTACTCATGGATGAGTTAGGGATCTAATAATATTCTTGTATTAGAAAGAAGCCCAAGGCAACTTAATAATACAACTTTATAAACCCTTCTCATCAAAATTCCACAAAATTACAGCCCAGAGAATAACAACCTTTGTAATGATTTTGGCGGCCATCCAACATAAGCACATTTACAGCTCCAGTCCAGTATACCGTTGTAAGTGGGTTTAACAAACTTAAAATCTTCAAAGCCTGGATAGCGAGTTACTTGAGGACTAAATCAGTCAGCACTCTGCATTCGCTTCGATGCTCCCATGACATGATATTTAAAGAGCAATTACCGACAGCCAGAGTGTTAACAGCACACATTTTTTCCAGTTGAAGGATTTAAAATACGGGATTAGAGTTAATCTGCTATCAGGAAAATATTGATTCAAAAAGATTTGTTGGAAACCAAGTAAATATCATCTTTCCATCTATATTTGTAAATACCGTTCATTGCCAACCTTGATGGAAGCTTAAATTGACCAGCTATATAAACAAAAATATACAGTATTTTTTTTTTTTTACAGGAAAAATTAGGCTGTAATGATATAATCAGAACTTCATCTATTGCTAACAGTAGGCTCTAATATATATATATTTACAAACACTGGTGGGTAACAGACATCTGTGCATAAAGTTCCCTGGTATACCATACGTTTACCAATCAGAGAGAGTTGGTTGCAAAGAATATATCTCAGTGAGACGATTGATTCAGTCTGATAATATTTTATAATATAATGCAATCAATAATATAAGGAAACTATGACCACCAGAGACAGGATGTGCTGACATTTTACCTCAGGGTGATTAGTTGGGCAATAGTGGGATGTAAACTGATGGGTGTGAGTCACTTTAAGATGCAAAACCAAAAGGAGTTTATTGCTCATATAGAAAAAAAAACAGGAAGAGAGAGATAAGGTGTTCAGAAAACCTGTTATCTGACTGCAAACTCAATATCATAAAAAGAAGAGACACCAGTCCAGAAAAGAGCCTTTAAGTAATTCCAGCAATCTGTACATTTATGGCAGCAGCTGTCTCCATTAGCAACTAAATCTTTTTAGTAGCAGCAGCAGTAGTTTTGATGATCCCATCTTAATGCTTTCGCAGGTTCTCCACAAATTCCTCACCCAGGACCTCATATTTCATGTATTCCTCTCCTGTGCTCAGTCAGGCTCCTAGACCACAGAGCCTCAAGCTCCAAGACTCACTAGACAGGCAGACTTCTTCTGCTCCAAGCAATTGTACAGGCCTTAGGCTTCAGGCTCAATCACTCTGCTACTCCTCACGCGCCCACCCCAGGCCAGAGCCTGGGGGGAAAAGAACAATCACTTGGCCCTCTCCAAATATTTATAATGTCCCCCAGAATTCACCAGTGGCCATAAACCTCCTACTGGTTGGCTAGGGGAAGCATGAATCAGTTTTACTGTAGTTTCTCATACTATCAGGGGTAGCAATGAACCCTGCTGGCAGAAGGAAGAAACCGCAGCGCGACTGAATTTAGGGGAAACCCAAATAACAAGTGGACTATAAATCAGCTAGGTTGTCTACCACCCAGCAGAATTAAATTTGACTCCTCTGTTTAGGACAGGGTTCCTACATTCTACCCTACCAGGGAGAAGATGTCCTCAGCATCTGCAAAACAGTTGCAAAAAAATGTATAGGAAGGGCAATTAAAGTGTATTGAGTACAATAAGTAAAGAGATATATAGCAAAACTTAGTACATTATGTAAAGTAATACATAACAAACTGAATCAGAGGTATTTCATAGTGAATCCACACTCTCTTATTGAGAGCCTAAAGATGTGCACCTGTAGAAAAGAAAAACATGGCATCAGATAGCAACATAAGGTTTTGCACTTACAGTCTGGAGCCTCACTCCTGGGTGAATTACACGCTAGCTCCTGTTTTTCAAAATTCCCTCCCCCTCCATCCCAGTAATATATTGCACCTTGCTAATCCTTAGATATGTTGGCTGCATTTGCTATTGTACACTTTTTTTAGGTCCCTGTACCAGAGTGCCTACACTGTGGATAGAGGGGTAACAGGGATACCTTTGGACAGTAGCATTTTTAACCTGGTGGCAGGGGAGTGTTAGATGTACTAAGATACATTGACAAATTGAAGCCAAACTCTAGCTCATACTTTGTAAGCGCTTACAGCAACAGCTTGTAAGCACCCCTTTCATTGTTATATTTTGTCTCTAATTGCTACATCTGCAGGAAAAACGATTTACTGGCAGGATCATCAGGTGAAAATAATGGAAAGTGTGGTGCTACCCCCAGAGGATTTGCTGAATTGTTTTGTGATTATCTTGCACACCTGAAGATGGCACACTTTGTTCACCCAGCATTTACTGACACACCTTAAGGTATTTCCAAGAATTTATTTGGCAAAGCATAGCCTAAAGAAGAAAGGATTATCAAGTGTATTTATACAAACATTGAATAAAACAATAACCTTACTGTGAGAGATATAGTTAAACACCTGCACTATTCTGAATAACAGTAATTAACAGAACTGAATTGCATTTACCTAGCAACAGTTTAAAAAAATGCTAACTTGCAAAAACAGTCCCTGTTTTATCCCACTGGCCAGTGAATGATCAAAAAAAAAACCCTGGCCAGCAAAGTTGAGGCCCTTGAAGAAAGCACAGCATTCCCAAGCAGACAACAGATTAACTTGAACGATGTTAGCCTCTTACTAGTCCCAGGGAATCCCCTTCTGGGTCTCTGGACATGTGCTCTGAAACCGCCAAATTTCAAGTCAGACTGGGATAGAATCTGCTGCAATCTCTCTCTTTCAATCCTGCTGAGACAGTCCTTCTTTTTGTTCCTTATAAGTGTAGGGAGTGCGCTCTAGTACAATCTTTGTAATACAAAAGGGCCCTGGATTGTTTCCCAAAAAATAGTTAAGGCAACCGCACTGATGCAGAACTATTTTAAGGAACCAGGAAACAAGATGTGACAGAGCCAGCCAAGACAGGGGCTTTTGAAGAGAACTAGGGGCAAGCCACCTACCCACTGATTATGGCCCCTGAAGAGAGCAGATTTCTAATGATGGAACACCACTTAATGGTCGCTGAGAACAAGACTTGAATTACTTCTCTTAATAAGGACAATAACGCTTCCCTTCTGGAGTGGATGGAAAGGTGTAATATTAACCTTGTACAGGCTAATGGTAAGAGAGAATATGGTGGCCCTCCTGCAGACTGGGTTGGAGAGGCTCCTTTACTTGGAACAAAAATATTTATCAACCATAATCCTCAAGGGATCTATGAGGATAAATGAATTCACTGTATCAGACTGCTGGGACATTGTATGTCCTCTGATGACTTGTCTAGTGAACAGAGTACACAAGTTTGTGTCTCCCCATTGTTAATTGGGTCACCTATTGTTTCTGTCTAGTATCGTGTGCACTCCACCTTGTTAGCAAACTCTTGTGAGGTGTTATATGTTTATGTTGATGAGTTAATTAAATCACTGTCAGCTATTAGTTGCTAGATGTGGATTAGCATATAGTATATGTTGGTTGTTCCTTAGTTATGTTAATTATACTCCTGTATACAGTTTCCGTTACATACAATAATGTGATCAGGCTCACCTAATCTGTTGTACTATATGTTCTGTGTGAGTTTTCAATAAACAGTTCCAGTTCTCATCTGAGTTATTGTCGGCTAGTCTTGGATGGTCAGCTATAATATCTAGTACCTATGTCTAGAGCTATATCTTGACAGAAGCAACCAAGCTGGGTGCTGGACAGTTCTGTCACACAAGAAAAGTCAGTGGCCAAGAGACCTCTTGCCACAGTAGGAACTCTCAGAATTTCAGGTGTTTCCACGTAGGTTTTGGAAAGGGTCTTCCCTCGCAAGCTAGTGCCCAGTAATAGTAGCCAGTGGTACTCCCCTAATAGTCAGGGGTCTGCTGATGGTCACAATCACTAACTACATCCAGCAAGTGAAACACTGATCACCAGTGCATGCTCTCAGGATCTAGGTCCCCTTACATGTACAATTGCACAGTATAATGGAAGATGCAGCATCTGACCAACACTCTTTCCCTGGACAGCACAGCATCAGATAGCTCCAGAAAACACTGACCACACCACTGTTCCCCTTCACTGCAACCTTGTGGGGCTCTCGCTCAGCTGTTCATAACAGGAAATTGTTGCAGCAGCACATGGTCCCCACAGTGGCTTCCTCCCTGTATTCTGCAGGCCGGTGGAACAACAGAGCTCCCTATTCCAGCAGCCCAGTTCACTGTCTTCTTGCTCTGTTGCATCAACCAATCACCATCTTCCAGACCCAGCCAAGATGTCTGCATCCTGCACTGGAGACACTCCATAGATGAACATGGCAAATCAGTCTCTCTAAAGATGGCTGCTACACTTCTGCACTAATGAATATTCAGGTTAACCGTGTCAACACTGCAGAATGATAATGCAGCAGCAATAAAGGAAGAAGTTCCACAGCAGTTATCAGCTACAGTCCAGGTTAAAAAAGAAAGCAGAAAATAGAAACCTAATGCAGCGATAACATCTAAGAATTAGTAAGTTGAAATATAATACTTTATTTTGTTGATTAGTAGGTTTTAGGTGTTTGTCAAGCCAAAACTTTTTTTCTTAGTTTTGGATTGAGTGTAAAAGAGTTAGAACCCCTGTTAGATTTTTACTTCTATCCAGGGATCTGTTAGAAATATTTCCCCTCACTTTCTGTCCTGCTGACAATGTTTTACAAAAACAAAATGCATTTTAGATTAGGGGACGGCTAGAACCCCTTTCAAATATTCATTTCTATCTGTTCCCCATTGCAGATTCTCCATTACTTCCTGCCTTATAACATTTTTGTCACCTAAAAAAAGGTAGGGTAAATTTATCTAAAGCTTGCCAAACACATAAAGATTTCCCTCATTTAGCCTGGCAGGTTGAAAGACAGAAATCAATGGTTTCCCCTATCCACATGGAAAAAACTCCTGCTGCCATCTATTGTCTTCTGACAGCTGACAAAGAAGGATAACAAATGGTAAAATACAAATAAAAAGCATGCTTTCAGGGTTTCCACTTATCTCTGCAAATGGCCCTTTACCTGGTGAAAAAACAATTGTGCCATAACACAGCCAGCATGGAACAAATCCATGCATCCCATACAAATCTTTTCCAAACCGGGTCACTGTTTAAAGTCAGTGCTGTGACTTGTAGACTCACTTGTCTTCTCCAAGCAATACAAATCCCTGGCTGTCTGTTTTAATTCTTGACATTGCAAATATTTGAACATTGTGTATAAACACACTCCTATACATAACATAAAGTATTATTTTTTTAATTGTTACTTACGTTGTTGCTATTTCTCAAAAAGACATACATTAATTAGCCATAACATTAAGATCATTACAGTTGCCTCTGAAAGATGATGGGGGATAATAGGCAGCAAGTAAACATATTGTCCATAAAGTTGATGCATTGAAAACGTTGTTGTGTATGGGGCTGCGTAGCTGCAGATTGGTCTGGGTGCCCATGCTGACCTGTGTACACTTCCAAAAGTGACTACAATGGGCACATGAGCATCAGAACTGGACCACGGAGCACTGGAAGATGGTGGCCTGGTCTGATGAGTCATGTTTTCTTTTACAGAATGTGGATGGCTGGGTGCATGTGCGTCACTTACTTGGGAATAGATGGCATCAGGATGCCGTATGGGAAGAAAGCAAGTTGGTGGAGGCAATGTGATGCTATGGGCAATGTTCTGCTAGGAAACCTTGGGTCCTGTCATTCATATGGATGTTACTTTGACACGTACCACCTACCTAAATATTGTTGCTGACCAAGTACTCCCTTCATAGAAACAGTATTCCCTGATGGCAGTGATAGCAGTATAATGTGCCTTGCCACACTGCAAAAATGGTTCAAGATTGGTTTGAAGAACACAACAATGAGTTCAAAGTGTTGACTAGGCTTCCAAATTCTCCAGATCTTAATCCTTTAAAAAATCTGTGGTATGTGCTGAAATAAAAACTCAGATCCATGAAGGCCCACTTTACAATTTACAGGACTTAAAGGATCTGCTACTGATGGCTGGGTTCCAGATACATACCAACACAGCATACCTTCAGAGGCCTAGTGGCATCCATGCAGCGATGGGTCAGGACTGATAGTAAATAAATAAATGTAGCGCTATGTGTAAAAATATATATAAATATAAAGCGCAAATCTCTAAAATAAATATATCCTACATATAAATGAATAGTCCATAAAATTAAAAAATTAAAAAATGAAACATGAAAAACTCTTCTTGTGATTAGTGTATCCACACTATTCCACCACAGTGATTGTTCATCTTCAAAAGGAGTGCACACCACCACCAGTAAAAATGCGCGCTCACCTCCCAGATGAGTCAAAACTTATATGCGGATCTCCCCACGAGCTCTTTGATCTCACTTCCTCTTCCCAATCCACAGAGCCAGGAACTGTGTATGTGGACACGGTGGTGCTAATCTGGAGGTTTTTATTTGATTTTAAAAGTTTTTATCTTGTAAGTGCAACTTATCTGTTTGGGGGCTTTGAAAAAATTTGTATACAGAGAACACTATGGTCTCTATACTTATTATTTACATGTCCTGAACTCATGGAATCTTGAACCAAGCTGGGAGGTGATTTGTTTCTTTGGATGTTAATGAGCTCACTTACCATTAAGAAAAGAGCCATCTGGATTACCCACCATTGATTGGGAAGAGGAAGTGAGAGCAAAGAGCTAGTGGGTAGATCAGCATATGAGTTTTGACTTATCTGGGAGGTGAGCGCGCATTTTTACTGGTGGTGGTGTGCACTCCTTTTGAGGATGAACAATCACTGTTGTGGAATTGTGTGGATACACTGATCACAAGAAGAGTTTTTCATGTTTCATTTTTTCATTTTATGGACTATTCATTTATATGTAGAATATATTTATTTTGGAGATTTGCACTTTATATTTATATATATTTTTACACATAGCGCTACATTTGTTTATTTACTATCTATTTTGAAATTAGTATGGTGTACCACTTGGAATGTTTAGCAGCTGTGCACGTTTATTATCAGGTTATCTTATTTAAACATCACAATATTTTTTACTTGTGGCGCTGATTTTTTCATCTTATAATTTGCATTAGATGGGTCAGGACTGTTTTGGTGGCAAAATGGGCTGTTTTGGTGGCAAATGGGGGACCTACGCAATATTAGGTGGGTCACCATAATGTTATGGCTGATTGGTGTATATTCATAAGCAAAAAATATAAAAAGTCAGAATATCAGGCTAGCAGATGTGATCACGGGTATTCTAGAACTCCTACAAAATAATACATATATAATATCAGTTTGTAAGTAAATATCCCCACCTTGGGGGGACCTATTTGAGAAAAGGGTTACTATACTCAAACAGATTGTATACCATTCCACTCTTTCTCCTGTACCTGATTTTGTTATTGCTCTTTTTACTTTTTTCAAATTGCATTATATTAACTATTGGTTACAGTTGGATTTAAGCACTATTATTTTAAATGTTCAGTATTGGTGACTATTGGCTTCCATGTTCAGCAGCTCATCTGAAAAAAAAAAATGCAGTGCAAACTTTCTCAGTTTTAATTCTGTGTGAGCTATGCTGTCACTCAAAACAGAATTTTAGAATGGATGGATTAAGATACAGAGTGGTTTATTTAATAAAGCAGCAGAGGCTGTTCATTTAGCAACCTGCCTGTTAGTAAATACAACAAACCTTTGTTAACTTTGAATGCACAACCATGTGCAAGGTGAAAAACTTTTGCTAGCGCATTATTAATTGATTAAGGCGAAAACCTTATTTACAAACTTTCACTTTGCAAAGTGAACAGTCTGTGCTCCTTTAGTAAGGTGCCTTGAAATAGTATATGTACCCCTTGAAATTTTCCTAATTTTGTCATGTTACAACCAAAAACGTAAATATATTTTATTGGCATTGTATGTGATAGACCAACACAAAGTGGCACATAATTGTGAAGTGGAAGGAAAATGATGAAAGGTTTTTAAAATACTTTACAAATAAATATCTGAAAATTGTGGAGTGCATTTGTATTCAGCCCCCTTTAGGCTCTTTTTCCACTACTGCGAGTTGTTGTGCGAATTGACACATGTGAAGTCGCATGACAAGTCAAAACCCATGTATTTCAATGGTCCCCGTTCTAATTGGTGCGACTCCAAAAAAGGTTTTTGCACTACTTTGTTCCGACTTCGGTGCTACTCTCACATGGTTTTCACCAGTCGCATGACATTGCATCAAAAATCGCATAGCAAAGTCGCAGTGTAAATCGCATGACTTTGGGGAAGCAATAGTGGAAAAATAGCCTTACTCTGATACCTCTAACTAAAATCTAAAGGAACCAATTGCCTACAGAAGTCACCTAATTAGTAAATAGAGTCCACCTGTGTGTCATTTAATCTCAGCATAAAAACAGCTGTTCTGTCAAGCCCTCAGAGGTTTGTTAGAGAACCTTAGTGAATAAACAACATCATGAAGGGCAAGGAGTCCATGAGACAGGTCAGGGATAAAGTTGTGGAGAATTTAAAGCTTTGGACATCTCACAGAGAACTGTTCAATCCATCATCCGAAAATGGAAAGAGTATGGCGCAACTGCAAACCTACCGAGACATGGCCGTCCACCTAAACTGACAGGCCAGGCAAGGAGAGCATTAATCAGAGAAGCAGCCAAGAGGCCCATGGTAACTCTGGAGGAGCTACAGAGATCCACAGCTCAGGTGGGAGAATCTGTCCCCAGCTACAATGTACCCCTACCCATTCACATAGAGGGAGCCTGGGCTTCCAGATTCCAATAATCCCCCCCGCCCACAGACCCACACAACCACTGGGCAAGGGTTGTGGGGATGAGGCCCTTGTCCCCAAAGCACGCTCCCCATTTTGAAGACATGTAGCCTAGTACAGTTCAGGGGGGGGGGCGCTCTGTCACTCCCCTTTTCCTGCAGCCTGCCAGGTTGCACGCTTGGATAAAGGTCTGGTATGGATTTTGGGGGGGACCCCTATGCCATTTTTTTTTTTGGCGCAGGATTCTCCTTAAAATACATACCAGACATGAAGGGCCTGGTATGGATTTTGGGGGAACCCCCACACCATTTTTTAAAAATATTTTGGCACAGGGTTCCCCTGAACCACTTCAATACACTGTGTTTTATAAACTACACCGCCTGCATTGACTAAATATAGAGTCTACACTGAATGCAGAGTATATATATATATATATATATATATATATATATATATATATATATATATATTTATATCAAATACACTGCCACTAACTAACCTGCCTGCCTAATGTAGCTCAAACTATCTCCGTCCACACACTATACACAGCCGCTATGTAAGCAGCCTTATATAGTGTGGGGCATGGACTTAGTCCCCCTGAGCCATGATTGGCCAAAGGCACACTGCCTTTGGCCAATTATGGCTCTCTCAGCAGAGTGCACTGTGATTGGCCAAAGCATGCAGGTCAGGTGCATGCTTTGACCAATCATCATACAGCAATGCGCTGTGATCTCGCGGTGCATTATGTGGCGTTACATGATGCTCGAATTTCCCACAAACGCCCCATAATATTCGCTGCTCCACGAACAGGCGAACACCCGACGTTCAAATATCAAGCTCATCCCTTTTTGGGAGAAGTCATGTGAGGGACACAGTAAGCATGTGGAAGAAGGTGCTCTGGTCAGATGAGACCAAAATATAACTTTTTGGCCTAAAAGCAAAACGCAATGTGTGGTAGAAAACCACACCAGCCTGAACACACCATTCCCACCATAAAAAAAATAAAAAAATGGTGGTGGCAGCATCATGTTGTGGGGATGCTTTCCTTCAGCAGGGAAAGGAAAGCCGGTCATAGTTGATGGGAAGATGGATAGAGTAAAATACAGAGCAATCTTAGAAGAAAACTTGTTAGAGTCTGCAAAAGATTTGAGACTGGGGCAGAGGTTTACCTTCCAGCAGGACAACGACGCTAAATATACAGCCAGAGCTACAATGGAATGGTTCAGATCAAAGCATATTCATTTGTTAGAATGGCCCAGTCAAAGTCCAGACCCCAATCCGATTGAGAATTTGTGGCAAGACTTGAAAATTGCTGTTCAGACGCTCTCCATTCAATCTGACAGAGCTTGAGCTCTTTTGCAAAGAAGAATGGGCAAAAATGTCACTCTCTAGATGTGCAAAGCTGGTAGAGATATCTCCAAAAAGACTTACAGATGTAATTGCAGTGAAAGGTGGTTCTACAAAGTATTGACTCAGAGGGGCTGATTACAAATGTATGCCACACTTTTCACATATTTATTTGTAAAAAATGTTGAAAACCATTTATCATTTTCCTTCCACTTCACAATCATGTGCCACTTTGTGTTGGACTATCACATAAAATCCCAATAAAATATATCTACGTTTTTGGTTCTAACATGACAAAATGTGGACAATTTCAAAGGGTATGAATACTTTTTCAAGGCACTGTACATCATAGTTTGCATGGGTGCCAAGCACTCAATTTGCATTCTAACTTGTTTTCCAATGCAGGATGTATAATGAATAAATTGTTATAGCTGCAATAGCTGCTGGTTTCAGCAGCTTCATATTTTAAAAATACTATTTTTTGACATGTCATTATTACACACTCTTCATCTTGGACACACTTATATACTTTTTCTGTGGCCAGTGTGTATAAAAATGGAGACAGGCTACAGGGGTTCAAATAGGAAAGAAGAAGCTTTTTCTGAAACCCGCAGCCATTGAAATCCAGAACAAATAAACCATGAGAGTTTGATGAAACACAGTGCTCCTAAAATAAATTGTATTATATAGCTTTCAGAGTGCTTTTTAACATAAATAAATCATTTAACCCAAATAAAATTTACAGTCTAAAATAAATTCCTAAGCATGCTGGGCTCTGCAATCGTGAAACAATTTCACTTGGAGGACAGTAATTGCATAATGGAAGTGAGAGTGGGAGTAAAAATGGCTTTTTGTAAGGGGAAACTATAGAGTAGTCAGCAAATAAACATAGAGGGGACTTTACCAAAACTGGAGCAGACAGAATCTGGAACAGATGTGCATGACATCCAATCAGCTAATATCTTTCCTTTTCAAAGCTGAAGCCAGAAGCTGATTGGTTACCACACACAGCTGCTCGAGTTTTGACACATTTACCCATTGTGAGTAACAATTATAACATTTACTTGACAGTAATGTTTAACTTCCAGTATTGTTTTACATTATTTTATATTCATAGTTGTACATTGTATCTAGTGCCTGTCTATGTCTGCTTACCTCCCAACATCTGAAGTTGAGAAAGGGAGACCAACTAGAAAGGGGAAAACATACAGTGCATGTGGTGTGACACATAGAAAAGTGAGTATGGCTATTTTTTTCTGGATATTGGCATGGTCTAAAGGAACATGGTTAAATATATTCATGCACAGCAGCATTTTTTTCTAGAAAATTACTTAGTTCCCCAAAAATTATATGTTATCTGAAAGCCAAGGCCCAGTACAATGTAATGGTGGCAGGTGCAATTTTTTATGTTGCACAATATTTGTACAGCTGTTTATCAAATGCATATTTTCAGAAAGAAATACAAATTAATTAATGCACATAAATGCAATATAATACCCACATTGTTTGGTAAAATATAAAAGACAAGGTTGCATCAAATAAATAGCAAACATGTCAAGACTCAAAATTGTGAGCCTGTGAAATGGAAGAAACTATGGTACTTAAAATTTTTCAGAGGTGATGCCTTAAAAGCCTTTAGAGGTTATTAGTTTTGAGTTTTTTTATTTATTTCAGGTACTTATACAGTATAGCGCTGTCAATTTACACAGTGTGTTACACATGCCTATTAAAATAATTGGCTCGATTAATATATAGATTTTTTTTATCAGTAGCGTTTTATTGTAGTCAAGTCAATCAAGCGATCAGAACAAAGCAGTCAATGTATCAAACATATGCATGGTTTATGCCAAAAACATTACATAGAAATCTTAGGTAAAGCTAGCAGGTTATAAAAAGAAGAGCCTAAGGTGGGGGGGGGGGGGGTGTTAAACAAAAGGGAGGAAAAAAGGAGGGGGACATAAAAGTAATTTCAAACTCAGGGTTAGGATAACCAATATATAAACATAATAGAACCTTCAGATATTTATGCCTTGTGCGTCAATCCAACTGCTCCAAATTTTATTAAATTTCACAGGGCAGTTCCTGCTCACATAGGCGAGTTTGTAGTGAGGAAGAGACCTAATAATAACCGCCTTCCATCCAGATACTGTGGGAGGAGCTGACGATTGATTTCCAAGTAAAATCTCACGTTTAGCATAGTATGAGGTAAAGATGCTCAACTTATTTATATATTGTGGGCAGTTCGCTTCAAGTGAAGAGTTCTCAGAGAGGTATTCCAGCCGAGTGCAAGGTTTAGGGCTTCCTGCTTGTATTTATTAGGTCAGCAAATAGAAAAAGTATTCCCATGCAGGGGTAGAAAACATATTCCCAAAGCAAAAGTCTATCAAAATAAATGTAAGCCTCCTGGCTAATAAATAGACCTCACTGGGTCTGCTCCAGTCCTGCAGGCATGTTCCCTCACAGCCTGCTTCTCCTCTTTCAGCAATAACTTGATTAATCCAGGTAAGGCAAAATTATACCCCAGATGGGGAGCACGATGTGGCCAGTGCTTAACCCCTTGCTGCCTACAAACCTCTCACTGCCATCTATTTACCTCAAAAACCTCAAGATTCTGCGTGGCAGATACCCACCATCTATCACTGACAGGGGCTGTCTGTCACATACTTCCCCCTCTGAACCCATGGGTTCAAACACCAGCTATCAAACAGTGGGTTCTAGAAAGGGAATCTGCATTTTTCTGGTTACAACCCGCCCTGGGCTCCACTTTAAAAGAGAAATCTTGGAGCGCAAGGAACCAACGGGTAACCCTCCTATTATAGTCCTTATCCTGGGCCATCCATTTTAAGGGAGCATGGTCTGTTATGAGTCGGAAGTGGCACCCCAGCAAGTAGTACCATAGAGCCTCCAAGACCCAACTAATGGCCAAACACTCTCGCTCCACAATACTATAATTTCCCTTTGATGGGGTCAGCTTCTGACTAAAATAGACCACCAGGTGTTCTTCTCCGCCTACCACTGACAAGACATCCCCCAGACCTATGCTCAAGGCATCGGTCTGGACCACAATCTCTTTGCTAAAGTCTGGGGCCACCAACACAGGCTTTTTACACAGGACAACAAAAAACTTGCCACCGCCTTCATCTATAGCTGGCTATCGCAGTAAGTGGCATTGGAGGGCTAAAACAGGTAACAACAAAAGCCTGGGGAATTGCCCAGGAAAAAAACAAAACCTACTTACCACCAGCTCGCAGATAACTGAATAAACCTGTCTAACAGTATGCGTTAAAACAAGGGTTTAGTCCGCACGCATTTGCAAACGCATGCTTGAGCCACTGAGCCATGTCACGGCACCCTGGTATCTATGGTCCTAACACTAAAATATGAGTGTCCCCACAGTGGAGGCACATGCATTCTGATGGATAAATGAGGGCAGGTGGATTGAAGGGGAGCCCACCCCTTCTTAAAGGTACAGGAGCACACCAAACACCCAGTGAGGTCTATTTATTGGTCAGGAGGCTTGGCAATCTTCTTATAGCCTATGCCATCTTTGTGTAGAGCAAAAATTATTTTTGTTCAGATCCTCAGAGCCACATGACATTGGGGAGGGAAAATGGCTAATTGGGCCCGGTTTGGACAAATTCACTTAGGGGTGTACACACTTTTGTTGCCAGCGGTTTAGACATTTATGGTTGTGTGTTGAGTTATTTTGAGGCGACAGCAAATTTACAATGTTATACAAGCTGTACACTCACTACTTTACGTTGTAGCAAAGTGTAATTTCTTCAGTGTTGTCACATTATTATTATTATACAGGATTTATATAGCACCAACAGTTTACACAGCACTTTACAATATAAAAGGGAGACAATACAGTTATACAATAAAATACAAGAGGATTAAGAGGGCCCTGCTCAGAAGAGCTTACAATCCAATAAGGTGGGGCAGGTGGTACAAAAAGGTTGTAACTGGGGAATGAGCTGATGGAAGTGGTAAAAGATTATTTGGAGGCGTGATAGGCTTCCCTGAAGAGATGAGTTTTCAGGGATCGCCTGAAGGTAGCAAGAGAAGGGGATAGCAGGACAGGTTGAAGTAGCATGTTCCAGAGGATGGGAGAGGCTCTGGAGAAATCCTGAAGACTAGCATGGGAGGAGGAGACGAGGGAGCTTGAGAGTAGGAGGTCTTGGGAGGAGCGAAGAGGACGGTTTGGGTGATATTTGGAGACAAGGTTGGTGATGTAGCTTGGGGCAGAGCTGTAAGTGGCTTTGTATGTTGTGGTTAGTATTTTGAATTTAGTTCGCTGGGCGATTGGGAGCCAGTGTAGGGATTGGAGGAGAGGGTTGGCGGACGCTGAACAGTGGGTAAGGTGGGTAAGCCTAGCAGCAGCATTCATGATAGACTGAAGAGGGGATAGCCTATGGAGAGGCATGCCAATGAGAAGGGAGTTGCCATAGTCAAAGGCGAGAGATAACAGGCGAGTGAATGAGGAGCTTGGTGGTTTCATCTGTTAAAAAGGGGTGAATTTTAGAGATGTTACGGAGGTGAATGCTACAAATTTTTGACAACGATTGGATTTGGGGCTGAAAGGACAAGTCAGAGTCTAGAATTACACCTAGTACCCTGGCATGCAGGGAGGGACTGATGGTTGCATTGTTGATTTTGATGAAAAAGTCATGGAGGGGGGGCACAGGCGGGGGGGAATATTAATAGCTCGGTTTTAGAGAGATTTTGTTTAAGGAAGTGGTGCGACATCAATGCTGATATGTCAGTTAGTAAGTTAGTAATGCGAGAGGAGTGAGGTGAGTAGATTTGTGTGTCATCGGCGTATAAGTGGTATTGGAAGCCGCGGGCGGTTATCTAGTGACCAAGGAAAGAGGTGTACATAGAGAAGAGAAGGGGTCCAAGAACAGAGACTCGGGGGACCCCCACAGAAAGGGGCAATGGAGAGGAGGAGACCGAGTTGTAGGTAACACTGAAGGAGCGCTGTGATAGGTAGGCAGAGAACCAGGATAGAGCAGAATCTTTGAGACCAAGCAAATGGAGTGTATTGAGAAGGAGCGGGTGGTCAACAGTATCAAAGGCTGCAGAGAGGTCAAGTAGTAGGAGTATGGAGTGGTGGCTGTTTTTAGCAGTTAGTAAATCATTAGTGAGGCAGTTTCTGTGGAGTGCTGCGAGTGAAAGCCAGACTGTAAGGGGTCAAGAAGGTTATTTTCACTGAGGTAGGAGCTAAGACGGTTGTAGACCAAGCGTTCTAGAAGTTTAGAGGTGAATGGGAGCAATGAGATGGGTCTTAAGTTGTTCAGGTTGATGGGGTCCAGTGAGGGCTTTTTAAGTATGGGAGTGATCTGCACATGTTTTAGAAGGGAGGGGAAGGTGCCACTAAAGAGGGAGAGATTGAATATGTGAGTGAGGGAGCATATGATAGAAGAGGGTGATCGTAGTGTAGTAGTTGTGAGGGAACAGGATCCAGGGGACAATTGGTTAGGTGGGCATCTGAGAAAAGTTTTGTAACCTCTTCAGTAGTAGCCAGTTCAAAAGAGGAGCGTGTTGAATGTACTGTTAGGCAAGGTATGTTGGGTGGGGAAGATGTACGTACAGTGGAGTTGTCCTCACGAATTGCATCAATCTTGTCTTTGAAGGGTTTGGCAATCTCTTGGGCAGTGAGTGAGTTAGTGGGTAGAGGGGGTGGGGGATGAAGCAGAGAGTTAAAGGTTGAGAAAAGCTGACGGGGACTGGATGACAAGGTAATAATAAGAGAGACAAAGTAGGCTTGTTTGGCAGCATGGAGGCAGGAATTGAATTTTAGAAGGCCAGATTTATATAGGGTGGAGTATTGCAGGCATTTGGTTTTACGCCACAGTCATTCAAGAGCACGGCAAAGTCTCTTGAGATTTCTAGTGTTGTCAGTTTGCCAGGGTTGTAGCGGTCGGGGCCTGATTTTGCGCGTGGTTAGAGGAGCAAGTGCATCCAGTGATGAAGTGATGATGAGAGTGAACTGTTGTAGACAGAGGTGGCCAGGTCAGGACAGGGGAGAGATTATGTCATATAGGTGGTCAGTAGCATAATAGAGAAGAGAAGGGTTAAAGTGTTGAAGGTTCCTACAAGTAATCGTTTGCTGCTTGGAGGGATGGGTAGTTTGAGGCAAGGATACAGTGAAACTGATGAGGTTGTGATCAGAGAGAGGAAAGGGGGTGTTGTGGAGGTTGCCAGGATTGCAGAAATGGGAAAATACAAGGTCGAGGGTATTACAATTGGAGGGAGTGGAAGTATGTGTCCATTGGGTTAGGTCAAAGATGAGGTGAAGTTGAGCTGTAGCTTTGCTGTTAACATTGAAAGGAATGTTTAAGTCACCAAGAATGATAGTGGGTATTTTAGAGGACAGAAAGTAGGGTAGCTAGGCAGCGAAGTCATTAAGAACACACAATACTGGTCCAGGAGGCCAATAAATTGCTGCAATCCTCAGAGAAATGGGAAAAAACAGACGAATGCAGTGCACCTCAAAAGAAGAGAGGGATAGAGAGGGAGGAATAGGAAGGACTTGGAAGGTGCTTTGTGGGGATAGAAGGAATCCAACTCCACCTCCTTTCTCTTTGGGTCTGGGGGAGTCCAATGGAGGCCACCATGGGAGAGGGCAGCAGGAGAAGCTGAGTCAAAATTTTGAAGCCAGGTTTCAGTTATAGCGAATATGTTAAAGCCATGAGAGATGAAAAGGTCATGCACAGATGTTAGCTCGTTACAGATGAAGTGAGCGTTTCAAAGAGCGCATGAGATTGGGGGGCTGGTTTGAGGAAGCAGGGGGAAGGGGGATAGAAATTAAACTGAGCAAACTGCGGTGGTTGCCAGAGGAGGAGTGGTATTGGATATGTGGTTTGTAGTTGGAAAATGGCGGGCCAGGATTATTAGAAATGTCACCTGAGACTAGGAAAAGAAGGAGGGTGAGGAAGGCAAGATGGGAGTGGGATGTGCATAAGCGCACATGTCTAAAGGCTCTGGTGTTTATGTCAGCATGTGGGTGCAGCAAATGCAGGAGATGATGAGAGCAGTAGGAAGAGGGTAGGAGTGAGGTTGATATGTGCATGCTGCAGGGTAAAGAGGAGGGGTATAGTAAGGATAATTTGAGGATAGAAGATAACGATGTGAGAAGGAAGAGAAGAAGAGCATGTTGATGGATAGAGAGGGAATCTGATTTCATATAAAATAAATGTCAAATGCTGGTTTGCTTGTCGTCTTTCAGAGTGGAGCAGAGTTCTTGTTGTATCTTCATCCAGCTTTAGTTATCCTGCTTTTGTTAAACTGCAGCGGTGAAACTGTGTATCACTTGTGACAGAGGCACTCAGGAAAGAGCCATGGTGTCTGCGCCTCCCCATAGGCTGCTTTAAATGTATAGGGAGACTGAGAAGGCATGCATTTCTCAATTGGTCATTATAGGGTCTGATCTGAGACACCTAAATATGGGAAAGGAGATGGCCAATACCAGACCAGCCACAGACTCAAGCCAAATGGGGTTGAGAATCAATCACCAGTAATGTTGCTATTGCAGTGTGTTTGTTATAGAGCTAGCATTAAATATTGAAGTTTAAAGATATGGAGCTAGAAGACATTTACCAAAAATGAAACAGCAATGTCAGATAGTCCAGCAGAGTAGAGTGTAGATGTGGATAGAAGACATTTACCTGTAAAAAAGTAGAGAAGACATGATCAGATTGATAACCGCGGCCGTGAAACTGCGAAAATGCTGATGGGCAGTCAAATGAAAAGAAATAATAAAATATTTACAAAAATGTGAGGGTTGTACTCACTTTTGTGATATACTGTGTGTATGTATATATATATATATATATATATATATACAGTATATATATATATATATATATATATATATATATAAATATATACCCTGATTTGTACACAAAAAGTGTCAGAAGAGGTCTGGTCTTCAAGTGGTTAAGCAAGCACGGTGTCGGTGAGTGGGAACACGTACTAGCTCTACAGGAAACAGGCAGTTATTCCATGAACTGTTGGGCAGGTGTAGGGCTATAGGCAAAGACATTTATGTGACAGACACACATGTCCTGTTTACCAGTGTCTGTGTGAGCAACCAGCTTGTGGCTGAAGAACAACTCTGTTAATGCATAAAGATGAATAGAACTTGTCATTCATGCAGTCTAGCTCCCGGAAAGGGTTCAGCAAAATGTAAATATACAATTATGTGACTGAGCACTTAAGGCACACAATTAGTTGGGACTTGGTGCAGAGGACTAGTCTGGCCAAAAAAATGATAGTGACATGATATTAATATTTAGATGAGGCTGAGATGAGGCTTGATGAGCTCCACAATGTTCCTCTGCAGATTTGGACTAAAAATATGTAAATTTTCGCCCTTGAAGAGCTAAAATGTTTGAGAGTATATACCGTATTTATCGGCGTATAACACGCACTTTTTTCCCCTTAAAATCAGGGGAAAATCGCGGCTGCGTGTTATACGCCGATCCCCAGCGATCCTGACCTGTCAGAACGAAAAAATCGCTGACCGCGATTTGAAAATGGCGCCGCCGGCGCCGAAATACACAGTGCCGGTCCTCGGCTCTTCTCGGCCGCTTTCGGTTTCACTCGAGCGCCGCCCGAACCTAGCCAAGTATACTCGGCTAGTTTCGGATAGCTCCGCTCACCGTCCGAGTGGAGCCGAAAGTGAACGAGAGCCGCCGAGAAGAGCCGAGGACCGGCTCTGTGTATTTCGGTGCCGGCGGCGCCATTTTCAAATCGCGGTCGGCGATTTTGAAGCTCAGAGGCTTCAGCAAGACTGCACTGGGGCAAGGCTGGACTGGGGCAATGCTGGACTGGGGCAAGGCTGCACTGAACACTGGGGAAGGCTGCACTGACATGGCTGCACTGACAAGGCTGCACTGACATGGCTGCACTAGCAAGGCTGCACTGACATGGCTGCACTGACAAGGCTGCACTGAGAAGGCTGCACTGAGAAGGCTGCAATGATGGGCATTTAAATGTAAGTTTTTTTTCCCTTCAAGTTCCCTCCTAAAAGTTTTTTTTCCTTAAAATTCCCTCCTAAATTGAGGTGCGTGTTATACGCCGGTGCGTGTTATACGCCGATAAATACGGTATATAGACCTACTTTATGTAAGCTTTGTCTGGGCTAATCGGAATTGATGCTAAGCTGTTCTTTGTTCCAAATTCTGTATAGAGGTTCTAGTACACATATATTTGGTAAATTCAGTTACAAACTGTTCTGCCCCAATTTCATGTATTTTTTATATCTTGTATTGAACTGCATCATGTTATCATAAGCGCTGCGCAAACTGTCAGTGCTATATAAATCCTGTATAATAATAACAATTTTCTCTAGATGCTGCTATCTGATTGTGGTTCTAGACCATTGCAACTTGTTTACTAGTGTAATTTTGGTATCTTCCTCTGTCCTTCCCTCCTGTTTATGGCTAATTTGTTTAGTCTTAGCTAGACCCTCCCCACGTCTTCCATTTTCTATCAGATAGTGTTAGTTGTTCGCAGAAGAAGGGTTCAGGAAAGTCATTGGGGGAGATTTACTAAAACGGGTGCACTCAGAATCTGGTGCAGCAGTGAATGGTAGCCAATCAGCTTCCAACTTCAGCTTGTTCAATTAACCGCTTCCGGACCAGCCACTGCAGTTTTACTGCGGCAGGTTGGCTCTCCTGCACGAAACTACGTAACTATACCTTGGCTCGCGGGGTCCGGATAGCAGGCGTGCGCCCGCTGAACAGTGGGGGTGCCGATGCTTGTGGCCGACGGTCGCGATGACCGCCGGCCACGAGGGATCGTGAGCTGGAGACACAGAACAAGGACAAGTGTGTGTAAACACACACTTCCCTGTTATGTTCTGACAGGAGTGACAGATCGTGTGTTCCTATTAGCTAGGAACCACGAACTGTCACTTCCTGTAGTTAGTCCCTCGCCCTTCAGTTAGAATCACCTCCCAGGGAACACAGTTAACCCCTTCACCGCCCCTTAGTAATCAATGCATTTTTCATTGCACTGATCACTGTAATAATGCCAATGGTTCCAAAAATGTGTCAAAATTGTCCGATGTGTCAGCCATAATGTCGCAGTCACGATAAAAATCGCAGATCACCGCCATAACTATTAAAAAAAATTAATAATAAAAATGCTATAAATCTATCCCCTATTTTGTAGACGCTATAACTTTTGCGCAAACCAATCAATATACGCTTATTGCGATTTTTTTTTTTTTTTTTACCAAAAATATGTAGAAGTATACACATCGGCCTAAACTGAGGAAAAAAATAGGTTTTTTTTATATATTTTTGGGGGACATTTATTATAGCAAAAAGTAAAAAATAATGCGTTTTTTCAAAATTGTCGCTCTTTTTTTTTTTATAGCGCAAAAAATAAAAACTGCAGAGGCAATCAAATACCAACAAAACAAAGCACTATTTGTGGGAAAAAAAGGATGTCAATTTTGTTTGGGTACAACGTCACACGACCACGCAATTGTCAGTTAAAGCGATACAGTGCCGAATCGCAAAAAGTGCTCTGGTCAGGAAGGGGGTAAATTCTTCCGGGGCTGGTGGTTAAGCTTTGGCTATAAAACCTGGAAGCTGATTTGTTTCTTTGTAGAGCTGCACCAGATTTTGCACTCTGCAGTTTTAGTAAATAACCCCTATTTTTTTTTAGAATTCAACAGACTGGAAAACCTTCTCTGCACTGCAATTAGCTTCATCACATGAGCAGGCCTCTGAACCGTGACTGAGTCAGCCAAATGTCCTTCATCTGGGGTTGGCTAATACAGGACAAAATAAGGCTTAGCTCCAGGCTGCACATGGTCCACAGCTCTCTAAGCACTCTTCCACTCCTCTACACCTGCATGTACTGCATGCCTAAGACTCTATGCACCCACTCACCCTACTCCTGGTCTCCCTTGGCAATCACGCCACCTCTGGCTGGGGACACTTCTTGCGACAGACCCAATGCCTTCACGTGGTTCCAGGATAGGCCTTCAATTGCCCCTTCCACCACCATCCTCTAGCCTAACTAGGTTTTTAAACAGTTGGGTACACCAGTGTTCCTCTTCACCATGTGGGTATTTCAAACATGGCTGTTTGAAATGGTGTACTACCTAATTTTACAACAACCGGTCAAACTGATTAATGTGATCAGTCCCTGGGTGGAAACCAAGTCTGTTATAAGCCAGCTGAACCCTCATTTGGATGCTTGTGATAGAGAGTGATAGGTGTGTTGTTCCTGATCAAGCTCCCTAGCGGTCTGCCCTGCTCTGCTAGATTGGATTTCCCTGTGTATAACTTTGGACCGGATTTTGGACTATTCTTTTGCCTATACTGTCATAGAACCACGCTATCTGTCTGCTAACCGCTAGTTTCTATTTTCTTTGCTCAGTTCTCATCTTCCCTGCCGTGGTAGCCAGGCACTATAGCATTGTGTATAAGTCCTGGGGGCAACCAAGTACCGGTAGACCCGCTTGCCTTATGGCAAAAGGGGGCTGCTATAGGTGAAGAACACAGTAGCCAGCTATAGTGTCTGACCACCTGCGCTGGGGTAGACGTGAGAGCTCAGTAGTAAGGGTGCCCATCCCTAGGTTTAAAAAAAAATGTTGTTTTTCCTTCCTAAATACACATACATAAAGTAGCTATAGACAGACATGCCAATGCACACATTTCTTAATTCAATTGTTTTGAATATGTTTGTGATAGGAGAAATGCATAGTACACTGCATATGGATGATTCAGATAAGCAGTATACCATATGATGCTTTGGTGCTTTGTTGAAAAGCCTCAGTTGTATAACTATAATTTGACTGGAAAGCACAAAATATGCTTGTATTTCTAACATGACATAATTGATCTTTTAGAAGAATTATTCTTTTCTGTGTTCAGGATGATATTCTATAGCATGTAGAGAGGTTTGCAAAACCTTCATTATTAAATACACCTGCAATTTGAAAACAGGCTTTTACAGCCCCACATTTATAGCATAAATAACAAAAGATGGTTTTTGTACAAACTTTTATTATGTGAACCCCTAAAAGAGTTACTATTGTACATCTGTTATGTTTTATTCATTGCCACATATTGACAGCTTTTTCTCAGAAAAGGATCTGGAGAATCAGTAACAGAATTCTGCTGCTATGGTTAAATATAGCTAAAACATATGGTAGTCGGCTTGGCATTCACATACACAATTTTGTTTAATATAAATAGGGATGGGCCGAATGAACCCCTGTTCGGTTCGCACCAGAACTTTCGAACACCGTGAAAGTTCGGACCCGAACGTCAAAAAGTCGAAAGTGCCCATTTTGAAGGCTTATATGCAAGTAATTGGGCATACAATGATTATAGGGGTCCGGGTCCTGCCCTGGGGGACATGTATCAATAAAAAAAAAAGTTTGTCATTTTTAAATGAGGAGTGATTTTTTTATTTTTAAAGTGAAAGCGTACAAATTAAAAATACCTTCCAATATAGTGCCTGGGGGTCCCCTTAGTCTACCTGTAAAGTGGCAGATCTGTACCATGTCTAGAATCTGCTGTAGCAATAACTGCATTTATAAAGCCAAAAAAATGACATTTTCCCTGCAAGCTGCCTTTATTTTGCTCAGCAAAGGACAGCTGGGGAGCCACTGTTTATGATGAGGCCACAATGTGCACTGGGAACAAGATTAGAGATTTTTTTGATACATTCTGGTGTCACTTTGACTTTGGATAGACGTAACGGTTGCGAAAAAATTGGTCTTTGGGTGTCGGTGGCGACCTCCCACGGTAACTCTATAGAGGTACTCTTGATTAAAGCAAGAATTGGCCTTGCTGTTAAAAATTGCAATGATATGCACCTGTCAAACAGGTGCAGAAAAATTGTTCTTTGGGTGTCGGTGGCGCCTTCCCACCGTTACCCTATAGAGGTACTCTTGATGAAAGCAAGAATTGGCCTTGCTGTAAAAAATTGCAATAATGTGCACCTGTCAAACAGGTGCAGAAAAATTACTCTTTGGGTGTCGGGGACGCCTTCCCACCGTAACCCTATAGAGGTGCTCTTGATAAAGGCAAAAAAAAATTGCAATTATATGCACCTGTCAAACAGGTGCTGAAAAATTGGTCTTTGGGTGTTAATTGTGACCATGAGACCTATACCAAAAACATTCTTCCCGATGAAATGATTGAACACCCTCAAATCTAGGCAGCCTCAAAGTCCTGCAGAGATTCCACATCCCAAAAAGGTCTTTAATTAGTGACATCGGCATCAGGGGCTTCATAGCTGGTAATTCAGGACTGATTTATTTTTTATAAAAGTCAAACGTTCCACGGAGTCTGTGGATAGACACGTTCTATGATCAGTAACGAAACCTCCTGCAGCACTGAATGCCCGTTCTGAAAGCACACTGGATGCAGGGCAGCCCAACAACTCAATAGCATACTGGGCAAGTTCTGGCCAGTGGTCTATTCTCATGACCCAGTAAGTCAGTGGATCGTCAGCTGAAAAGCTCTCCATCTCTGTTTTGGCCCCAAAGTAATCGTCCACCATGTGATGCAGACGCTGCCGATGGGATGTGCAAGCTGACAGCCCTGGGTGGCGAGGACTAAAAAAATTACAAAATGCCTCACTTAGGCGGACGCCTTCTCCAACGCTCCTCTCTTGACCAACACAAGACTCAAAACTACGTTTTCTGTGACACTGTAACCTACTGGAGTCAGGAAAAACGTTCAATAAAATCCTCTTTAATGTATCCTCAAGAGATTTTATCTTCTGCACTCTCTGTGGGGACAGAATAAGTTCTGAGACCTTCCCCTTATAATGGTGATCAAGGAGGGTTGCCAACCAGTAATGATCCTTCTCCTTTATGCCACATATTCTTGGGTCCTTTCGCAGGCATTGAAGCATGAGGTTGCCCATGCGCCTCAAATTTGCCAAGGCTTGAGAAGCAGACTCCTTGGGGTCACTCAGGATGACAGCATCTGGAACTTCCTCCTCCCAGCCACGTACTATTCCCAAGGGTCCTGGGATGGAAAGACATCGCTTACAGATTGACGCATGTCTAACTCTTCTTCTAAGCCTATGAAAGTGCCAGAATCCTCCTCCTCATCCTCCTCCCCTCTCTCCTCCTGTGTACATAGGAATGATGGTGTCTGGATAAAGTGGGCCTTGAGAGGAAAGGAAGTCCTCCTCTTCCTCCTGCTGCACTGCCTCCAGTGCCCTGTCCATAATGCCACGCAGAGTCTGCTCCAGCAGGAACACAACAGGGATTATGTCACTGATGCATGCACTGTCACGGCTCACCTTGTGGCCTCCTCAAATGGTGACAATACAGTGCATGCATCCTTAACGATCAGCCATTGGCCTGAGCCTGTCGTAGTGCCATATTCGCACAAGTACTCGTCGACGGCCCTCTGCTGCATGTATAGTCGCTGCAGCATTGACAAAGTTGAGTTCTACCTGGTGGGCATGTCACAAATCAGGCGGTTTGCAGGCAGGTGGATTTCCTGCTGAGTTTCAGCCAACCGAGAACTGGCTGTGTATGACCACCTGAAATGGCTACAGACTCTTCTGGCCAGCTTTAGCACATCTTGCAACCCTGGGTACGTATTTTGGAAATGCTGCACCACCAAATTGAGGACATGTACCAGGCATGAGACGTGTCAACTTTCCCTGTCTGGGGCGGACAGGAGGTTTGAGCCATTATTGCACACCACCATTCCTGGCTCCAGCTAGCTTGGTGTGAACCACATTTGGGCCTGTCCCTGCAGAGCTGCAAGAATCTCTGCTCCGGTGTGGTTCCTGTCCGCAAAACACACCAGCTGAAGCACTGCATGGCATCTTTTAGCCTGACTCTGGGAATAGCCCTTTGAATGCTTAGGGGGTACCTGATGTTCATAGGACAATTCTGCAAAGGAGGGCATGGAGGTGACAGAGGAGGAGGAGAAGGTAGAGCTCATAGGTCTGGCATCATCACCGCCAGCTGTATGGAGACGGGGCACAACAAGCTGCAGCACCAAGCCCTGTCCTGCATCCTTTTGAGTTGCAAGCAGCGTTACCCAGTGTGCTGTGAACAAAATATATCGTCCCTGCCCATACTTGCTGGACCACGTGTCAGCAGTAAGGTGGATTTTACGGCTGACTGCCTTGCCCAACAATGCCAGAACATTCCCTTCCATGTGATGGTACAGAGATGGAACGGCCTTACGTGAAAAGTAGTAGCGACTGGAAACCTGCCATTGTGGTACAGCACATTGTGCGTATTCACGGAAGGGGGCAGAATTCACCAGGCTGAAAGGCAGAAGTTGTAGAGCCAACAGCTTTGACAAGCTTGCATTTAGACGCTGGGCATGTGGGTGTCAGGGACTGTATTTTTTTTCCACTTCAGCAGATGGGGCAGAGAAATTTGCCGGCTACAGTCTACAGCTGGTGGTGTGCTGCTGGCAGATGTGCTGCTAGGACCTGGGACACCCTGTGCTATACCATCATCCCTGTTAGTGGAGGGTGCTGAGAGGTAATGACTCGGTATAGCAGAGGCAGACTGAAGTGGGTAAGGGGGAGGAGGAGGAGTGGGACAGATTTGTGCCCCTTTTGTGTGGTTTTTAGGTGCTCTTGCCAAAGGGCTGAGTGGTTGGACGATGAATGCCTTGTTAAGCATGTGGTACCCAAATGGCTGGTGTTTTTGCCACGTTTGATGTGCCTGAAACACAGTTTGCAGATAGCAACAGTGCGATCTACTGCAGATGTGCTGAAAAAGGCCCAGACAGCTGAGCTTTGGGGAATGGGACAGGAGATAACAGCTGCTGGATGTGATGGAATAGGGTGGCTGCTCTCTACTCTTTCCTGATGTTGGCCTCCTTGGGGTTGTGACCCCTCACCTTCAGTTTCCTCCTCTGCTCTATCTGGCACCCAAGTCGCATCAGTGACCTCATCATCATCTCTATCTCCTCCATCATCATCATTACCACTGGAGTCAACTTGGGAATATACGCTGCGGTTGGGGGAACATGAATGCCAATTTGTCTACCAGTGTTCTTCCCTCTCTCTAGGCTCATGTTCCTGTCATCTTCAACCTCAGAACCAACATCTTAATCCAGTATTGGCTGGGTATCATTAAGGAGCAAGTGGCTGACGCTGTGGTCAAATAACTCAGCTGGCTCATGGGTGATGTTGGGGCTATGGCAGGAATAGATGTGGACAAGGAGGCTGGTTTATCCATTCTGGCTACTGCAGGGGACTGCACACTTGTCTCTGCTTGCGTGACAGAGGTTGAGGAGGATGAGGAAGGTTTAGTAAGCCGACTGGCTGGCACCACCTCCTCTGCATGCTGTGGCTGGATAGCACGGGCAAACTCACTAAAGAGAGGAAATGATGCCCTGCCTGAGGACTGACCACCATGTCCACCTTTGCCTGTGGACATTTTTGTTGCTGGCCCACTTACAGTGTCAAGGGAACGTCTGCCTCTCCTTGTTGCCCTCCCAGACATCATTGGGAGGGAGGGGGCGGTGCTTATAAGCAAATGTAAAGAAGAAGTGGAAATCCGTACGTAGATGCACTTTAGTCAATGTAAAGTGGTGTTTGGTGCACTTTAATTTGAGTACTCACACTACACAGACACACTTCAGGGATACACTACAATATACTGCAATATAATGTGCCAAACATACAGTGACACACAGAACTATATGGCATTAAACTTGCAGTAAGGCACACAGAAGTAAATGGCGTTAAACTTGCAGCAACGCACACAGAAGTAAATGGCGTTAAACTTGCAGTAACGCACACAGAAGTAAATGGCATTAAACTTGCAGTAACGCACACAGAAGTAAATGGCGTTAAATTGGCAGTAACGTACACAGAACTATATGGCGTTAAGCTGGCAGTAACACACACAGAACTATATGGCATTAAACTGGCAGTAACGCACAAACTATATGGCGTTAAACTTGCAGTAATGCACACAGAAGTAAATGGCGTTAAACTGGCAGTAACACACACAGAACTATGTGGTGTTAAACTGGCAGTAATGTACACAAAACTATATGGCATGAAACTGGCAGTAATGCACACAGAAGTAAATGGCATTAAACTTGCAGTAACGCACAAAACTATATGGCATTAAACTGGCAGTAATGCACAAAACTATATGGCGTTAAGCTGGCAGTAACGCACACAGAACTATATGGCGTTAAAATTGGTCTCAGCGGACACATAAGGCTTATAATATTCAGCCAGTGTATAATCATCCTCCATTGAAAACACAAAGAAGGTCCTGGGAATATGAGGCAGGTGCTAAACACCCAGTGCCTGATAAGTCACTTATTACTAGTCACTTATTACTAAGTCACCCTGTGCCCCTAATGGACACAGGGTGACTTAGACATAGGAGGTGCATGGGGAGCTGAAACAAGGGTTTCCCAACCTCTCCAAGGGATTCTGGGTTCCACAGACTCTCCCGTCACAACATGGATTACAGCCATAGAGCAGTAATAAATCATTATTATGAATAGTGGATATTGATTACTGTAAGACAGAAAAAGTCATATGTGTTCAGTGACCAATTTGAATGAGAAAAATGATGGACAGCTGTTTAATGGACAATGAGAAGGTGGTTGCTTAAATATAACAGTAACATTTATCCACAATATCTCCCAGGATATATATAGAGAGCTGACCACAGGCCTCTAGAACTGGGTAGGAGCTGGACAGTCTACTCCTACTATAGTTGTTGCCTACTAGGCTGAGGAGGGGGGAGATCACTGTTTGTATTGTTAATGGTAATTAGCTACTGCTTTTGTGAGAAGGTTTGCTGTGTTTATATTTATGATAATGTTGAGTCACCTAGGCTGTCTAAACGATTAGTTAATTAGCTCACATTAATTAGGTTTCTGGTTACAGTTTGTATTGTCATTCTGGTGTATATATTTTTGTGAGATCTCAAAATAAACAGTCCATGTTAAAGCTGTGTAACTGAGCTAGCCTCGTCTGGATCTTGGTTACAATATTCAGTTGTAAAATCTGATATCTGAAGGTCCAGATTGGGGGAAGCTGTGTACTGACAGAAGTACTCAACCTGAGTGCGACGGGGATCCGTTACATTGATGGCAGCGGTGGGACGCTTCCTGCAGTCTGGGAAATCCAAACCTCTACCTGGATCCAAGATCATGATAGCAGACTTTGGTCACCCCAGCGGAGATATGGATCTGGCATCAGAATTCTCGGGGTTGCTGCGGATTGTCCTTTCAGCATACTCCAGGACTGTGTCTGCGGATGAATACCTGGAGCTCAGGCAGCAGATTTGGGTGGAGCTCTGGATTGGAGCCCTCCAGATCGCTGGTATGTAACAGGACAAGTTCTTCCCAACCCCAGCGCAAAGAGCCAGTGACCAACAGTAGTTATGGATGCCATTCCTGGGAGAGCAGCCCCAAGAGCAATGGGTGACTGAGTTGGACAGGCTGGTCCAGCTGGAGATAGAGCTGGACGATCCTTATCAGGCTCTGCAATGGCACGCAGAGCAAGGATATTTAGGGGAGACAACGGAATGCTCTCTGGAGGGATATGACTTTGGCGGCCCTGGATTGGTGTGGGAGAGCCTTACAGATTGTTTTGTGTTTGGCAATGAAGGAGAACCTACCCTTAAGGACCTGCGAGATTATAGAGAGGCTATGCTCGGTCTTGCAGGGGTCTCAGAGCTTAAACCTGAACTGGAATATTTCCAGAACAGCATCTGAAAATGGCATACAGGAAACTGCTAGAACATGTTCAACAGCATGCCAGAGAACTGGCAGTGGAATCTCCCGAGATTGCCATCCCCAAAGCTGAAGTGCTGACAACAGGGCAGAGCTCTGCAAATCTCTGCCCAGCACCAAAAACATCTTCTGGGTTCTACGGACAGGAGATGGTGAACCTCTGTCCCCATACATCAGTTAAAGTGACGGGGATTTGATAGACTTTTCTGCTGAGGAAGAGCAACCTGGTGAGCCTGATGTGGAAATGTGAGGCCTATGATTTTTACCTTCAAAGATAATCTGCATTAATAAATGGACATACAATTTATCTTAAACAGTGTCTCAGAAAACTGCCTGGACATTCTGAGAACAGCTGACAACATAAAACAGCTCTGGTATATTATCTAGAGTTAGTATCTAGGAAGCTCTGTTTATAGTGTCCACTATACTACCTGATTCATAGATGTACTGTAACTAAGTCAATCTCTTGCCTGGTGGGAATCACTTGGGGGCTGTGAGGATGACCTCTAACTGAGAGTGGTAATGTTACCAAACATGTTTTACTTAAATGGGGTTGTTTTTTGACATCTAATGACCACCAGTTGACCAAGTGTGGCCACCTGGCTTATGTGAGGGAATAGGACTCTCTTCAAACCCCCCACCCACCCCACCCTTGAGTGAATGTGGCAATGTCTTAGGATATGTGAGAGGGGGTGTTTTTACCTGGAAGGAGTTAAGGAGAGGTGGACTTTTGCAAGTGTATATATTGGAACACAGATCACTGGCCTCTCTCTTAGCCTCATGATCGGGTGCAAGCATGGACACGTAAGGTCTATCTGTGTATCGTATTTCCATTACTGTATTCCCTTTACTTCCTTTGTGTGTAACTTAAATTATCTTTGTCCATTGGCAAAACTGTATTTGTAACATCACTGCTTTTAAAGTTGTCTCATCTATGATATATTTGGTAATATCTGATTATTCTAACATTTCTTTTCTGTATAAATAAATTTGATCTTTGTATTTTAGCAACATTATCAATTCCTTATTGATTTCATGGGTTATAGATGCAACCGCATTGGTTGATTCTTATATAGACAAGGTTGTAATCACTTATGGTATATATCGTTAAGCGTTTAAGTGAGGTTTGTAAACATTGCCATAACAGATGGTGCCGCCTTGTGTGAGGAAGTTTAACGTTGGTCTATACCGTCCTAACTCCAGAAACACTAAGCGTTTTATGTCTTTTGCTCTCACCTGTCTCCTGTCTGAATACCCAGACTAACAAACTTCTCAGAACTTTCCTTTTTACCTTTTGTCTATGCTAATACTTTGATGAGACTGATTTTGAGTAATACATAAAGTGAAATTGTAAGTGCGAATCATAAGGGTTCCATTTGGAATCTTGGAGGCAGTGGAAAAGGATACGTGCCTCTCTGCCAAAAAGCAGGACCAGTTGACCCATGACTGAGATTAAGCCAATCTTTGTGATTGCAACGCACCTGTGGGCTTAGAGCTACGTTTCCACTGGTGCAACTCCAAAGTCGCATGATTTAGAGTGCGACTGAGTGGCTTTAAATGCAACTTTGATCCAAATTCACACTCTGGGTCGGAGTCGCATCTGGAGTCGCATCAGGGTGGTGCAGGTACCTTTTCAGAGTCACTGCAGCTTTGAATCGCATAGATTGGAATGGGTGCTTTGAAATCAATGGGCTGCGACTTGTAATGCAACTTTATGTGTCCAAAGTCGCATGACAAATTGCACTAGTGGAAACGGAGACTAAATCACACTGAATGATCTTGTATATGAATCTTTCTAAACATTGCCATAACAAGCTTCCAGCAGAAGAGCTGGCATCAGGGCCAGACGTCACTGAGCTCTTCCCAGCACCAACAGCAGCTTCAGCCTCCCTGAGAGAAGAGGCAGTCGGCCTTTCTCCCACAACACTGACAGAGACATGGGATTTTCTGCCAGCAGCATCTGTGGAGTTACCAGAAACATCTCCAGCTGAAGCGCTGACAACTGGACAGAGGGTCCAAGACCTCTGCCCTATACCTGTGACAGTTCCGGAGGCCCAGGGTGAAAAGGTGGTGGTCTTTCCTCCCCAGCAAGGATCCGTGAACCTGGGAGACAGTACCAGAGACATGTTTTCCCAGCAGTCAGATGAGGGTAAGGGAAATGAAGCAGCCAGCTTGCCCTTCCCAGCAGCAGATGGCACCCAAGAATGATGCCAGCAACCCAGCAGAAGGGCAGGAACAGGACAGAGTGCTGCTAACCTCTGCCCTCAACTAACAGAAAGGGAGTTCCAGCAGCAGATGGCACCCCAGAATTATGACACCAACCCAGCTGACGTGCTGGCAACCGGACAGAGGGTCCCCCACACCTGCGACAGTTCTGGAGGCCCAGGGTGAGGAGGTGGCAGATCAGGATCCAAGGAGAGAATGCAGTCGGCACCTCACAACTGCAGCTTGATCTGGTGTCGGTGGATGGGCCTGCAGTCTCCACTAACAGAAAACCAGCAGAAGTGCTGGCAACAGGGCAGAGTGCTACCAACCTCTGCCCCGCAACGGCAACAACTGTATATTTTACCACAAGTTTCAGGAAAATTACAATAATTTTTTTTTCCACAAAGTTGTCACTAAATGATATATTGCTAAAACATGCCATGGGCATATGTGAAATTACACCCCAAAATGCATTCTGCTGCTTCTCTTGAGTACGGTGGATACCAAATGTGTGGGACCTTTTGACAGTCTAGCCGCGTACAGGACCCCAAAACTAATCACCGCCTTCAGGCTTTCTAAGGGTGTAAATTCTTGATTTCACTCTTCACTACCTATCACAGTTTTGGAGGCCATGAAATGCCAAGATAGCACAACCCCCCCCCAAATGACCCCATTTTGGAAAGCAGACACCTAAAGCTATTTGCTGAGAGGCATGCTGAGTATTTTGCAGATCTCGCTTTTTGTCACAAAGTTTTAAAAATTGGAAAAAGAAAAAAATAAATTTTCCTTTTCTTCAATTTCCATAACAAATTAGAGCTGCAAAATACTCACCATGCCTCTTAGCAAATACCTTGGGATGTCTACTTTCCAAAATGGGGTCATTTGGGGGGGGGGTTGTGCTATCTTGACATTTCAGGGCCTCCGAAACTGTGATAGGTAGTGAGGAGTGAAATCACCATTTTACACCCGTAGAAAGCCTGAAGGTGGTGATTGGTTTTGGGGTCTTGTACGCGGCTAGGCTCCCAAAAAGTCCCACACATGTGGTATTCCTGTACTCAGGAGAAGCAGCAGAATGTATTTTGGCATGTGATTTCACATATGCCCATGGGATGTTTGAGCAATTTATAATTTAGTGACAACTTTGTGAAAAAAAAAATGTATTGTCATTTTCCTGAAACTTGTGGCAAAATATAAAATATTCCATGGATTCAGCATGCCTCTCAGCAAATAGCTTGGGGTGTCCACTTTCCAAAATTGGGTCATTTGGGGGGTTTTGTGCTATCTGGGCATTTCATGGCCTCCGAAACTGTGATAAGTAGTGAGTGGGGAGTGAAATAAAAAATGAAGGCGGTGATTGGTTTTCGGGGTCCTGTACGCAGCTTGGTTGCCAAAAAGTCCCAAACATGTGGTATCCCCATACTCAGGAGAAGCAGCAGAATGTATTTTGGGCTGTAATTTCACATATGCCTATGGCACGTTTGAGCAATATATCATTTAGTGACAACTTTGTGAAAAAAAAAATAAAAAATTATTGTCATTTTCCCGAAACTTGTGGCAAAATATAAAATATTCCATGGACTCAACATGCCTATCAGCAAATAGCTTGGGGTGTCTAACATTACAAGCTTATGCCACACATCACCCACCATCTTTTAACCACTTAAAAACAAAGCTCTTCCTGACACTTTTTGTTTACATGAAAAAAAATTTTTTTTTTGCTAGAAAATTACTTTGAACCCCTAAACATTATATATTTTTTGAAGCAAAGGCCCAGCACATTAAAATTGACAGCGATTTTTCAAACGCAATTGTTTTGGAAAAAAAACACTTTTTTGAATTTTAATGCACTAAAACACACTATATATTGTCCAAATGTTTGGTAAAATATAAAAGATGATCTTATGCCGAGTACATACAGTGGGGAGAACAAGTATTTGATACACTGTCGATTTTGCAGGTTTTCCTACTTACAAAGCATGTACAGTAGAGGTCTGTAAACTACAGGAAACGTATGATCTCTGTAATTGCAAACAAAGGTTTCTGTACCAAATATTAAGTTCTGCTTTTCTAATGTATCAAATACTTATGTCATGCAATAAAATGCAAATTAATTACTTAAAAATCATACAATGTGATTTTCTGGATTTTTGTTTTAGACTCCGTCTCTCATAGTTGAGGAGTACCTATGATAAAAATTACAGACCTCTACATGCTTTTTAAGTAGGAAAACCTACAAAATCGACAGTGTATCAAATACTTGTTCTCCCCACTGTAGATACCAAACGCAACATGCTTTAAAATTGTGCACAACCATGCAGCGGCGGCAAACTATATACATTTTTAAAAGCCTTTACAGGTTACCACTTTAGATTTACAGAGGAGGTCTACTGTTAGAATTGCTGCCCCTCACGGGATGAGGACGTAACATCAGTCACGAAGAGAGGGGCCTGAGTGTGTCGGCTGGTGCAAGAGCGGACGCCAACCTGGGGAGAGCTGGAGCGGACGAGGAGGGAAGAGAGAGAGAGGAGAGGATCTGAGACCACAAATGACACCTACACTGGCCGCTCTGGAACCCACTCGCCTGGATGCCGCAAGTTCGCAATACAGTGGGTGACACTACCGGGCTGCGCAGAGCGGCGGCGTGCGGGGGTTGCGGTCGGAGCGTCCCCCCTCCCCCTCCCCGCCTCCCACTATCCTAATCCTGATTGCTGCGGCTATCTCTGGTCCTATAGAGATCAGCTGTTAGATCTCCCCTGCGTGGAAGGAAGAGGATCCACCACGAAGGCAAATCAAATCCCAGAGGCTACTGGTAAGCTGGGAAATAAAAGGAGACATGGATCAACAGCTTTGAAGGGCAGAAAAAGGAGGTACTCCATATGAGACTGTAAAAGTTAAAATCTGCATTTAAACTGATCAGAATCCCAAAACTATACCTCTCACACGTGTACAGATAGAGATAGTGGCGCTAATATAAATTGTGTAAAATAATGGGTCAGAGCAGCATAATGCCTATGACCCTCTACATAAAAATAATAATAGTGTCATGAAAAATATTATTTTTAGCATGAAAAGAAATTTCTTTAACACCCAGTGAAAAGTGTCACTATAAATAATAAATTTCAAGAAATGAATGAATAAGTTTAACAGTTGTTTTTCAATCTTCTTATGTGAAAAATCTTCTACTCTTCCACCACACCACCGTGATAGTGACACCACTCCCTCTGAAGAGCGCACTCACCAGATTGTATAGCCTCCCACTCTCGTGTTCGGCAAAACAGCAATTGAACCACACCTGGGTTGCATGTGATGAACCGTGAATCCAATCAAGCCAGCTCCATATTTGAAAAAATGAATAAAATGCTCCACATAGCGTGATACCATTTTGACAGATTTATTAAAATAACTTCAAACACACTTTAATGGTTACACTCACTTTTAAACTGAAACATAAAAGCCTTTAAAAAAAATCCACAGCAAGCACAGCAAGCAACAGGATCAGTGATCCAATGGTGCACCGCGGTCACAGCGGACCTGAAGTGTAAACTGGTGTATCTCTCACCCAACCTTCTAAGGCCCAGCCATCCGATCGGTGTAGTCCCCCTCATACAGCGGCATCTAATGTCAGTGCGATGGAATGCCGTGTGACCATGCCCAAGACATGTTTCGTCGAAAAGACTTCTTCAAATGGTATTCACTGATCCTGTTGCTTGCTGTGCTTGCTGTGGATTTTTTTAAAGGCTTTTATGTTTCAGTTTAAAAGTGAGTGTAACCATTGAAGTGTGTTTGAAGTTATTTTAATAAATCTGTCAAAATGGTATCATGCTATGTGGGGCATTTTATTCATTTTTTCACATATGGAGCTGAGCTTGATTGGATTCACGGTTCATCACATGCAACCCAGGCGTGGTTCAATTGCTGTTTTGCCGACCACGAGAGTGGGAGGCTATACAATCTGGTGAGTGCGCTCTTCAGAGGGAGTGGTGTCACTATCACGGTGGTGTGGTGGAAGAGTAGAAGATTTTTCACATAAGAAGATTGAAAAACAACTGTTGAACTTATTCATTCATTTCTTGTAATTTATTATTTATAGTGACACTTTTCACTGGGTGTTAAAGAAATTTCTTTTCATGATAAAAATAATATTTTTCATGACACTATTATTATTTTTATGTAGAGGGTCATAAGCATTATGCTGCTCTGACCCATTATTTTACACAATTTATATTAGCGCCGCTATCTCTATCTGTACACGTGTGAGAGGTATAGTTTTGGGATTCTGATCAGTTTACGTATTTATTTAAGTGGCAGCTTTTTTCACTGTACACTGTGTATGTACACACATTTTGTATTCATTTACACATCTTTTATATAGCTTTGCCCTTTTCTTTGGCGCAGTGGAGTAAGAGAGATTCAGGGGCGGTTTATTTGTATATCTCTTGCTACAAACCAAAATCTGTATTTAACACTGTGACAGACCTAGCCGGGAGAGAGACTTTTGGAGGGGACTGTATGCTAGCCTCTTGCAGATCGATCGTGGGCCCTGGCATTTTGGGGAACAGTGCTCTTTGTGAGCTGTATGCCTGGGGACTCTTGAGGTGGTATTACTGTGGATTCGGGTCCTGGTCCCCCAGGACACACAGACTCTGGGGACCCTGGATTTGCCATATTGGAATAGTGACTGATTCATACCGTTGGGACTCCTACTGTTAAATGTCATCAATTCCAGCTACCTGTCTGTTGTCTGCTAAAATGTGTATTGTAAATAAGTCTCTAGTATGGGATCTAAGAGTCATTAGATCCCCATTGTGGTTTGTGTTTAATTAACTCTGCTATTGTGATAATATTGATTGGGGGTTCTAAGCTACAAGACGGCCAGTCTGGCCTAAAGGTCATGTCTGAGTCATCTAGGCTGTCTAAAGGGATTAGTTAATTAGCCCATGTTAATTAGGCTAATTAGGTTACAGGTGTATTGTTAGAGTAATTTGAGCCGGAGGTATGCACCTCCACTGTTAGTGTATAAAAGAGCCTGTATTTTTGAATAAAGGAGATTCCTGGTTGAACTTACATACAGCCTGCCTGGTGTTTGTTCTGAGCTATCACAACTGGGTTAGAACGGCACATAGCTGTAGTTCTAATCCTGGAGCATTGGATGACCGAGCAATCAGATGTTGCGATCTGCAATCTGATTCTATAGCAGCAGAGGAGTGTCGGGAGTGTGGAACCGAGCGAGCAAGGGGCTTGTTACAAACACTATACATAAAGTTTATTTGCTGACTACCGGGTGGCCCAACCAGCATATAGGAAGCAATATCTGGCAGATTGACGGGGTACATTTATGTAAAAGAGAATTTACTTAGCATAAGCCCATTGAATGTATGGAATAGACTGTGGTAAATTACAGAGGAGCTGTGAGTGTCTTGGATGCTTATATACTTACTAAGGATTAAAGAAGCTAATAAGCTCAGCAGTGCTTAGACACAGAGGACTGTAGAACACACTAATGAGGGCTCTGTGACTGCAGTGCTAAAGTGACTTATAAATAGAGGGCTGACTGTCCGGCCAGGAGTTGCGATATTTGTACACAACGCTGAACTTCGGATAAGTATTTAACATTATTGTGGTAAAATTCCTTCAGACCATTTCGGGTTGATATATTGAATAGTAGCCCTTTTTGGAGTCTGTAAAGGACTTGGACAGGACAATAGTTACAAACAAACAATTCTCTGTGGTTAAACAAGCTTTGCTAGAATGGAATTGGAACACAAAGCCAAAAACTACTATTGCCACAGAAAGTTGGGAACTCCCGTCCTGCCCCCATCTTGTCTCCCTTTCCCCCTCTGTTGTTCTCTAAGCATTTCCAATTCTTTCTCCCCTCCCTTTACACCGGCTTGTAGAGAGGGGGTCCTCCTGTAGGTAACAGCTAGTACTCCCGACACAAAAGGAGCAGGTAAAGGACCTAAAATAGACATCAACAAGTGTTATTCTGTCCCGCTTGTGTCGTTAGGAGTGTGGGGAGATTAGAACATGTTCAGACTGGGGAGGCGGACAAGAGGGGGAGAGAGAGGAGGCACCATGAGTAAAGCTACAACTAAAACCAGAAGGGGGTGCCCCTAGATCCCCGAAAGACAAAGTTATGGTCAGCACAATTAAACAGTATGTGTCTCAGGGAGCCAGTCCTAAGAATGTAGATCTGGAGAAACAAGGGTCAGGAAAAGTGAACAAGAAAAGGGAACAGAGAAAAAAAAGAGGAAAAACATCAGACCAATCTAGAGACGACTTAACAACAGAGAGTGAATTGGAAACAAGTAGAATTGATGAACAAAGAGTTGACTCCCAAATCCCCACAAAGGGAGAAATGATGGAAATGTTTCTGAGGCTTGGAAATTCAATAAAAGCTGACATAAATAAGCTGAGAGTTGACCTGGGAAACTTGACGGCAAGATTGGAGATGACTGAAAAGAGAACAGATAAACAAGAGAAGGAACTTTGTACTTTAAAGGAGCAAGTTAAAATAACACAACAAAATCAGAAGAAAATCCTCTATAGATTAGAAGACCAAGAAAACCGAAATAGGAGGCAAAATGTGAGAATTTGCTCAGTTCCAGAGAAAAAGGGAGAAGATTTGAGAAGAGTTATTAGCTCAATATTCGGCCCTTTATTGGATAAAGGAGAAGACGAGTTTCCAAAGATAGAGAGAGTTCACCGAGTTGGAAAATCAAATAATACAGAAGCGGATAGGCCTCGGGACATAATAGTAAGATTTAGATTCTATGAAGAAAAAGCTGAAATCTGGACGAAACTGAGAAGAAGAGCGCCTTTACAGTATGAGGGTTCTGAGTTACAAATCTTTACTGATCTGGCACCAGAAACTCTGTCAAGAAGACGACTTCTGAAACCTCTGCTGTAGCAGATGAGAGCACAGAATATTAGGTATATAGCTGGGGATTTCCAGCATGTCCAATGGGCTTCAAAGAAGGAAGATCAGCCAGGCTAAGATTCCCTGAAGAACTGGCGGAATTCTGTAACAAATTAGACCTACAGATGCCGGAGCTGCCAGGTTGGACTGATGAAGTACGGGAAACACAATAGGAAGAGTGCAATGAGCAGGGGATAGCTTAATATAAAAACAGTAGAATTTGCTCAGGGGGATGGTTTGGGGGGCAGGGGGGGGGGGTAGTGGGTGGGGGAAGGACGGTCAAAGAGGGTTGAGAGGCTGACCCAGGAGTGGTGTTCTGCAGGTGGCCGGCCCGCCTCCCCAACACCCCCTACTCAATCCTTTGGGGGGGAGGCGGGAGGGTGCACTCGGAGCCTCACCTCGGGATAAAGAGATTTGGAGAGGGCCATGATATCCAGGGCCTTCGACGATCTAGTGGCCTGTTTGAGGCCAAGGAGGGAGGGGAGGGTGAGGAGGGAGGGTGAGGAGGGAGGGTGAGGAAGGGGGTGAGGGGAGGGAAGTGGAAGGGGGGACACCTCATGCATTTTACATAAAAGAACGGAAAAACCCCGGTTTAGACAGGAGAAGTCAGATCCGCATAGGGAAGCAGGAAAAAAGAGATGACAACAATAAATTTCATTACTTATAATGTAAGGGGATTAAACACACCCACTAAGAGGCATAAGATATTAAAAGAACTTAAATGGTATGTGGCAGAGGTGGTTTTTCTCCAAGAGGCCCACTTATCACAGGAATCAAATGTAAAATTGTACTCTAATAACTTCCCGATATGGTATTACGGAGATACAATTACAAAGAGAGCAATGGGGGTAGCAATAGGGTTCGCGAAAGGAATTCGGTTTAAATTAGCGGAAAGGTTGACTGATCCAGAAGGAAGATTTCTCTTCCTAAAAGGTAAACTAAATGAAATGGAATGCACACTGGCAAACATCTATGCACCCAATAGAAACCCAATAAAATATCTTAAAAATATCTTGGAGAAGTTGATGGATTTTAAGAGTGGACATGTAATTTTAATGGGAGATATGAATTTTTGTTTAGAACCAGGAATTGATAGTACGGCCTGGGCACAGGGGACAAATAACGTACAACTAAAAATGATAAAACAAAAATTGTATACATGTCAGTTGGTTGATATATGGAGGATTCTACATCCTAAAGTACAAGATTATACATTTTACTCCCCTGTGCACGGACACACTTAAGGATAGACTATATACTGGTTGATCATAGAGCCCTAGAATGGGTCATAGATACCAGGATAGAAATATCGACGCTATCGGACCATGCCCCAATGAAAATGAAAATGACAATACATGGAAATTATAGACAATCTTTTTCCTGGCGAATAAATGAAGATTTGCTCCGAGAAGAGGCAAGCTCAGGAATTGTGAAAAAGGAATTAGAACATTACTTTGCAATAAATGATACAGAAGAGATATCGGGGTCTACCCAATGGGAGGCACACAAAGCCTACATTAGGGGGATCCTGATTGATGTAGGAGCAAGGAAAAAAAAGGAGAGATCAGGGAAAATTAAAAATGTAATTGAAGAAATATCTAGAGCTGAACAAGAACATAAAAAACATCAGGGACCTCACTTAGCGTCATATCAAAAAGTAGTAATCAAAAGGGATGAATTAAAAGACCTTATGGAACAAGAGACAAGAAAAACATTTAACAGAATAGCTAAAGAAAGATATCAGTGGGGGAATAAAGCAAGTAAATATTTAGCCAGAATGCTGAAAAAGAAGAAATCCACAAACTATATAGAAAAAATTCAAACCAAGAGAGGGGAAATGGTTCACACAACAAAAGAAATAGCGGAAGCATTTAAAAACTATTATAAAGACCTATACTCAGTGGAACAGTGGGAGAGTCAGCCAGGGGAGAAAAGAGGGAAAATAAATGATTTCCTAAAAAAGGCCAGATTATCAAAGATCACTGAAACTGCAAAAGAGACCTTAGAGGAACCAATAACTGAGGAGGAAGTAAACAAAGCCTTGTCAGGCTCGGCCCCGGGGAAAAGTCCTGGCCCAGACGGGTTTACAACGTTCTATTATAAAAAATATAGGGAAATTTTAACCCCAAAGCTATGTCAATATATGAATGGCTTGGGAGCCAATTTCGAAATGAGTAAGGAGGCCCTGTCCGCAACGATTACAGTAATCCCGAAGGAGGGGAAGGACGGTACGTTGTGTTCCATCTACAGGCCAATATCGCTGCTAAATGCAGACATAAAACTGTATGCCAAAGTATTGGCAGGAAGGTTGAAAGGGCCGATTAACACACTGGTTCACCCTGACCAGGTAGGATTCACCCCAAGAAGAGAGGGGAGGGATAACAGGGTGAGAACATTGCTCCTACTTCATAAAAGAAAGCGGGCCCCCTGGTCTACTCCTGTCAATAGATGCCGAAAAGGCTTTTGACAGGGTAGACTGGGGGCTTATGATGCAGACGTTGGAAATAATGGGAATCGGGCCAAGAATGATTTGGTGGATCAAAACACTATATCATCACCCTACAGCAACTATAACAATAAATGGAACACCGTCCCCTCCCCTTGAGATGAAAAATGGGACGAGACAGGGCTGTCCCTTATCCCCTCTATTATTCGAACTGTCCTTAGAGCCATTACTCGCTACGATACGGAACAATCCTGATATTAGTGGATTTAAGATGGGAGACAAGGAACGGAACATAAACTTGCAGCATTTGCGGATGATGTTTTATTCTACATAGCTAATCCCAGGATTACAATGCCCAACCTGCTAAAAATTTTGAAACAATATGGCGAACTATCACATTTTAAAATAAATTTAGGTAAATCTGAAATCCTAAATATAAACGTAAGTAAGCTGGAAGAACAGACGCTGAAAAAGGACTTCAAATTCTCGTGGAGGAAAGAACTAAAAGTAACTAGTAATAAAGCTACAAACAAAAAGGAGACAATAAGCCCTACTCCAATCCACCTATCTCAGCGCTAAAGTATATTTGGTATATACAGATGGAAGATAATAGTGGTAATAAACCGCAGTGATTTAACCTGATTTAACTAGTTTCGTCAGGAAGACTTTTTCAAAGAGCATCTTTCCTCTTTGAAAAAGTCTTCCTGACGAAACTAGTCAGAGCACGATACCACGGCAACCATTATCACGTGAGGACGCAGTGTGCTTCTAGCCTGAAGCTTCAGACACGAGAGGGAGGAAGTGCGGATCAGCTGTGCCTGGTTGACACGCAGTGCACTCCAAGCTTGTAGTTGTATACTAGTGGAATGAAGGACTGATCAGCTGTGAGTGTGTATCATCCATCCAGTCTGCAACCAGTACCCTTGTGCTTTGAGAGAAGCAGTTAGAGCTATCCACTATTACCAACCAACTGAAAGCTAGAAGGCTATCCTTTGTAAGGAACTATGCCCACTGATTTTTACAGTGTATTTACTTTACTTTAGTTTTTTTCTCTTATTTGTAACTTACAATAAATTATCAAAACGGTACTGGACTATTCGGGGTCTCTTTTTTACATGTGGACATTGTTGCTGTTATCTGATCATCAACCCTGGAGGACTTCGGGAGTAACCAGAGAGAGGATTTGATCCAAGGCTTGTTAACCTCTTGGCTCTGGTGAGTTTGAACCGCTATGGGGTGTGTGCAGCACAAGGTGTCCCAATAGATGGTGAAAGGTGCACTCATAAGTTCTACTATTCATATAAGGGAATTCAGACCGAGCTCCAACCGCTGTGTCTTTGTTGGAATTTACCTGCCTGTATGTGTTTTGCTTGCATTTACAAAGACTTTGTTTTATCAGTCAGCATTGAGGACTGAAAATAGCGCTGCTTTGATGGGTTAATTGCTGTTTCATATAGTACATTCATTCATCCATATTTATAGTAATAAAGCTAGCTAAGTCAATGAAGAAGATATACAAAATAAATTATATACCCCGAGCCGAAAGTAAAAGACTTATAAATAGGCCACTATCATGGATAGGACATATCAATACATTAAAGAGGGTCCTCCTCCCAAAAATCACATATAAATTCCAGATGTTGCCAGTGGCATTACCACAATTATATCTTAGAAAACTAAAATCTATAGTCATGAACTTTATATGGAAAAACAAAAAACCTAGAGTCTCCTTCTTAACATTAAAGCAGGAAAAAAAAGAGGAGGGTTGGCAGTTCCTGACATTCTAAACTACTATAAAGCGGTATTATTGTCAAGAGTTGTTGAATGGGTTAGGGAAAAAAATGAAAAAGTTGGGTTAACATAGAAAAAACACTTTGTAAAGCACTATTGGGAAATTTAATTTGGAACCCGCCACACTATAGAACACTTGATGAAAACACTCATGTTCTGACAAGGATTGTTTTTAAAATATGGGACACGATGTACAAACAACTAAATAGGAAATATAATTCACCCTTAATTGCACTGAAAGAGAATGAATATTTTGCACCAGGGGAAAAGGCAATAGATGGGAACTGGATAAAAAAAGAAAGGGCTCAACTTAGAGATATAATAAAAAAAAGGGAAACTTTTACCCTTTTAAGAATTAAAGCACAATAAAGATTCATGGGTGATTGACGAATGGCGGTACCTCCAGCTGAACCACTTTATTAAGAAATTACCTCATCCAATAAGATCGGGTGAAGATCTGACTGCGCTGGAACGACTATACATAGCAGATAATACCAAAAATATTATTTAAAAACTATATAAGTTATTATATTGAAGGTGAGGTTGTGGGGGGCGTGACCGGATGTTAGAGTGAGAGCGAGTGAGCCTCCCCCAGCCCGATGCCTCCGTGATTACTGGATCCAGCCCAGCGTTCCGGCCTGACTGACGGAGCTTCCCCTACCCCGCAGACCTCGGCGTCTTCCTGGCCGCCTGACTCCTCTATTACTGCCCGCTCTAGCGTGTCGGCAGTGCACTGTCACAGCCACTCGGGAGAGGACACAGACCTGAGCCCACGGAGCGGCGTGTAGGAGCTCAGGTCGTTTGTTTGCGACAGTTGGCCGGGCAACGGCCTCGGTGTCGGCGGGGAGAAGCAGCGGGGACGGCGTGTATCATCGGCGAGGGGATCAAACCCCAGAGGCGTCCCTGCGCTGCCCAGGCATCTGGCAGCATCAAGGTACCAACCTCTGCAGCTACACCAGGGGTGGACTGTTTTCTCCCATGTCTTTTAAGGGTTAGTTTTCTCGGACAAGTGGAGGGGGAGGTACAGGTGGGCCCAGGCAGCCTGACATACTGCTATTTAACGATTAGCCTTGGTACTTAGGCAGGCTTGGGCTACCTGACATTCTGACACATAGTGATCTGTGCTTATTAGAAGAGAAGACACCCCCTGATGGCTAGCGGAGGGTCACATCAAAAAGAGAGACTCTAACTCTACGCCATACCACACTAATTGAATAGAGCTGAAACACCGCCTAGTCTTAAAAGTGGATAATTACCCTAGTGGCACCTGCAAACGGGAAAGGCGAAGAGAGGGAGGAGGGAGAGCATTAATCCCACGAGCGGCTCAATCCTTCTATATACTCCCCTGACTTACCTAATAAGCCATGACCAGGAAAAAGGGAGAGGAACTGCAACAGCAGGACAATGCTAGCTCCCAAACGACCCGCACATCAAAGGAAAAGGCGAATCAGGCAGCAGCTGCCGCTGCGGCCAAACTGGAAAAATTTGCGCATTTCTCCACCTCATCGCCATCTAAAAATACCCAGCAGCAGCAGGACGGGCCGCATGCAGGGGGCTTAGGGGACAGGAGGAGCCTAGGAAAAGGACCAGCGGCAACATACACAACAAAAACGGTGAGCAGTAATAGATCTGTTGGCGAGTCCGCGGGATTAGCAGCTAATAAGACTGTGGCGCAGGACGCAGCATCAGAAGCTGAACCCACATTGAAAGACGTTCTATGTGCTGTTAATTCTTGTAAAGCTTCCCTAAGCAACCTGTGCGACCAGCTGACGGGATTAAAAGAAGAGATAACTATGCTAACTATGCTAAGCCAAGAACTGCAAAGGACTATCGTTAGAACAACTGTATTGGAGGAGAGAGTTAGCCAGGCTGAGGACGAACTAACCCCATTGAAGCAAGAGCTCAAGACATTAAAAATGCAGATGGGCTTACACAAAGTTAAAATAGAGGAAATGGAAAATAGGTCTCGCAGGAACAACGTGAGGATGGTAGGCCTGCCGGAGCGGTGTGAGGGTCCCCACCCCGAGGAGTTCCTGGAGAAGTGGCTTAAGGGAATATTTGGGACAGAAACCTTCTCCCACCTCTTTGCTATTGAAAGAGCTCATAGAGTCCCAACTAGGGCCCCACCATCCGGAGGGCATCCCAGGCCAATAATAATGAAGCTCTTCAATTACAGAGACAAGGTAACATTGATGCGTAGGGCCAGAGAGCTGGGGGATATTCTATATAATGGAGCCAAGATTTTATTTTTTCCTGACTATTCCCCAGACCTACAGAAACGGAGGGCTGAATTCAGGGACGTAAAGCGCAATCTGCGGACCTACAATTTAGAATACGCTCTGTTGTACCCTGCACGACTACGTATCACTGCCTTAGGGTCCACCCACTTTTTTGATACAACAGCAGGGGCAACGAAGTGGCTGGATGATAACAAAGCGGACCTGCAGAGCTAGGGGTTAAACAAGGCTAAATTTGGATAGGAAAAGAGGATAACGCGATTCTTTTTTTTTTCTGTGTTTTTACTTTTTCCTTTTTTTTTTTTTTTATCCCTTTTTGTCTCTTTTTTCATAGTAACCAGTAGTTGACACGGGGGACGCGGGAGGGGGGAAGGGGGGGTATGTGAGATGGAAGCACGGAGGAAGGATGTGATTTCACTAGTTTTGTATGCTTTAAATGTTGCCTTGGGGGTCTGGAGGAGGGTGGAGGAAGGGGGGGAGGGGGGAAAGAGTGTGGTAGTGAGTCACAATATATTTTTTCAGCATAAGTATGGGGAGGTACTTTTTGTATGGCTGGGAGGGGGGAAAAAGGTCACAAGCACAGCCCCTAGGGCTAGCCTAAATAGGCGGAGGGGGGGTCACGAATAAGGGTGGTAACAAGGGGGATGCACAAAGCTGAGGGCGGGGGGGAAGGGGGATCCATAGTGAGACATAGAGTTAGGCAATGGGGTAAACGCAAGGTACATATAGTCACGAAGGGTGGGTTTGCAAAAATAAACGTAAAGCATATCAGCACGTGGGGTTTGTATTTGCAGCTAGGAATTATGGGGGGGGGGAGCCCCCGGACGCGGGGGCCCTTTGCCCTTCCCCACTTTACTTATTTTTTATTCCCTGTTTTTTTTGGTCAACACAACCACAGTGTTCACGAATGATTTGGCATTCACTAGCACACAAATGAAACGTCCTTTTCTTTTGGACATCTTTTTTTTTCTCTTTTTTCGGCCTTTTTTTTTTTCTCTTTTCTTTTTTTCGTTACTCTCTTGCCTTTTCTACTAAAATACCTTTTAAAATGTTAAAGATAGGCTCTTGGAACATCAGGGGCATGGGTGACCCAGCTAAAAGGGCAGCAGTTTTCGCAGCAATGGAAGCTCATGGCGTTGGACTGGCTTGCCTGCAGGAAACTCACCTCACTAATGATACCAAACTACATGTTCGAAATCATAAATTTCAAGAACAGTATCACTCAGTTTACACCTCATACTCAAGAGGGGTGAGCATATTGGTGGGGAGAGGTATTTCGTTTTCCTGCAGGGAAGCCAGAATCGACGCGTTGGGTCGCTATGTCTTTTTGAGTTGCGTCGTGGAAAATAAGCCTCTGGTAATAGCAAATATTTACATCCCTCCTCCGTTTAAAACAGAGATTATTTTGGAGCTGCTGGAATTTGTGGAGAGCAAACTAGACGTACCGATAATATTGGTGGGGGATTTTAATGCAGTTTTGGATAACAAAATGGATCGATTTCCGCCTATAAATCGGGCGGAAAGGTTATCGGAGGGCCGCCTAGGCCAACTTCTGGAAGAGGTTGGGTGGTGCGACCTGTGGAGATCCCATAACCCAAAAATCCGACAGTATTCTTGTTATTCGGGATCACATTCCACTCTCTCACGTATAGACATGGCAGTAGGCAATAGTGAAGCTCTGCAAATAATAAGGGATATAGAGTACAAGCCGAGGGGTATCTCAGATCACTCCCCCCTGATCCTGACTCTGAACTTAAATGCTAGATCTAGCCGGAAAAGGTGGACAATAAAACCACTATGGTTGGATTTAATAAGCAGCCCAGTAGAAGTTTCTTCTAAACTAAAAGAGTTCGTAACATTTAACGTAGGCACAGCCCCTGCGGGGGTAGTGTGGGACACTCTAAAAGCGTTCCTTAGGGGACTATTACACCAACAGGTTGTCACAGTAAAGAAAAAGTCAAGGGAACGGGAGGCGAGGGCTAGTAGGGAGGCTACGGAGTCAGAAGCACAATATGTGGCGGACCCAACCCCTGCAAAACAGGAGGTCTGGCTCAGTAAACAACAAGAATACAGGGAATTAATTAATAGAAGAGCAGAAAACAAAAGACTGTTTCAGAAGCAAAATTATTATGGCGAAGGGGAGAAAGTAGGTCGGATGTTGGCACTTATAACCAAGTCTAACTTATCTCCACCGGCCATTCTCTCAATCAGGACACCGGCTGGAGAGATTACCTCTGACCCCGCTGAGGTCCTAGAGACCTTTACCACGTTCTATAGGGACCTGTACAGGTCGCGCCGGGGATCGGACCGGCGCGATATGGACGGGTTTGTGGAAGGGGTGGATCTGCCCGTGCTTTCGGAAGGGGACAGGAGCGAGATGGAGTCTCCCCTGACCCTGGAGGAGTTGCAAAAGGCTGTTGCAGAGCTGTCAGGCCAGAAATCCCCCAGCCCGGATGGTCTGCCATTGGAGATTTATAGAAAGTACGGGGAGGTCCTACTTCCGGAGCTTTTAAAAGTACTGGAACAGACGACCAAGGACGGGAGGTTACCCTCATCAATGTCGGAGGCTGACATAGTGGTGATACCAAAAGAGGGAAAAGACCAATTGGAAGTCACCTCATATAGACCGATATCATTACTGTGCTCGGACGCCAAGATCGTAGCAAAGGTGCTGGCGTCCAGATTAAACAAGTGTATCGCAAAACTTGTGCACCCAGATCAATCGGGATTCATCCCCGGTCGGTCTACCAGCACCAACATCAGAAGGGCATACTTGAACCTCCAGGTCCCAACGGAGAATGCGGGGCCTAGAGCCATACTATCTTTAGACACCGTCAAGGCCTTTGATAGCCTGGAGTGGGAATATCTTTGGTGGGTGCTGGAGAGGTTTGGATTTGGCCCCGTATTCATTAACTGGTTAAAAATTCTTTATAATTATCCAAGGGCAAGACTCAAGATAAACAATGACTATTCGGAAAGCTTCCCCCTCGAAAGAGGGACAAGGCAGGGCTGTCCCCTATCCCCGTTGTTGTTCGTCTTGGCTATGGAGCCATTGGCGGGAGCGGTGAGATCATCACCTGAACTACAGGGCTTCCATAGAAAAGGCGAGGAAGAGAGAATAGCGCTTTTTGCGGACGATGTCCTATTCTTCCTTGGGGACACGGCCTCCTCACTGAAGAAAGTAATGCACCTAGTGGAGGACTTTGGAAAATTCTCAGGGCTGACTATCAATTGGGAGAAATCGTCGCTTCTGCCGGTCGATCCATTGGCCAATCCTATTTCAATGAGCTTACCCCAACTGAGAGTTACGGGGAAAATGAAGTACCTTGGTGTTGTGCTGTCCAAGGACCCTGGTGTGTTTATCGAAGACAACCTGGTCCCTCTCCTATTAAAACTTAAAAAAAAATGTGACATCTGGTGTAGACTCCCTCTTTCTGTGGTGGGCCGGGCTAACTTGATCAAGATGGTATGGCTGCCCCAGCTACTATACCTGCTCCACAACTCCCCAGTATGGATCGGGGAGAAGTGGTTTCAAAAAATTCAATCCCTTTTTAGGGAATTAATCTGGAAAAAAGGACAGGCCAGGATAAGCCTACTAAAGTTGCAGTGCCCCGCCACGGAGGGGGGACTGGGGGTCCCCCACCCATTTACCTACTTCCTGGCAGCCCAGCTACAACAGCTTGGGGGATGCGCCATTGATGGGGGGGAAGTAAGAGTGCCCAGATCGTTCTGCAGGGAAGCCCACACAGTTCATTGGTTGAGGCATTGGAGGCAGACTCATTACAGGGAGAGACTTTGACACTTAAAATGATTACCAGGGTCTGGCAGACAGCTAAGCGAATAATGGGGTACAAGGGAATCTCAGAATATTCACCAATCTGGAATAACAAGAACCTGCAGGAATTATTACTCGTTGACAGGAATAAGCTTTGGGAGAGGAACGGAATTTGTCGTCTGATACAGATATATGAGGGGAATACCCTGAAACCCTTTGAGGAACTGAAGCATGAATACGGGCTACCAAGCCGCGTACTCTATAGCTACTTACAGATTAGACATGCCTTAAGAAAGCAGTTTGGAAGGCAACCCCCCACATGGTGTAAGATCCCACTATTACAAACAATAATCAAATCAGAGACCTCTAAGGGGTTAATCACAGAGATATGCGGCACAGTGTCGCAGTGGGTAGCACTCTCGCCTAGCAGTAAGAAGGGTCGCTGGTTCGAATCCCGACCACGACACTACCTGCCTGGAGTTTGCATGTTCTCCCTGTGTCTGCGTGGGTTTCCTCTGGGTACTCCGGTTTCCTCCCACACTCCAAAGACATGCTGGTAGGTTAATTGGATCCTGTCTAAATCAGCCCTAGTATAGGTATGAATGTGAGTTAGGGACCTTAGATTGTAAGCTCCTTGAGGGTATAGGGACTGATGTGAATGTATAATATATATATGTAAAGCGCTGCGTAAATTGACGGCGCTATATAAGTACCTGAAATAAATAAATAAATAAATATACACTCAATTAATAAAGAAAATAAACACACATGTAGGCTCTTTCGGGGGTAGGGACAGGTGGGCGGCCGATGTGGGGGAGATAACGGACATACAGTGGAAAAGCATCCTGGAACTTGGACCGGAGGTGTCGGTCTCTCCCTCACAAAAGGCCTCTCATCTGATGCTATTGCATAGGTCCTACTACACACCAAAAAAGCTCTTTATGTTTGGTCGTCGAACCAACGATGAGTGCCCCAGATGCAGGGGAACAGGCGATCTGATCCATATGTTCTGGAGGTGCCCAAAACTAGTGAGGTACTGGCCCGAGATCGTAAAAAAAATAAACACTACGTTTAAAACCAACCTAGAGTTAGATCCTAGGGCCTGTGTGCTGGGGCACGTTACTAATGAACCGAGAGACAGGAACATGGCGGTAGTGGTAGCAAAATGCCTGTTCCAAGCTAGAAAACTAATCGCACAGTCTTGGCAATCAAGAACTCCTCCCACCCCGGAAGATTGGTTGGGAACAGTCAACTCCACAGTCTGGAGCGAGAGAACATTCTACACTAGGTCAGGCAGCTATAATAAATTTGTAAGTATGTGGAACCTGTGGATTCAAACAATGCCGTGCCCGTCATCCGTGCTATCCTAGTGCCGAGATTATCCGCTCTCTATTAATGAGGTGGGTTGAGCTAAGAGCAGCTTAGAGGTTAGAGCCGAGAAAAGAATAATGCATGGAACCTATGTCGGCTATCGGATGTGCCTTGAATATATAGGGGGTTAATAGGGGGGGTCACTGGGGGGTCACTGGGGGGTCACAGGGGGGTGGGTGGGTGGGCTCATTAGAAAGGAAAGTATCAATACATAGATATGCACAATAGTTACATGAGAATATGCGGTCAATCGGCTACGCATGCTATGCACTTTGCAATGTGGAACTATTGTAACTATTTGCACATTGAAATTATATTGTAATATAATACTTTTACAAAAAAAAAGGGAAAGCTTTGAAAGGCCACAATGATGTGACTGAATTTGGGACACATGTGAATAATATTCTGATGATAGTCTCTGGACAAAGTTAACTGAAGTGGCTTAAAAAAGAACAAAAAAAAAAAAATATATAAGTTATTATTAAGGGTGGATGAAGTGGAGATCCCGCCATATATTAAAAAATGGGTAAGGGAACTGGGGTCACAGAGAGATAAAAGCACTATAGGAAAAACAGCTGAAATGAACTATAAATGTCTAACTAGGTGGTACGCAACCCCAAATAAAATTATCAAATATCAAAACCATAAATCAGCAGAATGTTGGCGAGGATGCAAGGAAATGGGAACAATGGCTCACTTATGGTGGGACTGTCCTAAAATTAAAAAAATTTTGGAAGAAGATCTTACATTTTATAAAAGAAATCACTAAAAAGGAAATAGTAGAAGATCCGTGGACAGTCCTGCTGCACGGAGGGGGAGGAGAGGTCAAACAATATAAAGAGTCGTTGATACCTCACCTCCTAAATGAAGCAAAAAGACTCATTCCTAAGAAATGGCAAGAAGTAGAGAGCCCACCTATATGGGAGTGGATAGACGCAGTTGAAGAAACATACAACATGGAACGTCTGGACATAGTGTAGATGAAAACAGTGAAGGGGTTAAAGATAAATGGGAGTGTTGGAAAGAATTTAAGAAAACATGGAGCTATGCGGAAGAATTAATAAGAGTTTAGATCTATACCGGGGATAGGAAGAAGAAAGTAGAGAGCAACGGGAAATTTAAATAAGAACAAGTGACTAAATGCAGAGGTGGGGGGGGGGTGGATAATGGGAGGGGGGTGGGGGGAAAATAAAGATTATGACTGTGTTTCTTTAGGGTTTGAAATTTTTTGTGGGTTTTTTGTATGAAATATTATATAAATTTGATAAGTGCAAAAGATATAAGCTACGATGATGTGAAAACGAGAAGGGACAAAGATGAACTGCAAAGCTGAATAAGTCTCTCAAAGGAGTTCCCTGAAGTGGCGAATTGCTGCCCTTGATCGGACATTCGCGGTAATACCTCACATGCATGGTGCAATTGCTGTTTACATATGACACGAGACTGACGCTTGGCTTTTTATTTTATTTTTACACTGTTCCTTTCATTTTTTTTTTATTGTTATCACAGGGAATGTAAATATCCCCTATGATAGTAGTAGTGTAGATAATAGGTAGTGACAGGTACTCTTTCTTAAAAAAACTGGGGTCTATTAGACTCTAGATCTCTCCTCTGCCCTCAAAGCATCTGACCACACCAAGATCGGTGTGATAAGATGCTTTCCCAATTTCCCAATGGCACTGTTTATATCCAGTGAAACCGAAGTCATGAAATGCTCGTAGCTTCTCGTTTCTTAGGCCATAGAGATGATTGTAGCTGTTCTGGTCTTCTATCAGCTCTATGGTCAGCTGGTGGAACCAACGGCTGCAGCATTCTCAGGTTCCCCAGTGGGACAGGAGAGCCCAAGAAAATCATGGAATACGGCGGGGGGGGAATGTTCCCTCCCACTGCTTGTAAAAGCAGTCTAGCGACTAATTAGCCACTAGGATTACTTTTACATGAAAGCTGACTGCTGGCTGAAAAGAACAATACCAAGATGATACCTAAACCTGCAGGCATCACTCTGGAATAACCACTCAAGGTCCAGCAACATACCAGTATGTTGCTGGTCCTTGTTGGGCTTTTATTGTAATGTTCTTTTTTTTTATGCAGCCTGTGGGCTGAATGAAAAAAAGAGATTTATCGGTGGGTATGCCTACCATTAGAATACCGCCCTGCATCCACCCACTTCTAATGATGGGCATACATGCACCATTTTCTTTTAAACTGTGGTGGTGAAATCTCATCCTGCAGCGCTGGAGTCGCTGATTTACGGATCATTAGAGCAAACACTGTTGCTGTCAAGATAGATAAATCAGTGCTGCAGCTGAATAGCGTACCTGAAAAGCAAACCATGGTAACAATAAAACATTAACTCAATAAAACAACAACAATCTGTGCCAAAAAAAGAGTAAAAAATATATGCCGAAACATGGGGGCAATCCACCCCTAATGTTAGGGGCAAATTGCCCCTCCACCCCTGCCCCCATGCTTCGGTATATATGCTATTTTTTTTTAACTGTGGTGGTGAAATCACCTCCTACAGTGCTGGAGTCGCTGATTTACGTATCATGAGAGCAAACGCTGTTGCTGTCAAGATAAATAAATCAGTGCTGCAGCTGAATGGTGTACCTATAAAGTAAATAATGGTTAACAATAAAACATAGTAAACAGTACAGTATAAAAGAATCACATACCTGAAAAGCAAACATGATAAAACATAGTAACAATAAAACATTGCAGTTATAAAATACAATAAAACAGAGCAGAACCACAAAGAGAGAACAATAGGGAGAGACCAGAGAAAGAAGAACAATAAAACAACAACTATTTTTGTCTTTTTTATTTTATATTTTTTGTGGGGTTTTTTTAACTTTTTTTTTTTTACACTTTTATTTGTAACTGTAACCGTAATGCTTCGGTTCCAGTTTGGGTCTTTCAAAATGCGATGGCATCTTTGGAGACCCTATGAGAGTGAGTCCTAGTCTGTGCAGTGCTATACCCTACACTAATACTCCACTAGTGTGTGGTAGCGTTCAAAACATTCACCGATGCAAAGATTAGGTTGGTTAGGACAGGAGGGACAATAATAGTGGGTGTCACGCCTATATCCGCATTTTGTACAGACACATCTTCTTTGGGGTGCTCTTGGAAGGAGTACCAGCGAGGACATACGGAAGATGCCTCCCATGCAGCCGGCTCACTGCATTTGTATTGAGAAGTTGGACCAGAGCACCGTCTGGAAACAGAAGGGCTGTGATGAACTCTTCCTGGAATTTAAGGAAGAATCCAGTTCGTCTTGACACCTTGTATAGCACATAAGCGTTCAGCAGAGCCAATTGGAATAAGTATACAGACACTTTTTTGTATCAGCGTCTGGCCTTACGGGCAATTAATTACGGCGCCATCAACTGGTCATTGAGGTCCACCCCTCCCATATTAAGGTTGTATTCGTGGACACAGAGGGGTTTCTCCACAACACCAATCGCTGTTGGAATTTGGACTGTTGTATCTGTGTGAAGGGAGGACAGAACAAAAACATTCTTATTATCCCTCCACTTAACTGTAAGCAAATTATTACATCTAAAGCAGGCTCTCTCCCCCAGCCTAAGACGGGAATCTACAAGCCGCTGGGGTAAGCCCCGGCGATTAGATCACACAGTGCCACATGCACCAATTCCATGATCAAACAAGTGATTAAAAAGTGGCACGCTTGTGTAATAATTGTCCACGTACAAGTGGTACCCCTTTCCGAATAAGGGTGACACCAAGTCCCACACAATCTTACCAGCGCTCCCTATGTAGTCTGGGCAGTTCTCCGGCTCTATGTAACTCTCTTCCCTCATAAACCATAAAACTATATGTATAGCCTGTTGCCCTGTCACAGCTTATACATTTTGACCCCATATCTGGCACGCTTGCTGGGAAGATACCGTTTGAATGACAAGCGGCCAGAAAACTTAATCAGGGACTCATCAACGCAGACAACTTGATCGGGAGTAAACAAGGCTGCAAACTGTTGGTTGAAGTGGTTTATGAGGGGCCCGAATTTTGTAGAGCAGATCGTATTGAGAGTCACCCCGAGGACGACAGAGTTCATTGTCATTAAAATGCATAAACTGCAAAATCTGCTCGTATCGTGTCCTGGAGGCAGAGAACATGGGCATATGGTGAATTGGTGAAAAGAATAAAAAATCGCGCTACCCATAAATACCTAACCAAAAATTCATTGTAAACCAAATCTATATAAAGTCCTGTGTAGGAGTGATCAACAATATGAGTGATGGATATGAAAAATAAATAAATAAATGAAAATCACCAGTAGCTGATTAAACAGAAACCAAAATTAATAATGAGTCCATGTGAAATGAATTGATGAAAATAAACATCAATAATTAAATAGATAAAAAACCATAAGTGCATAAATTGAATAAATCTTAGAAAACATAAGTAATTAAATAAAAATGCAACAGTGCACAGTGAAGTCCATAAATTATAGAAATCTTGTCCTCAAAAATTCTGTGAATAAAAAAAAAAGGCAGTGTAGAATCCACCACCAATTCAGCAGGAATGCGCCCTTACCAGAACGTCATGATCCCCCATTACAGAGGATCAAGGCGAGCATGTATTAGACCAAAAATGGGCTCCACACAACAGCAGGCACAATCACAGGTTTTTCCCCTTCACCGATGTGCACAGATGAGGCTGCACTGATGGGCAATGATGAGGCAGCACTGGTAGGCGGCACTGATGGGCTCTTGTTGGTGGCACTGATAGGTTACACTGATTGGCAGCACTGGTGGGCACAGATCAGCAGCACTGGTGGGCATTTTTTAACAGCACTGGTGGGCACTGTAGGGAATGCACTGATTATCAGGACACTGATAATCCATTATCAGTGTACATGTCCCATTTAAATAAGGTGGTTATCGGCTCTCGTATCCTCTCCTCATGTCATAGGCATTAAGAAAGAAGTGCCAATAACCAGCTTTTATTTACATCCATGATCACCTGTGTTTGGACACAGCTGATCACGTGGCAAAGACCCCCTGATTGGCTCTTTACCTCATTATGTAATCAGCAGTGTCCTCCGGACATTGTAATCACAGAGCGCACTGCCCGCACCCTGCAGCAGGCACGATCATGGGAGGCCGTCATATGTCGGCTATAGCTCAGTCGGTGAGTGGTTAATCTTGTAATGTTAACAGATATAAATGTTAAGATTACCCTTCTTTTTTTTGTCCCCATGACAGTGGTCACCAGGGTAAATAGTCATGATAAATCTACCGAACAGGAGCAAAAGTGTTAAAGCGGGGTTCCACCCAAATTTTGAACATTATCTCTATGCATTCTTTTCCTTGCCTAGATGCTGACATGCTGTGTAAAAAAATTTAAATCGCTGTAATTACCTTTTTTTTTCTAATCTTCTTAGCACTTCCTGGTTTTCCTCCCATGGGAGTAGGCGTGTTTCTAGCCTCTCCCAGACCTCCCACAGTCCCCTGGGAGCTAGTCTCAGGCTTCCCAGCATGCATTGTGCAACAGCGTCATCACAACATCTCGGTGAATGCTGGGAGCACAGCATTCACCGCATCCAGGAAATACATGCTTGTGGGCTTCAAATGCCCACAATGAAGATGGAAACCGCCTTCAGTGAATTTTATAAGTTATTCTTTACAACGAAATCGGACACAGGCGAACTTATTACACAGAACATGTGAGTAGATAATCATGAGAAAAAAAGTTTGTGAATGAACTCCAAAAAAAAAAAACGATAGATAGGTGGACCCCCGCTTTAATTCTTCCCCACTCTACCTAAAAGAATATGCAATTTGCCCAACTTAACTCTTAGGTCTAGTTGACATGGTATTTCCATTTAGACCACCACACTGCTGTTTAAAAAAGGCATGTTTCAAGTGAAAAAATGGAAATGGTTTACTCGATTCAAGTATGAAAATTTGTCACATAAATAGAAAATAGAGAACACATCTTACCTGAATAGTGCCTTTAATATTTTACAGTGTTATAATGTACAGTTTACTTTTTACTGAGGCTACAGTTAGTCAAAACTTAAAAACAATCACTAATTACATTTATACATTTCTGGGAGCACTTTATTATGGAAATCTCCACACCTGCTTATTCATGTAATGATCATATCAGCCAATCATTTGACAGCAGTGCAATGCATAAAATCATGCAGATACAGGCTAGGAGTTTCAGGTAATGTTCACATGAAACACCAAGATGGGCATAAATATTATTTCAGTGATTTTGACCGTGGAATATAGGTTGGTGCCAGACAGACTGTTCCAGTGTCATTCGGTGAGTGGTTGTTCTGAAAATGGAAAGGCCTTGTTAATGAGAGAGGTCACAAGAGGTTGGCTTGAGCTGACAGAGAGGCTATGGTAACTCAGCTAACAACTCTGCACAAATGTGGTGAGCAGAAAAGTACTGTATCTCAGAATGAACAAAATATCAACCATTGAGGCTAACTGGATACAACAGCATAGGACCAAATTAGTTTCCATTCCTTCAGCCAAATTAAGCTGAGGCTGCTCAGTTGAAAGTTGTAGAAAGTTGCAATCGAGGGAAAGATGAATGCAGCCAAGTATAGGGATATCCTGGACAAAAACCTTCTCCAGAGTGCTCAGGACCTCAGACTGGGCCGAAGGTTTACCTTCCAACAAGACAATGACCCTAAGCACACAGCTAAAATAACAAAGGAGTGGCTTCACAACAACTCCGTGACTGTTCTTGAATGGCCCAGCCAGAGCCTCTGAATACTTAGGACCATGTGATATTTCAGTTTTTCTTTTTTAATAAATCTGCAAAAATCTCAACAATTCTGTGTTTTTCTGTCAATATGGGGTGCTGTGTGTACATTAATGAGGAAAAAAAATAAACTTAAATGATTTTAGCAAATTGATGCAATATAACTAAGAATGAAAAATTTAAGGGGGTCTGAATACTTTCCGTCCCCACTGTATATTCTATATGTTATTGTAGTTTCAAAATGCTATTTTTTTTGTGCTAAAACAACTATTGTTATTCTGGATACAAAGTCATTTTCTTTAATTTTGTTTGATTCTGGTACAAAGTATGGTAGAATTCATTGCAAATTAGGTAAATGTATTTTTCTTAAATTTTAAACTTTGATTTTTTGGGGGGGGGGTGATGTTACACAAACAAATAAATAAATAAATGAAAGCATAAAGTAGTCTGCACTGGAAAAAAAAAGGTAAAAAGCTAAATAAATAAATAAATAAGAAGAGGATGTGAGTAAGGAGTTAAGGCTACTTAGGATCAACAAGGGGTTAATCATGGGTTAAACAAGAAAACATGGTTTTGAATGGCAAAGAAACACTTTTACTAGACTATGATTGACTACAGTAAAAACTTTATACCAGTTAAGCTAATAAAAGAGTACTTTGAAGACATTCTTTTTTTTTTTTTTCATCAGATATCCCGTGTTTGTTTAAAGCTGATCTACTGAAGACGTCCCTCAAAATAGGAAGAAAAGATTGGTGAAATACACAGATCTCTTTTGACTGTCAATAAGTAGCCTTGCAAAGTAAATCCCTGCTTGATATCACCTTTCAAAACATGAATGGGAACAGGATCACTTTCCTTATATCTTGCAGTGACTTCCAGTTGAACTCTACATGTACCCCTGGGAAAGCTGTTTATCTGAGATCTAATGAAGCCTGAGCATCATGCAGCTTTCAATATTTTTTCTAATGAAGTTGTTACTGCTTACCAAATTTAACAGATACTAGTTGGCTGTTTGAATGAGCCATAATATTGACTTGTGCATTATCATTGTGGTCTTTGACTTTATCATTGTAATACTTAGATAGGGCAGGTAATAATTTTGTGTTATATAAATAGTAATTTTACTGGCTAGATAACCTAGGGAAGATTTTGTATATTTTATGTAAATGGTCCTCTAAGCAACTTTTGACAACTGCTTTAATATTAAACTTTTGCTACGGTGTTACTAGAACTAGAGTATTCAAAGGTACACTGCAGTCAAAATTAGAGTGTAAACCATGAATTGCAAATATTGAGCACAACCTACCTGCTGAGTAGGTCAGATTTTTTTCCTTCAGACATTTCCCTTCATCATCTTTTTTCTCCCCACCCTGTTTTGTCCACAATATTGTGATCGTGGAAAATATGTGTTGATAAAGCTGAAATATTTTTTTACTGCTTCTCATACACTGAAAGCCTGATGTTAAAACAATTTAGTACTAAGAGGTTCCTCACAGCTAACAATCAGATTCAAACCTTCCTGGTGATTCAGGGAGCATAGGGAGAAAGGGAATTGCACAGCACATGCTTCAGGAATTATACTACTACTTCCCTCCTACCTCCCTTATATAGGGTTGTAGGACCCTTTAGTGCCTTCCATACAAAGCATTTGAGAATATACAGCAAAAAGCCATCTAACAGATTCTTCCAACCACACAATGCAGCGTGAATGGACTGATCTCCCTTTCTAACTATTGTATTCTGACAGCTGGCTTTTTTTTTTTTTTTGCACTTGTCAAACAGATAGCTGCAATATAGAGCTGTGGAAAAGTATTTGCCCCTTTCCTGATTTTTTTTTTTTTACATATTTGTCACATCTAAATGATTCAGATCATCCAGAAAATTCTAATATTACACAAATATAACCAGAGTAAATACAAATGCAGTTTTTACATTTTTAAATTATGATTTCTTTTATTAAGAGAAAAAAAGCTCTCCGAACTTGCCTGGCCCTATGTGAAACAGTAACCCCTCCCCCCCCCCCTTGCTAAATAATGAAAGAACTGTGATTAACCACATTTTTTGAAAAGCAAAGTTAAATTTCACTTGTCACATCCAGGCCTGTTTACCGCCAGACCTGTTGAATCAAGAAACCACATAAATTGAAACTATCTGACAAAGTGAAGCACAATAAAACATCTCAAAGAGCAACACATCATGCCACGATCTAAAGAAATTTAAGAACAGGAGAGAAACAAAGTCATTGACATGTATCAGTTTGGAAAGGGTTACAAAGCCAATTCTAAGACTTTGAGACTCCAGTGAACCCCGGTAAGAGACATTATTCACAAATGGAGAAAACTTAGAAAAGTGGTGAACCTTCCCAGGAGTGGCCAGCCTACCAAAATTACTCCAAGAGCATGATAACTCATCCAGGAGGTCATTAACCCTTTTGTTGCCAGGCCCTGTGCTCCATTTTGTACACTGTGGCCAGACTATTTTTGCAATTTTTCCTTTGTTTTTTTTTTTTCACTTATAGCTTTTAGAGTTTGTCAAAGACCCCAAAACCATATATTTTCTGAAATCACATGATCAATAGCAAAAAAAGAAAGTTCTACTGATTTTTTAGACCCGCAAATGTTTATTAAACCAATATATTTGCAAAAAATACACTAAAACCATTATTGGCAGATAAAAACACAGTACATTTCACAAAATTCCTACTAAATATAAAAGCTTAACCTGTATTGAGTTAATAATAAATATTTGCAACTTTTGAATTGTGCATTTTTGTGAAATGGTGAAAATTAAACAGACACAAAAGTGTAAATATCCACATTTCTCAAAAAATCTGAAGGTTTTCATTTTTCCCTTACAACTTTCAGAATTTGTGAAAGACCCACAAAACCAACCATATATTTTCTGAAATCATATGACCTCTAGATCAAAAAGAAGGTGCTACTGATTTTTTAGACCCCGCAGTATTTGCGCAAATGTTTATCAAACCAATATATTCGCAAAAAATACACTAAAACCATTTTTAGCAGATAAAAACACAGCTAATTTTACAAAATTCCTGCTCAATCCATACTAAATATAAAAGCTTAACCTGTATGGAGTTAATAAATAACAAAAAAATCAAATTTTGAATATCCAAATTTCTCTAAAAATCTGAAGGTTTTAATTTTTCCTTTACAGCTTTCAGAATTTGTGCAAGACTCCCAAAACCATATATTTTCTGAAAGCATATGACCTCTAAAATCAAAAGAAGGTGCTACTGATTTTCTAGACCCCTGGGTATTTGCGGAATTGTTTATCAAACCAATATTCATAAAAAATACACTAAAACCATTATTAGCAGATAAAAACACAGCTAATTTTACAAAATTCCTGCTAAATCCCTACTAAATATAAAAGCTTAACCTGTATTGAGTTAGTAAATAACAAATATTTGTAAATTTTAAATTGTGCCTTTTAGAGAAATAGTGAAAACCGGAGATACGCAAAAGCTTTAGAAAATCTGGAGATTTGCATTTTTCACTTATGGGGCGTACACACGGTCGGACTTTTCGTCTACAAAAGTCCGACAGCCTGTCCGACAGACTTCCGGCGGACTTTCGGCGGACTTGCAGCAGACTTTCTAACGAACGGACTTGCCTACACACGACCACACAAAAGTCTGACGGATTCGTACGTGATGACGTACACCGGACTAAAATAAGGAAGTTCATAGCCAGTAGCCAATAGCTGCCCTAGCGTGGGTTTTTGTCCGTCGGACTAGCACACAGACGAGCGGATTTCGGGGTCCGTCGTAGTTACGACGTAAAGATTTGAAGCATGTTTCAGGGGGGCGTGGCCTAGCGCATGGAGACGTAGGTCGCACTTCACGGCGGCTCCCGGTCCCACGGATCTCCACGAGGTTCTAGCAGAGACATCCCGCCTCACACCGCTCCTCAACCGCACAGATGGGCAAGGGAAAGCCCAAGGATCACTCCAAGCCCACCGGCGATCGTACACAGAGCGATCTGGGCAGATTTGTGACCAGAGCGTCTGCGGCCTACAGCTCACAGGAACAGCCTAAGATGGCGCCGGCACCTCCGTCCCCCGCCCGCTCTGGGCCTTCAGACACCATGCAGGTACGCTCCAGGGCTCGCTCTGCCTCACTGGCTGATCTTGAGCCCACACTACAGAGCCAACACAGCCCGCACAGCCCGCACAGCCCCTACAATCAGTCGCAAGCCTCCCTGAACTCAGGGGACGGATGGGACTTAGAATCGCAGATGCGATCCCTCCATACATACATACGCTCGCTTCCAACAAAAGCCGATTTTGAGCATTACACCACCCGTATGGAAAAAGCATATAGGCAGGAGATTGCGGAGCTCAAAAGGGACATGGGAATCCGTATTGAAGACGTGGAAAACACCACAGAGGGCGTATGCACTACCCTGCATTCCCATGAAACAATCTTGAACTCTCACACTGTCCTAATCCAACAGCTCATGTACTACCAGGACGACATTGAAAACCGTAATAGACGGAACAATATTAGAATACGCGGCATCCCTGAAACCATCGAGCATAAAGACCTGGCAGGGGCTGTAACCTCTATCTTCAATCAAATACTTCAGCAACCCAAAGACACCCACATTGAACTAGATAGAGTACACAGGACCTCCGGCCCTCGCAATCCAGATTCAGCCTATGTCCGTGACACCCTATGTAGAGTGCACTTCTACAAAGTGAAAGAAAACATCATGCGAGAGGCAAGCACCCAGGACTCCATCAGGCTTAATGACACCCCCGTCATGTTACTCCCAGACCTCTCCCGCCAAACACTGGCCATGCGGCGCTCTCTGAAACCCCTCACTTCAATCTTGCAAGAGAGACAAATCAGATACCAATGGCGCTTTCCGTTCCAACTGCGAGTTCAACACGAGGGCAAGACGGCCATTTTCCGCACCTTAGGAGACTTACCGCGGTTCCTGAGCACCCTGGAACTTCCACAGGTTTCCATACCGGACTGGCCTCTCCCAACCACCACGCCTGGTCTTCCATTCAGCACACAATGGCAGAAGACCGGCAGGCAGAAGCGCCCCAGATCCTCGCCTCACAAATCACCAGAAGGCTGATGTTCCCTCCTGCAACAGGGTGATACCTGTCTCCATTCCACTTTTTTTTTCCACCTCTCTCTCGCCTTGTCAGTGAGAGGCGGGTTTGTTGCTGGAATTCCAGACCTACCGACATTACATTTTTATGAACAATACGCACAAGTTTTTCTAAATTCTTTTTTCTTTCAGTTTTCTGTTTCAGGTTACATAGCGCATCCTCTCATGCATAACAGTTGATACTGGTTGCTGGGGTCAGGGGGGAGGAAGGGGCTTAACTGTGACAAGGGAGGGATACACCTGTCTTAAAACTGTTGTTAACAAGTTCTAATTAACTATAATTATAAAGTTACACAAATGCCTTCCTTCCGCGCTGGGCTTTATCCTAATCCCCCTTGAAAACAGAAGGGTGGCCGCCCCCTTCCCCCCCCACGCCAACATGATCCCCTGTATGTTATCCAAGTACATGGAGGTTTTCCGTGCTTCATGAAGCACTTTGACAGCGGTTCGGAAGAAAGGCAGACGTGTTATATAAGGGCCATTACATTATGCCTATAGCTAGAGATGTTCGTGAGCGATGTCCCCAGTTTGTTCAGGTATTATGTACGGTGGGGATCCCGGGACCGGGGAGCGCTCTGTGCGCTTACCACGTTTACACCCCACTTAGGACCAACAGTGCGTATTATTGCACTGTTTACGTTATTTAGTGTTTTTTCGTTTTTCCTTTTTCTTTTTTTTCTTTCTTTTTTCTACTATCCAGTCAACATGCGTTTGCATCCATTGATTTCCCTCAGGCTACCACTCAGTGGTTTTAACCTTCTTTTCCACTTGTGTATGTCATGGTGGCTCTCTCTGTCTACATGGTGGATGTGTTTTGTTTCAACATGGTTGAGCTGGTTTATGTCCACCTTCTCTACTTTTCTAACTCCCTTCACCCCCACTCTTTTTTCCTACCTATCCTATGTCCCCCCTCCACCCTTACCCCTCTTCCCCCTGGCAAGGCAGGCCCTGGGTCACGTAGGGACCACTAGAATTCTGACGAGAGAGCTTAGGCGTGTTCCCACTCCATTACTCTCATGCCACTGCTAGATCACATTAACTTAGCCTCCTATAATTGCAGAGGTTTTAACACCCCTGAGAAAAGGAGCCAAGTGCTGTATCACTTCCATAAAGCCAAAACTCAAATCTTACTACTTCAAGAAACACACTTTAAGGGTTCGGCCGTTCCAACCTTAAACAACCCCCACTTCCACAAATGGTTCCATAGTACTAATCCACTTTCTAAATCCAAAGGAGTATCCATAGCTTTTCACAAATCCTTCCAACCAGAAGTATTAGATACCCTAATAGACCCCGATGGTCGCTTTATCTTTCTTAAACTAAAATCTAACCTTTCTATCTTCACAGTTGCTAATGTATACGGACCAAACCAAGACCAAGGGAGTTTCTTCTCCATGCTTATAGACAAACTAATCTCGTTTGGGGGCCCCTGTTTTATTGTAGGAGGAGACCTCAACGTGACCCTCACACCAGCCATGGACACCTTCTCGGGTAAGTCAGCTATACCACACTCCACTCTCACACATATCAAATCACTTATACATTCAGCCCAATTAGTGGATGTCTGGCGGACCCAGCATCCATTCGAGAGAGATTACAGCTGCTACTCGGTCGCCCACAACTCATATAGTCGCATTGACTATTTCCTAGTATCACAATCCCTACTTGATATCCCTATACAAGCTTCCCTAGGTAACATTCTATGGTCTGATCATGCCCCTGCCCATTTAAGCTTAGCCCACCCACCCAAGGCACACAAAACCTTTACCTGGCGCTTAAATGACAACCTGCTAAAAGATAGCCTTTGTGTGACAGATACCCAACAGGCAATTAAAAACTTTATCCATGACCACCGTTCAGATGACACCAACCCCCTTACCAAGTGGGAGGCTCTGAAATGTGTGCTGCGGGGAATTTTCATCCAACATGGCGCACGATTAAAGAAGGCTAGATCGGCTGACATAGTCAAATTACTCTCATCTATCCACACTCTTGAAAGCACACATAAGAAAGACCTTTCGCATAATACCTTTGTGGACCTCTCCAACGCCCGCAGAGATTTACTCCGCATTCTAGATGCAAACACCCTTATAGCCAGAGACAAAGGTCGTAACCGCCACTACATGCTAGCTAATAAATGCGGACAGCACCTTGCTAAAGTCCTACACCCACGTCCCCCTCGGCACCCCATACCGTTTATCTGCAACACAAATCAGCAAAAGATCAGGACCCCTAAGGGCATAGCAGATGCTTTTCAAAACTATTATTCTCAACTCTATAACCTCCCTACCCAACCTCAACAATCCCCACGACCAAACCCACAACTCCCAGACATGGAAAATTATATCTTAGAGACTGCCCTCCCACGAATAGATCCCCCCACTTCCACGGCTCTGGAGGAAGTCCTAACATCTTCAGACTTCCTTCTGGCGATTAAAGGATTAAAATCCGGTAAATGCCCAGGACCTGACGGCTTCACGCCCAGATTCTACAAATTATTTGCCCATTCACTAACCCCACTTCTCGCAGCGGCGTTTAACTACCTAGATGACGCTCATCCCCCCCCCAAATCCCTTCTGTCCGCCACTATCTCAGTAATACCTAAGCCCGGAAAGGACCCTTCCCAATGCACTAGTTATAGACCTATCTCCCTCCTAAACGTCGACGTTAAGCTTTTTGCCAAGATCCTGGCCAATCGCCTCTCACCCCTTCTACCCTCCATTATACATAAAGACCAAGTGGGCTTTGTCCCTGGTAGGGAGGCCAGGGACAATACCACAAAAACGATACACCTAATCTCTTATATCCGCAAACATAATCTAAAGGCCTGCATTCTCTCTTTTGACGCCGAAAAGGCGTTTGACCGGGTTAACTGGCAATTTCTACGCCTTTCTTTGAAACAGATTGGACTCGGCCCTTCATTTATATCCAAGGTGATGGCGCTTTATTCCCAGCCCACTGCCTCTGTACTGGTCAATGGTTCCACATCTGCCCCACTAGTGATATCCAATGGGACAAGGCAGGGTTGCCCACTGTCTCCCTTGCTCTTTGTTCTAGTGATGGAGCACTTGGCCACGGCTATTAGGCAAAACAGTAACATCATGGGAATACCGACGCCATCATCGGAAGTAAAACTCTCACTTTATGCAGATGACCTCCTTGTCTACATCCAACAACCCCATACCTCACTACCCTCCTTAATGCAAGAGTTCCGTAGATTCGGGGACCTAAGTAATTTTAAGCTTAATATGTCTAAGACAGAAGCCCTTAACATATCCCTAACTCCCTCCACCCTTACACAACTGCGGACCAATTTCCCATTCCAGTGGGGCACAAAGGGTATCTCTTACCTTGGAGTCACCATCCCATCCAACCTAGCTGACCTTTACAATCTCAATTACCCCCCACTCCTATCCCGAATCCGGAAAGAATTAGAAACATGGAACCAGACCCCACTACCCTGGTTTGGCCGTATTAATACCTTAAAAATGGATACCCTCCCTAAACTTCTATACGTCTTCCAGACGATTCCGATACTTATCCCTCAGCGCTTCTTTGCCTCGCTGCGTTCTATGTCTATACGTTTTGTCTGGCAGCAAGGGATGTCTCGTATCAGGCATGCCTTGCTGACATACCCAAAAAATCGGGGTGGGGTTGGCCTCCCAGACTTCGAAATGTACCACAGGGCTGCAGTCCTATCTCGGATTCTAGAGTGGTTCCCTCGCCCGTTCCCCGGGGCATCCACTGCCATAGAACAAGACCTCTCCACTTCTGACCTCCGAGCTCTGCTCTGGGGATATGGTCGAGGACTCTCCACCCTAACTAACTGCTCACCGTTAACAACTGCAGCATTACACCTGTGGTACAGAAAAGGATTATTACCAATACTATCTACTGACCCCTCACCACTTACCTCGCTCTTTGATCATCCAGACCTTCCCCAGGGCATGGGCTCTAATCTAGTGGGCCCATACTCACGGGACACCTGGCCAACAGCCAACTCATTCATACACCCCAGCACAGGCGCACCGATTCTCCCGGGAGATAGTGGTAATTGGCTCACAGCCTTTCGCATCTCCTCCTTTTGCTCTGACCTGTTCTCCTCTACCCACACCCATAGACCTCTAACAGACTACGAGCGGCTGTGCTCTCTCTCGGAAACTCCCAGACATCTACTATCCACCACCTACAAATTATTACACTCACTGATCCACGAACAACTGCCACCTTACACGAGGAGATGGGCCTCAGACCTAGGCAAGGATTTTTCTCCAGATGACTGGCATAAGTCTTTTCACTTCACACACAAGTCCTCCATCTCTTGCCATATACAAGAGAAGAATTTTAAGCTCCTGGCGCGATGGTACAGAGACCCCCAATCGTTACACAATATTTTTCCCTCTACTGCCACGACCTGTTGGAGATGTGGAGATCCGGAGGGGAATTATCTCCACATATGGTGGAATTGCAACGCCATCCAACCATTCTGGTCACAGGTTTTTGCCGTATACAGTAGCCTCTATGATAAACCCACAACGCCCACACCAGAAACGGCGCTATTGTCTATGTTACCGGGTTCAATACCCTCCCAGAAACGATCCCTACTTCGTTTTTTCCTCTCTGCTGCTAGACAACTCATTCCACTTTACTGGAAAACTACCACTACCCCCCCACTATCCTCTTGGGTCTCCATTGTCAACGATATCATGCGAATGGAGGAGATGATTGCCACAGATAATGACACTTATGATAAATTTCAAACCATGTGGCTAATATGGATTGATTACGCCACCTCCAATGCTTTGAAAAATCTGCTAAAAACCTCCTGATTGAATAAATTCAACCCAGAGCTCCCATTGTGTTGCCCCAGGGCCTGCCAACCTGACCTGAACCCCCTACCCTTACCTTTCCTCTACCCTCCTTCCTCTCCTCTTCTCCTCTCTCTCTCTCTTCTTTCCAATACTCTCTCCTCCCCATATCGTTAATGACACAAGTAGCAAACGTTGAAATTAATGAACAGTCGTTGTATTATAGCATGGTATAAATGTTATTTATAGGATTGAATCTGAAGCATGTTTCAAATCTAAAGTCCGTCGGATTTGAGGCTGAAAAAGTCTGCTGAAAGTCCGGAGAAGCCCACACACGATCGGATTACCAGCCAGCTTTAGTCCGTCGGCGTCCGTTGGACTTTTGTAGACGAAAAGTCCGACCGTGTGTACGCCCCATTACAGCTTTCAGAATTTGTAAAAGACCCCCCAAACCATACATTTTCTGAAAGCACATAGCCAGTAGAATAAAAAGAGGGTGCAACTGATTTTTAAGGCAGCAGGATATTTGCGCAAATGTTTACCAAAACAATTTCGCTAAAAATACACTAAAATCATTAATAGTGCACATAAACGCAACATAACTTACAAAATTCCTGCTAAATTGCTACTAAAGTATTATTATTATTATTATACAGGATTTATATAGCACTAGCAGTTTACGCAGCGCTTTACAATATAAAAAGGAGACAATACAGTTATAATACAATGAAATGCAAGAGGATTAAGAGGGCCCTGCTCAGAAGAGCTTACAATCTAATAGGGTGGGGCAGGTGGTACAAAAGGTTGTAACTGTGGGGAATGAGCTGATAGAAGTGGTAAAAGATTAGTTGGAGACGTGATAGGCTTTCCTGAAGAGATGAGTTTTCAGGGATCACCTGAAGATAGCAAGAGTAGGGGATAAGCATTGTTCACATGTGGTATACTAAAGTGTACGCCCATGGAGGGCCATGTTTACCCGCACAGGGATGCACAGGTGTTCCATGCATTCCCATACAGGCAGTCCCATTTATGTCAATTGGGATGCAACGGCTGCACAGGCATAGCTGCTGTTTCCAATCTGACATCCGTGTGGGTGTGAGTACATGACCCCGAATGCAGACAGGGCAGACAGAGCTTAGAGACATGCATGCGGACCTACATGAATGTAAAATTGGGAGCAACGGCTCTGTTCGTGCAGTTGATACATCCCAAATGACATCAATGGCCATGCCTGCACAGAGATGCACAGAACACCTGTGCATCCCTGCAAAGTATGCTGTGTATGCCCTGTGTGAACAAGGCCTTAGGCTCCTTTCACACAAGCACACCAATCAGGTCTGCCTGTCTGTTTTTCAAGCGGGCCCAATCCTCCCACCCATTGTTCTGTATGGAGATCCTAATGTAAATGGACATGTGTCTGTTTACACCCGCCTGCATCCGATCAAGTCCAGTCCGCTAAAAACAGAGGGATGGGGATCCCATTTCCCATCCATCTAGCAGATCGGATGGTATCCGATGGAACTGGACAGGCGGTCCGTTTCCATCCGACCGCCCCATAGGGAATAGCGAGCTGTGTCTGTGTCCCCTCTGCATCAGTGGAGCGGACGCGGACCTGTCATCCGCCTGCTCAGCGGGGATCAGCAGACAGATCCCCCGCTGAGCAGGCAAATCTGCTTGACAGAGTCCACTCCATGTGAAAGGGGTCTTACCAGGAGTGACCGGTCCATTAGGGGCGCTGGGGCGGCCCCCCCTGCAGAGTGCCGGACTCATATGTTTTCATGAGTATTTTTTTCAAGCCACATGATTAGAGCCTGAGGCTCTAATTGGCTTGAAAAAGGTTGGGCTCAGGACGCAGAGCATTGCACCCCGAACTCACCCACTTGTGACAAAAACGAATGAATATTGTCTTCCGACTTCTCTGCTGGCCAATCAGGACAAGTCGGGTTGGCCGGGAGGAGAAGCTGAGGAAGCCATGGAGGGGTGAGTGCAGTGGGGGAGGACGTCGCCGTGGAGGGGTGAGTGCGGGGGGGGCGTCACCGTGGAGGGGTGAGTGCAGGAGGGGCATCACCGTGGAGGGGTGAGTGCGCGTGGACCTGGGGAGTCTTACTATGTTTGTGTTTTTAAAAATAAAATTTCTATTCTATTATTTTTTACTTTTTTTAATATTATTCTTATTTTTTTTGGTGGGGGGTCTTTTGTGAGATATCAGAGGTCTAAACAGACCCCTGAATCTCTATTTCTGAGACAGAGAATGGGACTGAAGATAGTCCCTTTCTCTGTAGCACTTTACATGAATGATTGGAATCTGTATAGAGATTCCATTCGTTCATAAAATGACAGTCTGATACATTGTAACACACTTGCGGTTACAATGATCAGCTGTCAGTGGATATAGCAACGATCAATGCCTATTTTCATTGTATAGGAGGGGGTTGGTAAACACATGTTTATCAAGACCCCCAAGCCCCAACTTCACCCCCACCCAATCTGTGCAGGGAGAAGATACATGCAGCTGGAGGGGAAGGGGAGATGCCATTTAGAGCAGCCATGGATTGGGGTACGGGGGCAGTTTGGGGGTGATCTGACTGGCAGGGGGACACATCTGGGTCCCCCCCAACCCAATGCAGCACCTGAAGCCGGCGGGAGCGGCAGAGGAGGGATGCCGGCTAATAATGGTGGTTGTGGGGGATCCGGTTTGCGGAGGGGTCAGATTGGGTGGAGGGGGGATCAGTGCTGGGGGAAAGAAGGGGGTCGAAAGAGATAGTAAATGGGGGGGGCAGTTTGAGATGAAAGGCAGAGGCGGGGGTGGAGTGGCAGGGGACATTTAGGGTTAATAACTCTGATCAGTGTGTTGTAATCTGCTGATCAGAGTTATAGAATTGTTCAGCAGAGTCTGCTGAACAAGTCTGATTTTAGCTTATGGTCATTGAAGTGACCATAAGCTTATAGGAGAGGGAGAAATGAGGTCCGTACGCCGAAGCAGGCAATCAGGCTGCTCCACACCTTGGCATGATTGAGCATGCTGAAGTCATGTGGTGACTTCCCTGGGTTTTGACTGGGTGTTAGTGATCATGGGGCATAATCCATGGGACCAGCAGAAGTTCAGTGTAAGAAAAATTGATGCCTGGCCAAGGGGAGTGTAGAGGTGGGCAGGGAGTCTACTGACCTCACAACTCCACCCACCGAGCCCTGGACAACAGACCTGCCCACAGAATCCAGAGTATTGCAGGGCTCCAAACGTCTAAAGGGGAGATATTTGACAAGTAAGAATACATGCAGGAGGCATGTATATCCTTATAGATCAGCACTATGAAAGTAATTTAGAAACGATGACAGTGGGTTTACATCCACTTTGAGGTCAGTGTTCATAATTCAACAATAAGAAAGAGACTGGGCAAAAATGACATTGATGAGAGAGTTCCAAGGCGAAAGTCACTTCTGACCAAAAAGAACACAAAGGCTTGTCTCACATTTGCCAGAATACATCTTGATTATCTAAGATTTTTGGGCAAATATTCTGTGGGCTGATGAGATAAAAGTTTAACTTTTTGGAAGGTGTGCGTAACGTTACATCTGGCATAAAACTCACACAGCATTTCATAAAAAGTACATCATACCAACAGTCAAACATGGTGGTGGTAGTGTGTTGGTTTGGGGCTGCTCCGCAGCTTCAGGACCTGGATGATTTGCCATAATTGATGGAACCATGAATTCTCAGCTCTACCAGAAAATCCCAAAGGAGATCATGACCTCAAGCTCAAGTGCACTTGTGTTATGCAGCAGGACAATAATCCAAAACACACCAGCAAGTCCACCTCTGGCTCAAAAAAAAACCCCAAGATGAAGGTTTTGGAGTGGCCTAGTCAAAGTTCGGACTGAAACCCAATTGAGATGTTGTGGCATAACCTTAAACAGGCTGTTCATGCTCGAATACCCTCCAATGTGGATGAATTAAAATAATTCTGCAAAGAAAAATGGGCCAAAATTCCTCCACAGCGATGTGAAAGACTCATTGCCAGTTAAAATTAAACACTTGATTGCAGTTGTTGCCGCCAAGGGTGGCACAACCAGTTTATGGTTTAGGGAGCAATTGCTTTTTCACATAGCCAGGCAGGTTTAGACAGCTTTTTTCCCTTAATAAATTAAATCATCATTTAAAAACTGTATTTTGTATTTACTTGGGTTATCTTTGTGTAATATTAAAATGGGTTTGATGATCTGAATCATTTAAGTGTGATAAAAAAATCAGGAAGGTGGCAAGTATTTTTATGGACACTCGGGAAAACTATTATCACTGGCCAAACCAAAAAAAACTGATATGGTTTGGTCAGAGAATGGATGTGTACTGTCAAGAGAAACTAAAAATAGGATTTTTTCAGGAATGGTTTGAGAAATAGGTTTAATACCAGAAAAATATATTGAGTTTGGTGATCAGAAGTTTTGTAAAATTAACCAAATGTCATGCATTGCAGCTTTAAAACATGATGTTTTGTTCAGTAAACATTTGTGCCATGCTATTTCAGTTTATGTATGGAGTTCTAAATAAAAACGATTTAGATCAATAGAAGAACAGATAAATTAATAGATTAAATGATAGATGGAGAGATAAACTACAGCTGTGTCTGTATAAGAATGTAACTAATATCTGTTAAAGTATGCATATCACATTCACACTCTAGCTGCATAATAAAGAGCACACACACATCCAAATTTTGCCTCCTCTGTATTTTCCAGCTATAACTGCTATGTGCTGTCTGTATGAGACATCACTGACATATTCTGACATATTGACTGTCAAAATCTCAGCTGAAAGAACAGGTTCAGTTATGCATCTTTTCTAGGCTAGAGAAACTTGAAAATATTTCTTCCCTTCATTTTACATCATCTTCTCCATTATTAGAACTGGCAGCATTTATTGGACTAATAAAATATAAAGTGGTACTTATATAAGAAGTGTTATGCCCTGTACACACGATTGGAATTTTCGTCAGAAAAACCTTGGATGGTTTTTCCGATGGAATTACGCTCAAGCTTGGCTTGCATACACACGGTCACACAAAAGTTGTCGGAACTTTCGACCGTCAAGAAAGCGGTGACGTACAACACGTACGACGGCACTAGAAAAGGAAAGTTCCATACGAAGCGATGATTCTGAGCATGCGTGTTTTTTTGTGCATCGGAATTGCATACAGACGAACGGAATTTCCGATAGGAACTTTTTCCAACGGAAAAATAGAGAATCTGCTCTCAATCTTTTGCTGACATCGGACTTTTGCTGGTGGAATTTCCAATCGTGTGTACGGGGCATTAGCTGTGTTTGGTATAGACGTTTTAATGTTTTGTCAGAATGTTTATACTGAAATATTAAAATAATATTATATTTATGGAATTATGCAAACATCTATGTTTCAGGAGATTTTTACATTTTTCCACAAATACAATCAAGTAATTCAAGTTTGTTTATCCATGCTATTTTGAAGACAAGTGATAACAATAATATACTCAAAATATATATTTATTAACGAAAAATTCAGTGTAAAATAACAGATATATTTGGTGATGATACAAACATTGATATACTTTCAAATATCAAAGATATATGATGATACAGATGATAACAACATTTCTACACAAGCTCTTATTACAAAATACCATATTTCAATACTTGAATGATAACTTGGTAAATTTAGACTTGGTAACTTAATAATTAGCTTCCCGTAGCTCTACTGACTTATGTAAATAACTAGGTGTTGACTTTAGCACTGTGATTCCTTCTCAAAACAAACAGACCTTTAAACTTTCACTTTAAAATGCACAGACAAAATGTTATATTGTGCACATAGCTTGATAATTTTTTTTTAATCAAAAGGTTTTTATTGTTGTGCGGGGGACAAACAAGCAGTACAGTCAAATATGAAACACAGTACACTTTGTCCAAATAGTGGATTATTCAACACACAGTCTATTGTTCCATTCATCAATACATAAATATATCATCTAATCGTGTTTCCTTTCAGCATCGACTATTAAGTTGATCTCACTCTGCACCATATTGCTACCCTCTGCCCTCCACCTCGCTGGGATGTTTGTCTGGAACACTTGCTTCAGTGTAGCCAGCACCTCTGTCCAATATCTATGGAGTTTTGGGCAACGCCAGAGGAGGTGAACTAATTCCCCAGGTGCCGTTCTGCACCGGTCACATAGCGGATTGGGTGCTCTGCCCATTTTGTAAAGCTTCACAGGTGTATAATGCGCTCTCAGTAGTATATACAGCTGGGAAACCCTCTGTGCCACATTCAATGAACATGCGTTAACTGCCTGCAAGGCTTCTGTCAGGGAAGTACTCACCGAGGCCGAGATGCCGAGAGTGGTTCACCCTTGCAACTAAGCGCAGTCTGCCCCCTGCAGGTGGTACAGGGAGTGAATGGCACAAAGAGGCACAGGTTACCCCAATGGACCGTTGGTGACTTGCATGAAGGTCCTTGTAGAGAAGAGCCGCTGTGCAGAGACTGGTAAACAGGAGTACAGGCTGAAACAAATAGTAGAAAGTCCAGAACCAGGCTGAGGATCAAACACCAGGGTCAGTAGTTTTAAGCTGCAGGCTGAAGGATGGTGTCTAGAAGACACGGGTAAGTCCAGGTACAGGCAGGGGGTCAGGCAAGGAGACAGGAGACAGTCCAAGTAACAGGCTGGGGGTCAAACACAGGAGACAGGTGGAAATCCGATTTAACAAGCCGGGGTCAGGTCCAGGAAAAGAGTAGAGGAGTCCAATAGCAATCCAGGTCACAACGGGTAATCAGGCACAGGTACAGGAGACAGGATCAAGTTACACAGGGAGCCGAGACAAACCAGCAATTTGTCTGATCATCTGAGCGTCTTTTATAGGCCGCCCAAAGGATCATGCTGGGTGTGCGCTAGTGCGCATGTGCGAGCGCCGTAGCGCTGGACTGTGAATGCGCGTGCGCCGGAACGCCAGAACGCCACTGTCAGGACCTTGGTAGGAGACCGAAGTGCTGAGAGGGCTCCCCTTGCGGCCAAGTGCAGCACAACCCTGAAGATGGCACAGGGATGTGGTGCTCACAGAAGCACGGGTTGCCTGGAAGTAGGAGCCGGTGTTGGTGGCTTAATAGAGAAAGTCCGTAGAGGCAACGTGCTTAGGGTCCAAGGAGGGGACCAATGGAAGTCCAATAGGAAAATCCGAAGCCAGGCCAGAGGGTCAAACACAGTAAGCAGTCCAGGAATCAAGCAACAAGTCTGGGTACAGGAGACAGAGGAATGCGGAGTCCGTTTAGCCAAGCCGGGGTCAGATGCAGGAAGCAGGCAGGGAAAGTCAGAAGCAAGCCGGTGGGTAAGCCAGGAGGTCCAGAGGAGTCGATAACAAGCCGGGTCGGTACACAGGAAGTCAGGACACAGGAATCACAATCACAGGAACACAGGAAGAGCTGACGATAATCCAGCAATGTGGCACTGTCAGTGGAAGGTTTAAATAGACAAGGCGCAGTATCACGTCGTACGCACACCATTCCGTTCGTGCGTTCGTACCATCGCGACGTTGCTACGCACGTGCATTCGTCTGAATGTGGCGCCAGGCGTCCGCCTAATAGAAACATTGCACACCCGTGTGCGTTGATGCGCGTTAGCGCGACCTTGCCTGTGCTGGTTTGCTAGCCTATTTCCCTGACAGCCACGCATGCACGCAAGGACACGGCCGGAATGACAGAAACAAATGTTCCTCTGACAGTGCCCCCCCCGAGGGGTGGCCTCTGGACACCCAAAGTAGACATCAATTCCGGGTGTTCTCGGTGAAATGCCTGGATCAAACGTGGGGCATGTAGGTTTCCGGATGGTTCCCAGGAATTATCTTCAGGGGGGTACCCCTTCCATTTAATTAGGTATTGGAGCTGTCTACCCTTTTTCCTGCAACTTAGAATTTTTTCCACCTCAAATTCACTTTCTACGTCTATCATGACTGGTGGAGGCGGTGGTTCCTCCCTTTCAGAAAAAGGGCTGGGAACAACAGACGCATGAAAAACTGGATGCACTTTGTAGGAGTTAGGTAGGGCTAGTTCAAAGGCCACAGGATTGATTACCCTCTTGATTTTGAAGGGTCCTATGAACTTTGGCCCTAATTTCCGTGAGGGAATTGGCAGTCTGAGATTGATGGCGGATAACTAAACTTCTTCACCTACCTTAAAGGTTGGATTCTCCTTCCTTCCCTTATTATAGTGTTTTTGGTAATCTTCCAGGGTTCTTTGCATAGCCTCTTGGATCTTCCGTAAATTCAGCTGGATGGAAGCTATCCGGTCCTGTACAGCAGGGACAGAAAACTCCGGAATGGAAACTGGAAGGAAAGAGGGGTGAAAACCAAAGTTAGACCAAAAAGGTGTTTGGTTGGTGGCGGAATGGATGGAGTTATTATATGCGAATTCAGCATACGGCAGGAGAGTGGACCAATCGTCTTGGGAGTCAGAACAGAAACAGCGGAGATATTGTTCCAGGGTTTGGTTCATTCTCTCCGTCTGGCCGTTGCTCTGGGGGTGACAAGCGGAGGAGAAACAGATGTTTATTTCCAAGGATTTACATAACTCTCTCCGAAACTTGGAAGTAAATTGGACACCTCTATCTGAGGTGATGCTCACAGGTGTACCATGAAGCCTGATGATTTCCTTGAAGAACACATTAGCTGTAGCAGAGGCAGAAGGAGTACCCACCATGGGCAGGAAATGTACCATTTTGGAAAGCCGATCAATGATGACAAGGATGGTAGTGAACCCCCCGCGGGAGGTAGGTCCACAATAAAATCCATGGAGATTTCTGCCCATGGCCGTTCAGGAATGGATAAAGGTTTTAGTAGACCCCAAGATTTTGTATTCGGACCCTTACTTCGTTGGCATGGGATGCAGGAGGAAACGTAATTCTTACAGTCCTGTCTCCAGCCCAGCCACCAAAAAGAACGTGAGATCAGTTCCATGGTCTTTTGTGACCCAAAGTGGCCTGCCAACTTGTTGTCATGGAAAGTCTTTAAAGTTAGGAGTCTTGATTCTAGTGGAACAAAAAATTTTTCGAGGGACCAGAATAGGTCATTGTGTTTCTCCAAGGAAGACATGTCAGGTTCAGAATATTGACTGGATGCTGATTTAATTGCGGTTATTAGGTCCACCTGAGTGACCAGAAGGAAATTTTGCGGAGACAAGATGGTACTGGGTTCAGTTACCTGAGAAGTTTCATGGAACATCCGGGAGAGTGCATCCGCTTTTCCATTTTTAGAACCAGGTCTATAAGAAATATGAAAATTGAATCTGGAAAAGAAGAGGGCCCATCGGGCTTGCCTGGGTTTTAGATGTTTTGCTGTCCTAAGATATTCCAGATTTTTATGATCGATGAAGATCATGACAGGGTGAGATTCCCCTTCAAGTAGATATCTCCACTCCTCCAAGGCAAACTTGATGGCCAATAACTCCCTATCACCTACGTCATAATTCTTCTCAGGTGAACTTAATTTCCGGGATGCGAAAGCTACGGGGTGCAGGAGGGCCTTGGGACCCTGTCTCTGAGAGAGGATCGCCCCAGTAGCAGTTTCCGAAGCATCAACTTCTAGTATGAAAGGTAAGGCTGGATCTGGATGTAGTAAGACTGGTGCAGACAAGAATAGTGCCTTTAACTTCCTGGGCTTCTGCGGACCACTGAAAACGATTATGCTGGCGTGTAAGTTGGGTGATGGGAGCTACAATAGCTGAGAAGCCAGCGATAAACCTCCGGTAAAAATTTGAAAATCCTAAGAATCGTTGTACTCCTCTTTTATCCACAGGAGCCGGCCACTCCTGAATTGCCTTGACTTTCTGTGGGTCCATTGCGACACCGTTGGTGGAGATAATGAACCCCAAGAACTGCACAGTTGTCTTTTTGAATTCGCATTTTTCCATTTTAAGGTATAATTTGTGTCACCTGAGGATTGAAAGGACCAGTTTGACGTGTACCCGATGAAGTTCCATGGTGGCAGAAAAAATGAGGATGTCATCTAGGTAAACAACTAGAAACTTGTCAAGGTATTCACGGAAGATGTCGTTTACTAAATGTTGAAAAGTGGCTGGGGCGTTGCAGAGCCCAAACGGCATTACCAGGTACTCGTAATGCCCAAACCTGGATCTGAACGCGGTTTTCCACTCATCGCCCGCTCGGATTCGGATAAGATTGTAGGCACCGCGAAGATCTAGCTTGGAAAAGATTCAGGCGGATCGGAAGTGTTGAAATCGTTCCGGGATGAGAGGAAGCGGGTACCAGTTTTTAATGGTGATTTTATTCAATTCCCTGTAATCAATGCAGGGTCTGAGAGAGACATCCTTTTTCTCTACGAAGAAAATACCGGCTCCAGCCGGTGATGAGGAGGGACGGATGAAACCTTTCTCAAGATTTTCGTCAATGTATGACTTGAGGGCCTTTAGTTCTGTTTCGGACAAGGGAAAGATGCGGCCAAAAGGGATTTCAGAGACGGGCAAAAGGTCTATAGGGCAGTCATAAGAGCGATGAGGTGGTAAGCGGTCAGCCTGTTGTTTGTCAAAAACGTCCTTAAATTCCAGGTAAACTGAGGGTACATGTTGAAGACTATCAGATATTAATGCAATGGTTGAGCAAGAGGCTGGAGCTGGAAGGAGGCAGTGTTGGGAACAGTATTGAGATGAGAAGAGGACTTCTTTCTTGTTCCAATCAATTCGAGGTTCATGAGCTTGCAGCCAGGGGAGTCCCAAGATGATAGGGAACATAGGAGAAGAGATAATGTTGAAGCGTAGGAACTCCTGTTGGCCGGAGTCCGTGATGGTAAGGATGGGTCTGGTTTCCTGAGTAATAAGTCCAGAGCGTGGAAGAGACCCATCAGCTAGGTGTACCTGGGGGCTTTGACCTTTAGTTATCAGAGGGATGCGTAAACTTGCAGCTAGTGAAGTATCCAAGAAGCAACTACATGCTCCGTAATCAACTATGGCTGATAGGCGAGTTTCCTTTTCAGGTAGCTGTAAGGAGACAAAGAGAGTAACATAAGTCTGTGAAAAGCCGGAGACTTGATAGTTAATGGCAGATTGAGGGTAGGACTTACTAGGTCTCACAGGGCAGGATCGGAGGAAGTGTCCTGAACCCCCACAGTAAAGGCACAGATTGATCTGACGCCTATGTATTCTTTCCTCTGGGGTAAGAGGAGCGTGAACCGGCCCTAATTGCATCGGCTCAACCGCAGTAGTGGTGGAGACTGGAGGGGCCGAGTAGGATGGATGGATGGGAGTCGGCTTAGGAAGCATCCAACTAGGACGAGGAACCTGGAAGCGCTCTGAACGCCGCTCATGCATGCGTCGATCCAGTTTGGTAGTTACTTGGATTAGGTTTTCAAGAGAATCGGGGGTCTCTATCCTGGCCAGCTCATCTTTCAGAGCTTCAGACAGCCCCTAACAGAACAGGTACTTGAGGGCAGGTTCATTCCAGCCGGTATCAGCCGACCATTTCCGGAACTCAACAATACAGTCCTCTACCGGCCTTCACCCTTGGCATAAGTTATGCAACGTAGCTTCGGCCGTGGCCGTGCATTGGGGGTCATCATATAATTGTGCCATACCTTCAAAAAAGGTATCCACTGAATTCAGCATGGGGCTCCTCTGTTCCATTAGGCTATGGGCCCAAGCTTGGGGTTCATCGGCCAGGAGAGAGTTGATGAAGCCGACCTTTACTACTTCGGAAAAAAAAGTCCTAAGTTGCAGAGCTAAATACAGAGAACAGGCATTTTTAAAAGCTCTGAATTTCTTGCGATTGCCAGAGAATCGCTCTGGTATGGGAACCCTGGGCTCCGGGGAGGCCATGATCACTGTAGGGTTGGTTGATATCTGAGGGGAGGAGGCCCCACTGGGAGGTACAGAGGCTGCAGCTGCTGATGGAGGTGCCCCGGAGAGTTGTTGAAGGTGACTGTCAATTTGGGCATAGCCATCTTGCAACTTTTGGACTGCATCGGTGAGTGCCGAGACTTGCTGACACAGGATTTCCAATGGGGAACATGCTCTGTTGGCCTCTGACATGGCTGGTTTGTACTGTCAGGGAAGTACTCACCAAGGCGAAGATGCCGAGAGCGGTTCACCCTTGCAACTAAGCGCAGTCCGCCCCCTGGAGGTGGTGCAGGGAGTGAATGGCACAAAGAGGCACAGGCTACCCCAATGGACCATTGGTGACTTGCGTGAAGGTCCTTGTAGAGAAGAGCCGCTGTGCAGAGACTGGTAAACAGGAGTACAGGCTGAAACAAATAATAGAAAGTCCAGAACCAGGCTAAGGATCAAACACCAGGGTCAGTAGTTTTAAGCTGCAGGCTGAAGGATGGTGTCTAGAAGACACGGGTAAGTCTAGGTACAGGCAGGGGGTCAGGCAAGGAGACAGGAGACAGTCCAAGTAACAGGCCGGGGGTCAAACACGGGAGACAGGTGGAAATCCGATTTAACAAGCCGAGGTCAGGTCCAGGAGAAGAGTAGAGAAGTCCAATAGCAATCCGGGTCACAACGGGAGAATCAGGCACAGGTACAGGAGACAGGATCAAGTTACACAGGGAGCTGAGACAAACCAGCAATTTGTCTGATCATCTGAGCGCCTTTTATAGGCCGCCCAAAGGATCACGACGGGTGTGCAGTAGAGCGCATGTGCGAGCGCCGTAGCGCTGGACCGCGAATGCTCGTGCGCAGGAACGCCATTCCGCCATGCATGCGCGCAAGGACACGGCAGGAAGGACAGGAAGGAATGTTCCTCTGACAGCCTCCTCCCATAGCTCTCCTGCAATGGGGCCCAGGTCTGACTGCTACTGTGTCACTGCCTTCATAGGGTGCCCCTCCAGGAATGACGATAGTAACATATAATAACATTGTGAAATTATACCCTTTGTGTCTAACGCGTCTTGTATCATGTGAGAAATAGGGGTGGGGGACTGAATCCATTCCTTAGCATTCCCCTGTGCTCTGACAGCGTGTTTCAATTGCAAATAATAAAATAGCATGTTGGCAGCTAATGCATATTTGGATTGTAACTCATTGAAAGAGAGCAGGGTCCCATTCTGAAAAATTTGTCTCAGATGGGTTATGCCCACATGACGCCACCTGGGTCCCTGTTGGATTTTGGCTAGTTCTGTATATGATTTATTTCCCCATACCGGGCTGTAAGCTGTAAACCCTGTCACGTTTTGTAGTTGTTTAGTCTTGTTCCACACCTTCTGAAGGAGTGTATACGTGGACATTTGTTTATTGGGCCTTTGAAAATGTTGGGTTTCTAGTCCCTCAGGTATGGATTCCACCCCCATGCCAATCAGCATAAGTTTGGCTAATGAGACCGTCGGCGAGGAGGCCATGGCCCCTATCAGGTGCTGTAGCTGTGCGGCCAGATAATATATTCAAGGGTTGGGAAAGCCAAGACCCCCTCCCTCCTTCAGGTATTGTAGTTGCTCTAGCTTAATTTTAGTGGGCTTGGTGTGCCATAGTAACAGCCTAAATAAGGAGTTGACCACTCTAAATACCTTCAGTGTAATGACTACCGGCGTGTTATGTAGCATATATAGGAGCTGCGGCATCAGAATCATCTTGATGAGATTTGTCTTTCCTGCTAGGGACATTTTGAGTTTGTTCCATATGTTTATTTTGTCTCTAAAATGAGATAGCAGGGGATATATATTCAGTTTGCAAAAGTAAGTTAGTTTAGGGGAGATATGTATACCTAAGTATTTGAAGGTGGACACTGCGGGTACCGGGCAGGCGAGCCCCACGCCAAGTGCGGGGGACGCATCTATAAACATTAAAGCTGATTTGGTCCAGTTGATAGTAAGGCCCGAGAAATGGCCAAACTCCGTAATAAGGGACATTACCTGACTCAGGGAATCCTTCGCATCCTCCAGAAAGAGGAGCATATCGTCGGCATATTGCATGATTTTTTCATGCATTTCGCCATACCGGAAGCCCTTAATCGTTGGACAATTCCACACCTGGGCCGCAAGTGGCTCTATGGCCAGAGCAAAGAGCAGGGGTGATAGAGGACATCCCTGTCTCGTTCCCCTGCCCAATGCAAAGGCATGAGACATCCTGTCTGACATACGTATGGTAGCCTGTGGTGTATCATATAATAGCCTTACCCACCTAATACACCTAGGACCAAACCCAAACTTGGCCAGTACAGCCCACAGATACCGCCAGCCAACACTGTCAAATGCCTTATTAGCGTCCAGAGACAACAGTGCTCTGTGGCCAGCCGAATCTGTGGGGGTCTGTATGTTCAAGTATAGTCGTCTAAGACTGGTCGTGGTAGACGTTCGTGGCATGAACCCAGCCTGGTCTGAGTGGACAATGGATCGGATGATCCTATTGACTCTCATGGCCAGCACCTTGGCTAAGATTTTTACATCACTCTGTAGCAGTGAAATGGGCCTGTATGAGCCGGGATCTAACGGGTCCTTACCTGCTTTGAGCAGTAGTGTCAGGTCACCTGGGACCAGGTGACAGATGCACTCTGTAGGAGTCCGAAGTGCACCGCTAAGGTAGTGGACCCTAGGACTGACTGCTGCGGATTGAACCCTGGAAGGTTCAGGAAGCAGGTCTACAGGATAACTGACATGGATCCCAGTGGGAGCTAAAGCATAGATTCCCCATAGAGTCTAAGAGCCAGTGGGTGTTCACCAGAGCCTCTAGTGGTGAGGATGGACTGCGCTGCAGTCTGGCTCCAGGTCGCGGCCCCCAGGGTCTCACAGCTCACGCTCACCGTAGATGGCAGGAGAAGAGGAAGGAGGCAGCAGGCTGGAACGACAGGGAAGTAAGGGGTAAGCCAAAGGTCAGGGCGACTAGCAGACAAGGATAAACATAACACGCCAAAGGTCAGGGTAACAAGCAGACAGGGAGAGTCAAGAACAGGCCAAAGTCGGTAACAGGAATCAGATGTAGGAAACACAGCAAGTACACACAGAGGCTAACACACAATGGTTGATCAGCACTGCTGGCTTGCAGTGCACAGGTTAATTTGGGGTTCCCTAATAGGGCCTGGGGTGGGGCCATGCTTAGAGGAGAGGTTATAAAACCAGTCAGGTGACAGGCAGCTGGTCTTTAGAGATGAACACATGGAGACAGGTAAGCTGACAGAGAAAACTCTATTGCATAACCATGACAAGTAGTATTATGTTGGCCCTTGTCATGGTGGTGGGTAGCTTTCCCGATTTAAATGAGGAATTGAAGACTTCTAGTAGTTTGGGTAAAATCACTTCCCCATATTGGGTATACACCTCCATAGGGATCCTGTCATCCCCCGGGGCCTTGCAGGTAGGAAAGGAGGCGGCCGCCTCACTCAGCTCATTTAGTGTGAATTGTGTTTCCATCTCTGCTCTCGCTTGGCAGGACAGAATTGGAAGGGTTATTGTATCAAGTTGTATCAAGACTTATTTTTATATTTAGAATGAATCTATTTTTTTAAAACACATATCACGACAAAACCATTGGACAGATTTTGGTCTTAGCTTTGTAGAGACAGACAAAAATGTGTATGTCCCTTAATATTTGGAATATAATTATATAATTCTGCAGGTAGAAATAACACAACTCCAAATTGCTAGGCCACAATATTAAATGGTTATGTTTTGTATATGTCAAAACAATTCAATCACCAACAGGTAAAGTAAACAGATTAATACTTTACCAGGGCTTAAGAATTCTGTTGTTTTGAGAACCATCAAGTTAGGGTCCCAAAGGACTTCTGACCTCCTACATCTCTGCGCTATCAAGATCTCAACACCCTCTAGCCTTTCAAGATTGTTTCAGTCCCCTCCAAACTTCCTCCAATCTCCTCTCTCTGCTATGTGTGACCAATTTTATCCCACCCAAAAAGTGGGTGTGCGTGTCACTACTACGTAATAGATGGTGTAAAATGACGGGTTGTTTCCTTGTTACTATGACAACCACATCAGGATGGCCATCTTGGACTCTTAATATTTTCACCACTAATATTAGAATTGACTTTAATTTGTCAGAAATCAATCCTCATGTAACCTTTAACTTTAGACTGAGCAGAAAATTATTAATTGTCTAAAGTTGACACTTATGTGTCAATTTCCTCCAGACACAGTGGCGATTCCTACGATTTAATACTTTAAGAAAATATACCTACACTAATTAACTGCTCTACATACCTTGAGACTCAGATCATTGGAATTTAACCCAGTGTTTATAGTTCACAAATTCAGCTTCTATACTTTCAACCTTTTCATAGGATCTCATATTTATAACCCTTATTATAAGAAGATATATGTATTAATGAATATCCATACAATACATTATATAAAATTATTTACATTATATACATTACATTATACAATACATTATGAAAATGTTATGAAAGAAAAATTATTATTAAAATACATAAACCAATACATGCAAAATGATTTGCTTAATATGTATATAAGTACTTAAATACTAACTTATATATGTATTGAGGATTATTGTTAACACGATTGTTATGCAATCATAACACAACATGTTTAATTTGTGAATAAGCTCTCTCTTGTTGCCCAATCCTGGAAACAAACATTTAGGTCCGTGAGCTCATGGTAATAACCTCTAATTTACGATCGGGGATAAAAATACAGATAAGGCTAACACAGTCTCCTTGTGAGGCACTCTTGAAAAATCATGCACTCAGATTCAACTTTAGAGAGAAAAGAGAAGGAAAAAAATATTTAAATGATTTCTCTCATGTTCACAAAAATAGGAGTAAAAATAATATGATATTCATAGGCCTTCTATATTCTTTTAACATCAATAGTTCTGACAGTTTAATTGTTAAAGTTTTTCCTAATGATTGATAGAATTATGGTACATGGATGTTCATTTTTGTATAATCTTTCTTATTAAAATATAAATACAATAAAACTGCTTAAGGGTAATACTAATGTTAATGCCTAAGTACAATTTTGCAACTTTGACATGTGTTAGTGAAACTGTAAAAATCATCACAACTACTTTGTGCATCCAGGTGGATTATACTGCGTTAGTTTCAAGACAAATTGGGCTTTCATTTGGTGGTAAATGGTTATGAATATCTCCTGAATTTTTTTTATTATCAAAGGAAAACTAGCCCAAAAAAGTAAAAAACAAACAAAATAAATTCTCCTGCTCCTGACAATCGCAACAATGCAGCATATGTGTATGTTAGTTGTTGTTTGTACCTGTAGTACAGCCCAGTAACAATAGTATGCATTTTGCTTTTTTTCATACTTTCATACATACTGACATTAATTAACATTGATACTAATTAAAAAAAAAAAATCCTGCCTAAAATAATACTGACCCTGACATTGACCTTTTACCCTGACCTTGACCCAAGCACTAACCCTGACACGGACCTAGATCAAACCTTGATCTAGTTTTTTTATTATTGTTATTATTATCTTTATTTTTTTTACATGCGGTTGTTTTTTTTCCTTTCTCTGCAGGGAGGGAGAGAGATACAATGCATCCCTCTCCTCCATTCAGAGAGCGAGAAAACATGGGGGGTGGGCTTCACAGTGACTGTTTACTATGATAGCCAATCAGAGGATATCACAGCGACCAAGTGGCCCGGAATCGAGAGTTCCAGGTCCTGATCGTTAGTACAGTGAGATCAAAGTCTCATTGCTGGGAATGCGCTGTGCAGCCCCACGGAAAAAAGTCCTGTCCACTGGGGCCTCATATTTGTGTACGCTCGGTGCCAAGGGGTTAAGCATTCTGCCTTCCTTGTTTGATACCCAAACATAATCATAGCATAAGAAATAGTTCACAAGATCTATTTGTATCAGGTTATATACCCAAATGCTCAAAAAGGATAAAAAAAAAGAGTGAGGTAAGGGAGGGAGGTCAGGCAGCAACAAAAAAGTAGAAAGGATATGAAAGAAAGGAGAAAAACGAGTGGGTGAGGAAGAAGTGTAGGGAAGGGAAATACATTTGGAAGGAGAAAGAAATGGTAAATGAATAGGGAAAGAATATGGTCAATTAAGAAATTAACAAGTATTTTTGCCAAGAGCATTGTTAGAGAAAAAAGTAATGGACGTTACATTATGTGAATTATCATATAATAGTGAGTAAACCAATGAAAAAAGGGAAGGGGCTTCCATTTTTAGCTTGCCATCAGGTGGATGAATTGTCTAATTACCCCTATATGTTTCTTATTCAGTTGCGTGCAGTAAACAGGCAGCTCAAAGATACCTTGGGGGACTAAGATGAGGTGGATATTATAAGCGAGCAATAAATGCAACTGGCCATATATTGTAGAAGTTACCATAAGTATCCCTGTTTGTATGTATCCACCTTTCAGTCTCCATTACATCATCAATTTTGTGTTTTCATTCTGATATAGTGGGACACTGAGCTTGTTTCCATAGCAAAAATACATTCAATAAATGTGGGGTCATACAATTCTTGTAAGATTACCATGATTATCATGGGACAAGGTTTGTAAAGGTTTGAAGTTGATGGGATAAGAGGTGATTTTTTTTATCCTCCTATCTAGTATTAAGTTCCTGCAATGTTGGATCTTAAGACAAGTCTACCATGTGTGGAGGAATGAGCTATTGTGTCTGCACCCTCCTCAACATTGGGGAGATACCCTGGGAAATATGGTGATCCATATAGTTGAGGTTTTAAACCACAAGGTTATAAACGTAAAGCAAGATTTTTTGTGTTGATAGAGTATGTATGATCGTTTTATTAGTTTGGATAGGGGTGAGTTTACATCCTAATTCTTTTTCCTTAATTAAATCATGGACAGTTTTGGAGGTTGGTTATAATGTGTACATTAGGTAAGGAAAATGGGTGGTACCCATATTGTCTGGGAAAAATTGTCAGTTGGCGGTATTTCCAGTTGTGCATGCAGAACTGCTCCAACAGCTGGTGGCGAGATTCAAGAAGCAGTAATATACTTTGGAAGGCAAATTTATTTTTAGTGTTACCATCTACACTCCATTCTTTGAAGAAAGAGATATTTTTTCCTGGTATAGACCAGGGAAACCCTCCCAGAGGCAATAAAGGCAATATAGATGGGGATAGTTCACTTCCATAGTTAGGTCTTTCCCACATTTTTAGGCTATTAACAGTAAAATGGGAACTCTAGGTGTCTGGGTCAAAACCCACCATTGGCTTTTCCAGGGTAACCCAGATTTGCCTTTGGCATTATTACGCCATTTGATTATTCCAACTAATGCCATAGCTTTATAATAGCTGGAAAAAACAATTTAATTCTCCTGAGAATGGAATATGCTTTTCTCTGCTTTTTTGCCATTCCAAATATATTGGCTGATAGGTGCCATAGTTGGGCATGTAGATATGCCAGCACATATTACTTTTGTGTTAGTATAGGTTTTGCAGTATATTTATTAAAGATGTTCCCAGTTATGTTTGGTATATAGTTAGTTGCAACAGTTGTACAATATTGGTTGGGATGTTCGTAGTTGCATTTAGTATGTGGCCCCATTCAGAATTTATCAAGTGGATCCGCCTGCTCAGTGGGGGATCTCTCCACTGATCCCCACTGAGCAGGTGAATCGCAGGTTCGTGTCCGCTCCGCTATGCAGAGCAGACACAGACACAGCCCACTGTTCTCCATGGGGTGGTTGGATTGGAACAGACTACTTGTCCGTTTCTATCTCACTGTCATCCGATCCACCAAGTGAATGGGGAACGGATACCCATCCGTTGGTTTTTAGCAGACCGGTTTGGATTGGATGCTGGCTGATGTCAGCAGACGTGTCCGCTGACATCCGCCGCTTCATAGAGAACAATGGGAGGTCCGATTGGGTCCGCCTAAAAAATGGACAGGCTGATCTCCTAGATTGTAAGCTCTAAGGAGCAGGGCCCTCTGATTCCTCCTGTATTGAATTGTATTGTACTTGTATTGTCTGCCCTAATGTTGTAAAGCGCTGCGTAAACTGTCGGCGCTATATAGATCCTGTATAATAATAATAATAATAATCTAATCGGTCCACTGGTGTGAAAGAGGCCTATAGGTGATTGGTGCACACTTTGTAAACATTTCAGTTTGTTCATCCTTATGAATACTTGCTTTAAGTTTTACATTTGCAATCAATTTATAGTGTTATTACAACTGTGATAAAAATATTCTTATGTGAATGCTCTTGTTGGTATCTACATTTCAGAGGGCTTCTGCATGAGTTATGTGGAATTTAAAATTTTTAGGGGTTTAGGATGTTATCAGATTGAAGAAAAAATATACAGACTATATATAATAGACTTTCTCGGTACCCCATAGATACATACAACTATTTATTCCAAAGTATAACGTTTCTTACACATATCAAGAAAAAAAAATCACTAATACGAGAGTTCTTCAAAAATTTGCCGCAATTTTTAAAACTATTAAATATAAAAAAGTGCAGAAACTTTTTGAAGACCCCTCAGACATAGTTACATAGTAGGTGAGGTTGAAAAAAGACACAAGTCCATCAAGTCCAACCTATGTGTGTGATTTTTTTGTCAGTATTACATTGTATATTCCTGTATGTTGTGGTCGTTCAGGTGCTTATCTAATAGTTTTTTGAAACTATCAATGCTCCCCGCTGAAACCACCGCCTGTAGAAGGGAACTCCACATCCTTGCTGCTCTTACAGTAAGGAACCCTCTACGCAGTTTAAGGTTAAACCTCTTTTCTTCTAATTTTATTAAGTGGCCACATGTCTTATTAAATTTCCTTTCGCTGAAAAGTTTTATCCCTATTGTGGGGTCCCCAGTATGGAACTTGTAAATTGAAATCATACCTCCTCTCAAGCGTCTCTTCTCCAGAGAGAATAAGTTCAGTGCTTGTAACCTTTCTTCATAACTAAGGTCCTCCAGACCCTTTATTAGCTTTGTTGCCCTTCTTTGTACTCGCTCCATTTCCAGTACATCCTTCCTGAGTACTGGTGCCCAGAACTGGACAGCATACTGCAGGTGAGGCCAGATCATAGTCTTGTAGAGTGGGATAATTATCGCTTTATCTCTTGAGTTAATCCCCTTCCTAATGCATGCCAATATTCTGTTTGCCTTGTTAGCAGCACCTTAGCATTGCATGCCATTGCTGAGTCTATCATCTACTAGGACCCCAGGTCCTTTTCCATCCTTGATTCCCCCAGAGGTTCTCCCCCCAATGAGTAGATTGCATTCATATTTTTGCCACCCAAAGGCATTATTTTACATTTTTACACATTAAGCCTCATTTGCCATGTAGTTGCCCACTCCAATAATTTGTTCAGATCTACTTGCAAGGTTTCCACATCCTGCAGAGAAGTTATTGCCCTGCTTAGCATAGTATCGTCCACAAATACAGAGATTGAACTGTTTACCCCATTCTCCAGGTTGTTTATGTACAAATTAAATAAGATTGGTCCCAGGAAAGAACCCTGGGGGACCCCACTTTTTCACCCCTGACCATTCCGAGTACTCCCCAGTTATCACTACCCTCTGAACTCTCCCTTGCAGCCAGTTTTCAATCCATGTACTCACCCTATGGTCCATGCCAACGAACCTTACTTTGTACAGTAAACATTTATGGGGAACTGTGTCAAATGCTTTTGCAAAATCCAGATACACCATGTCTATGGGCCCTACCTTTATCTAGATGGCAGCACACCTCCTCATAGAAGGTTTATAGATTGATTTGGCAAGAATGATTCTTCATGAATCCATGCCGATTACTGCTAATGATACCTTTCTCATTACTAAAATCTTGTATATAGGGGTCATTTACTAAAGGCAAATCCACTTTGCATTCCAAGTGCACTAAAAGTGCACTTGGAAGTGCAGTCACTGTAGATCTGAGGGGAAGATCTGAAATGAGGAGAAGCACTGCTGATTTTATCATCCAATCATGTGCAAGCTAAAATGCTGTTTGTTATTTTCCTTGCATGTTCCCCTCAGATCTACAGCAAGTGCACTTCCAAGTGCACTTGTAGTGCAAAGTGGATTTGCCTTTAGTAAAGAAACCCCATAGTCCCTTATCATCCTCCAAGAGCTTGCATACTATTGATGTTAGGCTAACTGGTCTGTAATTCCCAGGGATGTATTTTGGCCCTTTTTAAAATATTGGTGCTACATTGGCTTTTCTCCAATCAGCTGGTACCATTCCAGTCAGTAGACTGTCAGTAAAAATTAGGAACAATGTCTGGCAATTACTTGACTGAGTACCCTAAGGACCCTCGGGTGCAAGCCATCTGGTCCTGGTGACTTATTATTGTTACATTTTTTAAGTCTATTTCTAATTCTGTCCTCTGTTAGCCATGAGGGTGCTACCTGTGATGTGTCATGAGGATAAACACTGCAGTTTTGGTTACTGAAGCCCCCCGATTCCCTCATGAAGACTAAGGAGAAGAATAAATTCAATACCTTCGCCATCTCACCATCCTTTGTAACCAGATTCTCTTCCTCGTTCTTTATGGGGCCAATATAGTCTGTTACTCTATTAATGTTTATATACTTAATGAATTTCTTGGGATGGGATTTTTTTTGCTCTTCTCCGCTATGTGTCTTTCGTGCTCTATCTTACCCGCCCTAATTTCACCCTTACATTTCTTGTTGCATTCTTTGTTTGAAGGCTTGTGATGATCCCTCAGCCTTGTATTTTTTTAAGGCCTTCTTCTTTGCTTTTATATGCATTTTTACATTGGAGTTAAACCACCTAGGACTTTTATTTGCTTTTTTAAATTTATTTCCCAATGGGATGCACTGGCTAATGACCTTTTTTAATATGCTCTAATATGTTCTTTGTTCCTAAGATTTTATCCCAATTCATGCCTTCTAGCAAGGTTCATAGTTTAGGGAAGTTGGCTCTTTTGAGATTCAGTGTCTTTGTATTCCCCTTATGTTTCTTATTTGTGTGATTTATACTGAAGCTAATTGACTTGTGATCGCTGTTTCCTCAATTGCCCCGTATGTCCATATCCATGATCAAGTCTGTATTGTTGGTAATCAGTAGGTCTTCTAACGCTTTGTTTCTAGTTGGTGCGTCTACCATCTGACCCATGAAGTTGTCCTGCAAGACATTTAGGAACTGGCGACCCTTAGATGAATGTGCAGTTCCTTCCTCCTAGTCTATGTCTGGATAAATAAAATCCCCCATTATGATGACACTTCCCATCCTTGCTGCTAATCCAAATTGTGGTTGGAGGTCTGTCTCCCCTCCTCCCTCAGATTAGGATACCTATAGCATATTCCCAATATTACTTTCCCCTTAGTTTCCTCCCTTTGGAGCTTCACCCATAAGGATTTCACCTCCTCCCTAGCTCCCTTAGTGATGTCATCTCTCACATTCACTTGTACATTATTCTTGATATACAGGCATACCCCTCTCCCTTTTTTACCCTCTCTATCCCTGAGATAAAGGTAATACCCTTGAATGGTTGCCAGCTAATCATGAGAGCTGTTGTACCAAGTCTCTGAAATTCCCACAAAATCTAAATCCTCCTCGTACAACAGTATCTATAGCTCTTTCATCTTGTCCGCCAGTCTCCTGGCATTGGTGAACATGCCACGTAGTTTAGACCAGTTGCATACTGTTTTCCTATTTGGGTGTTCCGAGGTTGCAAATAGGACTTGTTACTATACTTACCTCAGTTTTATGTGCTTTAGTCAACCTACCACTAATGCCCCCAATACTACCCTCTGGAATATGTTCCGCGCGGACTATATCTACCTCTGGACCCTCCCCCCGTCGCCTAGTTAAAAAGCCCTCTAACTTTTCAGCCATCCTCACTCCCAGCAGATTTGCACCCTCCTCATTTAAGGGAATTTATAAACTTTATTTACCACCAAGAAGAGGAGATTTTGACAGAATTATCTATCATAAAGAAAAAATGTAGATTTTTAATTTAAATAGCATGCAGCCCCTGGGGCTCAGTGATGAATGTAATTTGTCAGTGTTCCTTGAACCCTAAAGCCTTGTACACACGATCGGACTTTCCGACAACAAAACCGTGGAATTTTGTCCGAAGGGTATTGGTTCAAACTTGTCTTGCATACACATGGTCACACAAATGTTAGCCAACAATTCAGAATGTAGTGACGTACTAGACGTACTACGTGTTTTTTCAGTTCTCTAGTGCCACCCTTTGGGCTCCTTCTGCTAATTTTGTTTTAGTAGAAGTTTGGTGAGTATTGATTCGTGCTTTTCTTTTCGCATTTTTCATTTAGCACTTTTCAGTTTGCGCCTTTCATTTCATGCTTTTCAGTTCGTTTCTGAACGGCCGTTCGTCAACCAGACATGTTGCGGAATCGGAGAAGATAACGTGTTATTTATTAGTGGCCTTGGAGTTATTGCTTTGACATTATTTTTTTGGTTGAATAATGATTTGATTTGGTATATTTTCTATATTTTTGGATGCATAGAATGTACTTTTTGGTTAAGTTCTATTGGCAGATAGCATGTCTAATTTTATTTTTTTAAATTTTTTTAATGTACAAAAAAAAATTGTGGAGAATAATACTTGGCTATGTGTTTTAGTTCAAATGACAGTTTGGGAGTAGGCAGTTACATTTTAAAAAATACAATGTAAAATTGACAAGGGACACCAACATAGTTGTATCTTTGTTCTTAAAAACTAGGGGAGATAATGGTGTTGTGGTAACTTGCACAAATTTAAAAAAAAAAAAAAAAAACATAATAATATTATTCTGAATATAAAAAAAAAAAGCCTTTGAAAATTCGTTTGCAATAACTAAATCAGTATCACCAGCAAAGCAGCTTCATTATTATACCATTAAAGCAGAAGAGAATTGCGCGCTGCATTTGGAGATTTCATAATTTGCCACGTCACAAATGCTAATTCCCCATTACAAACATTAGTTTACAAGACCGACCGCTTCTGCTTCCAAACATGCGTGTTTGTACATTGGACTTTTGTCCGACGGACTTGTGTACATGCGATCCGAAAGTCCGACAACACACAATTATTGGCAGAAAATTTGAAAACATGCTTGCCAACATTTGTTCGCGGAAAGTCCGACAACAATTGTCAGATGGAGCATACACACGGTCGGATTTTACGCCAACAGCCTGACATCCAACATTTCCCGTCTGATCATGTGTACGGGGCTTTAGAGTTCTCTCCTCCTCTTCTTTTCTCTTTTTCTAATTTTTTAACTTTCCTTCCCCTTTCCCTCTCTTATTCTCTACCCCCCACCTCCCCACCTCCCCCCAATTTTTTTACCTTACCCCCTTTTCTTTCCACATCCCCCTTTTCTTTTCCTTCCTCCTTTTCCATCTCCTTTATTAAAAATCCCCCCCACTTCCCTTTCACTCCTTTTCATCTCTACCTCCCTCCTCCCCTTGTCCCACTTCAAGGGGAGAGAGGGTGGTCTGTCTAATCTATCTTACCCTGCAGGGGTAGGATATCTAATATATTGCTAGCTTCTATATATTCGCTACAGCGGTGAATTTATCACGGCAACTATAGAGAGTAGTATATATCCTTAATTTTGTACTATGACATGATGGACGTACTCCTATGCTTTTAAATATATAAGCCAAGGCCATCTAATATATAACTATTTCACCAGTGCGGTTTTGCTCCTCTGCAGTTTTCTCATTTTGGATTTTTTAACTTCTCTATTCCGATTCTATTTTTAAATCTTCTCTTCCTTGTTCTAATTTTGGTAATGTCTGTTTGTCTGGTTTTGTTTTTTGTTTGTTTTTGTTCTCTATTTGGTCTTGCTTTGTCTACTTTTTTCCTTTTATTTTTTTTCCTCTGGTTTCGTCCTGATTAATATGTAATTGGTCAACTGTGGCTTGCTTGCACTCTAGGGTCGTCCCCTTGTATTATTGTCTATTTGTGTGAATGGCTGAGTAACCGGAAGTGAACGTCTGCGCAAACCGCCGGTGATTCCAAATGTTGGATTGAACCAATGGTACTTAAAGACTCGTGTCAGAAGCGTCAGTGGACGCCATCACGCCTTCTGATGTGAGGGCATATATGTATGACAGCGATGACACACGGCACTGTTTGTTTAGTGGATGCGCTGACTCTCGGAGGAAGGTATCCCCCTATCTCCTATGGCTCATTTGGACGAATGGTGAAGTGGTGAGCCGTATTTAACTAATTGGGAGCTATTTATATGCATATACACTCACCTGTACCCATTAGAATCCACTAGCCTGCCCCCAGCTGTTACCGACAAGTAGGCAGCCTATGCATTCCCTTATACTCCAGGGGGGATCCTCTCACTTCAATTCAGTGCCTAACTTATGTGGACTGTAATATTATTAGGAAAACTATATCTTGCATGCAAAGTTGGCATTGCTAATTTCAAAGGTCACCCGACTGGAGTCCGAAGCATGGACTTTATATACTAACAAGTGCCAAGTTTGGACTATTGAGCGGACTGCCCTGCTGTTTTCATGCTTCCTTCCAATTATGTCTGAACTAGGACCCAATATAGAGAACTAGCTGTGCATGATATTTGAGAGGCCTGTATGTTTGTTTGTGGTGGACATCTGTGTCCCTAAGACAATTGTCTATTTTTAGATGTATGTGGTGGAGGTTTGGTATATTTATACATTCATAAGTTGCTAGTATTATGTGGATTTTTCATTAAAGAATGTTTTATCTTTAAATACCGGCAGTTCTTTTCTGAAGAATTTTTTGGGAATCCTCCTTATGTTATGTTATGATTACTATGGGGATTATTCATATTTATAAATCCCCATTCTAGTCCTTCTTATTGAGATGTAGCCGTTGTGTCATCTTTTATATAGTTGTTTTTTTTGTTATCCTCCTCATTTAGGTGCAGTCCGTCCCTTCTATAGAACTGGTGACCAACTGAGAAGGCGGCCCAGTTTTCCAGGAACCTAAACCCCTCCTTTCTACACCAGCTCCTCAGCAGCTTGTTTACTTCCCTAATCTCCCTCTGCCTTTCTGGTGTGGCTCGAGGTATAGTATTTCTGAGAATACTAACTTGAAGGTCCTTTCCCTCAATTTAGCTCCTAAGTCCCTAAAATCATTTTAACGAGCCCCTTGCTCGCTCGATTCCACTCTCCCGACACTCCTCTGCAGCTATTGAATCAGATTGCAACGTCTGATGGTTCGGTCATCCGATGCTCCGGGATTAGAACTACAGCTCTGTGCCGTTCTAACCCAGTTGTGATAGCTCAGAACAAACACCAGGCAGGCTGTATGTAAGTTCAAACAGGAATCTATCTTTATTGACAAAATACAGGCTTTTATACACTCAAAGTGGAGGTGCAGACCTCCTGCTCATATTACTCTAACAATACAGCTGTAACCTAATTAACCTAATTAACATGAGCTAATTAACTAATCCCTTTAGACAACCTAGATGACTCAGACATGACCGTTAGGCCAGACTGGCCGTCTTGTAGTTCAGAAAATCCAATCAACATTATCACAATCAACATAGACTCTTCTTCACACAATAGCAGAGTTAATTAACACAAATAACAATGGGGATCTAATGACTCTTAGATCCCATAGTAGACTTATTTACAATACACATTTTAGCAGACAATAGACAGACAGGTGTTGGAATTTACATCAGCATCTCCTAACAGTAACTGTCCCAGCATTATGAATCAGCCACTATTCCAATATGGCAAATCCAGGGTCCCCAGAGTCTGTGTGTCCTGGGGACCAGGACCCGAATCCACAGTAATACCACCTCAAGAGTCCCCAGGCATACAGCTCACAAAGAGCACCGTTCCCCCAAATGCAAGGGCCCCCGATCGATCGGCAAGAGGCTAGCATACAGTCCTCTCCAAAAGTCTCTCTCCCGGCTAGGTCTGTCACAATCATTCTTTAGGACACTCCAACTTCCTCTGACTTTGTCATTGGTGCCAACGTGCACCATGATAGCCGGGTCTTCCCCAGCCCCTCCCAGTAATCTGTCCACCAGATCCGTAATGTGCCAAACCCGAGCGCCTGGTAGACAGCATACAGTTCGGCACTTCTGATCTTTGTCACAGTTTGCCCCCTCTGTCCTTCTAAGAACTGAGTCCCCTACCACCAGAATCTGTCTTTCCTTTCCCTTCGCTTCCCCCCCACTCCCACTGGAGAAGTTATTCCCCTGGAAGCTAGGGGAGTCACTCAGCTCCAGCAGTGCTGGTCCCTGACTGGTTTCCCAAATGTCACTCAACAGGGCATACTTATTGGGATGTTCCAGTAAGACTTTCCCCTCTACCCTTCCTGACTGTCACCCATCTACTCTTTTCTAGTGCCTGCACCTCTTTGTCTCCACTCGCGTCTGTGCTGGCCCCTGCCGGCACCTGGCGGATACGTTCCCAGCTCTCCTTTACTATGGAGGGTTTTCTCAGTGTTCACAGTTGCTTCCCTAGATTCAGAACCTGGGATTTCAAGGAAACAAAGTGCTTACATTTTGCACAGCAGTATTCGCCCTCAATCGTATGATCAAGGAACGCATACATGCCGCTAGATGTACACCGAGTCGCATCTCCACACCCGCCTGGCATCGCACCTACTAATTTAATGAGGATTGGGGATTATACCCTGTCCAAAATACCTAACAACTAGCTTCCTGACACTAATACTCAACAATACATGGGTACTTAACAATACAATACACAGGTGCCCATGTGTACTCACAGTTCACGTGCACTGACAGTCCACGTGCACTTACAGCCCACGTGTACCCACAGTCCATGTGCACTCACAGTCCACGTGCACTTGCAGCCCATGTGTACTCACAGTTCATGTGCACTCACAGCCCACGTGACTCACAGTCCACGTGCACTCGCAGGCCATGTGACTCGCAGTCCACGTGCACTCGCAGCCCACATGTACTCACTGCCCACGTGCACACACAATACTCAGGTGCTAACAATACACACCCACTACTCAGATACACACAACACTCAGATACTCACACACTCAGGTACTCACAGTACATAGGTACTCCCAACACTCACAATACTCAGGTACTCCCAACATTCACAATACTCGGGTACTCACAATACACAGATACTCACAATACACGTTAGTACAATAGTGCATTATTAAAAGATCAGCCTCTACAATCATAGAGAGCATTTTCCTTGACAAATATACAGGTAGAGATCTGATACCCCAATGCCCTGGAGAGGTGCAATACAAGGGAATACAAACTCCAACCATAAATTGATACTCTAAATGCTTCACAGTGTGAGCCACTTCTTCAAGAGACAGATATGGAGGCATAGTTTAATAGATGACCCACTGCTTGAATGGCAGAAACCTATGCAGAAATTGAAAGAGCAAGAGCCCTCCCCGGGGGGTGGACATGGGAGCAAGCCAGTGCAGGTGACAAAACGTAAAATCAACATCAGTAAATCAAGGCTTGTTCAATCACGCCAAAAGGAGAGGGGAGGCAAAAGAGTATATATGCGTATAAAATTTCCTCCAAGCACCCAAATCACTCACAGGGTCCAATTAGAGGCAGTATGCCAAATCCATTTCAGTGTCTCTGATCACTTTCAGCTTGTGTAAGCAGTATGGTGTCAGGGCTTCATGTAAATGCTGTAAGTTCAAGAACTAGAAATACATATAACCGCTTGGCGCCAACAGTATATGTGGCACTGTGTAAACAACTTTCCGTTCTGAGAGCCAATCTCAGCGGTCACATGGCCCGAATGCCCGCCTCTGAGTCCCAGGTTTTAGAACGCTTAAAAGGCTGGGCGACAGGTAGGAGTTAATGATTCAATTTCATACCACTCTTGCTTGTGATCTTTAGTAACTGACTCAAAACTATATGGAGGGCTTACATTTCAACAAAATAATCTGCAAGTTAATTTACATTTTCAGCAAGGTATTTTATTAAAAGGTAGGACAAATAAATTACTTTGGGTAGTACACAGCTTTATTGTGGCATTTTCAAGTCATATTTTGTATCATTTTATAAGCTATCCAAGAAACGCGTTGAGTGTGTGGAGGAGCTCTCTGTAATAGCTGTATTGCTTAATCCAACACTGAACAGAATTGTATACAATTTGTTTTTGGACACCAAAACCCATTGATTTTGGGAAAGGTTGATGTATGGCTGATATGTATTTTAACAATGTGTGCCATTTTAACAAATGTATTTTTTTAATAAACTTTTGATCCTAACTTTAAATCCTGCCATAGTTAAAGGTATACATCCTATGTAGTCTTTGGATATAAGATAGAAATCCTCACAACTTTGGGCAAAATCAGACATCAGCATGTACCCTGGCCAGTTTGGATTTCAAAGATCTATAGTAAAGTTAGTACTGGTGATATCTTTTGAATTTTCAGATATACATAGCTAGGAATATGTAAAAAAAGAAAAGAAAAAATATGCTTGAATTATACAGTGACAACTAACTACCATCTAAAGTCTGCTCTTGATGATAGATGATTTGTAAGGCGTGTAAGGAGGGATTCTGGTTCTCCGTAAAGTAAACAGCTGTTAGATCTTATTTTTTTGTTATACAGCTGCAATGAAGTAATATGTTGTTCCAAAGAGATGAAAATGCAGGTAGAAGCTAATATACAGCAATTGCAAATTTTAATAACCTTTTATACAAAACAAGGAGACCCATATCTGTGTAAATATTTTATGTGAGACTTTGTCATTATTTAGACATTTCTGATCATTTAAGTCTACTTTCACATGGGCGACTAGGAATAAACAGCCAATTCCTGATTGTAAATGTAGCCAACCCTTTAACAAGGCATGTAGAGGGGTCCTGCACTAATCTTTATTATTGACAATATTTTTTTTCTTTCATCTACATTAAGGATGTTTTTTATTTTTATTATAGTTGTCCATATTTGTGTCGCAAGTTCCATATTACAATAATATACTATATGTAGCAATATTAGTATCCTTTAATGTATGCCCTGTTTGAAGGCTTAAAGTATGTTTTGGAAATAACCATGATAGATGGCTGCTGGTGAAATTCCCTGCTGTAAGCCACTGGCACGAGTAACCATTATAATTTCATTTTTCAAATAAATTATGTTTGCAGTTAAGAATAAACAAATTTGACAAGAAAAAAATGAAACAAATGCCCTAGAGCACTGCAATGAATGTCCTGAACTCTAAGCTCACCATACTGTTTTTCATATACAGTTTTGACTTCAATACTGAAACATTGTAAAGGCAGTATTACTCACAGGTTCTAATGTCTTGGAAATATATAAAAAAAAACAACAGCCCAGTCTTTCTGGATTAAACTAAACCCTCCTGCATGGCTTGCAGATCCGATGAAATGAAGCCTCTCACAGCCAGGGACACCAGCAGGACATCCTGTTTCAGTAAAGAATGAGCCAACTTTCTCCCCCACCCAGTCATAAAACAAAGAAACCTGAGACGTATCTCAGACAGAGGAGACTGTTCAGGCAGTGATTGTCACACTGGCAATATGCCAAATTAGTGTGCCAAACACACACACAAAAAAGGAGCGAGGGACTGGGAACTAATGGAAAGCTGCTAAATAGAACCTACAGGCAGGCCATTAAATCCTTTCTTTCCCATCTTCAAATATCTGAATAACCCACAATGTGTTAGATATATGTGAGAGTACTGTACATAAAGAAATGGCCTAAAGCATTTGACACAGAGGTTAACCAAACTCAAGAACATCTTGTTCAGGCTATCCAAAATGTTGACAATACGGTTAAGGGTTCATGTCCATGGACTTTGGAAGCTGAACAATTATGCACCACCCTAAAAATGGCATTTTTTTTATAGAATACATTTAAATGAGTTATTTAAGTATTATGAGATATTAAGGCACATTAACTTGTTTTAACATACATTGTTAACCTTCTCTGTAAACAAATTGTAAAAAAAAATGCTAATAGGTCTTTATGGAGCACCTCTGTGAGCATGCTTTAGAAAAGTTTTTACAAACTCTAGTTCTTACTGGCAATAATATTTAGAGACTTGATTGAGAATTGATGGCCATGGAATTTAGAAGCTGGATTATTATGGATGAACTTAATCATTCCAAAACTGATGTAAATGTGTATCTTTAAATATTAAAAGTAGATGCACTGTTACTTTACGTGTTCTCAAATTAATCAAACATATAAAAAAATGTATTACATAAAGTGCATCAAGTGAATACATTAATAGATGTGTGAATAAATAAATTCATATCCTCTCATCAGATAAAAATTATTAATACTAAAAAGCATCAAAATATTAATCCAAAGCGGCGCTCCTGTCACTATTTAAAATGACTAGCTACCAAATGTCCATCATCATAAGTGCACAAAAAGAAATGCCAGGGGTAGCAAAAAGTGATGAAAGAAATAGTCCAAAATGCACACAGCTGGTAATCTAAGTGTTGTCTGTAGAACATGCACCTTCCACCAGATTCCTCAAAACAGTGTGCCACCAAACCTCTGTAGTTATCGAGCCTTAACAGATCTCCAAGTACTACCTCCACACGATGTCCTCGATCGGAATCTTAAACGAAATCCTCAGGAACCCAAAACATGAGAAGAAAACTCTACATAGTCTAGTCCCGTTTTAAATGTTTATTTGAATTCCTCCGATCATAAAAACGTTTGCTCTTTACAATATTTTCACAATCCTTGCCTTTCGGTTGATCCCATAACTTTATGTCTTTTGTTACTATCAAACCGTTGCTGAGGGGTCAGAAAGCTGGTTCCGTGGTGTGCTTAGCGTAACACGCCGACCCGCATTACTTACGGTTTCCTCTCTCAGCTCTTTGGAACGCAAGGCGTCAGTACGTTATTTCTGGTTGCCGTAAGATCACACACTGGCACGTTTCGTCATTACGACTTTGTCAAAGGGCGTGACCTTACGGCGCGGCATCCCAAAATTTATCTGATGGTCAATCAATTAGGATTAACCATATGTGTACTTCCCGCACCGCTTTCAATGTAGGTGCACACTAGCGGAGCGGAAGTAGACAGTTCTATATATATTGTATATATATGTTACTGACATCAAACTATAGATCATTACAATCTTAGATTCTAAACTACGTCAGCTATTATTACAATACTATTTATTAGATAATAGACTGTCTTATTACATTATTCTTCCATATGTCCAAAGGTTAACACCATAAAAGAAAACCTGTATATTCTTATTCATCCATGGCTTATAAAACATTATTAATCATTGAATAAAATTCCACATTAAATATATTTAAAACAGAGAAACTAAAATTTTAAAATAAATAGGTTTAAATCTAACTACATAATTTAAGACTAGTATCACATTTTGTTCACGGTAGACAAGGTTTTATAAGACTATATAAGTTATATTCCTCATTGGTAATCATAATAAAATCTAGTAAACATAATAAAAATTAAATCAATAAATCCCACCAGTAGAGATATTTAAATCTTATTTACATTTACTAAATCTCTATGTATCAATAGCAATTGATATCAAGCTCTATATTTAACCCCTTAAGGGCAAGAATGTCAATCAAAAAAATCCATTGGGTTTCTCTTTTAGAGAGTTCTCTCACCAGATTGGATCCCTTCCAAGCTGGTTTAATATAACCTATATCCCAAAAGATTAAACCTTAGGGATCCTGGTTATGGTGTAGTTTAAAATGGAGAGATACATTATGATCCTTAAAGCCTATTGAGATATTATGAATATGTTCTGCTATTCTGATCCTCAATAACCTCTTAGTTCTCCCTATATACATCAACCCCCAACGGCATTGTAAGGCGTAAACAACATGTGTTGTATTGCAGGTGATGAACTCTTTGATCGAGAATTCTTTATTGTTAGATGTTGATGTAAACTTATCTACACCTCTCATTGGTCTCAATACCTCCTTACAGGCCTTGCACTTTCTACAAGAGAAAAAAGTCTCTATCCCAAAAGGTAGGTTGGCTGCTGGGGGGATCTAACACCTTCTTTACTATTCGATCACCAAAGTTTGGGGCCTTTCTGTATATAAACTTTGGTTTAGTGGGGAGTTCTTTTTGTAATGTTTTGTCCAGACATAAAACATGACAGTGGGTGTTAAAAATAGACTCCACCTCTCTATATTGAGAATGGAAATCTGATACAAAACCCCATTCATGGCTTTTGTTAGATGTTTCTGGCCCTCTGTCTCTCAAACATTCTTCTCTGGGTATAGCACGGACTTCCTCCACTATAGTGTCTAAGTGTTGAATTTTGTAACCTTTTTCTAAAAATCATTTTTTTAGCACTTGAGATTGTTCAAAGAAATCTTCAGATGTCGAACAATTCCTCTTTACCCTCATTATTTGACTTTTCAGTACATTCTTTAGCTACAGGGGATGATGGCCACTATGGGTAGGCAAAAAACTATTTCTGTCCGTAGGTTTAAAATAGACTTTTGTCCGCAGGGTATCTTCTATATGGTAAATATTAGCGTCCAGGAAATTGATCTGTTCCTTACTCCACTGGCTTGTCAATTTAATATTATTGGAGTTATTATTCAAATGCTGCAGGAATAATTCTAAAGAGTCTTCTGATCCTGCCCATATCATGAGCAGATCATCTATGAAGCGCCTGTAGAATAGGAGTTTAACTCTATTGTCTTTGAACACTGTTTTGTCCTCCCATTCACCCATAAAGAGGTTAGCTATACTGGGTGCGAATTTCTCGCCCATCGCTACCTCTCTCTTCTGGATGAAGAAGCTATTCCCTATAGCATGATATGACACATAAATGGAGTCTGAGAAGCTGCACACCCCTATATAGTAAGTCTTAAACAAGCAGGAAGTTCCCCGTGGGGTTTTCAGGCAGCAATTTGAGAGTCGCAAACAGTATTTTATAAAAATAAAATATTTTTATTTTTAATTAAACAAAGGACAAATGAACAACACTATATTAAAGTTAAAACAAGAGCTCTGGTTTACAGGAAATAGATCTTACTCACCACGGCCTTTTCTAGGAAGGGGCAGGGGTGACAGAGGAGAGGTCGAGGCTACCTGCGCAACAGGGGCAGACCTCCACCACCACATTACACTCCCCAATGACATCTGTATATACAGAACCCCAGTGGAGAGATCAACAATACAGGGAGAGAAATGTGGCCCAATCACAAGGCTCAAGGAGAGTAGAATCAGTAGGGTGCAGAGCAGGACTTAATGTCCAAAAAAAGAAGGAGGGAAACAGAACAGGAGGTATCTTCAACTTGAGCAATGTTGTACTGTCCGATAAAGAAATGAATATATTACATCAAGGAGTAAATGTGGTTTGAAAAGACCTGTAAGCAAATTTGATGTTTTTGTGGACATACACAAATATATGAGGAAGCTCAGTGTCAAAAAATACTTTCTAAATAAGAACTCCAACCCTGGAAGCATAAGTGGGAATGCATCAATAGCAGATGATAGCGGTCTGAAAAACCGATCACTGTTTAACCCTCTGAATACTGCCACCCAACACTTAGAAGTTTTTAAAAATTTGGTGCTACGTGATCTAGATAAATTAAAACCAAAAAAGAACGTGAATCCCAGGTACATTAAAAAAGGGATAGAGTTGTTGGAAACCAGGAATGATATAATAATCAGGCCTGCGGACAAAGGGGGTGGAATGGTGATTTTATCTAAAGATTATCACAATAATCAATTAATAGAACTGCTATCTGATGCAGATACGTATAGTAGATTAGATAGAGACTCTACTTCTCAATATAGATCTGAATTAGAATCCTTAGTAGAGTATGGATATCAGTCACATGTGCTTTCTGTGAAGTAAAAGAGATATCTTGTCCCAAGTAGCAGTCGTATACCCATGATTTATACCCTCCCTAAAATCCAAAAGGATCAAATAAACCCTCCACCTAGACCCATCATGAATGTGATAGGGTCTGTGGCATCACGGCTTGGCCAATATCTGGATAGATTTTTGCAGAAAAGTGTTACAGATACTAAAGCGTATCTCAAGGACACAAAGAGTTACTACAAGAGGTTGTGCTAACAGGGAAAGAGGAAGTCTTTTTGGTCACATCAGATTTCACCTCTTTATATACGGTGATTCAACATTAAGAAACACTGTTGGCCCTTAATTGGGCCTTGTGCAAAAGAGATGATTTACCGTATATACAGAAAGTCTTTCTACGAAAGGCCTTGGACTTCTGTCTCGCTCATAACTATTTTTGGTTTGGGAATAGCTTCTTTACCCAGAAGAGAGGGGTATCGATGGGCGAGAAATTTGTGCCCAGTATAGCTAACCTCTTTATGGGTAAATGGGAGAGCAAAACAGTGTTCAAAGATAGAGCTGAACTCTTATTCTACAGGCGCTTCATAGATGATCTGCTCATGATATGGGCAGGATCAGAAGCCTCTTTAGAATTATTCCTGCAACATTTGAATAATAACTCCAAAATTATTAAATTGACAAGCCAGTGGAGTAAGGAACAGATCAATTTCCTGGACGTTAATATTTACCGTATAGAAGAATGGGGTTTTGTATCAGATTTCCATTCTCAATATAGAGAGGTGGAGTCTATTTTTAACACCCACTGGCATGTTTTATGTCTGGACAAAACATTACAAAAAGAACTCCCCACTAAACCAAAGTTTATATACAGAAAGGCCCCAAACTTTGATGATGGAATTGTAAAGAAGGTGTTAGATCCCCCCAGCAGCCAACCTACCTTTTGGGATAGAGACGGTTTTTTCTCTTGTAGAAAGTGCAAGGCCTGTAAGGAGGTGTCGAGACCATTGAGAGGTGTAGATACGTTTACATCAACATCTAACAATAAAGAATTCTCAATCAAAAAGTTCATCATCTGCAATACACGTTATTTACGCCTTACAATGCCCTTGCGGGTTGATGTATATAGGGAGAACTAAGAGGTTATTGAGGATCAAAATAGCAGAACATATTCATAATATCTCAATAGGCTTTAAGGATCATAATGTATCTCTCCATTTTAAACTACACCATAACCAGGATCCTTCAGGTTTAATCTTTTGGGGTATAGATCATATTAAACCAGCTTGGAGGGGATCCAATCTGGTGACAGAACTCTATAAAAAGAGAAACCAAATGGATTTTTTTTGATTGACCCCTAAGGGGTTAAATATAGAGCTTGATATCAATTGCTTTATAAGTGACTATTGATACATAGAGATTTAGTAATTGTCAATAAGATTTAAACATCTCTATTGGTGGGATTTATTGATTTTATTATGCTTACCAATGAGGAATATAAATTATATAGTTCTATAAAACCCTGTTTACTGTGAACAAAATGTGATACTAGTCTTAAATTATGTAGTTAGATTTAAATCTATTCATTTTAAAATGTTAGTTTTGCCGTTTTAAATATATTTATTGTGGAATTTTATTAAATGATTAATAATATTTTATAAGCCATGGATGAATAAGAATATACAGGTTTTCTTTTATGGTGTTAACTTTTGGACCTATGGAAGAATAATGTAATAATGCAGTCTATTATCTAATAAATAGTATTGTAATAAAAGCTGACATAGTTTAGAATCTAAGATTGTAATGATCTATAGTTTGGTGTCAGTTAGTATCAATACGCTCCGCTAGTGTGCACCTACATTGAAAGCGGTGCGGGAAGTACACATATGGTTAATCCTAATTGATTGACCATCAGATAAATTCTGGGACGCTGCGCCGCAAGGTCGCACCCTTTGACAAAGTCGTAATGACGAAACGCGTTAGGGTGTGATCTTACTGCGACCGGAAATAACATACTGACACCTTGCATTCCAAAGAGCTGAGAGAGGAAACCGGAAGTAATGCGGGTGGGCGTGTTACGCTGAGCACACCACAGAACCAGCTTTCTGACCCCTCGGCAACAATTTTGATAATAACAAAAGACATCAAGTTATAGGATCAACCGAAAGGCAAGGATTGTGAAGGTATTTTAAAGAGCAAATGTTTTTATGATTGAAAGGGATTCAAAAAAAAATTTTAAACGGGACTAGACTATGTGGAGTTTTCTTTTCATGTTTTGGGTTCCTGAGGATTTCGTTTGAGATTCCGATCGAGGACATCGGGTGGAGGTAGTACTTGGAGATCTGTTAAGGCTCGATAACTACAGAGGTTTGGTGTGTTTAAACCCCAGAGGGGTTCTACAGACAACACTTAGATTGCCAGCTGTGTGCATTTTGGACTATTTCATTCATCACCATTTGCTATCCCTAGTGTTTCTTTTTGTGCACTTATTTTGATGGACATTTGGTAGCTGGTCATTTTAAATAGTAACAGGAACACCGCTTTGATGCTTTTTAGTATTAATAATTTTTATCTGATGAGAGGAAATTTTTTATTTGATTAAGCGGCTGCTGGGATACACATATAATTTGTTTTATTAATATGCAGATTTTACTGTGTCTGTTGTAATTTGAACACCATAGCGCTGAGATAAGGAAAATTAGGTATCAGTAGTGTTAGAGTGTTTTTCCTTTTTTTACCATCAAATAAATTCATATGAAAGTGCTTACACATATATTAAAGTGGTGTTCCGGCCGAAATTATACTTTTTAAATAAAAATACCCCTATAATACACAAGCTTAATGTATTCTAGTAAAGTTAGTCTGTAAACTAAGGTCTGTTTTGTTAGTTTATAGCAGTAGTTTGTTATTTTATAAACTTACAGCAGGCCGTGGCCATCTTAAGTCTGGGCATCTGAAGCCAGACTGTATTTCTTCCTGGATCTCATCCTTGCAGATCCCGCACATGCTCAGTGCAGCACAAGCAGTGTAATAGGTTTCAGGTCAGGTTTCCATAGCAACGGCAGTGTCAGAGGAAGTTCCCGCCCCTTCCCAGAAGGCATTGCAAACAGGAAATGATGCGATGGGCCGCGGCCAGGGAGGAGGAAGTGAAAAATGAATACAGCAGATATACAGTAAGTGCTGAGAAAAAAAATAAAAAAATATCCAATTTGTTTACAGTGCACAGTTTAGTGAGGGATGCTGAAGAGTTGTAAAAGTGGGTGGAACTCCACTTTAAATTGACATGAGTAAAGTGCATAAGTGCTTAGACAATAAATAAACAATTATATAACATTAACCACTTCCATATCGCGCAAATTCCAGCACTCCTCTCATACATGTAAAAATCATAATTTTTTGCTAGAAAATGACTAAGAACCCCCAAACATTATATATATATTTTTATCAGAGACCCTTGGAAAAAAACGGCGGTCATTGCAACTTTTTAAGTCACACGGTATTTGCGCAGCAATTTTTCAAATACGTTTGGAAAAAAAACACTTTTCTGAATATTAGAAAACCAAAACAGTAAAGTTAGCCCCTTTTTCTTTGTATAAAGTGACAGATGATGTTACGCTGAGTAAATAGATACCTAACATATCACACTTTAAAATTGCGCACTCTTGTGGAATGGCACCAAACTTTCATCCATTGTAATAGGAATAGTGCATGACAGGTCCTCTTTATGGAGACCCGACATCTCTCCTCCAGGCCTCAGGAAATCCTGAGATCCCCCCAAAAAATTAACGATCCCGGGCTTTCCAGCCCAGTCCCCAGGATTGTTTACTTCCACCGGCCTGGACGTGACATCATAACATCGCACCCGGGACTCTGAGAGTCATAGAGACTGTTGTCCTTTGGAAATCTCTATGGCTAACTTCCGCCGGCGGTGGATTCTTTCTCCGGCTCGCCGATCACACGGGCGAGCTGGGAGAAGCACTTTAGGGCAGCGGGAAGAGGGGGGACGTCCCCTCCCACTGCCTGTAAGAATGATCAAGCCGCTATGATTGTTCTTACAGTAAAGGGAATCGCCGGCTGAGAAAAGGATATCTGAATGATGCCTGTAGCTGAAGACATCATTCCGATATTACCACTGAAAGCCCAGGACATCATATGACGGCCTGCGGTATGGAAGTGGTTAAAAAATAAATGTCAATTTGATGCTCAAAGTCAAAAAAATCCCAAAAACAGTAGTGTAAAATCACTGCCAAACATGTGATGCTCCATGTGCTCCACCACCTCACACAAACTTCTTACTAGATATGGAGGACCTCTCTGCTATAGGAGGTCAATACAGCCTATGTAACATAGACCCACAATCTCAGCAGGAGAAGCTTGCAGTGCACACATCACACCTTCCACCACCGGGATCCCTCAGGATTGATTTTTTATGTGATGGACCAGATCGAGGGGCATTGGAGAGGTGACAATAGGAAGATTTAGGTGTCCCAAAATTAAACCAATTAGATTTACCACCCGGTGACTTTGCACCTTTGGGGCCTCAATATAGATATTAATCTTAACTGTTTTATTTCCAATTTTTAATCTCAATTTTGATAGGACATTTAGGGATGACCTTCCACTAGCTTAACATGTCTGACCAAGAGGTTTAACTAGGGTTCATATATCCAGTTCCTTGTAATTAACTTTTTAATTTTGAATTAATTTTATTTTATATATATATATATATATATATATATATATATATATATATATATATATATATATATATACACACACACATATAGGTACAGAAGTAATTGTTTTCATATATGTGGCTGGTGTGTATATATTTATACCAGCTTGAATCACTATGGCTGGTCACCTGGCAACCGTGGTGTTGCGGAGGATATACCAATTTCCACATAGCCATTGGCACTTCCAGCTAGGTCACCTCGAAACCTTTATGTTGGGAATGATATACCAATTTCAACATGACCATCGGCGCTTTCAGCTAGGTCTCCTAGCAATGTAGGGCCAGGTCTATTGGTTTGCCAGCATCGCGCCTTACAAATACCTTTTAAAATTGGTTGCTTATGTTGACATTTGGTTGCTATGAGAGGAGCATCTCCTGATGATGGCGTTCTGATAAAACGCGTAGGTTGGGGCTTAGACCGTCATCACGTCACTTCTGGTTTCCAGTCTGTGGAATGCATGGCATCCCAGATAGTTTCCAGTCTGTGGAATGCATGGCGTCCCAGACAGATACTAGATGCTTTTACTTCCTGTCTACATGTAAGTGTGTTTTTTGGTTATTGTATTAATAAAACCTTACGGATTCACGCTATGAGGTATGCCTCTGTCCACTTACTCCTTACATGAGCATACCATTGATGTAAATATCCCATACCGCAGAAAGGAGGAGGAGACACCTGATGCCATATGAGGGACCTAGAACACATAACCATGGTGCCTTCTAGCCCCTCTTTGGTAAGTGCAGTTTTGGAGGGGGAGCTCAAGTGAAATCACTTTTTCACCTCCAGTTATTCAACACACGAATATTAGAGCACCAGTCACATGAAGTTGGAGGACATTTTAATTGTATTTATGTGTACAATATGTAAACTTTTGAATGGTCACATTTTAATTTGCTTATAAATGTATTTATGTTTTCTATTGCACTATAGCACTTTAGTATTATTCCCTGTAGGGAATACATTTGATTGCACATCTGTGCACTTTTACACTGGGGAAAGTGCATTATAACACAGTTGGAGTATTTACTTATTCATTCACTGTTGGGAAAACTTACACTTTTTTAAGGCATACATATTCATTTTCCAGGGAGGGAGGTGTATAACTGCTGGCAGCGCCACTTACACCCTTTTATTTAATTAACTTGCACTACAATCTACCATTAGGTAGTGGCTTTGGGGTGGGGCAGCAGTCAGACAATAGATCCATAGCGCCATCCTATTTATCATCCACCACTAAACACAATATACAAGTAAAGGTGCAGAGAACTGGACCAGTCAATATCACCCAAAATTTAAATAATGTGCTGTGTAAGCATAATATATGCACAATAGAACTGTTATGATAACAAAAAGTCTACAGTTTTATAGTTATTATAACAAAGTCCACGGACCATATGAGATGATGATAAAGGGAGAAAGGAGGGTTTCCACACTCAGGGCTGCCATCTGAGTGGAACAGAAACCATGTTCCGGATACACTTAGAAAACACAAGGAGAGAGGCGACTCTGGGTGCAGTTGTAGGACAATTTTAATGTGAAAATAAAATACACAAGCAATTTACATTAGATGGACTCAAAGTAAGCGTTTGTCCCAACATGGGGGAGTCATCAGTGTGGTCAGTCTCTTCCTGCTGTATAGGCGCTCTGTTCCTCGCTCCGTGACACTGCTGGATGGTCGAGAGCCAGCTGCAGTGGAGGAAACCTCAGAAGGAGGCTTGGGGCGCAGATGGTAACCAGGCAAGTAGAGATGACGTCACTGGAAAGCGGCGCGTTTCCTGAGCGTACAGGCTGCGAGTGACGTGGCAGTTGTGCTCCTTCTTCAAGCTGATTGAAGGGACTAACAAGCTTACAATATAATGAATGGGAATGGGAGTGGCCAAAGTAAAAACGCACAGTGATTGAATGGCGCGTTGTGGCAAGGAAACCAGTGGCAATTCGAGCACTGATATGGCCAGGGAATTATCATAAATAAGGATAAAAATATACTGTAATAAATACATGGCTAAAACATTGAAAATGCAATGAGACACAGTCCCAGATATCAGAAAATAGACATAATAAAAAACAACATTAGTATAAGGAAACAGGAAAAAAGAAAGAAGAAAAAGACATCCTTAGTGGAGATGGTCAGAACGGACAATCATGGGAACATACGATGTACACAATCGATAAAAATAAATGGCTGAATGATAGTTTGCATTATGGTAAAATGTGTTCAGGGGTTCAATATGTATGATTACATCATGTGAATTAATGATAGATTTGAAAATAAAATATGTGGAATGGAATAAATAGCAATTAATAAAAATTATGAAATATAATTAATGAATGATGGACCACTGGTATAATGTTATTTATAGTGGTAGGGGTGGGGAATAATAGATAGTTATTTACATAGTGGGACTGGGAAAGAGTATGTGGATTTAACATAATGATAACAATAGAAAAATTAATATAATGATAATGAGAGGGGGGGTGGAAGAGGAAGAAGGGGGACATTGCCAGACTATGCATGGTCAGACTATACAATATTGATAGAAATAGAGCATGGTGCACATATAACAACATGCTACATGCCCATGCGACACGCGTAAAAGAATGCATGTACTGCATGCAGCATCACCTGTGCACGGCACGGGTGATGCTTATAAAACTGGCATATAAGGTAATAGAAAAGACTTTAAAAATACATATAAAACAGATACTACCCAATAAATATCTTTAAAATATAAATATATATATATATATATATATATATATATATATAATATTTAATAAGAGGAAAAAGAGAAGGGGAAGAAGGGGAATGTTGTAGTATGTATATATAATGTAACAAGGACAATCTGCGCTACCCCTAACCAACTGCAACATTGTGATAATAGGAGCAGTTAGAAATAGTGATGACTAAAAGTGCTGCAACCTAAAAAGAACTTGAATATCCACTTTTGCCAAATAATAAATAAAATCAGGTACGCTACTAATGTCAAACACACTGGTAAAAGATTCACCTCCAAAATAGGAATTAATATTCAGCAATACCTGAACATTAAACGTGAATAAAGAACGATAAATAAATTAATTCAATAATGTGCAGTCCATCAAAAGAACAGATAACTAATAAAAAGTCCTTAAAAATGATAACAAACGATGTGCAATTTTTCTATACAAGCAATCCTTTCTTCAAATGTGGAGTACAATCTTCATTGTGTTAAACAAGCCAGATAATGGTAGAAAAGGCCTCCCGTAGCTCCGCCCGACGCTGCGTTTCTCCGTATGGGGCATCGACTGGGAGAGGAGACTGGGGCCAGACGTCACATACCACACTATATAAGCATCTCTGCAGGAAGGTGACACCGGAAACAAGATTGAAATGATTTATAAATCAGTTCACAGTGTAACCGGATGAATACTAGATCGGGAGCTGTTTTCTATTATGCCCAGACCAAAATATACATCATGAAAAATCTATGTAAGACAATTGTATTAAATGGTATTAAAAATACAAATTACATTGAAAGGCGAATTACATATTTTTAAAAAACACATATGCAAAAAACACATATAGAAAACATGTAAGCATATGTAAAAAAATATAAAAAATATTATTACTAAGGATGGCTATTACTGACTTTAAATGCAAATAAACCAGTATGCCTATCCTCAGAGCACAGCATTGGATCATCTTTCTCTGCAAGCTCACCCCATTATCCAAAAAAGGGGAGCACTGAGGGCAAGAGGGAATATAATATAATATTCAAATATGCTAGGTTATTCTCATGCACTAGATAGGGCAAAATAAAAACAAATTAAATACACTAGATAGGGCAAAATAAAAACAAATTGAACATACGACTCCAATTCGAGGCGACATCAAATCGCTTTGGTAGTATACCACAAATATCAAAAATATCCAGGTGATGGGCATAGGGAATGTCCCCCTTTCTCCCCACAAGTCCCTTGGAGGTATGATTTACCAACAAGAAATCAATATGGTCCACTACAGGGATATGTGGAAAACACAGAGAAAACAGATTATCATAGCACAGCACAAAGACCCCCGGGGAACTAACAGAGTCGCACCCATGAAGGTCCCCCAGGGGCGGCCCCCCTGAGAAACAAGGTTGATAGTTTTTTAGGGAGAGGTCAAAGCAAAAAAGGAAGACTAAGAGAGGATGCAGAGGAGGGAAACGAAGCCACCCCAAAAAAACGGAGGAGATAACATGTAAAGGAGTGTTTAATCTAAGTGGAGAGGAACTAACTAGGTCTGAAAATTTAACATTAAACCAGGGTTTAAAATATGCCTCTAGAAAACCTCTGAATAAATTTCAGATGTTTTTAGATGTGCAGAAATATATTAGAAAATTAAGTACCGTATTAAACATTAAGTATTAAACAGTATTAAGTATTTCAAACCCTATCATAAGAAATCACTCTCTAACAGGAAGTCAAAACCCCAAGGGAACAGGACTCAGAAATGCATCCCTATTTAACCCCCCAGGAAAACTAGCACCTAACATATCAGTTTTCAAGGATCTAGTACTACAAGACTTACAACAGGTGAAATTTAATAAAGAATACCAGAAAAGCACAGAGGAAGGAATAGCCTCCCTCTGTAGAAGGAAGGAACTTATCATACGGCCAGCGGATAAAGGGGGGGGAGTTGTTATCTTGAAAAACAGGATTACCTGAGGGAAATGGAGTGTCTTTTGTCAGATAGGGATACCTATATAATTCTAAATAGGGATCCTCTAAATAAATATAAGAGGTCCCTTAGTATAGTACAGGATGGTTATAGAAAAGGAGTCATTAATGAGAAGGAATGTGAATTCCTAATACCATTAGCACCAAGAACATCAATTACCGTATTTATCGGCGTATAACATGCACCAGCGTATAACACGCACCCCAAGTTTAGGAGAGAATTTTAAGGAAAAAAACTTTTAGGAGGGAAGTTTAAGGAAAAAAAAACTTACATTAAAATGCCCATCAATGCAGCCTCATCAGTGTTCATCTGCAGCCTTGTTAGTGTTATTGCAGCCTTTTCAGTGTCAGTGCAGCCTTTGACCCAGTGTCCATTGCAGCCTTGTCAGTGCAGCTTTGCCCCAGTGCAGTCTTGTCAGTGCAGCTTTGCCCCAGTGCAGTCTTGTCAGTGCAGCTTTGCCCCATTGCAGCCTTGTCAGTGCAGCTTTGCCCCAGTGCAGCCTTGTCAGTGCAGCCTTGTCAGTGCAGCTTTGCCCCAGTGCAGCCTTGTCAGTGCAGCTTTGCCCCAGTGGTCAGTGCAGCCTTGCCCCTAGTGTCCATGCTTGCCCCCAGTGTCCATGCTTGCCCCCAGTGTCCATGATCGCCGCTGACATACACATAGCTGCATTTAGTTTTAAACATGGCGCCACGGAGTTCGGAGGGACTCGGCGGAGCTGAACGAGCGCCGCCGAAATCACAGTGAGCCGAGATACACATAGTCGAGTGTGTTCAGCTCTTTCCGGTGCCGCTCATAGTCTCGCCCAGTCCCGCCCTATAATGGACATAACACAGGTCCAATGGCGGGACTGGGCGTGACTGTGAGCGGCGCCGGAAAGAGCCGAATACACTCGACTATGTGTATCTCGGCTCACTGTGATTTCGGCGGCGCTCGTTCAGCTCCGCCGAGTCCCTCCGAACTCCGCGGCGCCATATTTAAAACGACACGCTATGTAAATGTCGGCGACGATCGCCGCCGATAGTTCACAATTAGCGGGGATCGGTGGGGATCGGCGTATAACACGCACCCACGATTTTCCCCTGATTTTAAGGGGAAAAAAGTGCGTGTTATACGCTGATAAATACGGTATATACTATATTCCCAAGATCCATAAAAACCCCACCCAACCACCTGGTCGCCCCATTGTAAGCGACATTGATTCCCTTACCTCTAGAATAGGTAGGTTTATTGATTTTTATCTTCAGCCGGTGATAACGAAGAACCCGGCTTTTTTGAAAGATTTAATGCAAACCATTAGGGAAATATCTGAGTACACGGTGGAGGATAACGTCTTGCTGGTAACAGCAGACGTTGCCTCCCCTTATACTATTATACCTCACAAATTAAGATATCAGGCAGCAGAGTTTTTTCTTTGAAAAGAACTTTCATTTAAATCTTCCACTATAGAGTTTGTTATGAAATTACTCCAATTTGCCATGGAACATAACTATTTTTACTATGGAGGCCAATTTTATCTCCAAAGTACCGGAGTAGCTATGGGGGCAAAATTTGCCAACAGCTTAGCTGGGTTGTTCATGGCCTTATGGGAAAATGATAAACTTTTTTCCCTAGAGGAGCCCCGCCTTCTTTTATGGCATCGTTACATAGACGATGCCTTTTTTCTGTGGAAGGGTGATGAGGAGTCTCTTCACACCATTATGACTCAACTAAATACTAACAATTGGGGGATCAAATTTACATAGGAATGTAGTTCCACTTCAGTTAATTTTTTAGACTTGATAATTTTTAAAGAGCAGGGTTCCCTCCCGACTAAAACTTTTTTTAAAAACACTGATCGCAATGGATATATCCCATTGGACAGATGGCTTAAAGCCATCCCTAAGGGACAATTCCAACGCATTAGAAGAAACTGTTCCCACATAGTAGATTTTCAGACTCAAGCTACTGTCCTAAAAAATCGATTTGTAATCGATTTGTAGAAAAAGGATATCAGTCTTCCTTATTGGATAGGGATCTACAGGAAGTTGCCCTTCTTGATAGACAAAGTCTTCTAGTCCCTAAAATTGATAACAGAAATGAGAGAAAAAACAAAGACTTGGAGTGGCCTTTCCTGACCACTTTTTCCCCTCTGGTGGGTGAAAAAAATCATTCGGAAGCATTGGCAAACCTTGAAGTGCGATAAGGTGTTGGGGCCTGTACTTCCGGATCAGCCTAATGTCTTATACAGAAGGAATAAAAACCTTAAAGATTTATTGGCACCTAGCGTCATTGATCCACCCCCCAAAGTACAAATGTTTGGTTATCTAAAAGGTTTTTTTCCCTGTAGAAAGTGTGCGGTTTGTAGGTCATCCCAAACTATCAAAGGTTCCACTTCAAGGGTCTATTCTATAAAAGATTTTATTACCTGTGGGACTATAGGGGTAATATACCTCCTCAGTTGTCCATGCGGCTTTCAATGTAGTGGTAGGACTACCCGTGCACTTAAAATTCGGATCGACGAGCACTTGTCCAATATACGTAGGGGGTTTATTGGACATAGTGTCTCGTGGCATTTTCGCCAATTTCACAACCGAGACACATCACTGTTGAAAGTTATGGCTATTGAGAAATTCACCGCCCATTGGAGGGGTAAACATCGTGAAACCCGCTGGATATTTGATATGCAGTGTTATAGCCCGTTGGGCCTTAACATCGAATGGGACATTAACTGCTATATCGATAACAGCTAAAATCCTTTTTTTCCCTCCCTCTGGCATAATCACATATTTACATATCCATGCGATTGCTTTTTTCTAATTTTATTTAGATCACTTTTCCTCTCCGGTGATAATGTTTTTACATATGACCACAAATTTCTAGGATATCTTTTGATATTTGTGGTATACTACCAAAGCGATTTCATGTGGCCTCAAATTGGAGTCGTATGTTTTTATAGCGCATATGGAAATTTAGTTGCATAATCCCTTCTTGGTGTTATAATCAATTTGTTTTTATTTTGCCCTATCTAGTGTATTTAATTTGTTTTTTTATTTTGCCCTATCTAGTGCATGAGAATAACCTAGAATATTATATTCCCTCTTGCCCTCAGTGCTCCCCTTGTTTGGATAATGGGGTGAGCTTGCAGAGAAAGATGATCCAATGCTGTGCTCTGAGGATAGGCATACTAGTTTATTTGCGTTTAAGGTCAGTAATTGTCAAGTCTGTAGTGTGAGGCCGGGTTGCTGAGAGGGCGCCCCTTGCGGCTGAGTGCAGCGCGTCCCTGGATTTGGGTACAGGGAATGCGATGCACAGAGGTGCACGGGTTGCCAGGGATACTTCAAGCTGGCTGGTTGGCTGTAAGTAACTAGAGTGCGTTGTGGCAGCCGTGCGGAGAGAAGTCTTGAACAGTAACAGCAGGGTAAACCAGGAACAGGGTCCGCAGCCAGGCCAGGGATCAGATACCAAAAGACAGTCCGAGAGAGGTACAGGAACAAGCCGGGTCATACACAGAGGACAGAAGATCGGACAGTAGTCAGCCAAGCCGGGGTCAAAGCGAGGAGAAAAACAGGAACACAGGTCAAGCCGAGCAGAGATCAAGCAGGGGTCTTCAGAGTATACAAGGCACAGGAACACAGGAGCTGTTTGATAATCCAGCAAACTGCAAGTGTCAGTGGCAGGTTTAAATAAGCCGGGGGGGTGTTCCCACAAAATCAGGGCGTGCTCACTAGACTCGCCTGCCACCATGATGGTTACTGGCAGAATTGCCCACAACACAGCCATTTCCCTGACAGTGCCCTCCCCCAAGGGGCAACCTCCGGATGCCCAACCGGGCCCATCTTTCAGGGTAATGAACTCGGAATTTCTGCAAAAGTCTAGGAGCATGTATATTGGCTGCAGGTTCCCAAGAACTTTCTTCTGCTGGGTAACCCTTCAATTTTATAAGAAATTGAATGATCCTACGTCTCCGGCGGCAGTCCAGGATGGCCTCAACTTCATACTCTGTTTCATCTCCCACAGAAACTGGAGGCGGAGGATCTTCTTTCCTTCCTGAAAAAGGACTAGAGATAACAGCTTTAAGTAAGGAGACATGAAACACAGGGTGCACTTTATAAGAACTCGGGAGTGACAGTTCAAAAGCTACTGGATTAATCTCCCGTCTAATCTTGAATGGGCCAATAAATCTTGGTCCCAACTTCTGGGAGGGACAAGGAAGTTTAAGATTTGCTGAGGAGAGCCAAACCTCATCTCCAACCTTAAAGCTAGGGCTCTCCCCCCTCTTTTTGTCATATTGTTCCTTGTAGTTCTCTTGGGCCTTTTGCATGGTTAACCTGAGAGTTTGAAAGTTAGTCTGAATGGATTTTATCCTGTCTTGAACTGCTGGAACTGAGGTCTCTGGAATGACATTAGGTAGAAATGAAGGATGGAACCCATAGTTGGCCCAAAACGGTGATTGATCGGTGGTTGAGTGTACTGAGTTATTGTACGCGAACTCCGCACAGGGGAGTAACAAGGACCAGTCATCCTGGGAAGTGGAGCAAAAACAGCGTAAATATTGTTCTAAGGTCTGATTAGTCCTTTCAGTCTGACCGTTGCTCTGGGGGTGATAGGCAGAGGATAGGCAAACTTCAATAGACAAAACTTTGCAGAGCTCTTTCCAAAATCGGGAAGTAAATTGGACCCCTCTATCCGATACAATGCTGTCAGGAAGGCCGTGAAGTCTGACTATCTCCCTTATGAAGGCCTTTGTTGTGTCTGCAGCGGAAGGAGTACCTATCATAGGCACGAAGTGTGACATCTTGGACAGATGGTCTACAACAACTAGAATCGTTGTGAATCTTTCAGAGGGTGGCAGCTCTACTATGAAGTCCATAGATATATTCCTCCATGGTTGTTCTGGTACCGGCAAAGGACGTAGCAGACCCAAGACTTAATGTTGGACCCCTTGTTTCGCTGGCAGGTAGTGCAGGAGCTTACATACTTTTTGCAATCAGTTTTCAAGGTGGGCCACCAAAAGGATCGCTGAATAAGATCCATAGTTTTCCGTACACCGAAGTGGCCAGCAAGTTGATGATCATGTAAAGTTTGTAAGACCTAGATTCTGGCTTGTTGTGGGACAAAGATCTTGTCCTGATACCAGAGATACCCCCCCGGCTTCTTAAAGAGGAAGTCTCTGGTTCCTGGCATTGGAGGGAGGCCTGTTTAAGAGAAGAGCTTAGATCAGGTTGAATCAAAAGAAAGTTCTGTGGAGACAAGATCATACTGGATGTGGTTTCTTCTGGGGTATCAGGAAACATTCGGGATAAAGCATTGGCCTTGCCGTTCTTGGAGCCAGGGCGGTAGGTGATGTGAAAGTTGAATCGTGAAAAGAATAGAGCCCAGCGAGCTTGACGGGGTCTCAGGCGTTTGGCAGTGCGGAGGTACTCGAGGTTTCTGTGATCGGTGAATATCATTATTGGGTGCGTGGCTCCCTCAAGAAGGTATCTCCACTCTTCTAAGGCTGTCTTAATGGCCAGAAGCTCATGATCGCCTACGTCGTAATTCCTCTCAGCCTGGCTCATTTTCCGGGAGGAGAAGGCCACAGGGTGAAGCAGAGACGTGGGTCCCAGGCGCTGTGAAAGTACTGCTCCTGTAGCTACCTCTGAGGCATCGACCTCTAAAATATAGGGCAGGGCAGGATCAGGGTGTCGAAGAATTGGTGCAGAAGTAAACAAAGACTTCAGTTTCTCAAAGGCAGATTGGGCTTCGGAGGACCACAGGAAGCGAACATGTAGGCGGGTTACTTGGGTTATGGGCGAGATGATGGAAGAAAAGTTCCTTATAAACCTTCTATAGAAGTTTGCAAACCCTACAAACCTTTGTACACCCTTCTTGTCTGACGGAGTTGGCCAGTCTAGGATTGCCTGCAGTTTCTGTGGATCCATAGCTACACCACCAGTAGAGATGATGAGCCCTAGGAATTGTATAGATTTCTTTTCAAATTCACACTTTTCTGCTTTTGCGTAAAGTCCGTGTTTTCTTAGTGTGAGTAAAACTGTCTTTACGTGAGTCCGATGGAGCTCCAAGGTGGTTGAGAAGATAAGGATGTCATCCAGATAGATGATGACAAAGTAGTCAAGATATTCCCGGAAGATGTTGTTTACGAAGTGCTGGAAAGTAGCCGGGGCATTACAGAGCCCAAACGGCATCACCAAATACTCAAAGTGCCCGAACCTCGTTCTGAATGCCGTCTTCCACTTATCGCCCTCACGGATGCGAACGAGGTTGTAGGCACCCCGGAGGTCGAGTTTGGTGAACACTTGGGCTGAACGAAGTCTCTGGAAGAGTTCAGGGACCAGTGGGAGTGGATATCGGTTCTTTATGGTGATTTTATTTAATTCCCTATAGTCCACACATGGTCTTAGAGTCTTATATTTTTTTTCGACAAAGAAAATGCTGGCACCGGCAGGAGAAGAAGAAAGACGGATGAAGCCCTTTGCCAAATTTTCGTCTATGTACTGTCGTAGTGTCCCCAATTCCACTTCAGAGAGGGGGAATATATGTCCAAATGGAACTTCGGCCCCTGGAAGCAGCTCGATAGGACAATCATATGGCCGATGTGGTGGTAGAACATCGGCCTTTCTCTTATCAAAAACGTCCAGGAATTCATGGTACGCGCGGGGTACATCCTGATTGGTGGAGGATACCGACTGGACTGTCAGACAACTGGTGGTATCTCTGGATGCAGGGATGAGGCAATGTTGTTGGCAATAGGGGGAAGTGAACAGGACTTCCTTCTTGATCCAATCGATCTGGGGGTTATGGGCTTGGAGCCATGGGATACCCAAGATAATTGGAGACACAGGTGAACTCAAAACGTCAAAACGTATGAATTCCCGATGGCCATCGGGAGAGGTAATAAGGAGAGGAGAAGTCTCTTGAGTAACAAGGCCAGAGTTAGGTATGGTGCCATCTGCTAAACGGACTTCCAGACCCCGTTTCTTGTGGAGGAGGGGCAACCTAAGGTTCCTGCCAGGTTCAAGTCCATGAAGCAACTGCATGCTCCAGAGTCGATTATAGCCTGGAGCCGGATCTCTTCTTCTCCCGACTGCAGTGAAATGGGAAGGACGAGTTGTGAGGGAGAAGTCCCGGAAACCTGGAAATATGCTGGAGAGTAGGTAGGTGGCTTCTTGAACTTCCTGGGACAGTCGCATAGAAAATGTCCACAATAGGGGCAGAGATTGGCTAGGATACGATGACGTCTTTCATCAGGAGTTAGTGCAGAACGTAACAGACCAGTCTGCTTGGGAACTGATCCAAAGGTGGGTGTACTGGCGGGTCTGCAGGTTCGTGATCGTTCGGACTGTCTCTCCCGCAAACGTCGATCCAGTTGGATGGATAATTGGATGAGACCCTCGAGTGTAGTGGGAATCTCGATCCTGGCCAACTCGTCCTTGAGGGATTCGGAGAGTCCTAGGCGGAACTGGTGTAGTAAAGCTGCCTCATTCCAGACTGTGTCTGCGGACCACCACCGGAAGTCCAGGGTATAGTCCTCTACTGGTCGCCTACCCTGCTGCAGAGAGTGCAGAGCGGCTTCAGCGGTGGCAGTACGCTGGGGATCCTCGTAAAGTTGTGCCATAGCTGCCAGGAATGCGTCCACCGTGCAAATGACTGGACTCTTTTGTTCCCATAAGTTATGGGCCCAGGCCTGAGGTTCATCGGACAGCAAAGAGATGAGGAACCCGACTTTAACAGTCTCTAAAGCAAAAGTCCGGGGTTGCAGGGCTAGGTACAATAGGCAGACAGGCTTAAAGGATCTGAACTTTTTCCGGTCTCCGGAGAATCGCTCCGGAATGGGAACTTGGGGTTCTGGAGGCGGGAACATCATCAAGGGAGCCGCAGAGGATTGTTCGTGAGCAGATGACTCTGACAGGTGTTGCAACTTATCCGTTAGTTGCAGATAACCTTCCTGTAATTTCTGAACTGCTTGGGTCAGAGTGGTGGCTTGTTGGCACAAAGTCTCTAATGGGGGCGCACCTCCACCGGCCTCAGTCATGGCTGAATTATACTGTCAAGTCTGTAGTGTGAGGCCGGGTTGCTGAGAGGGCGCCCCTTGCGGCTGAGTGGAGCACGTCCCTGGATTTGGGTACAGGGAATGCGATGCACAGAGGTGCATGGGTTGCCAGGGATACTTCAAGCTGGCTGGTTGGCTGTAAGTAGCTAGAGTGCGTTGTGGCAGCCGTGCGGAGAGAAGTCTTGAACAGTAACAGCAGGGTAAACCAGGAACAGGGTCCGCAGCCAGGCCAGGGATCAGATACCAAAAGACAGTCCGAGAGAGGTACAGGAACAAGCCGGGTCATACACAGAGGGCAGAAGATCGGACAGTAGTCAGCCAAGCCGGGGTCAGAGCGAGGAGATAAACAGGAACACAGGTCAAGCCGAGCAGAGATCAAGCAGGGGTCTTCAGAGTATACAAGGCACAGGAACACAGGAGCTGTTTGATAATCCAGCAAACTGCAAGTGTCAGTGGCAGGTTTAAATAGGCCGGGGGGGTGTTCCCACAAGATCAGGGCGTGCTCACTAGACTCGCCTGCCACCATGACGGTTACTGGCGGAATTGTAGTGAGAGTATTCCTGCGCTACCCAATTGGAAAAAGAAAAACGAAAAAACAGAGAAAACAGAAAAAACGCAGGAAAAAGGCTGGAGCGCACATATGCGACTGGACAGCTGCATGCACCGAAAAAGGGCCAAGCATAAACCCAAAGTAAGACAGAAATGTAAGAGGGGAGGGGTGCTGCGCTAACCAGAAAAAATGCTGCAAATCTCCGTATGTGGTCAATTCATATGTGCTAAATACCCATAACACATAAAATCGCATAATAAATAAATCGCATAAATTGGTGTTGACACTAAAAAACTATTAAAACTATTGAAATTGTGATAATCAGCATCATGTGTTAGTGAAAAGAAATATGTAAAGACATCTATATGTGAAAATCTTTAAAATACATTAAATCCATATAAAAAATAGGAATAAAACGTGTCCTTCTAAATTGTGCAAAACATATAGAGTGCCAGTGTTTTAAGGTGATCTGGATATCTCCATTCAGACAAATTAATCCAAAACAGTATATAAGTAATAAATAGTATAAATCAATATAGTAAAATGTCCCGACAATGGTGATTATAGAATACTGTGCTAGTCTGCAAAAAAATAGTAAATAACATGCCAATAAGTGCAGTAAACTTAAAGTGCCAGTGTAAAAGTCATTTAAGGTGCATAAACAGGTTCTTGGTGTTTCAATCAAACAACAGTGGGGTGTCTGGGATGCAATTCACTCTGTGTCCTCTTCGTGCATAAAACACTAATGTAAGTAGTGGCCCCTTACCTAGCGGTGCTAGGTCAACCGCAAAAATTGTAGCTAAACCGCCAGGTCCTGAGCCTCAATCGTGTCCCTATGTCCATGCTTGCCGGCGTTGAATAATCCTAATGGCAACTGGTTACAAGTGGCTATGGTCCTAGGTGGGGTCCTGGACCAGCGCGGGTCCTAGGTCAGCCTCCACATCTCAGGTGTATATATACAAGAATATGCAGGACAAAGGTACTTGATAGTGAAGTATGTTTCAACCAGATAGGGCTTTATTTAAAATCTTAAGTGAATGTACTCACATAAAAACTGTGAAAAGAGAGCCTGTCTCCTACGAGCAGCGAGCTCGTTCTGTATCCAGCAATGTGAAAAAGCCTATTCCGTCCCTACGCGTGACGTCCCCGATCACGTGACTTCTTCAGGGATGACCATAGTGCTCGAGAAGGGTCTAAGGCGGATGGAAGTCTCTGTTTGAAATCAAAACCAGCTGTCCCTACCTACAAGATCTGGCATATCTGAGCCCTGAAGACCCCCGTAATAGGGGTCCCACGCATCTAGTAAGCGGCCTTTTCTACCATTATCTGGCTTATTTACCACAATGAAGTTTGTATTCCACATTTGAAGAAAGGATTGCTTATATAGGAAAAGTGCACACCATTTGGGATCATTTTTAAGGACTTTTTATTAGTTATCTGTTCTTTTGATGGACTGCACATTATTGAATTAATTTATTTATCGTTCTTTATTCACGTTTAATGTTCAGGTATTGCTGAATATTTATACCTATTTTGGAGGTGAACCTTTTACCAGTGTGTTTGACATCAGTAGCGCACCTGATTTTATTTATTATAGTATGTATATATACACATGCATACATGCATATATAACCTATTTGTTATAAGACGAGGGGTGTATGACCATACTTACAGGTACCCCCAAAAAAGGGAAAGTAGGATGGCCAACCTATAAGATATATATAGATGTATGGTTAGACATGTTAAACGACATTAATTAAAATGGAAAAATAATATAAATAACTTCGACTATAGACAGATATAAACAAGGGATTATGATAAAAAATGAGAGCATCAAAGGGTAGGAGCTATTTCTATGCACTCGTTGATACCTCCTGGTGAGAGGGCATCCAAACTATAAATCCAGTAGGTCTCTCTGGCACATAACTTTTTAAAACGTTCGGCTGTCGAGAGAGATCTAGGAATCTGTTTGATGACCCATACTTTTAAACCCGTGGTCGATTTGTGGTGGGCCTCTGCAAAGTGTCTGGGGATACTATGTGGGTCTGTGCCACTCTCAATGAACCTTCTGTGTTCACCAAATCTTGTTCTTAGCGTTCGGATGGTTCGGCCCACATAAATGAGGCCACAAGGGCAAGTGAGGCCATAAACAACATAGTCTGATGAACAGTTGTAGAACTCTTTTAGTGGATAAGTTTTCCCTTTTGTACTAAATGATTTTTGGCCGTGCTGTACAAATTTGCAAGTCTTGCAAAGTGCTTTTCGGCATTGATACAGAACCACTATGGGTATCAAGATGGGAACTGATGGTGATGCTATAATTGGTTTGAGTCTACTGGGGGCAATTTTGTTCTTCAGGTTTGAGGCCCTACGGTATGTGACTCTCAGATGAGGGGGGTGAATGTTTTTTAAGTGTGGGTCCTGCTGTAAGATGTCCCAATGATTGGACAGTATCTTTTCCATCTTTGTGTGTTTACAATGGAAAGTGGTTATGAACCTATTGGAGTAATCTCTAGGAGGTTGACTAGTTTTTGGAGGTTTTCTATGCAGGTACAGTTTGCATGCTTCTTTCACTAGGCTCTCGGGATATTGCTTTTCAAGAAATGTTTTCTTTAGATTAGCACTAACTTCAATGTAATCAATGTCCCTTGTGCAGTTCTGTCTAAGGCAACAGAATTGGCCTTTAGGTATATTTTGGATCCACTTCGGATAGTGGCAACTCTTAAAATGTAGATAGGAATTGCCGGCCGTAGGTTTTACGTAATTCTTGGCATAGATGGTCTGACCGTCCTGTCCTAATTCTGAGTCCAGAAAGGCTAATGAAGTTGAGTTGCTGACAAATGTAAATGACAACCCATATATGTTGTCATTACAATATTGGACAAATTAAGTGATGAGATCGGGGGTACCATCCCAGATGATAATGAGATCATCTATGTACCCACCGAAAAAAACTATGTTGGCTGAGAAAGGATTATTGTTGTGGATGTGGTGGTTTTCCCAAAAACCCATGGCCAGATTGACATTTGCTCCCATAGCTGTGCCTTGTTGTAAATAATATTCTCCATTAAAAGTGAAAAAACTATGCGTCAGACAGAATTTAGTGGCTTCCACAATAAAGGCTGCCTGGCGAGGATTGATAAATGGATCCCTGGCTAAAAAATGTTCCAAGGCCATTAGGCCAAAATTGTGGGGGATAGAGGTATATAAACAACTGACATCTAGTGACAGCCAAACATACGTAGGTTCCCATTTGTAGGGGGACAGAAGTTCGAGTAAGTGTGTTCCATCACTAATGGAGGTAATTGGAGGACTATAGGTTGTAGAAATTGATCTACATATAAACTGAAACCTGAGGTGATACTGTCCATAGATGCCACAATGGGTCTACCGGGGGATGTTGTGAATTTTTATGAATCTTGGGTAAATGATAAAAGTAGGGTATTGAATAGAATGCCTTAAGTAGGAATGGACTCTCTATTTTGGTTATTATACCGTCTTGAAAGGCGGTCGAGATAATAATATCCGCTTCTTTGGCAAAATCGGCAGTGGGATCCTTTTTTAGCTTAGTATATGTGGCTTGGTCTGACAGCAGTCTGACTGCCTCTTCATTATAGTCTAATTTATTCTGCGGTACAATTCCTCCTCCTTTGTCGATACTGTCTTGAAAGGCGGTCGAGATAATAATATTGTCTTCTTTGGCAAAATCGGCAGTGGGATCCTTTTTTAGCTTAGTATATGTGGCTTGGTCTGACAGCAGTCTGACTGCCTTTTTCTTTATAGTCTGATTTATTCTGCAGTACAATTCCTCTTCCTTTGTCTGCAGATTTTATCACAAGATCCTCTGCAGGTATTAGTTTATCAAGTGATTTGGTTTCAAAGGAAGAGAGGTTGTGGGATTTTGGAGCGGACGTGGAGTTACAGAGTTTACCCAAATCTGCATAGACAACTCTGTAAAAGCTTTCCAAGTATGAACCCTTGGAATGTGTTGGAAAAAATATATATTTAGGTTTAAGGGAGGAATGAACAATGGGGGGGGGGATGGATGTGGCTAAATGTTGTGTGGACAATCTTAATGGATCTTCGTCCAAAGAAGGTGCATCAAGATTGTTACAGTCATGAATTTCAAAATTGAATTCAAACTGTAACGATTCAACAGAGGGACTGGAAATGGATCCCAAGAGGGTATTGTTCTCTTTTTCATGTTTGATGTGAAAGTGTCTCTTGAGAGTGAGATTACGTATTTAGATCTTTAAACAGAAGAAAGGGGTTGTGTTTATTAATCAAAATTAAGCTAAATTAGGCAAAATTAAGTCCACTACTAAGGAGGGAAGCATCTGCAGAGGACAGGATGTGGGTGGACAAGTTAAAGATTTTTTTTACAGTTTTTGTAGTTTCTGGGCATTTAGTTTGTTTCCTAGTTCATCCTCCTCCACAGCCTCTCCTATGAGTTTTTTTTTCAGGATACTGGGGTTGGAGGAGGACTCAGCACTAAAAAGAATTGAGCTACTGATGGAAGGTGATGCAACATAGGTGGAGGTAGTTGGTCCTGGGTCACTAAATGATAAGTTGTTGTGGCCTGTATGCTTCAAAGATTCAGGTATAGTATTAGCAAAAACAGTGTCATAGAGATGGATGGCTGATCAATGAGGTCAAAGCTACTAGAAGGAACTGTAGCTGTAGTTAGAACAGGACGATGGTCTGAATAGCCTGCAATTGTGGTTGGGGAGTTGCTTGAACAAGCAGCAACAGAAGGGATAGAATCAGGGACCTGTACAGAAATGCATGATCTGTTGTAGAACTGATTAAGGGCAGTAATCAATTCTCCATTCTTATTGCTAATATACTTGTTCATTTTCTTATCATGATTTTTTCTGGGTGTATTGTGAAAATTATGAGATGGTGGGAAGGGTTGTCGATGGGCTTGAGGTAATGGAAAATTCCTTTGATATCTGTCAGCAATGACAGAGCCAAAAGGATGTAAGTTCATCAGGGAAAGAGGAGGGGGATGAGAGAGTAAAGGACCATGTGTTCTCTGGTGTTGAGGGCTATGGATGGATGCTGGAGGTATGGGTGGTACATTAGTAGAATAAAGAAGGTGTTTTTTTATTCCATGTGAAAATCCTATCAGAATTATAATCATCTAAGTCACGTTTAACTTTACCTATCTTCATTTTAACAAGGTTATCCTCATCCTTTTTAGTCTTTTTCTTGAGTACCTCGAGCCATGTTAAGGGGAAATTAAAAGGATGGGTACCATCCACCACTAGCTGTCTCAATTGGACCTGGAAGGCTTGCAATATCACGTCAGCTCAGCCAACTAATAAAGCCCATAGAAGGAAAAAAACAAAGCAAACCCCACTGTGTAATGTCTTCAAATAAGGTGTTTATTAGTACAATAAAAGGTACTAACAATATGAACACAAGAAACAATCAAAATAGCATGACTGTCATGGTTATGCAGTAATCTTTGTCTGTCAGCTTACCTGTCCTTCTTGTGTTCACCTTTAGAGGCCAGCCACCCTCACCTGACTGCTTATATAATCCTCCCTCAGCATAGCTCCACCTCAGCCTCTAATTAGGAACACTATATTAACCTGTGCAACTTGCTGTGTCTCCTACATCTGATTCCAGTTACAGATCTTTGCCTGTTCTCAACTATCCCTGTCTGCTTGTGACCCTGACCTTTGGCGTGTTCTATGTTTATCCTTGTCTGCTAGTCGCCCCAACCTTTGGCTTATCCCTTTACTATCCTTGTTGTTCCAGCCTGCTGCTTCCTTCCTCTTTCTCCTGTAGTCTACCGTGAGCATGAGCTGTAAGACCCTGAGGGCAGCGACCTGGAGCCAGACTGCAGTGCAGTCTATCCTCACCACTAGAGGCTCTGGTGAACACCTGCTGGCTCTTAGACTCTGCACCCTGGGGAATTTATGCTCTAGCTCCCAGTGGGATCTGTGTTGGTGCTCTAGTAGACCTGCTTCTTGAACTTCCCAGAGTTCAATCCGCAGCAGTCAGCCCTAGGGTCCACTACCTTAGCGGTGCACTCCTGACTCCTATGGAGTGCATCTGTCACCTGGCCTCAGTTGATCTGACAATGTCATGACTCTGCAGTAATACTTTCATGCCCTATCTGTCTCTTACCTGGTCTGTGTATCAGCCTTAGGGCCTGCACTCTCACACCTGCATGGTTAAGTAATCTTTCCTCAGTGTGGCCCCAGCCTAGCCTCAACAGGAACCACTATTTAACACTGTGTTCTCCAAGCCTGCCTTGCCGAGCAATATTGTGTGTTTGGGTTCCTGTCTCCTGCTTGCTGTGTGCTCTACATCTGTCTCTGTTACTGATTTTGGCTTGTTCTTTGACTATCCCTGCCTGCTTGTTACCTTGACCTTTGGCGTGTTTTCTGTCTATCCTTGTCTGCTAGTTTCCCAGACCTTTGGCTTATCTCTTGACTATCCCTTGTTGTTTCGGGCTGCTGCTTCTATTCTATCCTCCTGTAGCCTACCGTGAGCGTGAGCTGGGAGACCCTGGGGGCCGCAACCTGGAGCCAGTTGATAAATTTAAAGGTTTTGCCAACTGTTGTAGGTGTAAAGCATAACGTCAGCACATTCGTGATGACAGAGGGGTCGTAGCACTAACACAAACAGTGTATTGAGGCAGTGGTGATGGAACAGCTGAGAGCTTGTTGCAGGCAGGGATGACACTGGATCAAACACCTTGATCAACTTCCCAAGGGGATAACCCAGTGACTTCAGGAGTGGAGCTTGGTTCAGAAAGGATGGGTGGAGGTATGAGGAGACACAGATATGGGTGAGAGTATCTTACATCTCTATTATTCAGCTGAACTTGCTGATTAGCTGTGGACTGTCAACACCAACTTCGCCTGCCGTGTTCCTCCCTCCCCAAACCTACCTGTGATGGATCAGTGAACTTTTAAATGAGTATTACACTTAAGAAGTTTTACCCCGGCAACCTTGCTTACTGGACACTGCAGCCTATACAATTAAGCCACCTGTGCCTCCAACAGACAAATGAGAGCCCCCAATCCTAGGTGCCACAGTTGAATTTGTGTACTAATGACTTAGGACGGCCCATGATAGATCCACTTGTTTGTTTATGTGCATCCACATTTCCTTGTCAAAAGAAGTTTATTGAGTATACAATGTTATAAAGATACATAAAGTAAGTTTACAAAGATCTATAAAGTAAGCTCATTGTTTTACAGTAGGGTTTATATAGGTAAATATCATGAAATTTCAAATATTAAACATTGGGTTCACGTAAACCTAAATTAAAGATATATATCATTTCCTTAGTTACTTTTGTAGGTATTTAAATGATTTATACCTACTATACATATTGTTTACAAGTAGAGTGTATATAGGTCAAATAAATTCTGATAATGAGCTTTAATCGTAAGGTGGAGAAAAGGAAAGAGAAAGAAGAAAAAGGGTTGAAAGGTAGAGGTATGGTCCACAAGGTTGTCTCGTGGCTCGTCAGTTTATTATTCTTTTTAGTTCTCTTTGAAGCCTTAGAATGGGTGTCTCTGTAAGTCATTTAATCTGTTACCATGGCAACAGGACAGAGTCATTAAAGTTTGACAGGAACTGTTGTTTTATCCAAGGATGCCAAAGTTTTTCAAATTTTGGAATTTGATTTTGATCGATGGCTACCATCTTAGCATGGGACATTGTATTATTCATTCTGTGAATTGTTTCTGCTAGTACCAATGTAGGAGATTTCCATGCCTTGGCCACTGTTTGTTTTGCAGCCGTTATTAGTTGGATCATAAGTTTGAATTGAGAGAGTGTTAACCATTCCGGTTTTAGATTAAGTAAAGTTATATATGGATCTGGTTGTATTATTTTTTAAAATATTTTAGATGCAATCACGAAGACTTCCTTCCAGAAGGTTTGGATTACTGGGCACGTCCACCATATGTGTAAATATGTGCCTATTTCTGGGCATCCTCGAAAACAAAGAGCTGAGGTATTAGGTGAATATTTTGCCACTCTAGCGGGTACAAGGTACCAGCGAGTTAGGACTTTATAATTTGTCTCCAGTGCTAAGATGTTGGGTGAAGATGACTTAGATGTGAGCCATATGTTAGACCAGTCCGTGTCTTCTAAAGTTCGCCCCAGGTCCTCCTCCCACCTCTGAATGTAAGAGGGTCTATTAAGATTTGCTACTCCATATAATTGATTATAAAGTGATGAAATTGTACCTTTAGCAAATGGATCTTTTGTACAGATTGATTCAAAAATGGATAATTGGGATAATGGTGTATCCCCCTTTAGGAATGGTGTATAGAAATTTTTGATTTGGAGATATCTAAATATCTCAGAGTTTGGTAGATCATATTTTTCTCTAAGCGATGGGAATGAAAGGAATGATTTAGATGCTATGAAGTCATTTAGTGTCTGAATGCCTGATGTTGTCCAAGCTTTAAAAGAATTTGGGTAGATCCATGCCGGATAAAAGGCCGGATTTCTGATAAAAGAAAGGAGAGGATTGTGTGGAGATTGTAACTGATATTTGGTTTTTAGTTTATCCCAGAGAGATAAGAAGTGTTTAGTTATGGGATTATGAATTTTAAAGCGGTCTTTAGGATCAAGCCATAATAAATTTGATATTAATAGAGGGTCATTTTCTGAAGCCTCTATAAATACCCATAATGGGATTTCCTGTTTTGCATGGTATTTGGACAGACTGGCCAAATGTGCTGCTCTGTAGTAGTTAGTAAAATTAGGGTATCCCAGGCCTCCTTTATTTTTGGGAAGATGTAGTGTGTGTATAGGTATACGTGGTTTAGAAGAGCCCCATATAAACGAAGTTGCTCTTTTTTGTACTATTCTCAAAAAATAGGAAGGAATTGGAATAGGGAGGACTCTGAATAGATAAAGCAATTTGGGTAGAATAGTCATTTTGATTGCATTAATCTTCCCTATCCAGGATAAAGGAAGTTGTGACCATTGTTTTATTAGATTTGTGATCTGTCTTAATACAGGAGGATAATTGGTTGAGAATAAGTCAGAATGAGATGCTGTTAAATGAATTCCAAGATATGGGATTGATTTTTCTGCCCATGTGAATGGGAGTGCAGCCCTAGCCGGGATCAATTCCATGTTTGTGAGTGAAATATTAAGCACTAGGCATTTCTTAGGATTAATCATAAGGCCGGATAGGGCTGCAAATCCATCAAGAGCTGGTATTAAGTTAGGACCAGAGACCTGTGGTGATGATAGAAAAAGTAATATATCGTCTGCAAATATACATAATTTGTGTGTAATACCTCCTACTTCAATGCCAGTTATAGTTTGGTTTGTTCTGATGTATTGGGCCATGGGTTCGAGTATAAGGGCAAATAATAAGGGAGATAATGGGCAACCCTGTCGGGTACCTCTTTCGATATTAAAGGCTTCAGATTTGTATCCAGCATATTTTATATAGGCTTTGGGTTTATTATATAATGCTTTGATCCATGTTAAAAAGTGGGGTCCAAAACCCCATTTTTGTAATGAATATTGCATATATTGCCAGGATACTGTGTCAAATGCCCTCTTAATATCGAGAGATAGAAAACATAAAGGGATTTTCCGTTTTTTAGCAATATGTGCCAATAACACTGCCCTGCGTATATTATCGCCTGCCTGTCTATTTGGCATGAAGCCTACTTGATCTCTATGTATTAATTTTCCTATAATGCTATTGAGGCGTTTTGCTATTATTTTTGCTAATAATTTAATATCGAGGTTTAACAGAGAGATAGGCCGATAATTCACACAGGAAGTATCATCAGAAAGGGGTTTTGGGATCATACAAACAATTGCCATTAGTGTTTCTTGCCGAAAAGAATGTCCATCTAGAAGTTTGTTAAAAGTTTCAGTGAGAATGGGAGAGAGTATTTCTGAGAATGTTTTATAGTATAAAGCCGAGTAGCCGTCTGGGCCTGGTCTTTTGTTAAGTTTTAGGTCTTTTATGGCGTTAGCAACTTCATCTATAGTTATAGGCTCATCCAAACTGCTTTTTTGATTCTGAGATAACTCAGGTAAGGTTATTTTTGAGAAGAAGGATTCAGCCTCTGTAGGATTAAATTCATTGTTTGTCTTGTATAAAGTTGCGAGATGTGAGTGAAATTTATGGACTATTTTAACTGGATTACAAGTGTAAACATTTTTTGATAATTTCAAACGTATTGGTTTGAAAGATTTGTTAGTTGAATTTAATGCCCGAGCCAAATATGTACCTGGTTTGTTTGTATTCATGTAGAAATTGTGTTTGGAGCATTTGAGGGATTTATCAACTGACTCAGTGAGAAATAGATCGTATTCCAATCTAGATTTTTCCAGATGAGATTTTGTACTCTGGGATGGATTATCTTGAAATGATATGTAGGCTGCATTAAAATTGAGTTCTAGTTTTTTTGCTAGATTTTTGCGTTCCCGTTTAAATAGTGCCATTTGTCTTTGTATTGTACCACGCAAGACAGGCTTATGAGCTTCCCACAGTGTTATTGGGGAGATGTCTGTTGTATTATTAATTGATATGTATTCCTTTAAAGCTTGTTCAATGGCCATCTGATGTAGTGGGTGTTTGAGCATTATGTCTGGTAAGTACCACGTTGGGTCATGCGCTTTTGGTATGGCTGAGGCTATAGTAGTGTATACTGCATTATGGTCAGACCACGGAATCGGAATTATATCTGATGCAATAATTTCTGGTATCATTCCTATTGTTAGAAAAATATGATCTATTCTGGTGAAGGTTTGATGAGGGTGCGAGAAATAAGTGAATTTCTTTTTCATTGGGTTACTTTCTCTCCACGAATCTACCAGATTGTATTTGGAAAGAAGTTGAGAAAAAGGTAATCTAGAGGTTATTTTGGATGGTGTAAAAGGTGATTTATCTAGAAATGGGAGGAGGACCTGGTTCGAATCCCCACACATTATCACTGTTCCTATTTTGTGTGTATTAATCACTTGTAATATATGTGAGAGGAATGGTGTAGGTTGTTTGTTAGGAGCGTAGTAGGAAATCACCGTGATTGCTGTATCCATTATATAACCCATGAGTATCAGGTATCTACCTTCTGGGTCTTTAATTTCTGATGATAAGGTGAATGGTGTGGATCGGTGAAATGCAATTAGAGTTCCCCTTTGCTTGGTACAGGCAGAAGCCGTGTAAATTTGTTGATAAAAAGGAGAAATATATTTTGGAGTAGAATCTTTGGTGAAGTGTGTTTCTTGGAGGCATACTATGTGAGCCTTCTTGTTATGGAAAGTACGGAAGGCTTTGGTCCTTTTTTGAGGGACATTTATTCCCTGAACATTCAGGGAAAGTATATTCAGTGGTGCCATGGCAATAGATCAAATAGTTTTGACTTACTTTTTGTTATGCAGAGCTGACTGCGCAGATCAACCTGTGTGGACTGAAGAGATGAATAGATAGAAAAGAAACCAGTGAATTCTGGAGTAAAGAGTAAACAAAAAACATATGAGATTAGATGATACATTGTATAAATTATTTTTTGCAAGTAATCACAATTTACCCGTGAAAGAGAATAAATATCTCTCTCAGGGGAATAAGTGCCTTCGTCACACTCCCACATAATATGGTTGGGAGAATGAGGAGGGCTAATGGGGGTACACGGATCTTCCGCTTACAGGAGAGAAGTGCTATGTCAAAAGACATCAAAATGATGTTTCATTAATTGGAGTGCAGAATATAGTTTTTGTTGAAATTATTTATTCCAGGGTGGTTGTATATGGTTAGTCTTGCCCTAGGCTAAATAATTCAGTTAGAAAGTTACTGTTAATAACTTTGGTATTGATGAAGATAGTTTGAATTATTTTGGGATTTTAACCCTTTTAGAGTAAACAATTAGATATTTTATTCATATGTAACTGTTTAGATATGTCAACTCATAAAATTGAGGTTGTATTGCTTCAGATTAGAATAAACAAAAACATAATTCTAGGAACTAGTTAGGTAATAATATATTTGTTTTAAGAAAAGAAAGAAAAAGCTTCCTTTACTTATGGATGATTGAACATATTTGTCCTAAAAAGTAATAAATCTATTGTTATTACCTGATAATATATAACTGAACAAGAATTTCCTTATTTCACTTATATATTCTAAGGCTATATGAATCAGAAGTAATAAGAAATATAACTGGAATGTAACATGATCCCACACAGTGTGTGACTATCAGAATGCAGTTACATTCAGTTATAAATACAGGTTTGTTATAGAGAACCATCTCTTAGTATAATAAATGAAGAGATATCAGGAATTAGGATGTCAGTCCATTGAATCTTCTTGGTCCATGGATGATGTGGCATAACGGCCTCTTTTGTGAGAATGATGATTCCCATTTTGTTCTGAAATTTTCTGGGTGCTGCCTGAAGGTGAAGATGATGCCAATCTTCTGCGTGTGGGAGTGTTGCTGCTTGTGGGTTCTGTCAGATTTAATTTTAAAAGGGTTTGTTGTAGTTCATCTGCTGATCTGCTTCTGTAAATTGTACCTTGGTAGTTAAATCTGACTGAAAAGGGGAAGCCCCATTGATACATAATGTTGTGGCGTTGCAGTTCCATTAGTTGGGATTTCATGGATCGTCTTTTAGTAATAGTAAGTTGAGATAGGTCAGCAAAAATTTGATAATTGTGTCCTTGAAAATTAAGTTCCTTTTTTTCTCTTGCAGCAATTAGTATTTGTTCTTTCGTTCTGTAATAATGAAATTTTGTGATTATATCACGTGGGGGTCCATCTTTCTTTTTGGCTGTGAGGGCTCTGTGTACTCTGTCCAGTTCTAAACGTTCAATAGGGATATCTGGCTTTAGTTCTTGTAATAGAGCAGTAATAGTAGATTGCAGGTCTGTCACAGTTTCAGGTATTCCCCTTATGCGCAAGTTTGAACGTCTGGCTCTATTTTCGTAATCTTCAAGCTTAGTTTGAAGTATTAAATTCTCTTTTTTTAATTGTTCCAATTCTGTTATATTTTCTTGGGTTGTAATTTCAATTTCATCCATTTTTATTTCTAAGGCTGCGGTGCGGTTTCCCAGCTCTCTTATTTCTTTGGTTAGGCTTTTTGTTATTTGGTCTGAGGTTTGTTTTAAAGCCTTATGAAGCATCTTTTCAAATTGTAATAATATTACTGGGGATACTGAGGAGGCTTGTGGAGAAGTTTGTGAGAGGATTTGTTCTGTATCTGACTCAAATGGAGAGTCTTGCTGTGACATTTTCTGTCTGTGAGAGCACCCTGATGCTGTATCTTGTGAGGTGACTGGAGCTGCTTCAGCTGCAGTGAGTGCCTGTGAGCTCTTTGTGAGGTGATTTTTATTTCTGCCACGGTTTCCTCCCAGTACCATATTTCCTGCCCAAACTTTCACAGTTTGTTCCCTGGGGCAAAAAGGTTCAAATGGATACCTTTTGAGCCTGCAGGCTCCGCTTTGTCCTTCTCTTCTCTCCTCAGCGGTGTGGAGCTCTAACAATGCATGTCTGCTCCGCTAGGCTCCGCCTCCTGCCCCTCGTGCATCCACATTTCAAACAGTTACAAATACATATCCTGTTTGGGATGACCATAATCCACTGCTTAATTAAGAAGGAGAACGATAGTATATGCTGTATATTGATCAACAATACTTCATTCAACTCCCATCCTTTGAGCTGTGTGTATGTCTGATTGTGTAGATGTGTGTGCAGCTGCGATTCCTCTTTTTAAATGACAACGTTGTCTTTTTTAATGTTTTGGAAGGTTACACTCAGACCGCTATTTTTGGTATTTTGTCATATTTGATATTATGGTGTTTTTTTTTTCTAAATAAAATTTAAGTAAATTCAACTGTAGTGTTCAGTTACTGCGACCCCTTTGGAAGGCCTTGTCCTTTCTTTTTTTTCTTATATGCAGTTTTTGTGGTCACATGGACTGCGCCATGTTGTTGATACTACATGGTGAAAGGTTGAAGTAATTACTATATTAATTATCTAAATAGTTGTATACTAATAGTGCGGTAGATCCACGCACCACAACATTTTTTCATTTTTATCCTTGTCTGCTAGTTGCCCATGACCTTTGGCTTATCTCCTGACTAGGGATGAGCCGAACACCCCCTGATTCAGTTCGCATCAGAACATGCGAACAGGCAAAAAATTTGTTTGAACACGCGAACACCGTTAAAGTCTATGGGACACAAACATGAATAATCAAAAGTGCTAATTTTAAAGGCTTATATGCAAGTTATTGTCATTAAAAGTGTTTGGGGACCTGGGTCCTGCCCCAGGGGACATGTATCAATGCAAAAAAAAAGTTTTAAAAACAGACGCTTTTTCGGGAGCAGTGATTTTAATAATGCTTAAAGTGAAACAATAAAAGTGTAATATTCCTTTAAATTTCGTACCTGGGGGGTGTCTATAGTATGCCTGTAAAGTGGCGCATGTTTCCAGTGTTTAGAACAGTCTGACAGCAAAATTACATTTTAAAGGAAAAAAAGTCATTTAAAACTACTCGCGGCTATAATGAATTGTCGGTCCGACAATACACATAAAAGTTCATTGATAAAAACGGCATGGAGATTCCCCACAGGGGAACCCCGAACCAAAATTAAAAAAAAAAAATGGGCACCCCCAGATCCCGGCCCCCCCTGTGTGAATTGGTAATGGGGTACAAATGTACCCCAACCATTTCACAAAAAAAGTGTCAAAAAGGTTAAAAAACACAAGAGACGGTTTTTGAAAAGTCCTTTATTAATTTCTTCTTTTTTCAGCTTCTTCTTCCATCTTCTTTCTTCTGGTGTTCTTTCGGTGTTCTACTTCTTCCTCCATCTTCTTCTCCATCTTTTTCTTTTACATCTTCTTCTTCCTCCGCTCTTCTCGTCCCGCATCTTCCTCCAGGCTTCTTCTCCGCTCCGTCTGCACGATCCGCCTCAGTGGGAGTCTTCAGCCGTGTGACGCTTCGTTTCTTCTGAAATTTCTTCTTCTGACATTCCACCCGGTGACCCCGCCCTCCTCTGATGCACGGGTAATTCACGGGACTTCCCGTTTACATACCCGGGAGACCCCACCCCCCTCTGACAACACGAGGAAAGCCACAGGGAAGTCCGGTGAATTCCCCGTGCGTCAGAGGAGGGCGGGGTCACCGGATGGCCCCGCCCCCATTATATAAGAAATGTCAGAAGAAGCGAAGTGTCACACGGCTGAAGACTCCCACTGAGGTGGATCGTGCGGACGGAGCGGAAAAGAAGCCTGGAGGAAGATGTGGGACGAGAAGAGCGGAGGAAGAAGAAGATGGAAAAGAAGAAGATGAAAAAGAAGATGGAGGAAGAAGAAGAACACCGAAAGAACACCATAAATGGGGTACATTTGTACCCCATTACCAATTCACATGGGGGGGCGGGATCTGGGGGTCCGCTTGTTAAAGGGGGCTTCCAGATTCCGATAAGCCCCCCGCCTGCAGACCCCCACAACCACCGGGCAAGGGTTGTGGGGATGAGGCCCTTCTCCCCATCAACATGGGGACAAGGTGCTTTGGGGGGCTACCTCAAAGCACCCTCCCAATGTTGAGGGCATTTGGCCTGGTACGGTTCAGGGAGAGGGGGGCGCTCGCTCGTCCCCCCCTTTTCCTGCAGCCTGCCAGGTTGCGTGCTCGGATAAGGGTCTGGTATGGATGTTTGGAGGGACCCCGCGCCATTTTTTTTATTTTGGTGCGGGGTTCCCCTTAAAATCCATACCAGACCTGAAGGGTCTGGTATGGAATTTAGGGGGATCCCCACGCCATTTCTTTTTAAAATTTTAGTTCGGGGTTCCCCTGTGGGGAATCCCCATGCCGTTTTTATCAATGAACTTTTACGTGTATTGTCGGACTGACAATTCATTATAGCCGCGAGTAGTTTTAAATGACTTTTTTTCCTTTAAAATGTTATTTTGCTGTCAGACTGTTCTAAACACAGGAAACATGCGCCCCTTTACAGGCATACTATAGACACCCCCCAGGTACGAAATGAGTTCGACTCGAACTCGAAGCTCATCTCTACTCCAGACTATCCCTTGTTGTCCTGGGCTGCTGCTTCCTCTCTATCCTACTGTAGCCTACCGTGCGGGAATCTATGCTCTAGCTCCCAGTGCGATCTGTGTTGGTGCTACAGTGGACCTGCCTTCCTGAACCTCCCAGTGTTCCATCCGCAACATTCAGTCGTAGGGTCCAATACCTTAGCGGTGCACTTCTGACTCCAACGGTGTGCATCTGTCACCTGGATTCAGGTGACATGACAGTTTGCTCGGCCATGGACATGGCTGATGTGCCGCTACCTGCCGATGATCAGCTGCACGCAGGGGCATTGCTAGGTGGCAAAAAGACCAGGGGCTTCAGCCCGAAGTCCAAGGCCGGCATGGGGGGCCTCTAGTGGCGCTGGGTTTTTTTGGTTGGGCGGAGGGGTTGTGTGGTTGTGTGGCGGGGGTAGGCTGACTTGCTGGTTGCTGCCTGGCTTACCAGTGCCATCAATGCTGACCACTAAACTTACCTACCTACCTGACACACACTGACCTACCTGACACACACACTGACCTACCTGACATAAACTTACCTACATACACTGACCTACCTGACATACACTGACCTAACTAACCCACACTGACCTACTTGACATACACTGACCTACCTGACACACACTGACCTACCTGACATACACACACTGACCTACCTACCTGACATACACTGACCTACCTGACATGCACTGACCTACATACACTGACCTACCTGACATACACTGACCTACCTGACATACACTGACCTACCTGACCTACATACACTGACCTACCTGACCCACACTGACCTACATACACTGACCTACTTGACCCACACTGACCTACATATACTGACCTACCTGACATACACTGACCTACCTGACCTACATACACTGGCCTACCTGACATACACTGACCTACCTGACATACACTGACCTACCTGACCCACCCACACTGACCTACCTGACATACACTGAAATACCTGACCCACACTGACCTACATACACTGACCTACCTGACCCACACGGACCTACATACACTGGCCCACACACACTGACCTACCTGACATACACTGACCTACCTGACCTACATACACTGACCTACCTGACCCACCCACACTGACCTACCTGACATACACTGACCTACCTGGCCAACACTGACGTACATACACTGACCCACACACACTGACCTACCTGACCCACACTGACCTACCTGACCCACACTGACCTAACCGACCCACCTGACATACCTGACCCACACTGACCTACACACACTGACCTACCTGACATACACTGGCCTACCTGACCCACACTGACCTACTTACACTGACCTACCTGACCCACACTGACCTACATACACTGACCTACCTGACCCACCCACACTGACCTACCTGACATACACTGACCTACCTGGCCAACACTGACGTACATACACTGACCCACACACACTGACCTACCTGACCCACACTGACCTACCTGACCCACACTGACCTAACCGACCCACCTGACATACACTGACCTACCTGACCCACACTGACCTACACACACTGACCTACCTGACATACACTGGCCTACCTGACCCACACTGACCTACTTACACTGACCTACCTGACCCACACTGACCTACATACACTGACCAACCCACACTGACCTACCTGACCTACATACACTGACCTACCTGATCCACACTGACCTACATACACTGACTCACACACACTGACCTACCTGACCCACACTGACCTACCTGACCCACACTGACCTACATACACTGACCCACACACTCTGACCTACCTGACCCACACTGACCTACATACACTGACCTACCTGACCTACATACACTGACCTACCTGACCCACACTGACCTACCTGACCCACCCACACTGACCTACCTGACCCACACTGACCTACCTTGGCCCACACTGACCTACATACACTGCCCACACACACTGACCTACCTGACCCACACTGACCTACCTGACCCACCTGACATACACTGACTTACCTGACCCACACACACTGACCTGACCCACACTGACCTACATACACTGCCCACACACACTGACCTACCTGACCCACACTGACCTACCTGACCCACCTGACATACACTGACTTACCTGACCCACACACACTGACCTGACCCACACTGACCTACATACACTGACCTACCTGACCCACACTGACCTACCTGACCCACACTGACTACATACACTGACCCACCCACACTGACCTACCTGACCCACACTGACCTACCAGACATACACTGACCTACATAAACTGACCTACCTGACCCACACTGACCTACATACACTGACCTATCTGACCCACACTGACCTACATACACTGACCTACCTGACATACACTGACCTACCTGATCTACAATTACCTACATACACTGACCTACCTGACCCACACTGACCTACCTGACCCACCTGACATACACTGACCTACCTGACCCACACTGACCTACATACACTGACCTACCTGACATACACTGACCTACCTGACCCACACTGACCTACATACACTGACCTACCTGACCCACACTGACATACACTGACCTACATACACTGACCTACCTGATATACACTGACCCACACTGATCTACCTGACCCACACACACTGACCTACCTGACCAACACTGACCTACCTGACATACACTGACCTACATACACTGACCTACCTGACCTACACTGAGATACCTGACCCACACTGACCTACCTGACCCACACTGACCTACATACACTGACCCACACACACTGACCTACCTGGCCCACACACACTGACCTACATACACTGACCCACACACACTGACCTACATACACTGACCTACCTGACCCACACTGACCTACCTGACCCACACTGACCTGGTACCTGCCATACACACACTGACTGACCTACTTGTGTCCAGGTCCTGCAGCAGCAGCAGCTCAGCCGTGGTGCTGGTGTGTGAGGCAGCCAGAGGAGAGGAGGAGAGCCGCCGCCCAAGTGCCGATCGATGTCGCACGGCGGCCAAATTGTAATTGCCGCCTTCTTCCTCTTTCAGTCACAGCGCGCTGGGAGAGGACTGATAGGTGGAGTACAGGCTCTGGGAGGCACTGGGGATGCTGCTCAGGGTGGCAGTGTCTTCTCTCTCTCCCTCCTGGGCTGTTCCCAGCTGCCCAGGTATCCCCATCCCTGCTGCTCTGCACTCCACGGCACCACTGGAGGGCCGCTCCAGTCCAGAAATGGCAGGCCCCATGAGCACTAGCGTGGAGGAGGAGGAAGTGTAATCCTCCTCCGCTTTGAATGCTGGGCAGTGTGGGCACAGTGGGCAGTGACGCCACTGGTTGCTAGCCGCTAGGCGGCTATAGCAACCAGTGACCAAGAGTAGAGTCAGGCGGGGGTGGAGCTGGAGCTGGAGCCAGCGCTACCACGGTTCAGTCTGCCCCTGTCCCCTGCATTCTAGGACCAGGACAAGAGACTCGGGGCTATTAGTACCAGGCTCGGGGCTGTAGCCCCAATAGCCACCCCCTGACGCCTCTGGCTGCAGGGCATAGTCCACAGACTCATGATCCAGGAATCTAATCAGACCCAGGTGATGCAATACCTTCAGGATTTGCCTTCCTGCTTTGAACAACTTCAAGCCTCCTTAGGGTCCCCGGTTCAGCAACCTCAACTGCTCCGGTTACAGTCGCAGCCGCTAACCCTTTGCACTTACCAGCTCTGTCCCATTACTCTGGGGACTCCAAGGCCTGCAGAGGTTCCTTAGCCAGTGTACCATTCATTTCGAACTCCAGCCTCAAAACTTCTCATCTGATTGGGCAAAGGTGACCTATAATATTTCTCTCCTGTCCGATGAGGCTTTAGCCTGGGCTGCCCCTCTGTGGGAGAGGAAATGATCCAGTGGTTTCCAGCCTGTCTAATTTCTTGAAACTCTTTCGGAATATCTTCAAGGAACCAGGTGGTGTCTCTTCAGTGGCCAGCGCCCTTTTACGTCTCCACCAAGAGTCTGCTTCTGTGGGACAGTATGCTCTTCATTTCCGCATACTGACTGCTGAGCTGGAACAATGAGGCCTTAGTCGCCACCTTTTTGCATGGCCTTTCTGATAGAGTGAAGGATGAATTAGCAAGAAGAACCATCCCCGCTGATCTGGTGAAGTCATCTCTTTGTGTAATCAGATCAATATTCATTTTCAGGAAAGGACACTAGAAAAGCAACGCCAGCACTCCTTGGTCCTTAGTCAGCCTGAGCTCCTCTCCCTTCGACCCATGAAGCATCCCCTGCCAGTTGAGGAACCCATGCAGCTGGGCCAGACCAGGCTGTCCCCCGAGGAACGTGCTAGGTGCAGAACTCTGGGCCTGTGTCTCTATTGTGGGGGCAAAGGTCATTTTCGTGACACATGCTCATTTCGTCCGAGAAATGCTCGGGTCTAGTACATCTGGAAGGTCGAGTATTGGACCCAGAAAAGTCACCTTCTGATCTCCTTCTTTTGATGTTTCTTCATGTTGGTGCTTCCTCCCACTCAGTCTTGGCTTATCTGGATTCCGGAGCTGCTGGCAATTTTTGGGACTGGAGAACTGCATCTTCCATGAACCTTACTCTTTCACCCCTCACCACTGCATTGGTGGTCTTGACAATTGATGGTACTGTTCTTCCAGGGGGCCCTATCCGCTTCTAGACCCTCTCTGTTAAGATATCGGTAGGGATACTCCACCAGAAGTGCATATCCTTCCTTATCCTACTTAAGGTCTCAACCCCTATCATATTGGGGCTTCCTTAGTTGCAGCTCCACTCTCCACGCATTGACTGGACTTCTGGGCAGATCCTGGCTTGGGGTCCCTCCTGTTTCTCATCCTGCCTACTCAAGAATGCCCCTAAGGAGAGACTTCCCATGGCCACCACCTCAGTATCCTCTGCCCCTCCCGCTGCATATAGCGATTTCCAAGATGTGTTCTGTAAAAAAGTCAGCTAAGGTGCTTCCTCCTCACAGGTCCTTTGACTGTGCCATTGACCTTGTTCCCGGTGCAACCCTGCCCAGGGGTTGTACCTACCCCCTGCCCATCCCAGAGACCCAGGCCATGTCAGAGTATGTTGCGGAAAATCTAGAAAGAGGATTCACCCAGAAATCCTCATCGCCTGCGGGAGCAGGGTTCTTTTTTGTTGCCAAAAAGGATGGTACCTTAAGACCCTGCATTGACTATTGAGGCCTAAGCACAGTAACGATTAAAAATTTATACCCCCTACCTTTAATATCGGAACTATTCAACAGGTTAAAAGGTGCCTTGACCAAGAAGGGTGCTAATACTGATATGACTGATTTCTGATTGGGACTCTAAAACAAAGTTAATACTGCAGCTGCAGGAACAGATTCACAGGACTCTGTGATCACTGTGTTTAAAATGTCCATTCAGTGAAAAATGTATTATTACATGTTATTTTATACTTAGATAAGAAAGGGGTGGTGTGAGATGTTATTAAAAACTAACAAATAGCAATATGTTATTAAAAGCTAACAAATAGAAATATATTATTAAAAACTAGCGAATAGAACAATTGCAAAAGTAAAACCTAGAGAAGGGAGGGGGGAGTAGAGAGCGTTTAGTATGAGAAGTGTCTGTGTGTAAGGTGAAGGTTACAGAACACATTTCAACAGTGAGAACAAAATGGAGTCTCTTGTGCTTAAATGAACAATACAGTGAATGTCCATGTCATTTCCCCCCTTTTGTTTATTTGACACCATTCTTCTCCGCGTTACGTTCAGCCGATTGCTGGTAACTCCTGTTACATTGGCGCAGAGAGACGGTGTCCTGTTCAGCTCTCTCCTAGCTTTCTCACAATAATGGGTTCATCAGGGCTGGTGGCTCATTTGTTGGTACAGCGGGTAGTCACACAGAGGCATAGCCTGATGAGGAAGTAAATAACAAAGATGAGAAATAGGAACATCACAATGTAAGCGCCTAGTTTCTGTAACCATGTTGTTATGCCATATAAAAAATCACCAAAACCACCTAAACCCTGAAAGGGGTTCCATCCACCTTTAGCAATATCTCTGGCCTTATTCTGTAGTTCTCTTATCTTAGCAAGATGTCCTTTAATAATGTCCTCATTTATCAGAAATGTATATACAATAGTCAGTGTGAAATACCTTACACATCCCACCTTGAGCTGCAGTGAGATAATTTAGCGTTAATCTGTGCTCTAATACTACTTTTTTAAGCTGAGCCATTTCTTCATTTAATAAACCTATATCAGTGGTAGTAAGGTTAATAATCTCATCTACAATTCTAGTGTAATTATTTAGTCTTTTCATTGCTTCAATTCCCCATCCTGTCCAGGAAGGGAACCATGACCATGCCATGTCACCTTCAGTGAACAGCTCTCTTTTGAACACTAAAGGGTATTCTGGACTTTGATCTGGTCGCACTGTATCTTTGCGAACAGCCAAAGCAGGTGCTAACTTCCCAATATAACATGTACCTGTAACATTAGTAGGAAGCCAGGCGTAAGCTTTATTTCCACATATATAATATAACCCTCTACGTATGGACGGTATGCCTGCTCCTAAAAAACTGGAAGCAATAACATGGAATCTCAGGAAACCAATATTTTCACATATTGGAAACTGTGAGCAATTTGTACTATAAAGGGTTCTATTTAGTTCTGGATCTGGGATATAATAATATTGACCATAGTTTCCTCCATAAACTGTAATTTTTGCTCCAGTGCAATCTGAATTGCCCAACCATGTACATTTAGTGTTAAACGGGCATGTAATGTTTAAACAAATCTGTGGAGTGTTTATCTGTTTCGAAACCATCAAAGTTACTGATCTGTGCTCATTAGCTGTGGAGACTATGTATGAGCCATTTATTCTGGTCCTGTTTAGATCAGTGAAATTGAGAGGCATTGCTATCATGGGTATTGTTCCTGTTTGGGGATGTAAGTGAGAACACACCCAGCAGTTACTAGCGTTGCTATGGGTTGCATACAATTTTAACATTTGGATGAAAGGGTTATTTTTCCATGTCTCAGTTCTCACAAACAACAAAAAGAAAAGAAACATTATCATCTTTTTTTCAAAGGATATCATCACTTCAGGATTTTCTTGCAGTGACTGGCGTGAATCCAGGTGGGCTTTCCTTCCAACTTGACAGCAGAACCGGTTGTCAAAAGCACCAAATGTGGTCCGTCAAATTTTGGTTCTAGTGGCTTTCTGACGTGTCGCTTGACCACCACCCAGTCACCTGGTTGGATTCTGTGAATACCTGAAACAGAATCTGGGTTGGGGATAGATTTATAAACACCTTCATGTATTTTATTCAATGTTCTTTGCAAAATCTGAACATATTCTAACAGATTAGAGTGAGAAGCCTGCAACTGTTGGGGAAAATATAGCCCTGTTTTGGGTGGCCCTCCAAATAAAATCTCATAGGGGGACAGCCCATGTGGTTGTTTAGGGGTAGTTCGTACAGAATATAGGGCTAATGGCAAAGCTTCCACCCATCCTTTTCCTGTATCTGCTTTAATTTTTGCACAACTGTTTTTCAAAATTCCATTAAGTCTCTCAACTTTACCACTACTTTGTGGATGATAAGGTGTATGGAAAGCTTGCTGTATGTGAAGTGCTTCCATTACCTCTTTCATTACTTCCCCAGTAAAATGGGTTCCTCTGTCACTCTCAATAGTTTCAGGAACTCCATATCTACAAACTATTTCATTCAAAATTTTCTTTGCTGTTGTTTTTGCATTTGCTTTGGCTACTGGCCAGCTCTCGGGCCAACCTGAAAACATGTCAACACACACTAAAGCAAACTCATAGGTGCCTATTCTGGGCATCTGAATGTAGTCTATTTGAATTCTTTGGAAAGGGAAATCTGGCTTTGGAGAATGCCTTTGGGGAACATGAACAGGCCTCCCTGCATTGTACAGAGCACAAGTGAGACAAGCACAAAATCTGGCTGCAAATGCACTAAATCCAGGTGCTATCCAATAGCAGTCAGTAAGTGCCACCATCGCGCCCTTAGCAAGATGACTGACGCCATGTGCCAGCTGTGCTAAAACTGGGTACAAACTCCTGGGTAGACACCACCTGTTGTCAGCGCTCCACAGGCCCTGCTGATTTTGGGTAGCATTACATTTGATCCACTTATCCTTCTCTTCATAAGGGGCCTGGTTCTGCAACTGAATTAGAGTTTCTACATCCCACTGCTCTTGATGAGGGGAATCTGTCCCCGCTACCTGGGCGACCCCTACAGTGGATGTGACTCCAAATGCCACAAGGGCAGCATCCTTTGCCGCTTGGTCCGCTAAAGCATTTCCTCTGGCTGTCATGTCACTTCCCCTTGCATGCCCTTTTACCTTCAAGATGGCAACTTCTGCTAGTTTCTGAAAGGCCTCAAATAGCCGCTCTATGAGTTTTGCATGTCTCACTGGCTTCCCTGCACTAGTCAGAAAGTTCTGTGCTTTCCATAGCCCAAAATCGTGGGCTATTCCAAATGCATATCTGCTGTCAGTGTAGATGTTTCCCCTTTGATTCTCTAGGAGATGACATGCTTTGACTACAGCATACAACTCCGCTTCCTGTGCTGACATCTGGGGTTTCAATGCTTCCTGATGTAAAATGGTGTCTGTAGTGGTTACAGCAAACCCTGTGTGTGGCTGACCATCATCAGTGTAAAATCTGGAACCATCTACGAATAAGTGTGTGTCACAATCTGCTAAGGGCTCATCTTTTGCTGGTGTGACAGAGGCCCTTTCTACCTCCATAAGAGCCATACAATCGTGAGAAAAACTCTCAGGTTCTACATCAGTACCATTTGTTGCATCTTCCTCATCAATTATAGGAAGAAGAGTAGCCGGATTTAAAGTAACACATCGTTTGATTGTTAAATTTGATGGAGCAAAAAGAGCAGACTGGTACTTGTCAAATCTACTGGCAGACACATTTCTAGTATTTACTTGATTCATGATTTCCTGTACTGCATGCGGCACATACAGGATCAGAGCAGAATCTAGTACAAGCTCCGTTACTTTGTCTAGCAGCAAAATGCAGGCTGCTATGGCTCGCATACAACTGGGGGAGCCTTTGATGACAGGGTCTAATGAGGCTGATACATACATCACAGGCCTCTGTTTGTCTCCATGTAGCTGGGTGAGTACACCTGCAGCAAATCCATTGACTTCATGACAGAACAACGAGAAAGTCTTAGTATAGTCAGGAAGTCCAATGGCGGGAGCTTCAGACAAAATTTTAATAAGCTCCTTCATCTGCAATTCATTGTCCCATGTGAGTTTGAAAGGGTTTCTAGTGGTAGCCTCATATAGAGGAGCCATAAGTTCTGATGCATTTGGAATCCAGTCCCTACAATATCCCACTAACCCCAGGAAGGCACGTAGTTGCCGGACATTTCTTGGCTTTTCAAAGTTTTGTAGAGTTTTAACTCGATCTGGGGTTAGGTGACGGATTCCATGTGAAATGCAGTGACCCAGGAAGATCACTTTCTCTTGGCAGTATTGTAGCTTATCTTTGCTAACTTTGTTGTTACTGTTATAGAGACACATGAGAAGGTTTACTGTTTCTCTGCTACAAATGTCCTTTGTATCAGAACAAATAAGCAAATCGTCTATGTACTGAAGCAAAACTGTGTTTGGGTGTAAGGGGGACCATTGGTCCAATACTTGCTTTAACGCAGTATTATATTCAGAGGGGCTACTCACACAACCTTGGGGCAATCTTGTCCATGCTAACTTTTGGGCATCATGGGTAAATGAAAAAAGGTGCCAGCAATCTGGGTGCAGGGGCACCGAAAAGAAAGCATTTGCAAGATCAATCACTGTAAAGCAGGTGCTGGAGGCAGGTATTCCACTTAGTAAAGTGCGGGGGTTGGGCACGATCGGGGTATCTGCCTCTATTATACTGTTAATGGCTCTCAAATCATGCACCATGCGATATGTCACCTGCCCACCCTTCTTGTCTGGCTTCTTTGCAATTGGGAACAGGGGTGTATTGACCTGGGACTTAATTGGTACAACAACCCCTGCTGCTTTCAGTTGAGTGATTTGATCCTTTATCCCCTCAGTCTGAGCAATACTCAGTGGGTACTGTTTAATCTGTGGGAGATGGGCTCCTGGTTTAATTTTTATCATGACTGGGGTGCAATCCAGCAGACCTACATCATATTTGCTGGTGGCCCATAATTCAGCAGGAATCACTTTCAATTCTGGTGGAAATGGCAGAGTGGAGTCTTGGATTAAAAATACTCCACAGGCAGAATTTAAAACTTCTCCTGATAGACTACTGACCACTTGGACTCCTGTAGGAGTGTAGTCTATGTTTGCTAAAATTTGGTTCAAAATGTCAGCTCCCAAAAGATTGGTAGGAACTGTGTCTGAAACTAACACTTTAGTGACAATTTCTGTTTGCTGTCCTAGCCTGAGTTTAAGTGGCTTGGACTCAACCAAATCAGTAGAGGTCCCGCTTAGGCCAACACCAGAGATAACATTTGTAGATAATAATCCTGGAGGTAAGTCCTCTATATTAAAAACACTTCGCCTTGCACCAGTATCGAATAAGCCGGTAATTCTGTTTCTCCTCCAGGATAGGGGAGTTCTTGTAAAAATACTTTTACTCTGGCCTTGGGACCATTGTCTCCCCTATTTAACATGATTGATACTGGCATGCCATTTTCCTATGCCTGATCCACTGCTTTTGGCAGAGAACTGGGATCAGCATGAGGGGCCTCTAAGCTCTTTCCTAGTCTACGGTCAGGAAGATGGCAGAATTTGGCTATGTGTCCTTCCCCATCACAATTGTAGCATATAATTGGTCCCCGATTGCCATGATTTCTGAAATTGCCTTTGCCTCTTCCTCTTCCTCTCTGCTTCCCCATGTACATTACCTTGGGTTTGCTGTCTTTTTGGTTAATCCTGTTTTCTATGGATAACAGGATAGGCAGGACGTCTCGAATAGACATATTGCCTGCCTCAGGCCTTGCTGTGAACAACTTTTATTTCAACTGGGGTATTAAACCATCAAGAAACCTTTGTTTCACCAGTTGTGTAGATGGACTTGCAGTTTCTCCCACCTTCTCTTCCTCTATTTTAATGCCTGCTTCCTCAGCCATATCACTTAACCGCCTCCAATAAGCCCCTGCTGCTTCCTCTTTCCCTTGCTTAGCATTCATAAATTCAGCATGTCTGGTTTGTCCATGTATTTGGGGCAATTTTTCCTTCAATTTCTCACAAACCTCCCATCCACTAACCATCTTACCTAGATTTTTGACGTCTACACCACATTCTTTAAGTATATAGCCAGACATGTTGCTTCCCACTGCTTTAATAAGAAGCTGATGAATGTCAGTAGCAGAAGCCTCATATGCTTCCTGTGCAGCACTAAGTTTGTTTGCAAACCCAATTGGATTCTTTCTAGGATCTCCCAATCCCTCTAATATGGCTCTCATATCTTGGGGACTAAAAGGTACATGCCATTTAATTTGAGACTTACTGTCAACAGCATCACCTTCAAAAACTAATTGGGTTCTGACAGGATAAACTGCAACAGATTTCTCTATGCCAGGGGCAGAAGGGCTGGCATCTCCCTTCCTTTTCTCTTCATCTTGCTGCCACAATTTGGAAATTATGGTTTGCTCTGGAAGTTCAGACTCTATCTCTCTTTCTCTGGCCAAAGCCTTAAGTTCAGAGAGATCTAGGTTTGCATATGTGCCTTTTGATTTATGCCAATCATCTGTTTGTAGGATACGAGCCAAATCCCTCTTTGTAGGTTGATATGGGGCTGTTAAACCTCTGCTCTCTACTATATTGCATAGCTCATCTTTTGTGTGTTCCATGTAATCTAATTCTTTTGCTTTTGTGCGTGGACCCCTTAAAGCCAAACTGGCAGCCACATAAGGTGGGGGGTCCTCCTCTACAGAGTCTTCTGGCCAAATGTAGTCAATTTGGGCAGTACTTTTATTAAATATCTCCATCAAGCCAGTTTGATTTGCTACTTTAGCTTCTGTCTCCCATGTGCAGGCTATTCTCCACGTTCCTTCACTGCACAGTAGTGGGCCATAATCATGCAGAAAATTTTGCCATACTTTTAAATCAAAAGTCCCTTCAGATTTTAAAGGTTTAGCTGTTCCCTTTGTCCATTCTACCCATTTATCTAGGGGCTCAGTATAGGCGGAACCGTACCTTCGGTTCATATATTCTCTAGCGCTCATCTTGCGCTGGGCATTTTCTGAAGGCCTCTCTCCCTTCATTCCCTTAATTAATTTAATGCCCATAATGACTGGCCAGTCTTCTCTCTTCTCTACTTGTGCCTATACCCTCTTGCCTCTAAAACAAATAGTACAGCAAATCTGCAGATTTACAAGAATAGTCTCCACTTATCTACGTGGATAGAAGGGGTTTATGACAATAGACAAAACACTCATTAAGAGACCCTCCTCGTCTCTTCTCTTCTCTGTGAGTTTTATCTGACCCTACCATGCGCCTCTGACCCAGGTCGTCCACAAGGAGTCAACGCAGGGAACTGCAGAGGATTCTCCCTATCCACACACAGTCCAACCCGTGAAGGGGGACACAAACACATTCACACACACACGTTACCCAACCAGAAAGGTCCGAGAGTGGTCTGGTTTCCTTGAGAACCGACAGATAGGATACAAAGGAAAAGGCAGAAATATAGCAAGCTTAAGGGCAGCTTATCTAGCCGGCATTTGAGGTCTGCGTTTCCCGATGATCCCGATCGAAGCGCGGTTCCTTCTGGAGACTCTGCCAAACTCCTGTTATGGCTCGCCAAAACTGATATGACTGATTTCTGATTGGGACTCTAAAACAAAGTTAATACTGCAGCTGCAGGAACAGATTCACAGGACTCTGTGATCACTGTGTTTAAAATGTCCATTCAATGAAAAATGTATTATTACATGTTATTTTATACTTAGATAAGAAAGGGGTGGTGTGAGATGTTATTAAAAACTAACAAATAGCAATATGTTATTAAAAGCTTACAAATAGAAATATATTATTAAAAACTAGCGAATAGAACAATTGCAAAAGTAAAACCTGGAGAAGGGAGGGGGGAGTAGAGAGCATTTAGTAGAAGTGTCTGTGTGTAAGGTGAAGGTTACAGAACACATTTCAACAGTGAGAACAAAATGGAGTCTCTTGTGCTTAAATGAACAATACAGTGAATGTCCATGTCTTCCCATGGCCACCACCTCAGTATCCTCTGCCCTTCCGCTGCATATAGCGATTTCCAAGATGTGTTCTGTAAAAAAGTCAGCTAAGGTGCTTCCTCCTCACAGGTCCTTTGACTGTGCCATTGACCTTGTTCCCGGTGCAACCCTGCCCAGGGGTTGTACCTACCCCCTGCCATCCCAGAGACCCAGGCCATGTCAGAGTATGTTGCGGAAAATCTAGAAAGAGGATTCACCCAGAAATCCTCATCGCCTGCGGGAGCAGGGTTCTTTTTTGTTGCCAAAAAGGATGGTACCTTAAGACCCTGCATTGACTATTGAGGCCTAAGCGCAGTAACGATCAAAAATTTATACCCCCTACCTTTAATATCGGAACTATTCAACAGGTTGAAAGGTGCCTTGACCAAGAAGGGTGCTAATGCCAAGGAGTGGACCCCTGAAGCTGTCTCTGCCTTTCATGATTTGAAACAGAACTTCATGTCTGGACCTTTGTTGAGGCGACCTGACCCTGAGGATCCATTTTTTATTGAAGTGGACGCTTCCTCAACTGGGGTGGGAGCTGTACTTCTTCAATCCTTTGGGTAAAAACGTCAACCATGTGCATTGGAGGAGTGGCGTCATCTCTTGTAGGGTTCCTGACATTCCATAACAGTTTTCACTGACCATAAAAATCTGCAGTACTTACAGAATGCCAAACGATTGAATCCCAGACAAGCCAGGTGGAGTCTCTTCTTTACCCGTTTTAACTTCACCATTGCGTTAAAACCTAGTTCCTGCAACAGTCAGGCTGATGCACTCTCTAGGTCTTTTGACATTTAGGATGAGGAGCCTGCCCCTGACCTGGAGCCGATCATCCCTACCTCATGCATCCTTGCCCATTCTACCACCCTGGAGTAAAAAATCCCTCCTGGCAAGACCTTCGTTCCCACTGAGCTTCTGATCTTCTGCCTCCATGGGGTCCCTTCCCATAATGTTTGTGACAGGGGTGTTCAATTTACATCTCTTGGAGAGCCTTCTGCAAATCCCTCAATAGTGTCTTGGATTTTTCCTCTTCGTACCATCCTCAATCCAATGGACAGACAGAGCGTTAATCAGGAGTTAGAGGTCTTTCTCCACACCTTAGTTTCTGCTCATCATGACGATTGGTCCTCTCTACTCCCGTGAGCAGAGTTCTCTCACAACAATCATGTGAACATCAGTTCTCAGAAGACACCCTTTTTCACGATTTATGCAAGACACCCTCAGCTCCCTCTTCCTATGACCTGTTCTCTGGATATTCCAGCTTTGGCTATGGTTCAACAATCATTCAATTCTATTTGGGGTGATGTTCATGATTCCCTACGGGCAGCTGCTGATGAATTTAAAAGTTTTGCCGACCACCGTAGGCGTAACCCGCCTTCTCTACAGCCTGGAGACAAGGTCTGGCTTTCCATCGGGAACATCAAGCTCCGGGTTTCTTCTCCGAAATTTGCCCCAAGATTCATTGGCCCATACACCATAATTTCATAATTTCCGGTTTGTTTTAAACTGCAAATCCCTAAAAGCCTCAAGATCTCAAACTCTTTTCACGTTTCCCTCCTGAAGCCTTTAGTCCTCAATAAGTTCTCTCATCCCCTCCCTGCATCGGTTCCAGTCTCTGAGGCTAATCAGGAGTATGAGGTTAGTCAAATTCTGTATTCCCAGCTCTGTAAAGGCAGTCTTCCGTATCTCGTCCATTGGAAAGGTTTTGGTCCTGAGGAGAGGTCTTGGATCTCTGCATCGGATGTCTTTCCACCTCGTCTTTTGAGGAGGTTTCATTTGAGGTTCCCCTCCAAGCCTGGGCCCAAGCGAAGGTGGAGGAGGCCTCAAAAGAGGGGGGTACTGTCATGACTCTGCAGTAAAACTTTCATGCCATGTCTCTTACCTGGTATGTGTATCAGTCTTAGGGCCTGCACTCTCAGGCCTGCATGGTTAAGTAATCTTTCCTCAGTGTGGCTCCACCCTAGCCTCAACAGGAACCACTATTTAACACTGTGTTCTCCAAGCCTGCCTTGCCAAGCAGTATTGTGTGTTTGGTTTCCTGTCTCCTGCTTGCTGTGTGCTCTACGTCTGTCTCTGTTACCGATCTTGGCTTGTTCTTTGATTATCCCTGCCTGCTTGTTACCCTGACTCTTGGCATGTTCTCTATCTATCCTTGTCTGCTAGTTGCCCTGACCTTTGGCTTATCTCCTGACTATCCCTTGCTGTCCTGGGCTGCTGCTTCCTCTCTATCCTCCTGTAGTCTACCGTGAGCGTGAGCTGGGAGACCCTAGGGGCCGCGACCTGGAGTCACTTGCAGCGCAGTCCATCCTCACCACTAGAGGCTCTGGTGAACACCTTCTGGCTCTTAGACTCTGCACCCTGGGGAATCTATGCTCTAGCTCCCAGTGGGATTCATGTTGGTGCTCCAGTGGACCTGCCTTCCTGAACCTCCAAGAGTTCCATCCGCAGCAGTCAATCGTAGGGTCTATTGAAGCCTTATGTACAGTAATGCAACACAATTGGTCATCAAGTTTGACACAAGCCACTGGTCACATTTATTGACAACTTTACACATTAATCAAAATTTTTAAAAAATCATAAATAAACATATTATTATTATAATTAATATTAAGTTGTTATAAAGCCTAAACATTTTTTACCTTTATGCATTTCTTGCATTAAGATAAAAAAAAGTTTAGGTATCAGTATAGCCCCCTCACCCCTCCTTTTAGTTACTTGAGTTCACATTTGATCCAGTACTGTGCATATCTGCAGCTCTTCTCTCCCCTTACTCCATTGGCTCCCTCTGCTGTCAATCAAAACCAGTGATGTGGGGGTGGGGCCAAATGCTGCTGTCTGCATCTATAGACGCAGAGGGCGAGGTTTGGGAGCGAGCCTGCAAGAGTGCCTTCATAGGAAGTGGCTGTCTATGGGGGCACTAGCCAGAGAGGAGGAGCCAGGAGCACTGGCAGGGGACCCAAGAAAAGCAGGTTCAGGACCTCCCTGTGCAATTCCATTGCACAGAGTAGGTAAGAATATACCTGTTTTTTTTTTATTGTTTTTTAAATGCATTTACAATCGCTCTAAGCCCAATCTATTCTCAAAGCCAAATTGTGCTCCCTCTAGTGGTCACATTTAAAAAACACCACACCACATCCAGCAATTAATTGTACCCAATAAATGTCCATACCTATACATTAAAAGGGTTGTAAACCCTCATGGTTTTTCACCTTAATGCATTCTTTGCATTAAGGTGAAAAACCTTCTCTCATGCTGCAGCTCCCCAGAGCCCCCATTTTACTTACCTGAACCCGGTCTTTTTCTCCATGGGGACGAGCACACCAGCTCTAGCTGGTGTCTCGTGTCCTGATTGGATAGATTTCAGCCATTGGCTTCCACTGCTGTCAATCAAACCCAATGACACGGGTGCCAGGGGGCAGGGCCGAGTCCGGCATTCGTGTCTGTGGATGCAAATGCTGGACTCTGGAGTGCGCCCGCAAGGTAACCCTTCAGGACAGCGCTTCTCCTAGGGGGTTATCTGATGCAGGGAGGAGCCGCGAGAGCCGCCGAGGGACCCCAGAAGAGGATGTTCGGGGCCACTCTGTGCAAAACGAGCTGCACAGTGGAGGTAAGTATGACATGTTTGTTATTTAAAAAAAATAAAAAAACATCCTTTACAATCAATTTAAGACAAAACATTTATTGAACCAAAAACCATGACTTAAAATTCTAATTACTTAATCCAAAATAAAAATGATGCAGATTAAAACTTCAAATTAAAAATAAAAGTAAAAGAATGCAAGTTAAAAAAGAGGATTGAAGTACATTTGTTTGGGGAAATTGTCAACTATTATTAATGGAACAGTTGAGGTCCCACTCATTTATTCCGCATGAGCATGAGACCTCAAATCATAAATCCAGCATGTTTCCAGCCTGGATATTTTTCTTTTAACCTTCTCATTGACTCCAGACTCAGAGAAAGACTCTTTTAAAGAGCGCTTGCAGAAGCCTCCTGTACATTTGTTGTCAAGCTTTGCAGTTCCACCCTTGCCTCCCTCACCTCCCATTCCTCCTGGTACTGAGTCGGTCAGTGAAGATGAACCCATATACTTGGGCTTCACGTGTCTCTCTACGGATGAGAGAACCTTTAGGAGGAGAGAGAGATTGTGCCTTTATTGCGGCCAAGCAGGTCACATTTTGAAGTCTTGTCCTACCCGTTCAGGGAATGCCCGAACCTTGAGGTAGGGGACAGACCTTAGGTGGCGTTGTTTTGTCTCCAGAAGGATAAGCCCCTGGTTCCGTTTACCCTTTCTTGGTCTGAGTCAACCATCGAGATACAGGCTCTAATTGATTCTGGGCCTGCAGGCCTGTTCATTGATGCTACCTTTGTATCTAAGCACTCGATTCCACTGCAGCTTCATGCCACTCAACTTGCCATTGAGGCTCTTGACGGGAGAAATTTACAGCCTGCCCATGTGACTCATGAGACTGTTTCGTTGTCCATTGCCGTAGGGGCTCTTCACTATGAGATAATCCAATTCCAAGTTATTTCCTCACCTAAGTTTCCACTGGTTATTGGTTATCCTTGGTTACAGAGGCACAACCCCTCTTTTGACTGGCTTCGTGCTGAGGTTCTCTCCTGGTCACCACAATGCAGCAAGACATGTTTCCAGAATGTGGCTAAGGTCCTATGCACCTCTTCACTCTCCTCCCTGCCAGAGGAGTACCGCAATTTTTGAAGCTTCAATACTTACCTGTTTTGTACAAGCTTCACAGATGGAGACAACCCTATAGTATACACTGGAGCACCTGTGTGGGCCCCCTAATAAAAAGGGTGTTCTTGTGTCCCACACTAGTGCTCCAGCGTCCAGATGTGTAAACAGCTGCTGAGTGTCCTCTCCTTACACAGAATCTAGTTTGCATTTCATTCTAGTAACAAACCCATCTACACAACCAAATTAGTTTCACGCAAGTAGGCCCTAAAAAATGTGGGCAAATGCATATGGCCAAAACAATGGTGTTTTATAGGCCGAAAGACAAATGTTTGATTCGAACGAATAATGTGCCCATGAACATGAAAGTTGACATTTTAAACTGGATAACAGTTAAGAAAAGCACATGGAGCAGCACGAACGTAAAAAACATAAAAAGAATAGGAACACAGCACAACTACTTACTTTTTTGCAGCACTCTCCGGATCTTTCTGTACTGCTCATGCTCTCTTAATTTTAGGTCCGACCACCGTTTCCTGAGCTGATCTTTCGATCGTCGTACCATGAAATTCCGGTGCAGACTTTTGACCACTTTTGCCATGATCTTGGCCTTTCGGACATTGGTGTTGGGGTAAGGTCCATACTTCCTGTCATAGTCAGCCTTCTTCAGGATGTCCACCATCTCCAACATCTCCCCAAAGGACATATTTGATGCCTTAAATCGTCTCCTTCTGGATCGGGACGTTTCTGCCTCCGGGCTTTCCTCCTCCTCGTTGGTGTAATTATCAGACACCTGCTCTGACTCCGCCATGTGCTCTTCCCCACTGCGATGAATGAGAAGGGGCGGGGAATAGACTAAAAAGAACGTCAGGGGCGGGCGGAGTTTCACGCATGCGCAGTGTCTATAAAGAGTAACACGCGTGTGTAGTACGTACGATCTGTGAGCGGAGGAAGGAGTAACGGAGGCGCCGATCGTGATTGCAAAGGTAAGATTTAACATTGGGCCTATACTGCTTCTAGATTGAGGCCTGTATTTGCACATGTTTAGAAGACTTTAGGCTGACATTAGGGTTTGTCTTGTGTTGTGTCTTGCAGTGAAAATGGATATCTTGAAAGATAAGGACTTTATGCCAATCTTCATTGATATGTTCAGGGAGCTGCCCTGTCTATGGGAGATAAACCATGCTGAATATAAGAACCAAACAAAGAGGAAGGCAGCGCTGGATAATTTGTTAGAATTTGTGAAGACGGTGATCCCCACGGCAGACATCACCTATTTGAAGATCCTAATTGGTGGCCTGAGGAGCACTTATCTAAGGGAGCACAAGAAGGTCCAGGATTCCCAGAGATCGGGAGCTGCAGATGACATTTATGTCCCCAGGCTGTGGTACTATGACAGACTGCATTTTCTGGCAGGTCAGACTGAACCCAGGCCAGCACTCTCCTATCTTCCTTCCAGGCTTCCTTCCCCCCAGCTGAGGCTTCTGAAGCCCAACCTGGGCCTTCCAGGCACCAACATCTAGAGGAGCCCAGCTTGAGCCAGGTATAGCATTCCTCTAAATCTTCATGGTTGTCCAATCAATGATGTTAACTAGATGTTAGTTTGGAGTGATTATGATGATTGTTATTGATGATGCAAAAACTAAAACCATGTCCCTTTATCATACACAGGGAAGTCTTAGCCAGGAGGTGGCCAGGCCAAGCAGGCTGCCTGATATCCAGGTCCCTCCCCTACACCTTCAAAAACAAAGTGGCAGGAAGAGGAGTAACCTGGAGGGGGCTGCCATAGGCCTCTTTTGGAAGGCTACAGAGGCCCTGAGAAGCCCCCACAGTGTGGAGGAGGACTTTGCTGGCATAACTGCCTGCAAAATGATGCAGATGGAGGAGGGCCAACGACTCCTGTGTGAGTCCTTAATTTTGGAAGCTCTCAATAAGGGGTTGAGGGGTCAAATAACATGTGCTACCCACATTTGTCACCTCACCCATAGTCCTCCTCCTCCTCCAGGTCCTACTCCTCCTCCTGCCACATCTCCAACACCAGAGCCACAGCCGGGAAGGAAGCGTGGAAAGAAGACCAGAGAGTGATGGCCCTGGGCTCAGTCTGGTCTGGCAAAAGATCCAGGCTCTTGTAGTACCACAGCCTGGGGACATAGATGTCATCTGCTGCTTTCATCTCTGGGACTTCTGGACCAGACTGCACTCCCTTAGATGTGGACTCCTCAGGCCACCAATTTTGCAGTAAAAGAATTTAGGTGTGCCCTGGGGGTCCAAGGCTTCGCCAATTTATGATGTTTCTCCAGCGTTGCCTCCCTCTTTGGTTCTGAGCCCTTAATAAAGGAATTTTTGGTTCAATTATACTCGCCTATGTGTGTTTACCTTCAAAAAGGACAGTTTGTTTGTGAGGATTCAGGTACATTTCAAAAATACAATGTGAAATTAACATGGGACACCAACACCAAGCAATCTCCTTGAGATTAAATAATACAAGATAATAATGGTGTTGTGGTAACTTGACACACAAAACACACACAAAAATATTATGGAGTAAAACTAAAACTAAAATAAAACAAAGATCAGCCTTGAAAAAAATACAAACCCCCCCCCAAAAAAAAAAAAACAGCCTTGAAAAAAACAAAAAACAAAAATAAAACAACAAAAAGAAATTTGGTCAGATGTCACAAATCAAAATATTTGAGGGAATCACGCTAAATAATAAAGAAAGAAGTTTGTGAGAAGTCTGTGTGAATATGAGCAGCAAAACTACTTCATTCTTCTCACATTATAAAGAAGAAGAGAGTGCGCTGTATTAAACAATTTAAAACATTGCAGCATGAAGAAAGTGCTGTATCCATTCCGAACGCTAATTTTACCAGACCGAGCGGTTCCGTCTCGGAATTTCTTCTGAGCATGCGTGGCACTTTGTGCATCGGAATTGTCCACACACGGTCGGAATTGACGCGATCAGATTTTGTTGTCGGAAAATTTTATAGCCTGCTCTCAAAACTTTGTGTGTCGGGAAATCTGATGGAAAATGTCCGATAGAGCCCACACACGGTCGGAATTTCCGACAACATGCTCTGATCGCACATTTTCCGTTGGAAAATCCAACCGTGTGTACGGGGCATTATTCTTCTTGATTTATTCTGTTATATTTGGTGGGTGAGTGTAGAATAGTGATGTTACCCTCTGATTTTTGGGAATTACATTTTGATTTGATTTTGATGTTGGTACACATATCACATTTTTTGGGCTCAAATTATGATTATTTGGAAATAATAAAAAACACACAACATTGTGATCCATTTTAAATTTGCATCAGTAATGGTATTGTTTGTGGTTTGTAAAGACACCTGTGTGAGTTTGGGTAAAGATTTTTGTGAGATAAGGAGTAACAAGTGAAAGTGACAGTGAAAAATATATTTTACCAAAACAGCAAAACATTCCACATTTTAGCATTCTTAAAAACAAAATAGATGAGAAAAAACAAAATAGAAGCAGCAACATTGTTGCAAGGAACATTTATTTCAGGGAACGATATATTTCATCTCAACATTAAAAGTATTTATTTGGGGAGGTTACAATTGTACCATTAGAATCAATGGCTGAAACTTGCATTGGACTATAATAGCGTTGATTTTCATTCCAAAAACGCATTTTAGCCCAGCGCTAATTTTGGTATTTACCATAGCGCCTTGTTAAAAATCCATGGGAGCTAAAATGAAAGCTGTTTGCAGGTATGAGCATGCTCAGTTGTGTTGGCACCTAGTTGTACAGAGACGGGGAATTTATCTCTTTCCAGACTTTTAAAGATATTTAAATGTAGAAATCATTTTTTCCACACAGTTTAAAAGCAGATTATCATTAAATATACCGCATATTTCAGTACCATTTATGCAATTATATCATGCTCTAAACATTATTTCCATGTGCAATGCTCCAGGTTTTAGCAGAGTAGGGGTTCAGGCGCTATTTGTTTTCAGGGAACTATAGTAAATTCGATTTTGGGAGTATTATTTTACCAGCGCTACAGAGAATAAGATTTTAGTGCTAATTAGCGTGACTAGCGCTAATTCGTGCCGCAGCGCTATAGTAAATGACCCCCATAGTGCTTTGCTTTTAGGCCAAAAAGTTACATTTTGGTCTAATGTGACCAGAGCACTTTCTTCTACATGTTTGCTGTGTCCCCCACATGGCTTCTCACAAACTGGAAATGGGACTTCTTATGGCTTCTTTTCAACAATGGCTTTCTTCTTGCCACTCTTCCATAAAGGCCAGATTTGTGGAGTGCACATCTAATAGTTGTCCTGTGGACAGATTCAGATTCTCCCACCTGAGCTGTGGATCTCTGCAGCTTCTCCAGAATTACCATGGGCCTCTTGGCTGCTTCTCTGATTAATGCTCTCATGTCTGGTCTGTCAGTTTAGGTGGATGGCCATGTCTAGGTAGGTTTACAGTTGTTCCATATTCTTTCCATTTTCAGATGATGAATTGAACAGTGCTCCATGTGATGTTTAAACTTTCAGATATTGTTTTATAACCTAACCCTGCTTTAAACATCTCCACAACTTTATCCCTGACCTGTCTGGTGTGTTCCTTGGCCTTCATGATGCTGTTTGTTCACTAAGGTTCTCTAACAAACCTCTGAGGGCTTCACAGAACAGCTAATTTTATACTGAGATTAAATTACACACAGATGGACTCTGGACTCTATTTACTAATTAGGTGACTTCTGAAGGCAATTGGTTCCATTAGATTTTAGTTAGGGGTTTGCATTTGTATTTGCTGAATACAAATGCATGCCACACTTTTCTCATATTTATTTGTAAAAAAAATGAAAAACCATTTATCATTTTCCTTCCACTTCACAATAATGTGCCACTTTGCGTTGGTCTATCACATACAATCCCAATAAAATACACTTGGTTGTGACATGACAAAATGTGGAAAATTCCAAGGGGTATGAATACTTTTTCAAGGCACTGCATAAATATATATATCTATATACATAGATAGATAGATATATATATATATATATATATATATATATATATACACGAATATACATACATATACAGTGGCCACCATAAATGAGTACGCCACTTTAGAAAAGTAAGATTTTAATCAATATCTCAATGAACACAAACAATTTCCGAAATTTTTACAAAACTGAGTTGTATAGAACATTTGTTTAGCTCCGTATATGAAAGTAAGGTTAAAAATATAATTAAGATTACAAAATCTTCAGATTTACTCAAATGAGTTGATGGAAAAATAATACACCCCACAACTACTACATCTACTATTTTGTATGACCTCCATGATTCATAAGGACAGCACTAAGTCATCCAGGCATGGAATTAACAAGTTGGCGACATATTGCAACATCTATCTTTTTCCATTCTTCAAGAACAACCTCTTTTAGATCCTGGATGCTGGATGGAGAATTATGCTCAACTTGTCTCTTCAGAATTCCCCATAGGTGTTCCATTAGGTTCAGATCAGGAGACATACTTGGCCACTGAATCACTTTCACCCTGTTCTTTTTCAGAAATGCAGCAGTGGCCTTAGATGTGTGTTTTGGATCATTGTCATCTTGTAAAGGTGCACAACGACCAAGGGCACTGAGTGATGGTATCATCTTCTCTTTCAATATAGAACAGTACATCTGTAAATTCATGATACTATCAATAAAAATGCAGCTCCCTGACACCAGCAGCGCTCATGCAGCCCCACAGGACAGTGCCACCACGTTTCACTGTAGGCACCATGCATTTTTCTTTGTACTCCTCACCTTTGTGATGCAATACAGTTTTAAAGCCATCAGTTCCAAAAACATTTACCTTGATCTCATCACTCCAGAGTACAGAGTCCCAGTAGTCTTCTTTTTCAGAGCGGGCCTTTGCAAATTCTGGGCCGTTTTTTTGTGTGCATGGGCTTTAAGAGTAGCTTTCTTTGTGGATGACACCCATGTATGCCATTCCTCTGCAGTGTACGCCGTATTGTGTCACAGGAAACAATTACCCTAGTTTGGCTTTCTGCTTCTTTAGCTAACTGCAATGATCTTGCATGGCAATTTTCTTCAACCCTTCTCATCAGAAGACGCTCCTGTCAAGGTGTTAACTTCCCTGGATGGCCTGGACGTCTCTGTGAGATGGTTGCAGTTCCATCTTTGTTAAATTTCTGTATCACGTTTGCTACAGTATTCTGACTGATAAGTAAAGCTTTGCTGATCTTCTTGTAGCCTTCACTTTTCTTATGTAAAGAAATTATTTTCTTTCTCAGGCCTTGTGACATTTCTCTTCCATGTGGTGCCACTTCTGACAGTATGAAATGGGAAGGGGTTTTGTTTGTTGAGTAATGCCATTTTATAGTCAACTGTCTGCTGGATACCTGTTTAATGAATAATTAGACTAACCTGTAGTTGAATTCTTGTTAATTAGGATTTTGCTGTCTAAAATTTAGCTTTGCACCTAAGACTTTCATTGGGGTGTATTCATTTTTGCAACATGGTCTTGAATGAATTTGTTAGGAAAATTACTTTTTAGTGTGCAAATGAACAAATCTTGGCTGCAATCAATGGCCCACATTTGTGGGAGTATTTTGTAGTATAGTGTCCCATAAAGTAGTATAGTGACTATATAAATATACAGATAAAGTTAGTCAACTAGAAGATTAAAAAAAAGAGTCAATGATACATACATGTTTCCCTTGTGATAGATTTCCTTTAATAACAACTAAATATACAGTATTGTATCAGTAGTATAGCATCTTTTACTTTGGGAAGTTTCTTGGCTTCTCGATTAGAGGCTTCACAAGAAAGTGGTTTACCCTGATCTATGGAAGGCAGTTTAGTAGGCAAACAGAATGAGCACATTTGGAGACTTTTTAATCCACATCAAAGAACCATTGCTGCTCTTATCCATAGCTGAATGATGCACTGCAACATAGTAACTTAAACAGCCACAAAAGCCACAGGTGTGTACCGCGTGAGTAGGTAAAAATGCAATTCTAGGAAGCAAGATGACAATTCAATGTTTATATCGCATTCATCTTTCAATTGTAGTAAAAACATCTGTTCTAAATCAAGTTTGAATTTCCTGTTTTACAAGCACAATTTACCCTATGTTTATCTTCTTTTACCTTGTCTCTGTAAATGATTGCAAAACACTTTATTTCAAAGATGTTATAATACAAACACATTCCTTTAAACTTTGGAATCAAGTAAATTAGTACAGCATGTTAAGTACAAAGCAATAAAGAGTAGAGATGAGTTGAAGGTACCTAAGTATGCGGGTGAATGGTTTGAATGAAGTTCGGAACCCGAATCTGAAACCCATTGACATCAATGGGAGCTGAATGTTAGATATTATTAATGGCCATTTTCTATCTTAATAGGCAAGGAGTTGTCAAATAAGGGGCATAGGGAGTTCGGCAGTGGCCTGGGGAACAAGTATCGAAGTAAAAAAAAAAATCTTTAATTATCATTTAGAAGGGAAAATGTATTTTCAGGCAGCTGTAAAAACAACATTAAAAATACATTCAAATTACATGCTTGGGGGCTACTATGTTTTGCAGCATCTGCAATAATTTTGTTTAATTTAGCATTATTCCTTGGCAGTGGAAGTAGCAGAAACCATACCTAAAATTTCCTAAAAGGTATATATTTTGAAAAAAAAGCTAAAGCTATTACCTTTGTAGTAGCCAAAGTGCCAGACAATGGCAAAACAAGTCATAGAGCTTGTGATTTTCTTTTCAGTACCACAATGTATTGTGTACAAAGCTTCACAACATGTCAAGGCAGAGTGCCAAAACACTTCCAAATCACAAATCCACATTTTAGAGATGAGGCAGTTGTTATGGAAAACTAAAAAATAACAGTGCCATGTTTGAGAGATAACACCCCGTACTCAAGATGAGTCTGGCCGCCGTATCGCTCCTCTGTCCGGTACCACACAATCCAAGACCCCTTAGCTTTCCCATTCACTAGTCATAACTCAGTGTAGGGTAAAACATCAGAACGTTTATTAGAACAAGAATACAAGTCTTATATACAGTTAAAGAAGAGGTTCCTACCTCCTGCTCATATTACTCTAACAATACACCTGTAACCAGAAACGTAAATTAACAAGCTAATTAACTAATCCCTTAAAGCAGCCGATGTGACTCCCTAACTACAATACACATTATCATACATCTCAACACAGAACTCCTTCATACAATTGTAGGGTTAATTAGCACAAACAACATTGGGTGACAGACTCTTAGAAGCTGTGACAAGTCATACTAGACTAATTTACATTATAGCAGACAACAGACAGACAGGTGGCTGGAGTTGACATCAGCATCTCCTAACACTGTGGGGGTCGTTTACTATAACTCCAGGAAGTACTGGGCACTATGGCAAATAATAGCGCCCATTTTAGCCAAATGGAAACAAAACGGCGAATTTGCGCATGAAAATTAGCGATATATGCGGGGAACAAACGTTTGTAAATTCTAAATTGCCGCTAATTAGCGCTTCCGCGTATATACAAATGCCAATTCTTATCAAGTTGTTATATAGCACTGTACTGTAGCCATGATCCATGTATGTGAAAGAAACATTTTTATCAGAGATGTGCTCTAGTTCCCCTGCATCTATTGATTTATATTGCAATTAGTATTCCTAGTTTTTTTTTTCCTTCTTTTGCTAAGAAATGCAGTTCTGAATGATTATTACATAGTAATGTCTGCTATTCTGTAAAGTTACATGTATTAATCATTTAGGTTACCTATTTGTTGTATGTTGTTTTTTTCATGTTTTTGATTTATTATTTAATAATTTAGTTGACTATAAAGCAGTAATTATTTATGTTCATTCTTTAATAATACTACACTATTATGCAGGTCTTGTACTTAGCACAATGGCTTAGTGGTCTGCTTGGATATCTCCACACCACTCATGGTATGAGTTCAAACAACAGCCAACCTACCATCCACCAGCTGTGTTTATTTTTTCAGTGCATAAGTGAATTAAAATAAACAAACAAAGAAATGTAAACTCCCCTTTAAGCTAGTGTGTGGTGTTTGGAATGTCACATCATAATATAATTGAATACTTACATACCATTGCAAGCATTTAAAGAGTTAATACAATAAAATCATTCACATTAAAGTGCATTGGCTATTTGGCAATTACCTATTTTCAGTATATATATATATATTTGTGTTGCTTTGACTAATTGGCATTCTCCTTTTCCCACCAATGCAATCTTTTAGGATTTTTCTGTGGGATTTGAACCCATGAGTCTTTCAATACCTGAATGCATGAAGGTTGAGGTGCTAACTGCTAGCCTATTGGGCTGAGCACAATTATACATACAAAATACTTTTACTAGTGTTTGATGTGTTATATACTATACAATAAAGTTTATCAAATGTAAACTGCTTGTTAGCTAGTGTGTGGTGTTTGGAGATTCACACCATAATATTAGTGAACACTTACATACCATTGCAAGCATTTGAAGAGTTAATACAATAATATCAACCACATTAAAGTGTATTGGCTACTTGGCATTCACTGTATGCTGCTTTGGCTAATTGGCTAACTGGCTAACAGTAATTCTCCTTTTCTCCACCAATAGTAATCTTTAAGGATTCTTCTGTGGGATTTGAACCCATGAGTCTTTCAATACCTGAATTTTTGAAGGTAAAGGTGCTAACTGCTAGCCTATTGGGCTGAGCACAATCATATATACAAAATACTTTTACTAGTGTTCCATGTATGTGAAAGAAACCTTTTTATGTGAGATGTGCTCTACCTCGTGTGCATCTATTGATGTATGTTGCAATTAGTATTCCTAGTTTTTTTCCTTCTTTTGCTAACTAATGCAGTTATGAATGATTATTACATAGTAATGGCTGCTATTCTGTAAAGTTACATGTATTAAACATTTAGGTTACCTATTTGTTGTATGTTTTTTATTTTTTAATTTAGGTGACTATAAAGTGGTAATTATTTATATTCATTCTTTAATCATACTACACTATTATGCAGGTCTCATACTTAGCACAATGGCTTAGTAGTCTGCTCAGATGTCTCCACAGCACTCACGTTACAAGTTCAAATACCAGCCAACCTACCATCCCCCAGCTGTGTTTATTTTTTCAGCACACAAGCGAATTAAAATGAACAAACAAAAAAATGTAATCTGCCCATTAGTTAGTGTGTGGTGTTTGGAATTTCACACCATAATAGTATTGAATACTTACATATCATTGCATGCATTTGAAGAGTTAATATAATAGAATCAGCCAAATTTAAAGTGCATTGGCTAATTGGCATTCACCTATTTTCAGCATATGCTGCTTTGGCTAATTGGCTAATAGTCATTTTCTTTTTTATCACCAATTCAATCTTTTAGTATTTCTCTGTGGTATTTGAACCCATGAGTTCTTCAAGGTAGAAGTGCTGACCGCTAGCCTATTGGGTGTAGCACAGTCATACATAGAAAATACATAGAAAATACATTCACTAGTGTTTGATGTTTCTTCTCCCCGAGCTGTCTCTCCTGCTGCCACCATCTTCTCCCGCTGATGTGTTCTTCAGCGCAGCCGGTTACCCACTAATAAAACAAAAGCCTCTCTTCTTGTGGCGGTCTTCTGTGGCCATCCGATAATGTCACCCGGAGAGTCCGCTCCATGGCTATGTAAGAGACGCCACACAGCGGGTGACAACACAGCGGAGGAAGACCACCATGGAAGAAGAGCAGCTTTTTTTTTTATTAGCGGGTAACCAGTTGTGCGGAAGAACACAGCAGATGGAGAAGATAGCGGCGGCAGGAGAGACGGCTCTGGGAGAATACAGCTCGGGGAGAAGATGGAGGAGGGAGAGACAGCGTCTGGAGAAGATGGCTCAGGGAAGAAGACAGCTCAGAGCTATTTTACAATAAAGGACTTGTCAAAAACCGGCTATTGATTTTTTTACATTTCACTGCTTTTTTTGGTGAATGGGTAGGGATAAAATGTACCCCATACCTATTCACATAGGGGGCAGGATCTGGGAGCCCCCTTTTTAAAGGGGGCTTCCAGATTCTGATAAACCCCCTGCCTGCAGACCGACAGCCACCGACCAGGGTTGTCGGGAAGAGGCCCTTGTCCCCATCAACATGGGGAAAAGGTGCTTTGGGGCATGTGGCCTGGTAAGGTTCAGAAGGGGAGGGTGCTCACTCGTCCCCCCCTATCCTGACCTCCAGGCTGCATGCTCGGATAAGGGTCTGGTATGGATTTTGGGGGGCCCCACATCAAATTTATTTTACATTTTGGTGTGGGGTTCCCCTTAAAGTCCATAGGGCCTGGTATGTACTGGGGGGACCCTACGACATTTTTTTCCTTGAATTTTGGAATTCCACACCATAATATTATTGAATAAGTACATACCATTGCATGCATTTGAAGAGTTAAAATATGGAATAAAGCAAGCTGATGTGCTTTGGCTAATTATGCTTCTGAGTACAATGCACACTTCCAGGAGGTGATGCTGTCAGTGGGATTTGAATTCATGGCTTGAACTTTTGGGGGCAGCAGGGTATACCGCTATGCTACAGAGCTGAGCACATACCTAGAGAAAATACATTTACTAATGTTTGAGTCTATACAATAATGTTTTGCATTTCAGGCATTAATATTATAGTAACAACCATGCTCATGCCGATGTGGCATTGGCTAATAGGCATTTGCCTCTTTTCAGCATATGCTGCTGAGTACAATGCAAGCTTTCAGTAGGTAATACCATCTGTGTGATTTTCAGCCATTTGAGCACAATTATATTGAGAACATATGTTTACTAGTGTTTGATGGTGGGACTACTTTATATTCTAGGTATAAAATAGTACTCAGCACAGTGACTTAGGCACCTTTCACACTTATGCGACCTGAAAATTGCGAGATTTTAATGTGACTTTAAGCAATGCCTGTGTAATCTTGAGGTCTATGGACGCAGGAGTCGCAGGGAAAGACACGCAACTTTCCCACGATTTTGCATCAGCAATTTTGCCGCAATTCCAGGGAATGCCTGTGTAAACTTGAGGTCTATGGACCTCAACTCGCATCAAAGTCAGACCAAAGTAGTACAGGGACTATGTTGAAGTCAGTGTTACTTGAAGTCGCACAGATATGAATGGTACACATTGAAAATCATGGGGTATGACTTATCATGCGACTCTGATGTCCAAAGTTGCACAAGTGCGACTCAGCCCGACTTTGTCAGCGATTTCAGAGACATCAGTGCCTTTCCTGCACAGATGTCTAGTGAAATCACATAGGTCCCAACTGTTCTCCTTTAAGAAGGTGTCCTATGCCTACCTACTTTTGCTAATAGGTGTCCCTTATACCCATCTCAAAAAGTTGGGAGGTAAGAAATCGTCCCCTGAAGTCGCCCAAAGTAGTGCAGGAACTACTTTTGGGAATCGTTGTGGCGTCGCACAAATTCGGACAGTTCCATTGCCATCAATAGGCGCCGATTTGGCCTACAATTTGACATGTCAATTCAGACCTATGTGAACATGGCTGAAGTTGCATAGATATTAGAGCTGCACGGTTCTGGCCAAAATGAGAATCACAATTTTTTTGCTTAGAATAAAAAGATCACGATTCTCTCGACGTAAAATCTTTCACATTATCCCACAAGAAATTGGGCTAACTTTTCTTTTTTTTTTTTTTTAATTCATTAAAGTAATTTTTTCCAAAAAAATTGCATTTGAAAGGCGAAAATACAGTGTGACATAACATATTGTAACAACCACCATTTTATTCTCTAGGGTCTCTACTAAAAAAATATATATAATGTTGGGGGGCTTTAAGTAATTTTCTAGCAAAAAAAAAAATGATTTTAACCTGAAACCAACAAATGTCAGAAAAATGTTAAGTGTTTAAGTAGTTAAACTTTCCTCACTTACACAGAAGTCTATTTCATTGACAAATTGTTACAAGGTTTCTAGTTAAGTTCACTGATAAAGAATGTTCTAATTCTTGGCAGACTTCCTGGTTTTTCGGCTGTGGCTTCAGAAGAGCAGAGAGAGTTCTTTGCATAGCAAGAATCGTGAAACGCTTTTTTCAAGATCGTAAAGGGGAAAAAATCACGATGACGATTAATTGTGCAGCTCTAATAAATATGCATGGAAATCAAGGGGGACAACTTTTCATGTGACTCTGAGGTCCAAAGCTCCATGAAAAGTCACCCAAGTGGGAAAGTAACCTAATGTGATTAATTGATAACACCTTTGAATAAGGCCCCATTTGCACTTGTGCAACCTTAAAATTGCACAGCTTTGTCATGACTTGAAGCAATGTCTGTGTAATCTTGTGGTGTATGGACCTCAAATTGCATCAAAGTCAAACCAAGGTAGTGCAGGGACGAATTTGCTACACTTTCAGGATGCACAAGTGACAATAGGGCCAAATTCAAAGGTGTTATCCTTGAATCTCATTCACACTGCTGCGACCTGAAAGTCACACTATTTTTCTGCCACTTTACCACTGCAACTTGGCCCCAATTTCTGGGAATGCCGGTGTGATATTGTACCCGATATACCTCAAGTCACACCAAAGTAGTACAGGGACTACTTTGAAGTTGGTGCAACTTAAAGTAGCACAGATATGAATGGTTATCATTGAGAATCACGGGGTACAACTTGTCATGCAACTCAGAGGTCCAAATTTGCTGGAAAATTCGCCCAGCTGTGAAACAAGTCATATATATTTTAATAAAAGGAGCTCTCATTTATACTTGCATAGTCCTTACTGATTTACATCAGCAGAACAAATGCAGGAAGTGATGTGTGCACATGGGATGGAAGCAAATGTGTGGTGATGCCAAACAAATCAATGAACCCCACCCACACCAAATCTAACTATGACATCCACCCCCGCATTGATTAAGTACAAGTACATATCCTACACTTACCCGGCCAATAAGCAGCATCTCCTCTCTGCTAAAGAGACCTCGCCATGTCCACCTAGATGGAGATCCTGACCAGCACAGGAACTTCCGGGTGCGTACAATGACTAATTTCCAGGTCAGAAGGTGAAACCACGCTTTTGATTGCAGCTGCGAATATTTGATCTCAACCATGATTAGTATTTTTTATTTTCAGATATGCAAATCTGTATTTCTACATATATTTGAAGGCAAACTTAAGGGAGTTTGATAAGAAATGGTGTCCCTGGGTTAGCAGCAGGTGAATTACAAAGGCAAAAGGCCCAGTTTGAGCCCTGGTTCACACTGACAGAGGGAGGAAATCGTTCAGCTGAACTCACACAATTTCATTCCTGCATGTCAGTCCCGACTGTGGGGGCAACATCAGAGACATCGGTGCAGGTTTCTGCACCAATATCAATACAAATCGCACCAATTAGAACAGTGCATTTGCCACAGATTTGACATGTCAAATCACACCAATGTGAATCAGAGCTGACACATTCAAACACTGCCTATCCACCAGCTGAATTCATTACCTGCAATTCTCCACAGCTGTTAATGATAAAGGTAGAATCTTTATATATAACTTGCAGTTGTGCAGAAGCCTAGGTTTACATTGGAGCGATTGGTCATGCGATTTGAGAGATCAAATCGCATGACTATTGGCAATGGCACTGTTCCAGTCGATGCAACATTTTTTTGTGGCACCGTACCAATTTGCTAAAATAGTTCCTGCACTACTTTTGCTGATTTCAGGTGCGACTTCAATAGACATTTGTGTATGAAGCCACCTGAAATCACGCTGACCTTGCTACTTTGAAATCGTGCTACTTCAAGTGAAGTAGCGCAATTTCAAAGTAGCATGTGAACCAGGGCAAAGAGATTAGTTTTTTGGTGCACAAATACATATTGAAATAAAATATAAGAGATATTGCACTTTCCCAAAACCACCACCCACAAAAACTAAAGAGAAAGAAAAGTAGAAGAAAAAAAACACACACACACACACCCCCCCCAACAAAAGCTCAATAATGTACTTTTATTTTACCAGCAGAAAAAAAATAAATTTACATTTACTAGCTTCAAAAAAATGTGGACAGGATATATGGTGCTACATTTAGCAATGGAATTTTAAGGGCCCTGCTCATAGGAGCTTACAATCTAAAATTAGACAAAACCTTAGAGTGAACACAGCTTTAATTTCAGTGTATAGCGGGCAACACATCACATTATTATCTGTAAGATTATAGAAACATACTTAACAGTCATTCTTACAAAGCATTCCCACATAATATTACAAAAGACGTACTCAAAACACCCACCACCAGCCCACACTCCACACATACATACATTGGTGACCATGTTCTGCTGGAAGTTGCATTTCGGTGTACACGATTAAACAAGATCAAAAAGAGTAGGTCAGCAGATGCTTCTAAACGATGTTTGCATGATCAGACAGGAACAATACACACACAACATTGACAGCATGGCCACATAAACCCACTTTTGATTGAAAAAATGCACAAGAATTTCATCAACTCTCCCAATATCATTCCTTCTCCCCCCACATCTCACAACAAAAAACCTGACCTTCTCAGGACAAACGAATCCCCCTACTGCAGGCCTTTATATAAGAGAAGTTGTATTGTTAGCACACTGATACACCCAATAGAAGTACACGCCCACCAGTATCTTTCAATCTGTCTCTTCATGTATGTTTAAAGTGATTGCACCTGATGAGCAGAAACACATAATAGTATTTGCAACTGTGTTAGCCTTGGCTATGTGCATCAAATCTCCAACTACAGGACAAAGATCAAAGTCCATTTGCATCCACATAAACAAAGCAACAGTTTTCTAAGCATATGTACCTGTGCAGTGTAAACCCTAAAATTTGAAATGTCCAAGTCCCTGGGCATGATTAGTGCTAATAAACATTACATCAGTCCCTGGCTGCAATGAGCTTCCAATCTAAAGTCCAAAATTAACTTTCTTACATTAGAACCTATTTCGACAGGAGACAAATAACATGCCAGCATGTCTGGATTGTGGTGAGAAACCCACACAGGGAGAACATATAAACTTCAACACAAGCATTAGCATGTTGGGGAATTGAACCAACATCCCAGGTGCTGCTAGACAGAACTTCTACCCACTTAGCCACCAGGCAGCCTCACACATGTTCTCTGCATTTCTGTGATGTGAACCAGCCCTAAGTCCATAGCCATGCTTAGTGTCACAAGCAATATACAGTAGATTGGCCTAAGTATTGGGATGCCTGCCTTTAAACACACATGAACTGTAATGGCATCCCAGTATTAGTATTGGATTCAAAACTCATTTGGCCCACCCTTTGCAGCTATAACAGCTTCAACTCTTCTTGTCAACAAGGTTTAGGAGTGTGTCTATGGGAATGTTTGACCATTCTTCCAAGTGCATTTGTGAGGTCAGGCACTGATGTTGGATGAGAAGGCCTGACCTACAGTCTCCGCTCTAATTCATCCCCAAGGTGTTCTGTTGTGTTGAGGTCAGGACTCTGTGCAGGCCAGTCAAATTCCTCCACCCCAAAATCACTCATCTATGTCTTTATGGACCTTGCTTTGTGCACTATGATTGCACAAATCATTTGGTGGAGGGGGGATTATGATGTGGGGTTGTTTTTCAGGGGTTGGGCTTGGCCTCTTAGTTTCAGATAAGGGAACTCTTAAGGCATCAGCATACCAAGACATTTTGGATAATTTCATGCTCCCAACTTTGTGGGAACAGTTTGGGGATGGCCCCTTCCTGTTCCTACATGACTGCACACCAGTACACAAAGCAAGGTCCATAAAGACATGGATGAGCAAGTTTGGGGTGGAGAAACTTGACTGGCCTGCACAGAGTCCTGGCCTCAACCTGATAGAACACCCTTTGGCTGAATTAGAGTAGAGACTGCGAGCCAGGCCTTCTCATCCAACATCAGTGCCTGGTCTCACAAATGCACTTCTGGAAGAATGATCAAACATTCCCATAGGCACACTAAACCTTGTGGACAGCCTTCCTAGAAGCTGTTCTAGCTGTAAAGGGTGGGCCAAATCAAATTTTAACCCTATGGACTAAGAGTGGGCTCCCATTAAAGTTCATGTGTGTGTAAAGGCAGGCTATTGGCTATACTTTTGGCTATATAGTGTATCTGGAAAAGACTTACAATGGTGGTGGAACCCTCCTACACATAAATACTACATTTAGACATAGTTAAAGGACCTGGGAGATGAAACAACTTCTCTACATGAAGTACCATGGTTGGGATTTGAACCCAGACCCTCAGAGATACTAAGCAGAAGTTCTAACCTCTAAGCCACAGAGCTGCCACATGTGAGACCCTCCTACACATAACTACACATAAAAACACATAAATACTGCATTTCTTTGGACATACAAGTGATGGAATTACATTACTCAAGAGTTATTCTTGATTTATTCTGTGATATTTGGTGTTTTTTTGTGGGTGAGAGTAGAATATTACCCTCAAATTTTGGGAATTACATTTTGATTTCTGATGTTGGTACACATATCACATTTTTTGGGCTCAAATTATGAAAACTTAAAATAATAAAAAGCACAAAAAATTGTGATTCATTTTAAATTTTCATTAGCAATGGTATTGTTTGTGGATTGTAAAGACTCCTGTGTGAGTTTGGGGTAAAGATTGTTGTGAGATGGAGAGTAACAAGTGAAAGTGACAGAGAAAAATATATTTTACCAAAACATCAAAACATTCCACATTGTAGCATTCTTAAAATCAAAATATTTTAAGTAGAAGCAACAATGTTGCAAAGGAAAATTTATTTCACAGAAAGATACATTTCATCTCAACATTAAAAGGTTTTTTTTTTTTGTGAAAGTTAGAATTGTTCCATTAGAATCAATGACTGAAACTTTATTTGGACTAAATTAGAGCAGATTTTAACTTCCAAAAAATGCTCTCTAATTAGCTCTCATGTTGGTATTTACTATAGCTCCAGGTAAAAAAGACACTTGAGTTAAAATGAGAGTTATTTTCAGGTCTGAGCATGCTCAGTTGTGTTGGCACCTAGTTGTCCAAAACGGGGAATTTTTCACTTTTCAGACTTTAAAAGATATTTCAGTGTAGAAATCACTTTTTCACACAGTTTAAAAGCAGATAATCTTTAAATAATATACCGCATATTTCAGTACCATTTAGGTAATTATATCATGCTCTAAACATTATTTCCATGTGCAATTCTCTAGGTTTTAGCAGAGTAAGGGTTTGGGTGCTATTTAGTTTCAGGGAGCTATAGTAAATTCGATTTTGGGAGTATTTTCTCACCAGCGCTAAATTGCCACGAATTAGCGCTAATTCGCGGCAATTTGCGCGAATTAGCGCTATAGTAAATGACCCCCTATATGTCCCAGCATTATGAATTAGCCACTATTTCTAATATGGCATATACAGGGTTCCCAGAGTCTGTGTATCTTGGGGGGACATGGACCTGAATCCAAAGAAACGCCACCTCAGCAGGGCAGGACTTAGGGTGGTGGGGGCCCCTGGGCTTGAGTCACTTTCGGGCCCTACCTTCTATACATTACTTTAAACCTTTAGTTTTCTTTTAAGCGCGCCACTCTGATACCATTTGTCCGCCATTACATCACTGTCTAATGCAGACAGGTTTTCTCAACGGCAGTAAATGAGGCACTACGTACCTGCCAATAACCAATCAGCAAACCTCAAGATAAGAGTTTAAGGAATTTTAAGGAAAAAAACTATTTAAGGAAAAAACATTTAAATGCTCATCAATGCAGCCTTGCACAGCGTCCTCTCGCAGTCCCGCCCAGTCCTGCCATATGATGGACATAACGCAGGTCCAATGGCGGGACTGGGCGTGACTTTGAGTGGAGCCAAGCGCCTCCGCTAGCCGAGTGTACTCGGCTAGCTCCGCTCACAGTCATGCCCAGTCCCTGTGTTATGCCCATCATAGGGCGGGACTAGGCGTGACTGTGAGCGGAACTAACCAAGTATAGCCGAGTACACTCGGCTGGGGCCCGCGGGGCCCCCTATTGGGCAGGACCCATGGGCTTGAGCCCAGTCAAGCCCTATGGTAAGTTCAGCCCTGATGAAGACGATATACGGTATTCCGTTGCATACACTAGTTGCATTTTAAAAATGCCTTTTGTGGACCTAATGGTGCTTTAGTATATCTGCCTGGAGTTTGTTACAAAATACTTGCAAAATACTGTTGCAGGTATAAAAATATGTCTCCTATCATTGCTTTCCTTATTTCACTCTAGACACAGTTTGTTAGCTCTCATAGAACCTATAGTTCAAGTATCTCTTGTTCGCCTACAGTGAGGGAGGCACCCTAGGAATAGGGCACAGTCCTACTCAGCTGAACATCCTTTTCCTGTTCTTTAATTTTTGGAAATACTGTGATATTATAATATATACATAGTTACCCACAAAAGCAACAAGTAATGCCCTGTTTTTTCCTGTATTTCAATTATTAGTATTTTTAGGATTCTTACATTCCATTGTTATTTAAATTACAAAACAACATCTACACCTAAGTAACTAGCACCTAGACTGCAATCTAATTAAAAAAAAAAGAATTTGAAGAAAATAAAATAAATAAGGGGAAAATTCTAGCGGTCTATAAATCTGTATTGAGTTGTACCAAAGCGCATTTCACACACAGCCCTGCAATGCGACCCGTTCTTGCCAATCCAATCTTAGTGTAGGAGTTCTATACATGTTTCATTTGGGGGTGCACCTTTGGATGTTTAAGTAGGCTAAGCAGACTCTTTTATATTTTATTTCTTTGCCACTCACAAAAGAACCAAGTTGTCACTTAAGGTGAACACATAGACTTAACTCAGGCCCCGTTCACACTGCGCATCGCATTCCCGCCCGCAATTTGTGTGTGGGGGTGATTCTCATGCGATTCCACATGTCACGTATAGGGCAGCTCATTCACTTGAATGGGCTGCCTTATACGCATTTGTCACGACAAAGAAGCTCAGGAACCAAAACAAGTGTTTTGTTGCGTAACAATCATGGCTAAATCACACCGCATTTAGAGTGCCATTCAGGATAAATGTTTTGCTGTGATTTGGAATCATGACCAGAAGTGTGCCGATTCTGCCTGCGATTTCTAATCACCCAAATGTGAACAAGGCCTTAAGATCTGGTCTCTGCTGCACTTGAGAAGTCAAATACAGGCCTAACAGGGCATTTCCATAACTATAGATATTTTACAGCAGGGGTCCCCAACCACCAGGCCATGGCCGGGGTGTGGTGGGGGGCATGAGAGAGTCAAGCGGATGACAGAAGTGGGCAGACGGGCAAGCACGGATGACATCTCTCTCCACCCACCCCCGCTCTTTCGCCTTCACAGCCGGGTCTCTTCAATGTTGGAGGTGAAGGAGAAGTGGAGTGGTGGTGCATGTATGTGCTGGTCTGGCCAATCCGGTAAGCAAACAAAGCGAAAAAGGCCTAGTGCTCAAGGCACAGCATACCCCTCAGGATTTTGAGGACAGACCAGATTTATACAAAGATAATATTACAATAAGGTATAAAATCAATGACATAGTCGCAAACATGATAACTGCTGACAATAGAGCAGCAGAAAATTAGTACAGGTGGCTGTATAGAATGACGCCTGACATGTTTCAGACTAACTGTTCTTCTTCAAAGGCTTTTTGTGTCATCTATAGCACAATTATTCTATAAGGTAAACATAATTAATTGTCAGTATAGAAATGCAATCAAGTTAAAATGGCTTTATACAGAGATTGGATAATCGTCTGATCAATGACATAACAATGGAGAAAACACATATTATCTTGCATACCTGAGCTGATCAATGCCAATACGCAGGGGGAAGGCAGAGTAACTACAGCCTGTGCAAAGGATGCCATTGCAGTATAAGATAAGGATATGTGGCTGGATGTAAAGTAGCCAAAATCCAGAGCATGAGAAATATGGGCCGGATGAGCCAATAGGTGCTGCAGGAATTCCCACATATGGTCAGCCCAACAATTGAAAAAGTATACTTGATAACTTCCTATAGGGAAGATATGGTTAAGGATAGTAAGTGTATAAGAAGTGTGACATCACCTCTCACTGCCCACCCAGCATCACCGCTCTCCTGCCCTCACTCAGAACCGACCACTGAGCAGAGGCCTGCCTCTGTGGTAAATGGACCAGTGCTGCCATCAATGCAGTGACAATCCACATCTGGTGGCACTGGCAGGCAACATGGCAAGTGACAATCCGCATCTGATAGCAGGCGATGTGGCAGGTGACATTTCACATTTGGTGGCAGGTGATGTGGCAAGTGACAATCCATATCTGTGGCATGTAACAATTCGCATCTGGTGGCAGGCGACGTGGCAAGTGACAATCCACATCTGGTGGCAGGCAATGTGGCAAGTGACAATCTGCATCTGATAGCAGGTGACATGGCAGGTGACATTTCACATTTGGTGGCAGGTGATGTGGCAAGTGACAATCCATATCTGTGGCATGTGATGTGGCAAGCAACAATCCGCATCTGGTGGCAGGCAATGTGGCAAGTGACAATCCACATCTGGTGGCAGGCAGCATGGTAAGTGACAGTCCACATCTGGTGGCAGGCAGCCTGGCAGATGACAATCCACATCTGGTGGCAGGCAGCGCAGCAAGTGACAGTCCACATCTGGTGGCAGGCGATGTGGCAGGTGACATTCCGCATCTGGTGGCAGGTGACATTGTGCATCTGGTGGCAGGCGACGTGGCAAGTGACAATCTTCATCTGGTGGGAGGCAGCGTGGCATGTGACAAGCTGCATCTTAACACAGGTGACATGGCAAGTGACAATCCACATTTGGTGGCAGGCGATGTGGCAAGTGGCAAATGACAGGTTGCACCTGGTGAAAGGCAACGTGGCAAGTGACACGCTCACGGCTCCCACTGATTCTGCATTATGGTGAGTTGAACTATTTTGTTTTATATTACAATGTAATAATAGAAATAATGCTCTTCAATCACCCTGACACCATAGCAAACATGGTCCTGAGATGATTGAAGCGCTAACACCAGCCTTTGCCCCCAAAAAATTGCTTACCCACACGCACGGTGACCACTGGACAAAGATCTAAAACAACCTCATTATTTCTCTTCAGCCTCCACCAATATAAGCACATGCTCGTGTAGACCTCACCTCTCAAAGTACATAAAGAAAATCAACTAAGGGCTTTGTTTCAAGCATAGCTAACCCCCCAACACCCCTCCCAAATCATCTACTGATGCATAAAGGGATATCATATATTAATGAAGAACGCCTCAAAAATATTGTGTTAACAGCAGGTAATGTTAGACCACAGATGGATCAATCCCAAAGGAAGGCCGTGGGGTCATAGGAATGACAGAAAGCAGCTGAGGAGTGAAACGACCACACGACCAGTCTGATACCTGCTGTTAACACAATATTTTTGAGGAGTTCTTCATTGATATATGATATTCCTTTATGCATCAGCAGATGATCAAGGGGTAAGGGGTCTTTTGAATCCACGGTGACATTCTTCAGTGGAATGACGCTCTTTGTGTTCAGTCTTGATATTGGTCCTGTGCGTCCCCTGATGTGAAGCTCTGGCCCACGGATCCCTGGCGGCAAACTATTCATCCCCAATTTTTCTTGAAGCTGGATGCTACATTGATGTTAGCTCAAAAGTGATATGACAAACATATACTTCACCATCAGCCCCTGAAGAAGAGGTCTAACTACTTACAACCTTGAAACGCGTCGGGCTTCCTGTCCCAGCTCATTGCTTGGACAGCCGTGTGTGGTGTCTTTTTACTATTGTTGTATCAGATCTACATACATCTTGTTGGCTAACATCCAACCTCATTTGCATCCATCTCTTTTATCACTGTCATGTTTTAACTTTTTGTAATAAATTTATATTTTTGAATTAAATATTGCTTGAGGACTCCTGCCTTTTAAAGTCCCACAAGAGGAAAAATCTTTGCTTTTTGTGTAATCTATCAGGGATGTGGGCAGTGAGGCTTTTTCCACACTGCTCTTGACACTTTTATATCAATAAAATGATTACAATCACACAATTTTGAAGGAATTACACAGTATGTGTTACAAACAACCAGCAGGTCCAATCAGGCGACTTGCGGAATAACGTCACATGTGAGGCCCCTCCCAAGACACGCGTTTCTCTGTAACTAGCATCGTCTATGGATAGGATGCTGGTTGCAGAGAAATGCGCGTTGTGGGAGGGGCCTCACACATGACGTTATTCCGCAAGTCGGCCTGACTGGACCTGCTGGTTGTTTGTAACACATACTGTGTAATTCCTTCAAAACGAATGGCCCGTACACACGATCCGACTATCGTAAGACAGATCGTAAGACTTTTTTCGCTTACTAGTCGCATGTAGAAATTGAATAGGTTACTAAAGTCACGAAAATTCTCGTACGACAGAAAAAAAATAAATCGGAAGTGATGTCATGTTTTGTAATGTATTTGTATTTTCGGACGACAACTGTACTGACTAAACCAAAATCGTACGATCTGGTATCGTACGAGGAAAATTTTCGTGCTTGTCCGATCGAATAATATCAAATGAATTGTCGTGATAGGTTCTTGAAAGCTCTGTACTAATGATCCAATTATCATACGATCGCGTCGAACGTATTTTTCGTCCGATTTTCGGAACTTGTGTACAGGCCATTAGTGTGATTTTATTAAAATGTTGGTGAAATACTACACTATGTAGATTTTTCTCTGTGCTTTAACTTCCTCCATGGGGTCTATCTTGGCTTAGGAGATCGTGAAACCCTTGCATGCAAGATCATGGTGTATCTGGCTGCTATACAGCAAGGCGTCTGATGGTCTCCTTGTGGGATCAGAGCATCTGGTAAGAAGCTAGTTTAATCGTTTGTGGAGATTCCTCGTTTGTGGAGAGCACTCTTTCTTGGGTGGTGCACGTTATAATTCCTTCACGGCAAAGAAAGAGGGACTATTGAAGTTTAAAAAAAAAATCTGAGCACCTTTTTGCAACATATATATATATATATATTTTTTTTTTTTTTTTATTATTTTTTTTTTGCACAGTGTTTGCACATTTTTATATGGACTTTATTTGCACAGATACATCAGTTTAGGATGAGTTCATCATATGTTTCATGCACTTTTATTGTGTCTTTTATGTGATTTACCTTATACCTAGTACAAGGATAGCGCACTTTTTATTGTTTTTATGTTTTTGCTGAAGTGCCACAAACTAATAAACTTTTATTCTGAAAAAAACAGCTGCAACAAAACAATTTTACCGGGACCAGACAAATCTCAATCCATGTACAGACACTGTGGTTGTAGAGAACTTGATCTATCAATTAACTTTTGTACAACAGCCCTACTGGATGATCTCTGCTTGATTAGCACTGCAGGCTATTGTCTGCAGAGCTGATCTGTGTATTCTGACGGCATGAAAGTCTCACCACTGTCAGAATATAATGACACAGCTGGGAGAATTCCCCCATCCACCTTGAATTGGTTCCATTTTTTTTTTCATTTAACCTGCTTGTTGAACAAGGGAGTATAGATGTTTGTTAGGATTTACATGCCCTGTAATACAGGAGAGACGTTGTAAAACTATGAATGCTAGTCAAGAATGGTTTAGCTGGGAGCTTTCATTTTAAGTAGGGGGAAAAAAAGCACAGCTGCATAATTGATATATGGAAGCGTTGCTAAATGTTATGGTTGTAAAAACATAAGCTCCAGTCCAGTAAGAATAGACAGAGTCATGTTTTTTTTCCTTGCAAGCAGCCATAAAATAAGGAGGATTACAGGAAAGGTTTGCTCTACATAGAAATCCTGATCACTCAGTTTATTAGCAAAGATGTTAAATGAAGAACAGACATAGTTGCTCTTAAGCATTTAAATACATAGGTGAACATATCAATGTTCCACCATTGAACCATAATAGATTAACTATTGATTTTGTTAGCTCAGAACTAATGTAAACAATTTGACAGCTAAAATATGGGCTAGTGATGGAAAAAAAAGACTGTGTATGTTTTTAATGTTAATGCTTAACCCTAATCTTATTTTTTTATTCAAAACAAAAGAACAAAAATATAAGGAACCTGGGATAGCACAAAGGAGTTAGTAGCAAATAACACACAGTACACAGTAATTAATTAACTTTAAACACTTTATTGGAATTTATTTTGGCCACGGTGCTATTTATGGGGTAACCTTAATTAGAATAAAAAAAACCGATTTATTTAACCAATATTTAGCCGTCTTTGGCTAAGCCATCAACCATAAACAAAATTAGTCACGATGTCCGTCCAGATAAACTGGACGACTAATCCCCCACTAAATAGGCACCATGACAGGATTTGGATAATAAGAGGGGAGGGTGGGTGGGAGCCATGGTCCGGTCCTTCTGAGGTGGGAGCAGCTCGCTTTCATGAATGCAGGAAGCACGGGCTGCAGTTGCCAGCCAATTTAGACCAACCCACCTCCTGTTGCCACGCAGATTCTCTGCTGTAATTGCCAATAGCAACCTGCAAGAGAGGTGGGAAGGGGGAAAAAATACCCAGCCCTTTGTGCCATCCAATGGGGGTCCTGCTGAAGGCTTGAGACCCTGTCATGGGATAGCACAAAGAAGTTAGTAGCAAATAACACAGAGCACACAGTAATTAACGTTAAACACTTTATTGGAATTTATTTTGGCCATTGTGCTATTTATGGGGTAACCTTAATTAGAATAAAAAAAGCAGATTTATTTAACCAATATATAGCTGTCTTTGGCTAAACCATCAACCATAAACAAAATTAGTCACTATGTCCATCCAGATAAACTGGACGACTAATCCCCACTAGCCAAGACCAGCAAGGAACTGGCTGGCCGAGGCCCCCCCTAACACCGTGGATAAATCAATCAAGTTTTGCAGACCCATGTTGAATATGTCGAAGCCAATGTCTGACAGATACACCAGGTCGTGCCTAAATAGACCAGGCAAAAAACCCTCAAACTCAACATCACAATATGATAGTCCACCAGAGGAAACTAAATAGTTATGGACTGTCCTATTCAGGCGTCTCTAAATGTAGTGAAAATTACCCTGTGGAGACCATATAAGCCTAGGAATCATCTCTGAATAGGCCAAGACAGCATGAGGGAATAATAGTTTAAAAGAACATAAGTCTTTTTTCATCTCGCAGAGAAGCTCCCATGTCTTTATTTTTCCAACATCATTAGCCCCGGCGTGAATAATTAAAACGTCAAGCAGAGGCCAAATACTTGACAAATAGATCAGTTGGTCTCTAACATTCCTCCATCAGAGGCCTCTAATGCCCCACCAAAGAACCTGGAATATATTAGAGTTCATACCTAAATTGGCCGAATAAGTCCTGGACTCAGCTCGATTCTCGGCCCAATAAATAAATGAATGACCAACTATCCAAATTGTACGTTTGGACGAACCTGGAAAAGAACAGAATTATTTAATCAACAGGTTAGGACGAACATAAAGTTTGTACCTATCACTATTCCAACGCCCCACCCTTCTAAGATCAGCAGGGGATAAACCTAAGTGATTGACAGTTGTGGCAGCACCAATCCTAAAGGAATGGGAAGTAAAGTGGAACCCAGAAAGATTTTACTTCTTGAGGCATGAAGAAAGAATAGCCAAAAACTGAAATCTCGTGAGTGCGGAAAAATCGGCATGAATGAAAAAAGAACCATGGCACTAAGGTACACAGATAGCCAGACTCAAAGAACAGAATAAAGTAAAATGTTTGCCCAGACCGAGTGAGTCCGTTTTAGATCTAGATGTATATTTTATTAGAATTAACATCAAAAGAGACATGAGAAGATAACAGAAAGCTGGGCGATGATTTATTTGGAGCGGTAAATTCCCCCAGTCTTAATGTTTCAAAAAAGGCTAAAGTAAAGGGAGATCGAAACAGCAGACAACCTCAAGAACTGAGATGAGATTACCCAATAAATCAATTGATATAGGACGTCTGGTGTCCAAACTCGGGCGGGATGTCTTGAAACCCTTCAGAACCAGAGAAACTTGATAAAAGGATGTTAGGCTAGGAAGGCCAGAAAATTTCAGGAAAAAGGATATTCCTGCTAGTAGTTTGTGTACTGAGGCCGGACTTAAACTAGAATGCATTAAAAATGACACAAAAGATAATGCCACATACGCATCTACTTTCAAAGGATTGATAGACATATTAGAACAAAAAGAAGACCATTTGTACCAGGAATTCATGTAATCCTCCCAGGTCTTGACGGAAACAGGATTCTCGAGGATGGCAGAGATCAATCCCAGATCAAGCCCCAGAGGAAATCTGGGCAAGGGAAACCGATCGGATCTGCCTCTGGAGCCAGTTCTCAGAACCTGCAAGACTGGAAACGGGATAAAGCATCCGCTATGTTTGTCTCGACTCCAGGAATAAATTTTGCCCTTACAAATATATAAAATCTCATACAATGTAACACAAGAAAACTGAGTAATTTAATAACTAATTCTGATCTAGAGGATAACTGATTAGTTGCATATAATACACCCTTATTATCTGTGTGCAAGAGAATGCACTTATTCTGAATGCACTATCACACCAGGTAACCACTGAAACTACCACTGGAAATAGTTCCAGTAAAACTAAATTATGTAGAATTTCTGAAGTCCTCCAAGTCTTGTGCCATTCAGCAGCACACCAGTGGCCTTGCAAAACTGCACCAAAACCTATACAGCCAGAGGAATCAGTGAAAAGTTTTAGGCTAAAGTCGTCAGTCAATTCTTCCTGCCATATAGTAGAACCATTAAAACTGCTCAAGAAAATATCACAAATCTTTAAGTCTTCTTTAATTTGTTTAGAAATAGTAATATGCGCAAAAGGGTTTTTAATACCCCTTGTAGCCAGAGCCAAATCGACGAGAAAATATTCTAGCCACTGGTATCATCCTCGCTGCAAAGGCGAAAAGACCAAGAATGGATTGAATTTCCTTCAACAAAGGTTTACGCCTAGACAGGAAGGAAGTGATTATGAACTTCATTCGGAACAATTTATTCATGGGTAGCCTGAACTCCATATTATAGGAATCAATCACTGAAACCTCTCCACAACAGATCCGCCATCCTGGTGTTTGTATAGCGATCAAGCCATGGTAGTATTTTTGCCAACGTCCTGTCTTTTGATACCCAATTCCCGGTTTTGCAAGTGAAGTGATGAAGCAGAGGCTTTCTTAAAGCATCTAATAGCCGGTTGTGCCCCGCTACAGTACGAACACTCATGTTTGTATCTGCAGTTTGATAAGAACCGGCACTGGCCTTCATTGAATGCAAAGCAAAAACCTTTGCAAAATTAATTTTGAATAAGGCTGGGCTTTCGTGGAATGAAGGGTCTTTGTGGTAACATCAGGTTCAACCACAGTCCCACATCTTTAACTCCCCAACGTAAAGAAGGGTGGACCGACAGCTTTTGCCTGAAATTTTTGTCATATGTGTACCAAGCGGTACCACCAAAATGACGAAACACCTCTGCTACGATATCCAAATCCTGGAATAAGCCTGAGCATTTTTCCGGAAAGCATTCACCCAAAACCGCAGCATAAATACAGAAGGCTTGAAGTCAATTCTGAAAAGTTTTTGGTATGGCCCTCCTCCTATCTTCCTCAGTTCTTTCTTCCCCCTTTTATCAGTTTTAACCAGAAATTCTTTAGATGCCGGCAATAAAGACAGCAAATCCACGAAACTACCCTTCCAAATTTTTTCTTTTACTGCGGGGGGGCTAAGTGAAAACCGAGGGGGGATAACACACATGGGAGAGCCTCCTTAAGGCATGTTTCAGCCACCAAAGTGTCAGGGGCAATAGCATTTGCAATAGGCAAGGGAACAGTTAATGGAATTGTAGAAGAGCTGAGGGGCAAATAGGATGGCTTACAATCAGGTAAATTAATACCAACAGATGAACGGTTAACTTCCCCTTGCGAAATTGACCCGACATTTAGCATTTTTTGATTTATAACCCCTTGCTGGGGCAAAAAAGGACCTGTAAATTTCTGAGAGTCAAAATTTTTTAAAGAATTATCACAAGTACCAGAAAACTGTGCCCCTGAACTCTTATCTGAAAACATATCAAAACTACCACCAATAACACCAGAAGACTGTGCCACTAAAATGTTATCATAAAATACCTCAGGACTTTGAGCATTTTTAACACCAGCTAAAATATTAGAAAGAACATAACCAAATTTAATTCATTAATATTGGACGTAGACCAATTCTCACCAGTATTCATGCCATTAGAATGCCCACTAGAGGCTGCTGATAAAGCCTGTGGAGTGGCAGCCTGAGCCGTATATGAAGAAGTGCCTCCATCTGAGCCTGAGGGAGCACAGATATTGTTGAGCAAAGGAGAAACAACATCCTTCCTCAGCCTTTTTCTACCAGGCTGCCTTGCCTGTTCCACGTATGCCCAAAGCTCCTTCAGCCACATTATCAGAGCTGACTTGCGTCTGTAGAAAAAAAAGAAGAAAAAGAGGGCGCACCAGTCTTGTGCATTATCCTTAGATGGCTTTTTATTAAAAATAAGATAAAAAAATACTCACAAACATGTGGGAAAAGGTTCGCAATACAAATGATATCCACATGACAGCAATTAATTGACTGACAAACAGACTCCAGATGGTAACAAGGGAGATTTCAAGGGCCACTGCCTGCTGATGCGTTTCAAAGGGATACCTACTTCCTCAGAGGCTAGCAGTGTTGTCACTTTCAACTTATATATATATATATATATATATATATATATATATACACATAGACACACACACACACACATAAATGAGCATTTGGAGAGGCACCTCCCAGGGGGTCCAGAGGTGCCACCCACACCCACATAGGTGGCTCACAACAAAAAGGTAACACTCACCGCAAGGCAATTGGAGACGCCACCCTAATGGCATCTACATAAGTAAATAAACAATTAACTCATATACTTGATAAAATACATACACAGGGAAAATTAATTGCTGTCATCTGGAGATCATTTGTATTGTGAACCTTTTCCCACACGTTTGCAAGTAGTTTTTTTATCTTATTTTTTAATAAAAAGACGTCTAAGGATAATGCACAAGGCTGGTGCGCCTCTTTTTCTTTTTTGACTATTAGGATACCCCTATCCTTGAGGGCAGCAAGGCCTGAGGCACTTTTCACTACGAACTCTAGTCCACCTGGTAACTCACTTGTGCGCAGGAGTGTTTGTCTTTCTGCTATCTGACTTGCGTCTGTGCAGGGGGTGCGAGGGGGCAGGACTCTTTTTCTAGGCACCTTAGCCATTCTTCTCTGCCTGAGCTCTCGGCTTTTTCTATGAGGTCCTCCATGTTGCAGGTGTCCGTCTTCCATGAGCCGCGGGCCAGTCCTTCTGAGGCGGCATCAGCGTGGGATCAGCAGGCTTTTTACAAGAGCAGGAAGTGCGGGCTGCAGCTGCCTGCCAATTTAGACCAGTCCACCTCCTGTTGCCACACAGATTCTCTGCTGTAATTGCCAATAGCAGCCTGCAAGAGAGGTGGTAAGGGGGAAAGAAATACCCAGCCCTTTGTGCCATCCCATAGGGGTCCCACTGAAGGCTAGGGACCCTATCATTCTTATAAATGCAATACATGTGTTCAGGTAAGTGTAACATTATTAAAAGAAAAATGGTAACACCTTGTATCTTTGGTTACCAGATTGTGGGACTGAACATTTGTTAAGAGGGATATGGTTCTATTAAAATGACAAGAGGGACAAAATACAGAAGGTAAAAGAGTGAAACAAATATAGAATAGAAGGGAAGAGGGAAAAGAGGGGTAAGGAAAGATAGAGATTTGTGGCAAGTTGGGATGTGAAGGCCATAAGGACCCATCAGATTTATTAAAATACTCCACATCTGTTGTACTCACATTCTTTTCTTACATTCCTCAGATTGGGAGAGTTCTATCCAATAAAAAAAAAAAAAAAAAAAAATTATTAGGCTTTTTATTTATCCTTTAAAAAAAGATGTCCGTTCCTCCCTATGCATCATCTCATTATTGTTCATATCCAAAGTGTTACAAGGGCCTTCATGGCTTTTCTAAAGTAAGGCAGGACTTACTTTTTGTGGTATCTTACTATTATGCAGTAGAAAGATGTGATCATTAATTATTGCAAAATGTGTATCAATAGAATTAGATAGATTAAGATCCTTTACCTTTTTTGTAATGTATGCTTTATTGAATTTGTTGCTAATTGAAGACCTGTGGGAGATGTATATCTGTCTTTCTGGTAATTTATTAATTCTGAACTCAAAGGAATCAGCTAAATGCACATAAAATGATATATATAAATAAATAAATAAATAAATAAATAAAATGTACATGCTGCTGTTGCAAAAAACGCATTTCACCGTGTATTTACCAAAAACCTTGTAGACTCTCACACAGGGGATAAAACATGCTTAAACATGAGTGTAGTCAATTAGAACATTTGCAAGGCTAGCCCAGCCTGCAGGCATTTGGAGCATTAAAAGGTTATCTATTATGAAAGTAACAAAGAGAAAAGGTATGGTTTTCCTACAATAGAAGTGTGAATATGTTAAATCAATTTAATTATCACGTTTTTTCTGTATATATTAGCATAATATTCATGTGTGAAATAATTCTAGTTTAAAATGTTTACTATTCAGCTTCTTAATTGTTATGAAGTTGGTTATCTCTCAAATATTATGTAGCACCTGTGTAGTTGCTGATTTAAAAAAAACAACAAAAAAAAAACAAAGAAACTTGGCACTAATTAGAATTGCAAAGAGGTACAGCAGATACACCATACATCATTGTGGGTTAAAAAAAACCCTTTCATGAGAGCAATGAAGGATCTGCCATTGCTGATATTTTTTTGAAACTGCTAGCTTCCTGTCTATACTACTCACAACTTAAAAATTCACATTTAAAACAAGTTAGTAATAATACTGTGTCTATGTCTTAACTAACCACACCAATTGAGCTTGTATACAAGTCGTTTTTATCCTGGGAACTACCATTTTAACCGCTGACTATTCACTGGATTGCTGTAAGTGTTTAGTAACTTTTTCTCAAAATAAAAGTGTTTTACGGTTTTACACTATGTAGACCCCCTTTTTCTTCCTTATTGGTCACATCTGAGGAACACTAGGGGTTTGTTTGGCCAGCCATGTTACCTTCCTTTCTGGTCTAACCACTGAGGGATTCGATTTGAGTGCTGGATCATTATTTATTATTTCAAGCACTATATGGACTAATTTTTAATTAATTAACTTTGAACTTCATTTATTTAGCGCTGCAATTTTTATTATGTATGTTTTTGCACAAATGGTTCTGTTGTGATATTGCAAGCACCTTTATTTCACTTAAGTTTTTATCACCTGAGCAGTAATATTTTTTTATTTTTTGCAACAGTAATAATACTGAACCTCTCCTATTCTCTGAAACTACCTACTTCAATCTGTCTGGCTTATCCCCGATTACTCATTTATTGAGGGAAATCTATCCTCTGCGTAACAACTGAAGTTTTCTTTCTTCATAAACCAATCCTTACACATTTACTACTATTTCTTGCTCCTCCCCATTAGATTGTAAGCTCTAACGTGCTGGGCACTCCTAACACTCTTATTTTGAATTGTAATTGTAAGGTCTTCCTTTATATTGTAAAGCATTGCGCAAACTGTCGATTCTATATAAATATGGTATAATAATAATTGATCATAAAGGAAATAAAGGTTGCATATGGGCAGAACCGCAGATAAAAAAAAAATAGGGTAAATGTCAGGAAAACAAAAAGAGGAATTTTGGACTTATCTGTAAATTCTATATCTTAAAGTACAGTACATGATACAAGAAGAGTGTTTGTACACTATGGGTTATAGACAGGTACTTTCAGATGATTGCCCACTGGCAAAGATTTAGGGGACCCTCACCCCCTTGTGAGCCTTCTCTATAACCCTTCCCCACTCAGTGAGTTCTCAGCTTTTTTTAGTAAGTAATGGAAAATAAACCAAGAGGGAAAGGGATGGAGCCCTGTACTGTACTCCGATATATGAAAATTCCTCTTATTATAATTGTACGGTACCGGACACGGAGTATTCATACTTAATGTTCCCAAGCAATGAATAGGAAGGGTGGGCAACACTGAGGCCAACAGGCCCAACAATAAGGGTCAGAAGACTCAACCTCAGAGAGTGACTGTGAGATCCTTGTGGCTAAAAGCTGCATCAGCAGAAGACTGGACACCCACCTGGTAAAATTTTGAAAAAGTATGAACAGAAGACCAGGTGGCAGCCTTACACAATTGGGATACAGAGGTTTGAAATCCCCAGGAAGCTCCCACCTATCAGGTGAAATGGGCATGTAACAGCGCAGGAGGGGATTTCTCTGTCAGAATGTAGCTTTTAGAATCACATTTCATGTCAATCATGCAAAGGTGGATCTTAAAGAAGGGTGTCTCTTGTGAGGTCCAGAGAACATGACAAACAGGGAACCCATCCATTGGATTGGAGCAGTAGCTTTGAGGTATACTCTAATGGCTCTGACTAACATCCAGTTTAAAGTTTAATCTTGGGCATAAGACAACCTTGTCATTGTTAAGCATAAGGAAAGGCTCTTTACAGGAAATGACCACCAGTTCAAAAACACGTCTGGTAGATGTGATAGTGACCAGAAATGCTACTTTGCATGGCAGATCCTCTAGGCAGAAACCCTTTGATAAGTTGAAAAAGGTGGTTTCTAAGGGGCTAAGTTGAGATACCAAGGAAGCACAGTGTTCTGCAGGGGTAGCTTAATATGAGAAACACCTTGAAGAAAGGCAGAGATCTGACCTCTAAGAGTGTTTAAGGCAAATTTCTGGTCAGGACCTGATTGTAGGAAGGTCAGAATGTGCGGTACAGAGGAAACTTTGGGGTTGAAGTGCCTGTGGTCACACTAGACAAAAAAAAAAAAAAAAAAAAAGATTTCCAGGTGTGAAAATATATCTTCTTGGAAGAGATTCACACTGGACAGAATGCGTAATAAAGCCTGAACTGGGACCAAGGGATTATCAAGGCATCGGAGGCTAAAGCTTGAGGATCCCTGGTTCTAGCCACAGAGGCTGTTGTTGAATATCAAGACTAGGATGTCCACATAGGGAATCCTCCTTTTTTGGCATATGAGATTAATGACATCTGAATGAAGAGCCTATACTCCTTGATCCAGGTGATGGCAGCTGAGATAATCCTGGGATGTGAACCTCAGATTTTGCTGGACAGGAAATTTTTGTCGAAGAGATGATCTGGTTTGCTTACTTCAAGGTAGCCAGACTTCCAGTGCCCCATTGATGGTAGATGTAGGCTGTGGTATTGTCTGACTGCACCCTGATTGGGTGCCACTTCAGAAGGGAGGTCCATTGCTGCAAGACCAACCTGACTGCTCTGAGCTCCACAATGTTGATGGGGAGCTTGGCTTCAATGTTTCTTGGACTGTTAGGTATTGAAACACTCCTGGCCAGAGAGACTTGTGTCTTTTGTGATAACAGTGGGGAAGTCCTTCCTTTCCAATCATTGGAAAGTTAAGACTGGGGTGATGATCTACAAAGATAGAGAATTGCTTATTTGGCTGGATAGGAGAATGGACAAATTGAGAGACAGGGCTTGCTTTATCCAGGTCAACAAGATATTTCGTTGGAGAGTTCTTGAATGGAATTAGGTGAATGGTATTGCTTCGAAGGAGGCTACCATTAGGCCTATAACTCTCATGAGGAATCTCAATGTGGGATGTCTTTTGGATCCAAACTCTTGAACTAGTGTTCTTAGAGAAATAACTTTTCTGATAGAAGACCTTTTTCTGGGATGTGTCCAGAACCAAATGCAAGTATTCCAGGTGAATGAAAGGCTGGAGAGTGGAGTATCTAAATTGTGTTGTAAATATTTTCGGATAGCCATGTATTCTTCTAGTCTCGGGGAGGTAATTACTGGCATGTGGATTTGAAGGGAAATTTTGGAATTTGAAGGTATGTATGTGTTGAGAGATTTTAAATCCCGAATAGGAAGAATACCCTGTTGGGCTTTGGTATTGTGAACAGGTTTCAGTACAATCACTTAAACCTGTCTTGTGACAGTACTGACACAATGACTCCCTAGGAAAAAAGGAAGTTCAAGGCATTCTGCAAATCTAACTGTCCTTAGGCAGATTTTGATGGATTTGAAAGAAGAAAGTTGTGAGGTGTTTTTGAATGCTATGCTGCACCCTTTTGAAATCACTGACTAGAGGGGGGCAGGAGGCGGAGCCTAGCAGAGCAGACATGCATTGTTAGAGCTCCACACCGCTGAGGAGAGAAGAGAAGGACAAAGCGGAGCCTGCAGGCTCAAAAGGTATCCATTTGAACCTTTTTGCCCCAGGGAACAAACTGTGAAAGTTTGGGCAGGAAATATGGTACTGGGAGGAAACCGTGGCAGAAATAAAAATCACCTCACAAAAAGCTCACAGGCACTCACTGCAGCTGAAGCAGCTCCAGTCACCTCACAAGATACAGCATCAGGGCGCTCTCACAGACAGAAAATGTCACAGCAAGACTCTCCATTTGAGTCAGATACAGAACAAATCCTCTCACAAACTTCTCCACAAGCCTCCTCAGTATCCCCAGTAATATTATTACAATTTGAAAAGATGCTTCATAAGGCTTTAAAACAAACCTCAGACCAAATAACAAAAAGCCTAACCAAAGAAATAAGAGAGCTGGGAAACCGCACCGCAGCCTTAGAAATAAAAATGGATGAAATTGAAATTACAACCCAAGAAAATATAACAGAATTGGAACAATTAAAAAAAGAGAATTTAATACTTCAAACTAAGCTCGAAGATTACGAAAATAGAGCCAGACGTTCAAACTTGCGCATAAGGGGAATACCTGAAACTGTGACAGACCTGCAATCTACTATTACTGCTCTATTACAAGAACTAAAGCCAGATATCCCTATTGAACGTTTAGAACTGGACAGAGTACACAGAGCCCTCACAGCCAAAAAGAAAGATGGACCCCCACGTGATATAATCACAAAATTTCATTATTACAGAACGAAGGAACAAATACTAATTGCTGCAAGAGAAAAAAAGGAACTTAATTTTCAAGGACACAATTATCAAATTTTTGCTGACCTATCCCAACTTACTATTACTAAAAGACGATCCATGAAACCCCAACTAATGGAACTGCAACGCCACAACATTATGTATCAATGGGGCTTCCCCTTTTCAGTCAGATTTAACTACCAAGGTACAATTTACAGAAGCAGATCAGCAGATGAACTACAACAAACCCTTTTAAAATTAAATCTGACAGAACCCACAAGCAGCAACACTCTCACACGCAGAAGAATGGCGTCATCTTCACCTTCAGGCAGCACCCAGAAAATTTCAGAACAAAATGGGAATCATCATTCTCACAAAAGAGGCCGTTATGCCACATCATCCATGGACCAAGAAGATTCAATGGACTGACATCCTAATTCCTGATATCTCTTCATTTATTATACTAAGAGATGGTTCTCTATAAAAAACCTATATTTATAACTGAATGTAACTGCATTCTGATAGTCACACACTGTGTGGGATCATGTTACATTCCAGTTATATTTCTTATTACTTCTGATTCATATAACCTTAGAATATATAAGTGAAATAAGGAAATTCTTGTTCAGTTATATATTATCAGGTAATAACAATAGATTTATTACTTTTTAGGACAAATATGTTCAATAATCCAGAAGTAATGGAAGCTTTTTCTTTCTTTTCTTAAAACAAATATATTATTACCTAACTAGTTCGTAGAATTATGTTTTTGTTTATTCTAATCTGAAGCAATACAACCTCAATTTTACGAGTTAACATATCTAAACAGTTACATATGAATAAAATATGTAATTGTTTACTCTAAAAGGGTTAAAATCCCAAAATAATTCAAACTATCTTCATCAATACCAAAGTTATTAACAGTACCTTTCTAACTGAATTATTTAGCCTAGGGCAAGACTAACCATATACAACCACCCTGGAATAAATAATTTCAACAAAAACTATATTCTGCACTCCAATTAAGGAAACATCATTTTGATGTCTTTTGACATAGCACTTCTCTCCTGTAAGCGGAAGATCCGTGTACCCCCATTAGCCCTCCTCATTCTCCCAACCATATTATGTGGGAGTGTGACGAAGGCACTTATTCCCCTGAGAGAGATATTTATTCTCTTTCACGGGTAAATTGTGATTACTTGCAAAAAATAATTTATACAATGTATCATCTAATCTCATATGTTTTTTGTTTACTCTTTACTCCAGAATTCACTGGTTTCTTTTCTATCTATTCATCTCTTCAGTCCACACAGGTTGATCTGCGCAGTCAGCTCTGCATAACAAAAAGTAAGTCAAAACTATTTGATCTATTGCCATGGCACCACTGAATATACTTTCCCTGAATGTTCAGGGAATAAATGTCCCTCAAAAAAGGACCAAAGCCTTCCGTACTTTCCATAACAAGAAGGCTCACATAGTATGCCTCCAAGAAACACACTTCACCAAAGATTCTACTCCAAAATATATTTCTCCTTTTTATCAACAAATTTACACGGCTTCTGCCTGTACCAAGCAAAGGGGAACTCTAATTGCATTTCACCGATCCACACCATTCACCTTATCATCAGAAATTAAAGACCCAGAAGGTAGATACCTGATACTCATGGGTTATATAATGGATACAGCAATCACGGTGATTTCCTACTACGCTCCTAACAAACAACCTACACCATTCCTCTCACATATATTACAAGTGATTAATACACACAAAATAGGAACAGTGATAATGTGTGGGGATTCGAACCAGGTCCTCCTCCCATTTCTAGATAAATCACCTTTTACACCATCCAAAATAACCTCTAGATTACCTTTTTCTCAACTTCTTTCCAAATACAATCTGGTAGATTCATGGAGAGAAAGTAACCCAATGAAAAAGAAATTCACTTATTTCTCACACCCTCATCAAACCTTCACCAGAATAGATCATATTTTTCTAACAATAGGAATGATACCAGAAATTATTGCATCAGATATAATTCCGATTCCGTGGTCTGACCATAATGCAGTATACACTACTATAGCCTCAGCCATACCAAAAGCGCATGACCCAACGTGGTACTTACCGGACATAATGCTCAAACACCCACTACATCAGATGGCCATTGAACAAGCTTTAAAGGAATACATATCAATTAATAATACAACAGACATCTCCCCAATAACACTGTGGGAAGCTCATAAGCCTGTCTTACGTGGTACAATACAAAGACAAATGGCACTATTTAAACGGGAACGCAAAAATCTAGCAAAAAAACTAGAACTCAATTTTAATGCAGCCTACATATCATTTCAAGATAATCCATCTCAGAGTACAAAATCTCATCTGGAAAAATCTAGATTGGAATACGATCTATTTCTCACTGAATCAGTTGATAAATCCCTCAAACGCTCCAAACACAATTTCTACATGAATACAAACAAACCAGGTACATATTTGGCTCGGGCATTAAATTCAACTAACAAATCTTTCAAACCAATACGTTTGAAATTATCAAAAAATGTTTACACTTGTAATCCAGTTAAAATAGTCCATAAATTTCACTCACATCTCGCAACTTTATACAAGACAAACAATGAATTTAATCCTACAGAAGCTGAATCCTTCTTCTCAAAAATAACCTTACCTGAGTTATCTCAGAATCAAAAAAGCAGTTTGGATGAGCCTATAACTATAGATGAAGTTGCTAACGCCATAAAAGACCTAAAACTTAACAAAAGACCAGGCCCAGACGGCTACTCGGCTTTATACTATAAAACATTCTCAGAAATACTCTCTCCCATACTCACTGAAACTTTTAACAAACTTCTAGATGGACATTCTTTTCGGCAAGAAACACTAATGGCAATTGTTTGTATGATCCCAAAACCCCTTTCTGATGATACTTCCTGTGTGAATTATAGGCCTATCTCACTGTTAAACCTCGATATTAAATTATTAGCAAAAATAATAGCAAAACGCCTCAATAGCATTATAGGAAAATTAATACATAGAGATCAAGTAGGCTTCATGCCAAATAGACAGGCAGGCGATAATATACGCAGGGCAGTGTTATTGGCACATATTGCTAAAAAACGGAAAATCCCTTTATGTTTTCTATCTCTCGATATTAAGAGGGCATTTGACACAGTATCCTGGCAATATATGCAATATTCATTACAAAAATGGGGTTTTGGACCCCACTTTTTAACATGGATCAAAGCATTATATAATAAACCCAAAGCCTATATAAAATATGCTGGATACAAATCTGAAGCCTTTAATATCGAAAGAGGTACCCGACAGGGTTGCCCATTATCTCCCTTATTATTTGCCCTTATACTCGAACCCATGGCCCAATACATCAGAACAAACCAAACTATAACTGGCATTGAAGTAGGAGGTATTACACATAAATTATGTATATTTGCAGACGATATATTACTTTTTCTATCATCACCACAGGTCTCTGGTCCTAACTTAATACCAGCTCTTGATGGATTTGCAGCCCTATCCGGCCTTATGATTAATCCTAAGAAATGCCTAGTGCTTAATATTTCTCTCACAAACATGGAATTGATCCCGGCTAGGGCTGCACTCCCATTCACATGGGCAGAAAAATCAATCCCATATCTTGGAATTCATTTAACAGCATCTCATTCTGACTTATTCTCAACCAATTATCCTCCTGTATTAAGACAGATCACAAATCTAATAAAACAATGGTCGCAACTTCCTTTATCCTGGATAGGGAAGATTAATGCAATCAAAATGACTATTCTACCCAAATTGCTTTATCTATTCAGAGTCCTCCCTATTCCAATTCCTTCCTATTTTTTGAGAATAGTACAAAAAAGAGCAACTTCGTTTATATGGGGCTCTTCTAAACCACGTATACCTATACACACACTACATCTTCCCAAAAATAAAGGAGGCCTGGGATACCCTAATTTTACTAACTACTACAGAGCAGCACATTTGGCCAGTCTGTCCAAATACCATGCAAAACAGGAAATCCCATTATGGGTATTTATAGAGGCTTCAGAAAATGACCCTCTATTAATATCAAATTTATTATGGCTTGATCCTAAAGACCGCTTTAAAATTCATAATCCCATAACTAAACACTTCTTATCTCTCTGGGATAAACTAAAAACCAAATATCAGTTACAATCTCCACACAATCCTCTCCTTTCTTTTATCAGAAATCCGGCCTTTTATCCGGCATGGATCTACCCAAATTCTTTTAAAGCTTGGACAACATCAGGCATTCAGACACTAAATGACTTCATAGCATCTAAATCATTCCTTTCATTCCCATCGCTTAGAGAAAAATATGATCTACCAAACTCTGAGATATTTAGATATCTCCAAATCAAAAATTTCTATACACCGTTCCTAAAGGGGGATACACCATTATCCCAATTATCCATTTTTGAATCAATCTGTACAAAAGATCCATTTGCTAAAGGTACAATTTCATCACTTTATAATCAATTATATGGAGTAGCAAATCTTAATAGACCCTCTTACGTTCAGAGGTGGGAGGAGGACCTGGGACGAACTTTAGAAGACACGGACTGGTCTAACATATGGCTCACATCTAAGTCATCTTCACCCAACATCTTAGCACTGGAGACAAATTATAAAGTCCTAACTCGCTGGTACCTTGTACCCGCTAGAGTGGCAAAATATTCACCTAATACCTCAACTCTTTGTTTTCGAGGATGCCCAGAAATAGGCACATATTTACACATATGGTGGACGTGCCCAGTAATCCAAACCTTCTGGAAGGAAGTCTTCGTGATTGCATCTAAAATATTTAAAAAAATAATACAACCAGATCCATATTTAACTTTGCTTAATCTAAAACCGGAATGGTTAACACTCTCTCAATTCAAACTTATGATCCAACTAATAACGGCTGCAAAACAAACAGTGGCCAAGGCATGGAAATCTCCTACATTGGTACTAGCAGAAACAATTCACAAAATGAATAATACAATGTCCCATGCTAAGATGGTAGCCATCGATCAAAATCAAATTCCAAAATTTGAAAAACTTTGGCATCCTTGGATAAAACAACAGTTCCTGTCAAACTTCAATGACTCTGTCCTGTTGCCATGGTAACAGATTAAATGACTTACAGAGACACCCATTCTAAGGCTTCAAAGAGAACTAAAAAGAATAATAAACTGACGAGCGGGACAACCTTGTGGACCATACCTCTACCTTTCAACCCTTTTTCTTCTTTCTCTTTCCTTTTCTCCACCTTACGATTAAAGCTCATTATCAGAATTTATTTGACCTATATACACTCTACTTGTAAACAATATGTATAGTAGGTATAAATCATTTAAATACCTACAAAAGTAACTAAGGAAATGATATATATCTTTAATTTAGGTTTACGTGAACCCAATGTTTAATATTTGAAATTTCATGATATTTACCTATATAAACCCTACTGTAAAACAATGAGCTTACTTTATAGATCCTTGTAAACTTACTTTATGTATCTTTATAACATTGTATACTCAATAAACTTCTTTTGACAAGGAAATCACTGACTAAACCCACAGATCTGGGATGTCTGCGAAACATGACAGAGGCAAGCTGCAACAGATGTCCCCCACTCTTAAGAGTGAGTCTCTTTATTGTGAAAAGGGCATTGGGGAAGGCCTAGCGGCCTTCCTGGAGCCAAGCCTTGCACTGAAAGGGCTGCACTGTGTAATTAAAACCTTCCCACCTGTGATCTCTTTGACTAATAGGTCAAGTGTCTCACAAACAGACGTCTATCTGGGAAAGTAATACGTGTGAGGCGCCTTTGGCAGGCAGCTTCAGCTGTCCAAGATTTTAGTCATAAGATTCTGCACGTGAATTGAAGAATAGAGCCATTCTAGAAATTTGTCTTATGCCATGTTTTAGGAAATCTACACATAAAAGAAATGCATAAGGCAGTTGCTGTAATTGAAATACAGGGTCACGGGGGGGGCATGGCCTGCAGCCGAGAAGATGGTCACATAGGAGTAAGGCTCGGAGAGCACGCCCAACAGTTCCAGCGACTTCACAGCAACTCCAGAGTGCCCAATCCACCTCCCGCACCTCGGTGAACTAAGGGGGAAGCCTGGAACATATGATGGGGAAGCGCAAAAACAAAGAGGGGCCCCCGAAAACTGAGTTCTTTGCTCCGGCGGGTGCCTCCTCCCCCAAAGATGGCGCTCACTCTGGCTCCTCAGCAAGGCCAGTGTGGAGGGCAGAGCACCTGATCGCAGAACAGGAGTGGCTGCTACTCAAGGCAGACTGGATACTCAGTGAGAGATTCTCCTTTCTGCAGCCCTCAGAAGTTCTGGCAGCACTACTCACCAGCAACAATTACAGATGGGTGACCATGCAGATGATTCTTTATCTCAAGATTCTACCAGAGAATTTATTGAACAACTTGAAGACTTTGAGACTGCTGATCTCCCTTATAATGCAACAACCTTAAAAGATATGTTGATCTCACTTAAAGGTTCTCTCCATAGAGATATGCTTTAATTTATGACACAAGTGAAAGCAGAAGCATCAGCCTTGGGAGACAGAGCGAGACATGTGAAAATACAGGGTCATGTTAGTTGTTCATTGCCCTAGTCCAGTTAGCTGTAGTTTGACATACTGAAACTGCAGCATGAGCTAGTTGCAGGGCTGTGCCTGCAAGATTTAAAGAGAGCTTTTAGAAGCATCTCAAATTTGCTATCTGCAGAACCTTTGGAATAAGGAACTTCTTAAATAGGAACAGTGAGATATTTGCTTAGGGCAGAGATGGCAGGATCAACTACAGGAATAGTCAGTTGCTTGGTGAATTCTTTTACACTGGATTTGGATTTCAGTAGAGATTTGGGGGAGAGTGAGAATTCTCTCAGAAGTGAACCAGTCATCATAGACTGCACATTCTAGCTGTTGTTGAACAGGGAATGCTTTGCAGGGTTTTGTAGGTCTCTTTGTACCTGAAGAGGAGTGGGGAGAGAGAGGAGTCAGCTTGGGCAATGTCTAAGCTTTTAGACAGAGGCAACAAGCTTTTTAACATTAGGAAGCATGTTGTGTGAAGCTCCCTTTTCAATATGACAATCTGGGAGGGAAAAATCCCTTGACCAACTCAATGCTGGGCACTTTCACCCCCTTCCTACCCAGGCTAGTTTTCAGCTTTCACACTTTAAATGAGAATTACTCATGCAACGCTGTACCCAAATGCAATTTTTATCATTAGTTTCACACAAATAGAGCTTTCTTTTGGAGGTATTTAATCACCACTGGGGTTTTTATTTTTTGAGCTACAAATGAAAAAAACCCAAAAATGTTGAAAAAAATGTGTTTTTCTTAGTTTCTGTTATAAAATTTTGCAAAAAAGTAATTTTTCTTTAAAAATTTTGACCAAAATTTATACTGCTAAATTTCTTTGGTAAAAATAACCTGAATCAGTGTATATTATTTGGTCTGTGTGAAAGTTATAGAGTCTACAAGCTTTGGTACCAACCATTAAAAATTGATCACACCTGATTACACCTGATGTAGTGACGGCTTATCTCATTTCTTGAGGCCCTAACAAGTCAAGACAGTACAAAACTCCCCAAATTACCCCTTTTTGCAAAACAGACAGTCCAAAGCATTTAGTAAGAGGCATGACAAGTTTTTGGAAGTTGTAGTTTTTTCCCACAATTCTTTGGAAAACTAGGAAATTATAATTATTTTTTTTTTCACAAAAATGTCATATTAACGAGTTATTTCTCACACACGGCATATGCATACTTGCGAGTACACCCCCCAAAACACATTCTGCTACTCATCCTGAGTATGGTGATACCACATGTGTGGGACTTTTTCACAGCCTGGCCACATAGAGAACCTCAACATCCAAGGAGTACTTCAGCCATTATCTACTTTAAAAACAGGCCCTATTCCAACACTTTTTGTGTACAAGTAAAAATTTGTATTTTTGCTAGAAAATGTCATAGAACCCCCAAACATTATATATTTTTGTAGCAGAGGCCCTGAAGAATAAAATGGTGGGTTTTGCAAATTTTTATGTCACACGGCATTTGCAACAGCGGTTTTTGTAATGAAATTTTACACACTAACGCATGAATACAGTTTAATGAATTTTAATGCAGGCAGAGACAATATAATATCAACATTTTTGGTAAAATATAAAATATCGTGTTGCACCAGGTAAATGGATACCAAACATATCGCACTTTAAAATTGCACATGCTTCTGAAATGGTGCCAAACTTCAGTATGTTCGCTGTTTACGTACACGTACGTGACCAATGTGTGCGTTCACCTTTGCACGCAAGCACGGGGGGACAAGGTGCTTTAAATGTTTTATTTATTTATTAGTGAGACACTGGTACACTAACAGATGTTTTTGTGTGCTTGTACACTATGACAGATGTTGATCGTCCACTGGCAGACACTGACAGATGTTGATGTCACAATGGAACGCTAATGTTTTTGTGCACTGGTACAGATGTGATGGGGCACTGTGACGGATGTTTGTGCACTGGTACAGATGTGATGGGACACAGGGACAGATGGGATGGTGCACTGGGACAGATGTAATGGGACACTGACAGATGTTTTTTGCACTGGTACAGATGTGAGGACAGGGACAGTGGTGCTTGGTGTACTGTGTGTGGAGATCTGACAGCTGACAGCTGTGTGTGTAAAATCATCCTTACACACAGAGCTGTCACAGAGGCTTCAGATTCCCCCCTCCCCTGCACTGAGCTCAGCAGGGAGAACTGAGAGAGACATGTGTCTCTGTTTACACTGTGAAGGCTGTGATTGGACACAGCCATCATGTGATTGGGAGGGCCAATCACAGCGCCCATATCCCGATACTATCTTGGCTGTGTCCTGTGATCACATACATCACAGGATTGCGATTATGCGAGCTGGCACCTGTTCTGAGGGACGTACGGACAGTCCACTCAGAGTGGTGAAGCTCCCACCTGGCCGTTTATGTACATTGGCTGGGTGGGAGGAGGTTAAATACTGCCTCAATATCTTATTCTTTCCCTTCTATGTCTGAATCCTCTAGGACTTGCATATCAGGATCCAACTCCAGTTGAGAAATGGGAGTAGGAGAAGAGACATGGTGTTTTTGCAGTCTGGATGGAGATGGCTGTCAGCCCCGGAAGGATTTGACCCCTTAAGGACCAGGCCATTTTTTGCAATACGACACTGCGTCATTTTAATTGACAATTGCGTGGTCATGCGACATTATAACCAAACAAAATTGATGTCCTTTTTTTTTCCCACAAATATAGCTTTCTTTTGGTGGTATTTGATCACCTCTGCGTTTTTTATTTTTTGTGCTATAAACAAAAATGAGTGACAATTTTAAAAAATAAATATTTTTTTACTTTCTGCTATAATATGTATCCAAATAATTTTTGGTTTAAGAAAAAAAAAAAAAAATCGCAATAGGCGTATATGGATTGGTTTGCGCAAAAGTTATCGCGTCTACAAACTATGGGCTTTAGGGACTTTTATTTTTTTTTTTTACTGGTTATAGCGGGGATTTGCGACTTTCAGCGGGACTGCGACATTACAGCAGACAAATCTGACCCTAAATTATACTTTTTGGGGACCAGTGACATTATTATATTGATCAGTGCTATAAAACGCACTGATCAATGTATAAATGACACTGGCAGGGAAGGGGTTAACACTAGGGGGTGATCAAAGGGTTAAATATGTTCCCTCGGCAAGTTCTAACTGTACGGGGGATGGGCTGTCTGGGACATGATAGAAAACGCTGTTCCCGATCACTGGGAACAGCAGATCTCTGAAATGTCCCCTGTCAGAACGGAGATCCACCTTGTTTACAAAGGCAGATCCCCGTTCTGCCTCTGTGTACAGCGTTCACGGGCGGCCGGCGGGCATCAAGTATGCAGGACCTACGGACGCGCTCCCGTGGCACACAGAGAGCATGCCCGCAATCTCACATGCACGGACCGACGCACAAGTATGTCGGTTCACGCAGGAGAGCCGACCTGCCGCAGTATAAGTGCGGCGGCTGGTCGGCAAGTGGTTAAAGTTGTAATCTCTCTAAGGAAATGTGACAGATGCAGAGAATTCTGTTTTAGTCAAATAGGCTGCTTGTAGTATGCTTGGAATAGAGCAACAATCAGAAGCCGAGACTGGTGTTAGAATCGCTTCCTGCACCAGCTCAAGGGATGCATCATCATCATCACTCTAATGCCCCGTACACACGGTCGGACTTTGTTCGGACATTCCGACAACAAAATCCTAGGATTTTTTCGGACGGATGTTGGCTCCAACTTGTCTTGCATACACACGGTCACACAAAGTTGTTGGAAAATCCGATCGTTCTGAACGCGGTGACGTAAAACACGTATGTCGGGACTATAAACAGGGCAGTGGCCAATAGCTTTCATCTCTTTATTTATTCTGAGCACGCGTGGAACTTTGTCCGTCGGATTTGTGTACACACGATCGGAATTTCCGACAACGGATTTTGTTGTCGGAAAATTTTATCTCCTGCTCTCCAACTTTGTGTGTCGGAAAATCCGATGGAAAATGTCCGATGGAGCCCACACACGGTCGGAATTTCTGACAACACGCTCCGATCGGACATTTTCCATCGGAAAATCCGACCGTGTGTACGGGGCATTAGGCTGAGTGTTGTGTGGGCCTTCAGCAGAACAACTGTTCGTCTACGATTTTGCATTGATCCCCTTTTTCCTGTTCTCTGCCATTGCTACAAGTAAGGTTTTTCCCCTCTGGGGTACTCATGGAATAAGTTGTGGAGCATAGGGTAAGCGATTCCATAAACAGTATGGGGTAACCTAGGTGTAGACCACCCTGTAACTAATCCTTATGGTGAAAGAGTGGGAGATAATAAAAAGTCCAGGCTTTGGCCATCACGTTGAGCATACCCCCAAAGAGTTCAGGGACTGGGTTCCACAGTGATGGACAATGGCCCTGGACCTGTTTAGCACCAAATGCCAAAGTGAGCACCCATGTAGGATTCAGTGTAATAAGCAACAATACAAGCTAGCCCCACAGCATGGAGTCTGGCCACGGCTCTCAAGGTTTTACCAAGGTTGTGCCAATCTGGATACACCGTTTCAATAATAGCACTAGAAAACAACAAGGCTGCACCCTCATTATGCACATTTTTACAACTATTGCTCATGCATGGAAGACTCCATCCTTTAGCTTTGGAGAGGTTAAATCCAGGATTCTGGGTACACTTATTAACGAGAAAGTGACCACGATCTTGAAGGATACCAATAGTAAGCATCTCTCAGTATGGCGACTTTGGCTTAGCTCCTCTAATTCTCTTCACACCCATGCACCTATTGCTCTGGTTTGATTGTCAAAAGAAGCCCCATTCTCCTTAACCACCTTCAGGACTAAGCGGCCTCTGTAGATTTTTCACTCTCTTTCTTCCACTCTTCGCATACTCTTTCTCTCTGTCTTAACCACTAGCCGCTGCAGTTATACTGCAGCAGGTTGGCTCAGCTGGGCAAAAAGCTGTAGCTGTACATCGCTCCTTTAAGACGTAACAGCAGGCGCATGCACACTCCCGGCGCCAATGCGAGTGAGAACCAGAATCTCAGGGGAGAGGAGACAGATCATGTGTTCACACTAAGTATGAACACCAATCTCTCTCCTCCCCTAGTCAGTCCCATCCACCCCTACAGTTAGAATACACTGAGGGAACACAGTTAACCCCTTGATCGCCCCCTAGTGTTAACCCCTTCCCTGCCAGTGTCATTTAGACAGTAATCAATGGCTATTTTTAGCTCTGATCGCTGTGTAAATGGCAATGGTCCCAAAATAGTGTCAAAAGTGTCCGATTTGTCCGCCGCAATATTGCAGTCCAGATAAATCGCAGATCGCTATAACTTTCAATCAACATATGCTTATTGAGATTTTTTCCCAGCCGAAACTGAGGAAAAAATTTTTTAAAAAAAATTGGGATATTTATTATAGCAAAAACTATAAAATAGTGCAAATTTTTTCAAAAAAGTGCAAAAGATAAAAAAACGCAGAGGTGATCAAATACCACCAAAAGAAAGCTCTATTTGTGGGGAAAAAGGGACATACATTTTGTTTGGGTACAACGTCACACGATCGCGCAATTGTCAGTTAAAGCGACGCAGTGCCGAATCGCAATGGCCTGGTCAGGAAGGGGGCAAATCCTTCCGGGGCTGAAGTGGTTAAAGTAGATGTAAACCCACTGCTCACTATGTATCAACTAATGGCACAGTATCAATGTATACATATATGCAATTCTCCTGCATGTATACCTACCTTGCAAATGTCACCCCCTTCTGCAGTAGGAGCCCCGCAAAACTCCAGAATCGGTGGGTGAGTCAATTTACTGGTGCTCTGGGGGCGGAGTCGTGATGTCACAAAACTCCCCTCCCACCTCTACACTCCCATTGGCCAGGCAGCATTGTGAGGACGAACCTCGCACCTGGGGAGTGAAAAGTGCATGCACAGCATGAGCAGAACATGTTCCAGGCGCACTCACGGCCCCCCTGTCACTCCTGCACATGTCCTATACACTCGGTGCTTGCTGCAGTAGAGACTCTCTCTGCTCTCATGCTGGTGCATGAGATAAGGAAATCAGATGTAAGTCACAGCGGGGGGGGGGGGGGGGGGGGGAGTGGCCCTGTATCTGTGTTGTTTTTTATCATAGTAAAAAAAGATAAGAGGATTGCTCAGGGCTGGATTAACTCTTCGTGGCAAGACTGGGCACAGATGACTTGACATCCTCTACCAGGTAGACGTCTTCATTTAAATTGTTTTTTTCGGGTTTACATCCACTTTAAATATAACTGAAGGATTTGTTCCCCTGAAGTTCAATGGAAGGAATTTCACTCAAAAAGGTTTTTTTGTTGTTTTCTTTTCCTTAATAAGTTGTTCTTTTGTTTAACCCCCTATTAACCCTTAGTGAATGCTAATCAGCCCTAATTAACTCCTTATTCTCCTTCACCATTCAATTGTTATTTACCTGCAGATTTTTTTCTTTTTTTTTTTTTTTTTTTATTTTATTAACCATTAATAATTCAACTTTTTTTGTTTGGTTTGTTGATATTTTTTCACCTTTAACCACTTGCCGACCGCCTCACGCAGATATACTGCGGCAGAATGGCACGGGCAGGCAAAATCACGTACCTGGTACGTGATCTGCCTCCCGCGGGCGGGGGGTCTAATCGGACCCCCCCCGGTGCCTGAGGCGGTCGGCTTCTGTCCGGGAGCGATCAGAGGTGAGGGGGAGACCATCCATTCGTGGGCCCCCCTCGCGATCGCTCCCAGCTAATGAGATTCTTCCTCTGCTGCTGTATAGTAAACAGCAGCAGAGGAAGTGATGTCATCTCAACTCGGATCGGTATTTTCCACTCCGGCGCCGAGGAGAGAGAACATCTGAGTGAGTTGCACAACACAACACACACAGTAGAACATGCCAGGCACACATTACACCCCCCATCATCCCCCAATCACCCCCCCCCTCCCGGTCACACTTACACTAAGCAGTTTTTTTTTTCTGATTACTGCATTGGTGTCAGTTTGTGACAGTGAGTGTGGTAGGGCAGTTAGTGTTAGTCCCCTTTAGGTCTAGGGTACTCCCCTTATAAAGTTTTAACCCCTTGATCACCCCCCGTCGCCAGTGTCACCAAGCGATCATTTTTCTGAACGCTGTATTAGTGTCACTGGTGACACTAGTTAGGGAGGTAAATATATAGGTTCGCTGTCAGCGTTTTATAGCGTCAGGGACCCCCATATACTACCTAATAAAGGTTTTAACCCCTTGATTGCCCCCTAGTTAACCCTTTCACCAGTGAGCACCGTATAACTGTTACAGGTGACGCTGGTTAGTTAGTTTATTTTTTATAGTGTCAGGGCACCTGCAGTTTATTACCTAATAGGTTTAGCCCCCTGATCGCCTGGCGGTGATATAACTTAGGTTTTAGGGTCAGATAGGGTCTGCGTTGCCCCAGGCAGCGCCAGGTTAGCGCCAGTACCGCTAACACCCACGCACCGTACACATCCCTTAGTGGTATAGTATCTGAACGGATCAATATCTGATCAGATCAGATCTGTACTAGCCTCCCCAGCAGTTTAGGGTTCCCAAAAACGCAGTGTTAGCGGGATCAGCCCAGATACCTGCTAGCACCTGCGTTTTGCCCCTCCACCCGGCCCAGCCCAGCCCACCCAAGTGCAGTATCGATCGATCACTGTCACTTACAAAACACTCATAACTGCAGTGTTCGCAGAGTCAGGCGTGATCCCTGCGATCGCTAACAGTTTTTTTGGTAGCGTTTTGGTGAACTGGCAAGCACCAGCCCCAGGCAGCATCAGGTTAGTGCCAGTAGCGCTAACACCCACGCACGCACCATACGCTTCCCTTAGTGGTATAGTATCTGAACAGATCAATATCTGATCAAATCTATACTAGCGTCCCCAGCAGTTTAGGGTTCCCAAACGCAGTGTTAGTGGGATCAGCCCAGATACCTGCTAGCAACTGCGTTTTGCCCCTCAGCCCGGACCAGCCCAGCCCACCCAAGTGCAGTATCGATCGATCACTGTCACTTACAAAACACTAAACACATAACTGCAGCGTTCGCAGAGTCATGCCTGATCCCTGCGATCGCTAACAGTTTTTTTGGTAGCGTTTTGTTGAACTGGCAAGCACCAGCGGCCTAGTACACCCTGGTCATAGTCAAACCAGCACTGCAGTAACACTTGGTGACGTGGCGAGTCCCATAAGTGCAGTTCAAGCTGGTGAGGTGGCAAGCACAAGTAGTGTCCCGCTGCCACCAAGAAGACAAACACAGGCCCGTCGTGCCCATAGTGCCCTTCCTGCTGCATTCGCCAATCCTAATAATTGTGAACCCACCACTTCTGCAGCGCCCGTACTCTCCCCATTCACATCCCCAACCAAATGCAGTCAGCTGCATGAGAGGCATTTTCTTTATGTCCTCCCGAGTACCCCTACCCAACGAACCCCCCCAAAAAAGATGTTGTGTCTGCAGCAAGCGCGGATATAGGCGTGACACCCGCTATTATTGTCCCTCAGCATTGCACAGACTAGGCACACTAACACAGGGTCTCACAAGATGCCATCGCATTTTGAGAGACCCGAACCTGGAACCGGTTACAGTTATAAAAGTTACAGTTACAAAAAAAAGTGTAAAAAAAAAAAAAAAACACAAAAAAATATATATATAAAAAAAAATAGTTGTCATTTTATTGTTCTCTCTCTCTCTCTATTCTTTCTCTATTGTTCTGCTCTTTTTTACTGTATTCTATTCTGCAATGTTTTATTGTTATTATATTTTATCATGTTTGCTTTTCAGGTATGTAATTTTTTATACTTTACTGTTTACTGTGACCTTTTTTTTTGTCTTCAGGTACGCCATTCACGACTTTGAGTGGTTATACCAGAATGATGCCTGCAGGTTTAGGTATCATCTTGGTATCATTCTTTTCAGCCAGCAGTCGGCTTTCATGTAAAAGCAATCCTAGCGGCTAATTAGCCTCTAGACTGCTTTTACAAGCAGTGGGAGGGAATGCCCCCCCACCGTCTTCCATGTTTTTCTCTGGCTCTCCTGTCTCAACAGGGAACCTGAGAATGCAGCCGGTGATTCAGCCAGCTGACCATAGAGCTGATTAGAGACCAGAGTGGCTCCAAACATCTCTATGGCCTAAGAAACCGGAAGCTACGAGCATTTCATGACTTAGATTTCGCCGGATGTAAACAACGCCATTGGGAAAGCATTTTATCACACCGATCTTGGTGTGGTCAGATGCTTTGAGGGCAGAGGAGAGATCACCCCTGTCCCCCCCTGCTCTCGCGCAAAGGCGAACGCAAACGTCGGTCTGGCGTCAAATGTAAACAGCAATTGCACCATGCATGTGAGGTATCACCGTGAAGGTCAGATCGAGGGCAGTAATTTTAGCAGTAGACCTCCTCTGTAAATCTAAAGTGGTAACCTGTAAAGGCTTTTAAAAATGTATTTAGTTTGTCGCCACTGCATGTTTGTGCACAATTTTAAAGCATGTCATGTTTGGTATCCATGTACTCAGCCTAAGATCATCTTTTTTATGTCATCAAACATTTGGGCAATATAGTGTGTTTTAGTGCATTAAAATTTTAAAAAGTGTGTTTTTTCCCCAAAAAATGCGTTTGAAAAATCGCTGCGCAATACTGTGTGAAAAAAAAATGAAACACCCACCATTTTAATCTGTAGGGCATTTGCTTTAAAAAAATATATAATGTTTGGGGATTCAAAGTAATTTTCTTGCAAAAAAAAAAAATTTTTTCATGTATACAAAAAGTGTCAGAAAGGGCTTTGTCTTCAAGTGGTTAGAAGAGTGGGTGATGTCTGACATAAGCTTCTAAATGTTGTCCATAAAATGCCAGGACAGTTCAAAACCCCCCCAAATGACCCCAAGCTATTTGCTAAGAGGCATGTCGAGTCCATGGAATATTTTATATTGTGACACAAGTTGCGGGAAAAAGACACATTTTTTTTTTTTTGCACAGTTGTCACTAAATGATATATTGCGCAAACATGCCATGGGAATATGTGAAATTACCCCCTAAAATACATTCTGTTGCTTCTCCTGAGTACGGGGATACCACATGAGTGAGACTTTTTGGGAGCCTAGCCGTGTACGGGACCCTGAAAACCAAGCACCCGCCTTCAGGCTTTCTAAGGGCGTAAATTTTTGATTTCACTCTTCACTGCCTATCACAGTTTCGGAGGCCATGGAATGCCCAGGTGGCACAACCCCCCCCAAATGACCCTATTTTGGAAAGAAGACACCCCAAGCTATTTGCTGAGAGGTATAGTATTTTGCAGACCTCACTTTTTGTCACAAAGTTTTGAAAATTGAAAAAAAAAAAAATGTTTTTTTTCTGGTCTTTCTTCATTTTTAAAAACAAATGAGAGCTGAAAAATACTCACCATGCCTCTCAGCAAATAGCTTGGGGTGTCTACTTTCCAAAATGGGGTCATTTGGGGGGGTTTGTGCCATCTGGGCATTTTATGGCCTTCAAAACTGTGATAGGTAGTGAGGAGTGAAATCAAAAATTTACACCCTTAGAAATCCTGAAGGCGGTGATTGATTTTCGGGGCCCCGTACGCGCCTAGGCTCCCAAAAAGTCCCACACATGTGGTATCCCCGTACTCAGGAGAAGCAGCTGAATATATTTTGGGGTGCAATTCCACATATGCCTATGGCCTGTGTGAGCAATATATCATTTAGTGACAACTTTTTGTAAATTCTTTTTTTTTTTTTTTGTCATTATTCAATCACTTGGGACAAAAAAAATTAATATTCAATGGGCTCAACATGCCTCTCAGCAATTTCCTTGGGGTGTCTACTTTCCAAAATGGGGTCATTTGGGGGGTTTTTGTACTGCCCTGCTATTTTAGCACCTCAAGAAACTAAAAGCTGTGTAAATTCCAGAAAATGTACCCTAGTTTGTAGACGCTATAAGTTTTGCGCAAACCAATAAATATATATTTATATATATATATATATATATATATATATATATTAATATATTATAATATATTATTGACATTTTTTTACCAAAGACATGTGGCCGAATACATTTTGGCCTAAATGTATGACTAAAATTGACTTTATTGGATTTTTTGTACAACAAAAAGTAGAAAATATCATTTTTTTTCAAAATTTTCGGTCTTTTTCCGTTTATAGCGCAAAAAATAAAAACCGTAGAGGTGATCAAATACCATCAAAAGAAAGCTCTATTTGTGGGAAGAAAAGGACGCAAATTTCATTTGGGTACAGCATTGCATGTCCGCGCAATTAGCAGTTAAAGCGACGCAGTGCCAAATTGTAAAAAGTGCTCTGGTCAGGAAGGGGGTAAATCTTTCCGGGGCTGAAGTGGTTAACATATTTACAGTGGGGACGGAAAGTATTCAGACCCCCTTAAAATTTTCTGTTTGTTATATTGCAGCCATTTGTTAAAATCATTTCAGTTCATTTTTTTCCTCATTAATGTACACACAGCACCCCATATTGACAGAAAAACACAGAATTGTTGACATTTTTGCAGATTTATTAAAAAAAGAAAAACTGAAATATCACATGGTCCTAAGTATTCAGACCCTTTGCTGTGACACTCATATATTTAACTCAGGTGCTGTCCATTTCTTCTGATCATCCTTGAGATGGTTCTACACCTTCATTTGAGTCCAGCTGTGTTTGATTATACTGATTGGACTTGATTAGGAAAGCCACACACCTGTCTATATAAGGACCTTACAGCTCACAGTGCATGTCAAAGCAAATGAGAATATTGAGGTCAAAGGAACTGCCTGAAGAGCTCAGAGACAGAATTGTGGCAAGGCACAGATCTTGCCAAGGTTCCAAAAAAAATTCTGCTGCACTTAAGGTTCCCTAAGAGTACAGTGGCCTCCATAATCCTTAAATGGAAGACGTTTGGGACTACCAGAACCCTTCCTAAAGCTGGCCGTCCAGCCAAACTGAGCTATCGGGGGAGAAGAGCCTTGGTAAGAGAGGTAAAGAAGAACCCAAAGATCACTGTGGCTGAGCTCCAGAGATGCAGTCGGGAGATGGGAGAAAGTTGTAGAAAGTCAACCATCACTACAGCCCTCCACCAGTTGGGGCTTTATGGCAGAGTGGTCCGACGGAAGCCTCTCCTCAGTGCAAGACACATGAAAGCCCGCATGGAGTTTGTTAAAAAAAAAAAAAAACACCTGAAGGTTTCCAAGATGGTGAGAAATAAGATTCTCTGGTCTGATGAGACCAAGATAGAACTTTTTGGCCTTAATTCTAAGCGGTATGTGTGGAGAAAACCAGGCACTGCTCATCACCTGTCCAATACAGTCCCAACAGTGAGGCATGGTGGTGGCAGCATCATGCTGTGGGGATGTTTTTCAGCTGCAGGGACAGGATGACTGGTTGCAATCGAGGGAAAGATGAACTTTCCATCCCCACTCTATATCTTTCACATTTTAAAAAGCATAACATTAAAAACAAAAAAAAACACTTCATTTAATTTGAAAATATCTTTGCAATGCTTTGGACCAGAATCCTACTTTTAGGGTCACTTTAAACAGGGCAAATTACAGTTAAGTCGATAAATTGTGCACTTTTTATCTGCAGTAACAGTATTTAAACAAACACTGCTCAAAAAAAAAAAAAGTGTGTATTTAGGGTTTTTTTTTTGCATTTCTTTGCCTAAGGATTGCTGAACAAAAAAAATCATTGTTGCAAGACAATATCACGAACAGAAAGCCTTGTTTGTCGTTAACTAGTTCCCACCCACAGGATGTCATACGACGTTCGAAGATTAAAGTGGTTATACCGGGATGATGCCTGCAGCTACAGTGATCATCCCAGTATCAAAATTTTCAGCAAGCGATTCTCTTTTTTGTAGAAGTGATTCAAGTGGCCATACAGCCGCTCAATCATGTCTAGAGGCAGCGGAAAGGGATCAAACCAATCTTGCCTTTCCCTGGTTCTCCCCTCCCATCAGGGGGATCCTGGGACTGCTCCAACCGGTGGCATCCGGTGCACTGAACAAAGAGAGGATCTGACGTTGTTCCTCCCTCAGAAACTAGAAGCGACGAGGATTTTGTCACTTCCGGTTTCAGTCCCATGTAAGAAAGCCATTACCAGCTTGTGAAAGCATCTGTTCAAACTGATCTCGGTTCGATCAGATGCTTTGGAGGCTAGAGGAGAGATATGGGGTCTAATGGATCCCTGATCTCTCCATAAAGAGGATCTGTCATGGTCCATGTTCACAAGGATTCACAAGGAATGTTGTTCATGCCTTGGGAGAACAATAAAGTTGCTAAAAAAAAAAAAAAGTACAGTTAAAGTAAATTTAAATAAAAGAAATGTGCTCACGTGCATGTAGGTCTCTCACGCATATGTAAATGGAAATCGTACACATGTAAGAATGCCTTAGACGCTGTGCAAATACCGAGTGACATAAAAAATTACCACTTTATTCTCTAGGGCCTCTGCTTAAAAAAAAAAAAAGTTTTCTGTCAAAAAAAAAGATGATTTTTTTACATGTAGGAGAAAAATGTCAGAATTGGTGTGGGTGGTAAGTGGTTAAAAAAACATTGAAACATGGAAGGTAGTGGGTTTTTTCTCAGTATTTGGCAATCATGTTACTTGCACATTTGCTAGTGTAAAACCAAGATCCAGATATGTTCCTTGGGGCTCTGATTTATTGTATTTCACATATTGTGATGATGTAGAAAAGCAGCATTTCTAATATCCTTAGACTGTTATCCAAGTCTCCTCCAACATTTACTTATTATTAGAGAGTACCTAAACTCTTGAAGATGTGTCCACACAAAACCAGGCAGGGAGCAAAGAACTAGTCATCAGTATTGTCAGTGGTCTGCAGCAGATGATTCTGGATGATCTTTTTCTGCACTTGTCTCTGTGCAATGGCAGTGTTTTTTTCACTCTCACATACTAGGATGTGCACTACTATGTTTCATGAGGAATTCCAAAAAAAAATAAAAAAAAAATTTTAAGGGTAATGCTTAGACCCAATTAACATTTTTTCCTATGATCTAACGAATCTGCACTTTTTTGTTTTTTTTAGTTTATTCTCACTTTAATTAACCACAAATGTCTAACACAATATAACAATTTTATTAAAAAGAAAATGTTCATTGTTGTGCTGAGAAGGAAATAAGACAGTTGTTTTCTAGCCTTTTGAAGCCATTGATTTCACAACAGGTGGGATGGTTTCTCCTTTGCTAATAATTATAAGAAGGGGTGTTTTACAATATTTTTGAATGTTATACATCCAATTCTTTTCACCAGCGCCATTGTCCAGTCAAACTTTTTCTGCATGTCCACATTTGTATCTTACCAGTGGTTGTAGTCCATGATCTCAAGTTCATTGCTGAGTCTTACAAAGACTAAGCAACCATGGACTATTAATGATAATCATTTTCAGTCCCAAAGAAGGAGGTTATCTGAAGTGGTCATTTGCTTTGCATAAATTACTAGACCACGGTTTAAACCTGCTAATATTAGAGTTTACCATTAACATGAGATGCCTTCTCTTCAATACCTAAGCAGAGATGAATTATATATATTTGATGAACAAATGTTAAAAAAAATCCAGTGCTCATGTGCTTACTAAAATGTCTTACATGTAACATTATAGGTAACAGTGATAACTAGTCAACTTTTATATGATCTAAAATCCGATTCAAATAACACAAAATTGTTGAATGTTATTATGCACCAAATAGTACATACACATTGATTTAATAATGACAAACTGTAGATTGTGCATCAGCTAGTAAAATGGTAGATTGTTTGGATAATTCCATACAAATCAAACATAACCAAATAAACAGGAAACAAGAAACAACACACATGCGTCATTTTTAAATTTTACGGTTTGCTTGATATAAATTGCACATTGATAAGTAGACTATACAACAAAATGCTTCAAGTATGCTTCATGCCAATCATCCTATAGAGTCATAACATTACTGGAAAGTACACTTGTTCAGGAAGCAACTCAAGTCCTTCCATGGTAAAACATACATGTAAAAGTAGGGAAAAAAATTAAATACAAAAATATTAACTCTTTGGGCTGAAAGAAATGCAGATATCGAAACATGTTGGGAAAAAATATACCACACTAAAGTATATAGTAACCAAGTAAACACATGTGACAAGTGGCACAAAACTAGTTAGGAGGAATATATAGACTGGATGCAGCATAGCAGAACAGTAGAAATGCAAATGTAGGCAACGTGTCCATTTTCTTAATCATAAAAATGATGTGTTATCGTAATGACTTGTTAGGTCACAGAGGCAGTTAGTAGGAAATGTGAATTCAATAGTTTTCCATAGTTCACAGGTAGTGTTTTATTGACAATGATACAATATGGTTGATGAAGATTACCTGTAGAGGTGGCAGACATGGGATTTATTTTATTTTTTAAACAGTTCCTACAGCTGCAGCCATGGCAATTATTAATGTGAGTTTTTGACAGCAAGCTTATTGTGAATGTTGGAGTATTTGAACAAGAATGTTTTATTTTTAATCAATATATTCTGGAATGTTTAAAAAATGCGCATGTTCAATGACCTAATGAACTGATCACTAAACTGATCTGCAGTTAATGAAATAATCAGGCTAGTAGTAAGCTAAAAAGTTAAACTGGCCAAATAAATAATTTTAGTGAAACTCTAGGAAAAAACTATTTTTTTCCAGTTTCACAGTAAATAAATTGGCAAGGCTATAAATCTCCATTATGATTTTATTGCTATCCACCTTGCTAGGGGGGATTCCCCTTGTTTTCTGACCTGGTAAAAGCATTGTCACGGGGCAAGCAGTGAGAAGAAATATCCAAGCTGAAGAAGGATATTGCCTTCTCCACGCTCCTTTAGATTGTAAGCTCCATGAGCAGGACCCGCCTACTCCTGTATATAACTGTATTGTAATTGTACTGTCCACCTTTATATTGTAAAGCGCTACGTAAACTGTTGGCGCTATATAAATCCTGTATAATAATAATAATACTAAAAATAGTTTCCGGTTGTTGTCTGTACCCCTGCTTTGGAGCTATTCTCTCACATTCTTTCCCAATAATGATATACTTATCAGCAAAAGATGTAAAGGTAAATTTTCAGTAAAGGGCAATAAAACCTGACTAAGGTTGTAACCCTATGAAAACTAAGAAATATAATCTTTAACAGAATAATATATGCACCCACTGAAAAAAATCAACACTTATAACCCGCCCTTATAGTAGTAAACTGCTTCTTCAACAGAGGCACCAATGGCTGTTGGCTTCCCTGTGATCACAGCTACGACTGAACCAGCAACATAAGCAAATTAAGTTACTAGAGTTGTAGTCATCAAGCATAATGGCAGTACTGGATTTCAGAAAACAGACGTGATTGATTTTTTTTTTTTTACGTCTATTGTTGGCCACCCTTTGTGTACAGATCTTTTGTTTATATGATAGGGGGGCATTTCAGTAATAGTGTAACCGAGTATAATGGTTCGATAACACCAGGTTCACGTTCAGTGCAATCTATATGAACAGACACAGTTGCTTGTTTTGTTACTATACAATGTAGGCGTAAAACTGCATGTACGTTCCAGTCTCAATAGTTTCATTACAGAAATAATCTGATGAAACTATATTAAAGCAAAACTAAGTAACTTGTGTTTACTTTCAAGACACAAACACCAGCATCTCATTGTATGCACATTTTATATGTAAACAATATCATGGATTCCTGAAGCTAATCCAAAAAGGTACAAAAGAACTGATCCCGACAGAGAACTGTATAAGACTTTCTTTAAAGGAAAGGAAATTTAATTTCTGAATAGAAAAACATTAACATTAGTGAGCATAAACAAATAGATGAACATATGAAAAAAAAAAACCTAACATGTTAAATGCCATTTCATCCATGGTAGCAATAATTAACACAACTGTCAACTATAGACAGTGAAAATGTAATAAATAGTCCCAAATTAAGACATTTCCACACCATTTCTTAAGGTAAGAATGGAGAGTCAAGGTCCTTTTCAACAAAGAAACTGTAGGCTGCCCCTACTTTTGTAAACAAACAAATATATATATATATATATATTATATATATATATAGTTTAGACAGGGAGAGAAATAGATCACATTTAGAGCCACAAGCACATTAAGTAGATAAACATTGCTAGGATTCAGATCAGCTCAACACCTACGCTTGTATCTGAACATGATTTCGCTTTGTAAGGCTACAAGTCACATAACGGTGTTTGGGTGCATTCATGGAAGATCCTTACGATGACATCATGGAAACAAGAATCCTAAATTAAACAGAGTTGACAGTAAAAACCGAGCTTGGTCCACTTCTGGGTCTTCCTATTTGTGTCTACCAGTCCATGTAACATACCAGTGGAAAGAGAAACCAAGTATTTGCTGTGTAAGCTGAGAAATGTCCTTGTGAATAGAGTCATCATCATCATGTTTCTGATGCAGTCCTGCTCTTAGAGCGGAGTGTGTATTTTTGGATGGGCGAACTGGACCTTGTAGCATGTGGTAGTGTCATTCCCATACTGATGTTTGGAACCTAGATATGCGGTAATAAATAGATCAGTCACGTAGTAAGGCAGTGTGTGCTCAACATAAGTGCGTCATATGGAGACACATGATCCTGAGCACATTAGTTAATGAAATAAGTCATGTTGTCTATGTCTTCTTTTTCAAGGCTTTCCAGGTTTAATCTCCAAAAAATGTATAATTAATATGAAGGATGATTTTTTTTTAATTGTGGTTCATCATTTTCCACTTTGGGCATAAAAAACAACTAGAAAGAAGTTAACCATCCAAAGATGTTTTGTTTCTTGTCGCTCTTTAGAGTAACAGACCCACTTTTAACATCCTGAATGAATACAAGCAGTTCAGTTGTACTGACTCCTGTCTAATTGTCCACATAAGGCAGGTCCATAGTATACTCTCAGGATGCCCCAGATGTCTCCAAGTAGCTCTGTAGTTTGCGAACTGTAGTTTTATCAAGGGAACAAAGGTCAAAGTCAAAGGTTGTGTTTGTAATATGGAAGTGCCCAGTTTCTTCTATAAGGTTCACAATCTAAAAAAATAAATAGTCCATAAGAGAAAACATTAGCATCAGAATAAATTGCAGACATTTTTATCACAGTTTTATCATGAAGACAATGTGGTATATTTGCCACATGGGTCCCTTCAGGGTAACATAACTGGCCTTGTAAAAATAAAAATGTTCGATGTGTCAAATATTACTAATTTTAAAACAAGAAATATGAAATAGAAATTTGAGATATGTTCCCTTAGTCATAATTTCAACTTTATTAAAATTATAAGCATTGTTATGTTAATATTAAACAAAATATAGCATAGTTAATTAAGGTGATGATTATTCATCATAACATTCATTGGTGTTAGGAGCATTTAACATGCCCACAAATGTTGACTCTTCTTTCATTGACACTACCTCCAGGAACATTCTGGAAGAAAGACAAGGATAACTAGAAGAGGCTCCCAAACTCTTGACCAAACTGACTACCTAAAGAATGCCCAGATGTACATATCTTAAGCTGGCCATAGATTGATTGAAATTTGGCTGGTTCAGCAGGTACAAACTAAATTTCAATCCATGTATGGGCAAGGCTGGTTGTACAGAAGTCGATCAACTGATTGACATTTGTACAACCAGCCTGTTGAGCTGTTCCCAATTGACCAGTGCATTGACTATAGCCGACAGCACTGATCAGCGTATTCTGACAGAGGGGAAGTCTCCCCGCTCTCAGAACACAAAAGGCATAGCAGGAGGATTTCCCCATGCACATCAAATATTCGATTAGGGGAATCTGTTTTTTTTTTATTTTTTTTGTTTAACCTGCTGTTCGAATGAAGAAAAAAAAAAAAAGAATAATGTATGAACTTCCTTAGATTTACCTTTCAGTGACTTTACAGATAACCAAGCACACACAAACCACATATACAGTTGTGTTAAAAATAATAGCAGTGTGTTTAAAACGTGCAACATGAACTCTTCAAGTATGATGATGTATTCAAACTGATCCATGATCCCTGGTATGCGATAAATAGGCCCAACACCATAGTATGAGAAACATCCCCATATCATGATGCTTGCGCCACCATGCTTTACATTGTACTGTGGCTTGAATTCAGTGTTTGGGGGTCGTCTGACAAACTGTCTGCGGCCCCTAGACCCAAAATGAACAATCTTGCTTTCATCAGTCCACAAAATGTTGCGCCATTTCTCTTTAGGCCAGTCGATGTGTTCTTCAGCATGTCGTCTTTTCAACAATGGGACTTTGCAGGGGCTTCTTGCCGATAGCTTGGCTTCACATAGGCATCTTCTAATTGTTACGGTACTCACAGGCAACTTTAAACCTTCTTTGATCATTCCTGGAGCTGATCATTGGCTGAGTCTTTGCCATTTTGGCTATTCTTTGATCCCATTGAATGGTAGTGCTGCGTTTCCTTCCACGTCTTTCTGGTTTTGGTTGTCATTTTAAAGCATTTGAGATCATTTCAGCTGAGCAGCCTATCAGTGTTTGAAATTCTTTATATGTTTTCCCGTCTCCAATCAACTTTTTCAAAGTATGCTGTTCTTCTGAACAATGTTCGGAACGACCCATTTTCCCATTCCCATTTTCCTCAAATTGCCAGGGAGACATGCACTATACCCAGCATTTGCATTTGCTGCCTTCATCCTTAAATAAGTACCACTTGTTTGGCACCTGTTTTTTCACGGACTGAATGAACTCACTAATTGAATTCCACGCTGCTATTATTTTGAACACGCCCCTTTAAAGTAATAATTCAATTATACAGAATCAGCATGCATGTCATAACTGTTCTGTCTGTTGGGGTTTCTATTACTCTACTACACCTATCATTAACCACTTCAGCCCTGGAAGGATTTGCCCCCTTAATGACCAGGCCATTTTTTGCGATACGGAACTGCGTCGCTTTAACTGACAATTATACAGTGGTGCAATGCTGTACCCAAACAAAATTAATGTCCTTTTTTTCCCACAAATAGAGCTTTCTTTTGGTGGTATTGGATCACCTCTGCGGTTTTTATTTTTTACGCTATAAACAAAAAAAAAAAACCACAATATTGTTTACTTATTATTATTATTACTCTGCTATAATAAATATCCAAAAAAACACACAAAAAAATAATAATAAAAAAATACTAATTTCTTCATCAGTTTAGGACGATATGTGTTCGTCTACATATTTTTGGTAAAGAAAAATCCCAATAAGCGTGTATTAATTGGTTTGCGCAAAAGTTATAACATCTACAAAATAGGAAATAGATTTATGGCATTTTTATATATTTTTTTTTTACTAGCAACGGCGGCGATCTACGAATTTTAGCGGGACTGCGACACTGCGGCCGACAGATCGGACATTTTTTTGGGACCGTTGACATTTATATAGCTAAAAATAGCCACTGATTACTGTATAAATGTCATTGGCAGGGAAGGGGTTAACACTAGGGGCGATCAAGAGGTTAAATGTGTGTCCCAGGGAGTGTTTCCAACTGTGGGGGGATGGGACTGCCTGGAGGAGGAGACCGATCGCTGTTCATAACCAGTATGAACAGCAGATCTGTCTCCTCTCCCCTGACAGAACGGAGATCCATCTGTTTACATTGACAGACCTCCGTTATGTCTCTCTCAGGAGCGATCGTGGGTGCCCGGCGGACTTCGCGGCTGCCGGGCAGGTGCATCAGCTCCTACGTCACACGGCGGGCGTGCGCTCGCACCTCCGGCGGCGTACAACTACGGCAATTCGGAACGACCGTGGCTGGTCTGCAACTGGTTAAATTATTTGTCATGTAGAAATATATTTTATACCAAAATCAGTGATTGATCTGGTTAGTGATGTTGGACTGCTATTATATTGAACACAACTGTATGTATTCATTTATTTTTAAGAACACTTATGAAAAATACATGGGCTGTAGCTGCCAACCCCTTCATGAAAATATTTATTATCTGACTGCCATACAGATCCTTTTGTTTCAACACTTTGAGTTTGACATGGAAAAGAAAGAGTAAAGTCAGAGCTCCTTACTGGTCTACCTGTTCAGGATCAGGTAGATATGTGGTAGCGCAGGACCAGTAGGGATGAGAACTGAAGTTAGTGTGAATCCAATAGAGGATATGTTGTTAGTGATAATAGTGCAGTGCGTATACAGTAGGGCTGGTTGAGGTTTAGGCTGCCATCTCCCTGATTATGATGGAAGAATTGCCCTTTAGAACCTATTTTAAATTAGTTTTAGGAGTAAACATACTGTATTCGAGGAGTCTTCAAAAAGTTTCCGCATTTTTTATATTTAATAGAGTTTAAAAAAAAGTGTGAAAACTTTTTGAAGAACCCTCATAATAAAACAATAAAAATGACAAAAATATCATTTAAAATAAATGAATGGTTCTTAAAAAATATATATTCAAATGAATATTTAAAATATTAGTAACTGTACAGATGTAGTATCTCATATTGCATGGTCCATGAAGTGTATAAATCTGTCCTTTAATGTATACAAAAATTACATAACATTAAATGCCGGTTCACACCAGAACACAGTGCCTGACAAGCACCGAAATGTCATTCTCTGCTGCAATGATGTGATCGCTGATTAAAGCTATGGACCCATTTTTGGAGATCCTGGTGTGCTGGTGACATTTATTTCACTGTAAATAAAAGACACGTCCCGTGCATGCTTCCCGCACTGCGTTTAAAACGCACTGCCTTTTTGATCTGCTGTGGTTGCCAATGTATTCTTAACAGCACCCCAAACATAGAGCGCAAAGGCAGTGCCTTTGCTGGCACCAGATCACATGGTACCACAGTCTTTAATGGATAACAGTTGTGCTGGATAGAAGCAACCGTGAAAGACCAGAGATGGAACACTGACCGGGGAGATGCAACACTGGAAGACAGAACCTGAATGATGATTCAATGGAGAAAATAATAGTATTGAGGCTGGGGAAGTGATGCAATTATATGGTGGTGGGGGGGGTTGTGATCATAGTGTGGATGAAGGATGAAATGAGTGTTCGTGGGTGAGATAGTGAGATAGAGATATCAGCAGTGTTAAGCAGGCAAAGACAGAAGAGGTGCAAGTCAAGATGAAGTATCTGTGGCTGGGATGAAAAGGTTGTCAGTGTGTCAGAGTTGGGCTCAGCCCTTCCTTCTCTGAGCTGGCTGCTCAGCTGTGGGCTAATTGCCAGCTCCTATCTCTTGACAGTGACTCACCTGTAGATGATATCCCGCTTGTCAGTCCTGCTTTCTTAAGCCATAAGCCCAGATAGTCTCTGTGATGTTGACTAAGGCGAAGGCAGAGATCTTCTCCTGCGCTCCTGTTAAAGACTTGCTTGGCTGACATTCCTTCTGGCGCCAGATCCTGCTTGCTGTTCCACTACGCTGATTCCTGGCTTCCTGACTTTCTGGCTTGTCTGACTATCCGTTCCGGTTACCGAACTTTGGCTATGTTTTGACTACGTTTGTTATATTTACTTTTATTACTAAATAAGTGTGATTTAACTGTACTTCTGTCTCGGTCTGATTCATGGTTTCTGACTCTGGGATGGAGTTTGCTGTAAAATTATCTGGCGGGGTTACTGGTACAGAATACCTGATAGGATGACTGATGCAGTCAGGAAAAGGACATCAGGAATGTGTGGCAGAATGCAGCAGGGAGAGGAGGCGGCAAGATGATAATTTTGTGATTTCAGTGTGTATTTTGGAGGAAGTTGCATAGAAGGACAATGGAACAGGCAGGCTAACATGGTGGACAGGTGAGCTGGGGGACAAACATAGCAGAAGTGACAAATGAAAAGGTATTTGTGTGAAGGAGGAAAGATAATCTGAAAGAACTACAAAAAAATAGGTAGTCAGCATAGGCTGAGAAAGTAGGATGGAAACTGACCTGAGCGTCAGTGTAACCTGAGCAGGGTGAGAGCAGCTTCTGATTCTGAGACTCATGCTGGAGCCTAAAATGTAAATGAATGAACCAATTTGGAGATTGGGTTAGGCACAGGGCAGGAACAAGTTCTAAAGGAACAGAGTGAAATGAATGGCGTGAATGGAGTTGAGGTACAGTGGGGACGGAAAGTATTCAGACCCCATTACATTTTTCACTCTTTGTTTTATTGCAGCCATTTGCTAAAATCATTTAAGTTCATTTTTTTCCTCATTAATGTACACACAGCACCCCATATTGACAGAAAAACACAGAATTGTTGACATTTTTGCAGGTTTATTAAAAAAGAAAAACTGAAATATCACATGGTCCTAAGTATTCAGTAGAAGCACCCTTTTGATCTAATACAGCCATGAGTCTTTTTGGGAAAGATGCAACAAGTTTTTCACACCTGGATTTGGGAATCCTCTGCCATTCCCCCTTACAGATCCTCTCCAGTTCTGTCAGGTTGGATGGTAAACGTTGGTGGACAGCCATTTTTAGGTCTCTCCAGAGATGCTCAATTGGGCTTAATTCAGGGCTCTGGCTGGGCCATTCAAGAACAGTCACGGAGTTGTTGTGAAGCCACTCCTTCGCTATTTTAGCTGTGTGCTTAGGGTCATTGTCTTGTTGGAAGGTAAACCTTGGGCCCAGTCTGAGGACCTGAGCACTCTGGAAAAGGTTTTCGTTCAGGATATCCCAGTACTTCATCTTTCCCTCGATTGCAACCAGTCATTCTGTCCCTGCAGCTGAAAAACACCCCCATAGCATGATGCTGCCACCACCATGCTTCACTGTTGGGACTGTATTGGACAGGTGATGAGCAGTGCCTGGTTTTCTCCACACATACTGCTTAGAATTAAGGCCAAAAAGTTCTATCTTGGTCTAATCAGACCAACAAATCTTATTTCTCACCATCTTGGAGCCCTTCAGGTGTTTTTTTTTAGCAAACTCCATGCGAGCTTTCATGTGTCTTGCACTGAGGAGAGGCTTCCGTCGGGCCACTCTGCCATTAAGCCCCGACTGGTGGAGGGCTGCAGTGATGGTTAACTTTCTACAACTTTCTCCCATCTCCTGACTGCATCTCTGGCGCTTAGCCACAGTGATCTTTGGGTTCTTCTTTACCTCTCTCACCAAGGCTCTTCTCCCCCGATAGCTCAGTTTGGCCGGACGGCCAGCTCTAGGAAGGGTTCTGGTCATCCCAAACATCTATTGTGAAAAAAATGTAGCGCATAAATTGTGAAAAAAGTCCCCCGTCCGGGAAACAGCTCGATAATAACACTTAATAAATAGTGTCCACATCAAAAAAATGACTCGTAAGTCTCACAACATGGGTGAATAAAGTCCAATAAGTGATTAAAAAATTTTATGTGTAAAGTGTCCCACTGGGAATGGTAAGTGAATGTGTACAACAGCAAATGTTCAAACACAGGTAGATCTTTAAGTCTTCCAGAGGAACTGTATCCAACAACTGCATAAATCTTGGTAAAAATGGTGTGTAAGAAACTCTTACCAGATACATTGGACTCCCTTGTCAGCGACAGGGAATCACTCGAGCAGATTGCCTCTCAAGGCCTGGAAGCGGACATCACGACTCAGGGAACCTTCTATATCAAACTCAGCATGGATCTCCCGGGGCCGCCAGGTAGGTCCCCACACAGGATGGTCAAGGTACGGATCCGAAGAGATGGTGCGTCACGCTTGAAACTGGAGTAGAAACTGGATTTTCTCTCAGATGGTATGTGGAGAAAAAATAAACATGCTCCACATAGTGTAGATATCGGGCGCTTTCAGCATCCTCCTTGTTGCCCATTTTTGTTTTTATATTTTGTGATCACATTTTTATTGTAACCAGGCTTTTTAGCAATAAAAAAACCCACCGTGCTTATCTACACTATGTGGAGCATGTTTATTTTTTCTCCACATACCATCTGAGAGTAAATCCAGTTTCTACTCCAGTTTCAAGCGTGACGCACCATCTCTTCGGATCCGTACCTTGACCATCCTGTGTGAGGACCTACCTGGCGGCCCCGGGAGATCCATGCAGAGTTTGATATAGAAGGTTCCCTGAGTCGTGATGTCCGCTTCCAGGCCTTGAGAGGCAATCTGCTCGAGTGATTCCCTGTCGCTGACAAGGGAGTCCAATGTATCTGGTAAGAGTTTCTTACACACCATTTTTACCAAGATTTATGCAGTTGTTGGATACAGTTCCTCTGGAAGACTTAAAGATCTACCTGTGTTTGAACATTTGCTGTTGTACACATTCACTTACCATTCCCAGTGGGACACTTTACACATAAAATTTTTTAATCACTTATTGGACTTTATTCACCCATGTTGTGAGACTAACGAGTCATTTTTTTGATGTGGACACTATTTATTAAGTGTTATTATCGAGCTGTTTCCCGGACGGGGGACTTTTTTCACAATTTATGCGCTACATTTTTTTCACAATATTTGTTTGGTTGTTGTCACTTTGTATGTAGCGGCTCCTTATGTTTATTTTTGTTTATTTTTCTTAGCGCAGTGTATACATTTAATTTATTTTGCATCCCAAACATCTGTCATTTAAGGATTATGGAGGCCACTGTGCTTCTGGGAACCTTAAGTGCAGCAGAATTTTTTTTGTAACCTTGGCCAGATCTGTGCCTTGCCACAATTCTGTGTCTGACCTCTTCAGGCAGTTCCTTTGACCTCATGATTCTCATTTGCTCTGACATGCACTGTGAGCTGTAAGGTCTTATATAGACAGGTGTGTGGCTTTCCTAATCAAGTCCAATCAGTAAAATCAAACACAGCTGGACTCAAATGAAGGTGTAGAACCATCTCAAGGATGATCAGAAGAAATGGACAGCACCGAGTTAAATATATGAGTGTCACAGCAAAGGGTCTGAATACTTAGGACCATGTGATATTTCAGTTTTGCTTTTTTTAAAAAATCTGCAAAAATGTCAACAATTCTGTGTTTTTTCTGTCAATATGGGTTGCTGTGTGTACATTAATAAGGAAAAAAATGAACTTAAATGATTTTAGCAAATGACTGCAATTTAACAAAGAGTGAAAAATGTAAGGGGGTCTGAATACTTTCCGTCCCCACTGTAGATGGTTTCAGGATTATAAGCAATTGTTAACAGATAGGAAAGTACTGGGAGGAACTCAGACAGAAGAGTCTATGGATGATTTGTATTTGCATGGGTTCTAGCCTTCAGAAAATGTAGGTGAAATTGAAAGAAAAAAAAAATCCTTATTTAGGATGACATCTGAGGTGTGATAACGTTGTGTGGGGACACAGCTCATCTCTCTAGTTCTGCCATGGTCACTCACTTCATCCTTCTTTGCATCTTTCCTACCAACTGTGATCACAACTGCACATACCTCACTGCTGCACTTCCCCAGTTCCGAATATGATTATAGTCTTCATAGCATCCTCATTTAGTTTCAGTCTTCCACTACTGTGCAACCCCTCCCCCTCCCTTCTTTTTTTCTCTTTACCTCTGGTCTCAGTCTTTCACAGCTGTTTCTTCTCTGCCCAATCACTAGTCTCCTTTAAATTTAGCACCTCCCTTGCAATCTCTCAGTCTCAGCTTAGGTGATCTTCTCTGCTCAGCCTCACTATGTTACATGTTGCATAGTTTTCTTTTTCATCCAGTTTAACACAGCATGTCTTGCTAAGTATCTGTAATAATAATGTCTTGTAGTTCCGTCTTCTGTCACTAGTTCATTGCCCATCTGCCCCTACCTTATACCACTCCAGCTTGGTCAATTTGTTTGTTTGTCTTCATCCATGTAATCTGCCTATGGACCATAATAATCTGCAGTACTAATGCATCATTTTTTTGTCCCATAACATAAATTTAGCCTCAGTTCAGGCTCTTTATTAATATTTCATCCTATCATTAAACCGCTGTTTAAGGTCAGTTTTACCCTTTCAGCACATCTGCACATGCACCAGACAGTCAACAATGGCAGTGCTGGTACAGGGGGGACAATAAGGGGACAGAATTGCCTCATTAACAAATGCAATATTTACTCAGTCTAAATGATTCATGTATTTTAATTAAAAAAAAAAAATTAAAATGAAAAAGCAATAAAAAAAATGATATCCAATTGTAGAACGATGAGGACTAGAATCAGATGCAAACAAAATTCGGTGAAAGTCCACATTAATTCATTTGATGCAAGCGTTAACAGACAGATGTGCACATCATGGCCCAGGCAATACTATAAATCAGTACATTTACCTATAATTTGTAGATTTTAAATTACAGTAATGATCTACTACTGCTTATACAATTTTTGATAAGAAATATAATTCTATCTTAGATATTATTATATATATTTGCTATAATTTTTTTTTTCATTGCATTGGCTGTAATCGACGTTCTTGTTAGTTGCCGACCTGTACGTGATTTTGTTCAAAAGGCACTGGGGTGCACGCGCGTCCTGCTGAAGCTGCAATCGTGCACTGATTGGCTACAGGGGGAGCCAATCAGCGGACACGATGTACGCTGGCCACCCGCAATTGCTCCCCACAGAGATAGGATGGTGGTCTGCCGATGTAAACAAGGCAGACCACCATGCTGTCAGGCATGGACACCATGATCTTGTGTTTCTGCTAATCAGGAACACGGATCACTGTGTCCATGCAGTGTGTCCATCCCCCCACAGTAAGAATGCACAGAGAACACACTTAACCCTTTGATTACCCCTGATGTTAATCCCTTCCCTGCCAGTGTCATTTATACAGTGTCAGTGCATATTTTTAGCACCAAACACTGTAATAATGTCACTGGTTCCCAAAAATGTGTCAAAAGTGTCTGTTAGGTGTCCGCTGATCACCGCCATTACAAGAAAAAAAAAAGGCCATAAATGTATCCCTTATTTTTTTAGACGATATAACTTTTGCGCAAACCAATCAATATACACTTATTGGGATTTTTTTACCAAAGATATGTAGAATACATATTAGCCTAAACTGATGAAGAAATTAGATTCTTAACATTTTTTTATTGGATATGTTTTATAGCAGAAAGTAAAAATTTTTTTTTCAAAATTGTCGCTCTTTTTTTTGTTTATAGCACAAAGAGGTGATCAAATAACACCAAAAGAAAGCTCAGTTTGTCGGAAAATTTTGATTTTGGGTACAGCGACAGTTAAAATAACGCAGTGCCGTCTGGCAAAAAATGGTCTTGTCAGGAAGGGGGTAAAACCTGCCGGGGCTGAAGTGGTTGGCAAATGTTTTAAACAGATTTAAAAGCAATATGACCATTTTTACTAGGTGCTCCCAACTACATATCTAAAATATCTAAATAATGAAGCAAAAGGGTCAGAACTGCAACCATGCAACTAGTATTTTCAGGAGAGCTCGGCATATGCTACAAACAGATTTCTCACATGGTAGCAGAAATAAAATTAACATCTCAATGTCTACCTCTACTTATACATGTCTTCATTATAAAATCACATTAAATTTATTATGTTTGCGACAGGCTTACTTTAATACTAATGCAATAGAAATATACAAAACACCATACAAAGATTTTTTCCCTTTAATTCTTCGTCATACTGAAATGTTTTTCAAACTCCTTGTGGACCAAAGTCTTTGATCATTTAAATAAGCTACAGTCACAATGTCAAACATGAAAGTGATGGTCCTTCACAAGGTAACTTACAAATTGTGCACATGGCTCCTAATTAAGTCCAGTCTGTATACACAAATATATGCAATCTTCTTCTATAGAAAAAAAGGAAAACAGTTCTCTAGTTCTAAAGACAAAAAATAACCTGACAACAAAATGTCAAGAAGAAAGCTAAATCTAAGACACTTGTTAAGTGGGAAAGCCATGTGCACACCATACATTCTGGAAAAATCAGGAACTAAATGGTCCTATAGACAAAGAAACAAAGGACAAGGCGTCTGTTAAGTATCTATTCTTCTGTGTGGGCAATAAACCCTTGCTATAACACCCTGGAATTGAATATTGTAGCTGCTTGTCTCTTCTTTTAATTACCGCCTATTTAGAAAGGGAGATGGTATTTACAAGTCCACTCATTCAGCTGAACACAGTTGTAGTTTTCACTCTTGAACAACACCTATTACCATCTCTATTTAAAATGACACACTAATATTTATTGGCAAACAGTTGGTAGACATACATTACAATGCTAGCCTAAAATACTTCAACTGTGTGGTTCATCAGTTAGCCAACAACTGAATTTACTATGTCTCTGTAGGAACATATTTGTACACTTCACCAGGCATTCATTCCCTTAATAATATGATTTTACAAACAGTTGTGTTTACGTCTATTGGAAGGCACACAGATATACTGTACAAAATTGACAAATTGACAAAGCCTCCGATAGAGGCAAAGACATGATAGAAGCTACCAATCACATACCTTTTGCTTTAAAGTATAAGCTCACCTTTGGAAACATATTACGTTTTCCACCCGCTTTTAGGGTGGAACAAGTAACATGTTCCTGCTCCTGCAGCCTCTCTCAAATCCACCTTCTAATTGTGACAGTGGACCAGGGATCTTCTGTCCGCACTCGCTGTCACTATTTTAAAAGAACGCGGTTGTGTGGGTCTCCGCCCACATGGCCGCGTCATTCATTCACAGAGTTTTGTGAATGAACTTCAAGTACCGACAGCCTTTGCAGCTGACAGCTTGTAGTTCTCAATGAACTACCAGGGCACTGGTAAACGCTCTAGGTAGTTCATTAATGCTTCCTTTTATTCAGTAATTGCCTGCCCGTATGAGGTATGGGAAGATAACTACACAGCGGGTGCAATTCTTTACAGGCTCCTTAAAAAAATAAATGAACATTTTTTACCTGCAAAAAAATGTGCATGTATTATTTCATGTTTTTTTTTTTAGAAAGGTGAACTTATCCTTTAAGCATAAAACATTTGTATTTGTGTATCGGAGGAAAAAAACTCTTTTGAAACGTTCAGTTAACATGTACAATTCCATTAACAGTTAAAATTTAGCAGCATGTAAGCTAAGTAATTAGCATTCTTGCCTTAAAGCTTTGGATTCAAATCTGGGTCCCTATCTTCATGGGGTTTTTATGTTTTTGTTTTTTTTTATGTTGGCATAGGTGTCCTCCCACAATATAAAAGCAGGATAGTATGGTAACTGGCTTTCTCCCAAACTGCCTCCAGTGTTTGTAAGAGGAGGTAGGGACATTATGAAGAATCGATATAACTGCATCTACAGTACATACTCTGTAAACAGCTCTAAAATAATAAACCACAGAACATAATAAATTCAGCAAAAAAACGTTTGACGATATTAAGCCCAAATATAGTTTTTTAAAATAAAAGTTTTGCGGAGTAGTGTTTTCTGTGTCCCTGTTGGCGAGATTTTACTCACTTTCTGTTGTACTGACCAGGAAAAAAAGTAAGAGAGATCATTTCAGAAAGGACACAGAAATAAAAAAAAAAAAATGTACAAGTTAAAAGTTTTATTAGTTTACACTGTATTAAACACAAGTACTGGTCTTGGTATCTGTGCTGGAGAGATTCTTCCGAATGTAGTATCAGCAATAAAAACCCAACAGGTGTAACCCTTTTACTCTATTCAAATTTAAAAATGCTGTGGCTATAGTTAGGTTTTAACTTTATAATATTTACAAATGTATTGGAAACGCATCTATTTCCTTGGATAGTTTGCTACAGCCGATTCACTTAGGCCCCTTTCACAGGAGAGGTCAGATTGGGTCCGGTTGTCTGTTTTTCAGCCAGACCCGATCGGACCTTACATTCTCTTCTATGGGCAGTCAGATGTAAACTTGTGTCCGTTTATACCAGGCTACTTTTGGGTCTGATCCGATAAAAAAAAAAAAAGAACACATTTTTCAATTGTGGATGGTACAAATGTGGAGAATTATTAAATTAAATGCCTAACTAATATAAGCCAGGTCTTTATTCTTTGAAGTGACTTATTTTCTTTAAAAAACACAAACATGTCATCCTAACCTGTTTTGTGCAATGGTTTTGCATAGATCTGCCCTGATCCTCCTTTTCTGAGTTTCCCTGCCAGCACTCCTGGCTCCTCCCTCTGCTGAGTGCCCAACATAGCAAGCTGCTTCCTATGGGGGCACTTGTGCAGGCTGACTCCTGAGCCAGCTCTGTGTGTCCATAGGCACACAGAAAGGCTTGGTCCCACCCCTGTTCCCTCCTCACTGGCTGTGATTGACAGCAGTCGGAGCCAATAGAGCTGCTACTCCCGTGCACAGAGCTGGATCAAGATCGGGCTCAGGTATAAAGGGTGGGTGGGGGGAGGCACAGAGTTTTTTTCTACATTAATGCAGAGAATGCTTTAAAGTGGATGTAAACCCTGACATATACCCAGTGAAGTGAACAGCCTCAGATGATACACAGAGATGAAACAAATCTCCCTACATAAGTTTTACATGTATATCTGCTGCCTTCAGCTTTATATATTCTTTAAAAAGTTCAGATCATGTTAGAATATTTTCTCTTCCTGTTCAGTACTGCAGTGAAGCCTGGGCATACAGCTAGGACAGCTGATTTGGGGAAAGGCACACACCCCCTCTCCTCATAGGTAGAAACTTTCAGCTCTATTAGTTAAATAGTTCAGCTTGCTGCTAATGTATTTATAGCACCCTCCCAAACACAAAACTCAGGCTGTTTTTATCTCAGTTGATGGAGAACTTGTCAGGCTGATAACAGAAGAACGGAGCAGGAGAAAGCCATGGGACACAGCACTTTGAAGAGAGATAAGAAAACACTGCAGATATATGTGCCCAACTCAAATTTCATGAAAACGGGTTTACATCCAAGGTTAAAAAAGAACCTTCATCCCTTAGAACAACTTTAAAGCAACATTAAACCCAAAAGCAGACATTTATTATATTGCCCTTTACCCTTTCTTAGATGTGATGGCTGCATGCATTTTCTCTTTTAGGCTGTCTTACTTCTATTTTCACCTGGTGATCCTGTCAGTAAGTCTGTTTTTTTTTCTTCAAAAGAACAAGCTGTTCTGCAGATGTAGCCGTTGGAGGTTTGAGACAAACCATTTACCACTTACAGGGGTGCTTACAGTCAGCTTTTATTTATGTAATACCGTTATCCCAAAAGAAAAAAACTGGTGAAAAGTCTAGTGATCCAGCCAGTAAGTCTGTGGTTTTTCAAAAGCACAAGCTCTCCAACAGAATTGACCAGTTTAAATGGATGAAACAATCAGTTTAACACTGGCAGGGGTGATTAAACTGATCATCTTTTATTTATTAATGAAAAACCTTTATCCCAAAAGAAGAAAAATTGTTTGCAGCAACTGCTTATAAAGTATTAGATGGAGTCTGACATCAATTTGTCAGTGTATCTAAATGTGCTAGTACATCTAACACTCCCTTCCTCCCAGACTGACAGTGCAGCTGTCCAAAGGTGCCTCCTATGCTCCTTCATCCAGAGTGGCAACACTCTAAGACAGGCGGTGTGTTATTGACCAGATCACCATGTGAAACAGAAGGAAAAAACCTAAAAAAGAAAACAAATGCAGCCACCACATCTAATGAGGTGTAGCCTGAAATATATTAAAGGGGGGGTGTTAATACTGCTTTAAGACAAATCATCTCCCTTAAGCAAAAATAGAACAATATACTGTTTTAATACATGCTTTGTCATGATACAGCTCATTAAGTCTACATGTGCCATTAGTTTACTTTGGTTCTGAATGACTGTAATCTGGAAACAACCATATAAACTTGTGTCTACAGGCCAGCGGGAAGGGATTTTCTCTCTGCCTGTCAACAAGCAATCTGTACTTCTATCCCCAAAGGCTTTTAACAGCACCTGGTGAGCTTGATTTATGCATATTTCTACTAGCTTATTGTTCAAAAGATCCTCAGCAAAGCAATGTTGTGCCGAACTCAAAACACCTTTAGCACATCTTTAAAAATCAGCAATGATCTAGTAAAAATGTGGCACTCTGTGACTGCTACACAATAAAAGCAAGGGGGATCATGGATGTTGGAAAATGTCAGGTCTTAAAGCGGAGTTCCACCCATAAATGGAACTTCCGCTTATCCAGTTCCTTCCCCCCTCCGGTGTCACATTTGGCACCTTTCAGGGGAGAGGGGGGAGCAGATACCTGTCTAATACAGGTATTTGTTCCCACTTCCAGTAAAAGATTGCAACAGAATTCGTGGCGATCTACGCTATGCCCGGCCCCTCCTCCATCCCCCTCCGCTGTCTTCTGGGAGACACACAGGTCCCAGAAGACAGCAGGAACCAGTCAGAACGCTCAGCGCGGCTCGTGCATGTACAGTAGGGAACCAGGCTGTGAAGCCACAAGGCTTCACTTTCTGATTCCCTACTGAAGATGCCGGCGCCTCCCCCCAGAGCCAGGTGAGCTTTGGGTGAGGACATCCCAGGATCCTTGGACAGGTAAGTGTTCTTATTTTAAAAGTCAGCAGCTGCAGTATTTGTAACTGCTGACTTTTAATTTTTTTTCCGGCAGGACTCCGCTTTAAGCAAATCCTAAATGTGTGATTTAAAAATATGCTAACTTCAGCCAAGAAAAAAGTAGGGAGTCTTTTAGCATGTAGCATAATGTAAAATTCTTGGTTACATTGCCCTAACTCTCTTCCTGTACACACACATTCCTATGAGCCTTTGACTATAATGGCTTGCATTACTTATCAATAGTGATATGTATGAGGCAAGACCTGTAGATGCTTGCACTTAAAATAAAAACTACTATTAGGGAAAACAGTCACTTTAAAGTGCTACTAAATAGAAGTGGTAATTGCCATAATTCATTCACATAAATGATATATATCATGTCACTGTATTTTGTTTTATTTTAAAAATCCTCTAAGTACTTTATTCCTACAGTGCTGTTGTGTGGTCACATGACCTTTTCCTGTTCTTTGGCATTTGCAGGAAAAGATCCTTGGGAGGGGCATCTATTACTCTGTTGACGTGTGCTCTCTACAGTGTGAGTCTGTGTCTGGCCAGCCCTGATTGGAACTGTGCCAGTCACGACTGAGAAAAAAAATGTGACTGCTCGCCGCTCTCCTCTCCTGGGCTGACAGCTCTAGTGGGAGGGGCTGAACCTCCCACTGACATCAGCTGGAGGAGGGGAGGAGAGGAGGAGAGCGACAAGCAGTCACGTGAGCACTGGGAGATGCTCTGAAATCAGGTAGAAATCTGCATTTTTTTTTTTTTTTTTATAAAACACATGCAGTGGGGCACATGTCCTTATTTAACACAGGGGATTGTATCATCATAATATAATGGTATTAGCAGCAGGATGGAAGGGGCAGAACCAGGCAGGATCAGCCTGGTATTTCAGGTGATACATGGGGCCAAATTAGACAGCACAAGCACTGTGCTGTTTTTAATGCTTTAAAGGGGCAGGATTTTTTTTTTTTTTTTTTTTTTTTTAGGGCAACAAACACTTTAATTCTATTTTCACAATTAAGAAACAGAGAGCCCTATACATCTGTAATTTACCATTCCCATAGCATTCCATGCCTTTACAGTATCTCACAAAAGTGAGAACACCCCTCATATTTTTGTAAATAGTTTATTATATATTTTCATGTGACAACACTAAAGAAATATCACTTTGCTACAATGTAAAGTAGTGATTGTACAGCTTATATAAAAGAGTGTAAATTTGCTGTCCCCTCAAAATAACTCAACACACAGCCATTAATGTCTAAACTGCTGGCAACAAAAGTGAGTTCACCCCTATGTGAAAATGTCCAAATTGGGCCCAAAGTGTCAATATTTTTGTGTGGCCACCATTATTTTCCAGCACTGCCTTAACCCTCTTGGGCATGGAGTTCACCAGAGCTTCACAGGTTGCCACTGGGGTCCTCTTCCACTCCTCCATGACGATATCACGGAGCTGGTGGATGTTAGAGACCTTGCGCTTCTCCACTTTTCCGTTTGAGGATGCCCCACAGATGCTCAATAGGGTTTAGGTCTGGAGACATGCCTGGCCAGTCCATTACCTTTACCCTCAGCTTCTTTACAAAGGCAGTGGTCGTCTTGGAGGTGTGTTTGGGGTTATCAAGTTGGAATACTGCCCTGCGGCCCAGTCTCCGAAGGGAGGGGATCATGCTCTGCTTCAGTATGTCACAATACATGTTGGCATTCATAATTCCCTCAATGAACTGTAGCTCCCCAGTGCCGGCAGCACTCATGCAGTCCCAGACCATGACACTCCCACCACCATGCTTGACTGTAGGAAAGACACACTTGTCTTTGTACTCCTCACCTGGTTGCCGCCACACACGCTTGACACCATCTGAACCAAATACGTTTATTTTGTTCTCATCAGACCACAGGACATGGTTCCAGTAATCCATGTCCTTAGACTGCTTGTTTTCAGCAAACTGTTTGCAGGCTTTCTTGTGCATCATCTTTAGAAGAGACTTCCGTCTAGGATGACAGCCATGTAGACCAATTTGATGCAGTGTGTGGCGTATGGTCTGAGCACTGACAGGCCGACCCCCCCATCCCTTCAACCTCTGCGGCAATGCTGGCAGCACTCGTACGTCTATTTCCCAAAGACAACCTATGGATATGACACTGAGAACGTGCACTCAACTTCTTTGGTCGACCATGGCAAGGTCTGTTCTGAGTGGAACCTGTCCTGTTAAACCACTGTATGGTCTTGGACACTGTGCTGCAGCTCAGTTTCAGGGTCTTGGCAATCTTCTTATAGCCTAGGCCATTTTTATATAGAGCAACAATTCTTTTTTTCAAATCCTCAGAGTTCTTTTGCCATGAGGTGCCATGTTGAACTTCCAGTGACCAGTATGAGAGAGAGAGAGAGATAACACTAATGAGTCACATGACACCAGGGAGGGAAAATGGCTATTTGGGCCCAATGTGGACATTTTCACTTAGGGGTGTACTCACTTTTGTTGCCAGTGGTTTAGACATTAATGGCTGTGTGTTGAGTTATTTTGAGGGGACAGCAAATTTACACTGTTATACAAGCTGTACACTTACTACTTTACATTGTAGCAAAGCAAAATTTCTTCAGTGTTGTCACATGAAAAGATATAATAAAATATTTACAAAAATGTGAGGGGTGTACTCACTTTTGTGAGATACTGTATATTCCAGAAACATACCATATCCATAAACCAGAAATGGCAGGTGTGACAGTCTCATACACCAGGTACTTATTCTACTCAGTGCACCTCAAACATTACTAGAATTATTATTATTTATGCTTATACTTTACATAATATATCAGCGCTTAAAAACTACCAGTTACTATAAATCATGTTATTTCTTTTACTCCTTTTTATTCCTGTATTAAGAGATTAGAGATATGGTCACCTCAGCTTTATGCTGCAGCATGATAGTAATACAGTGATAAATGCACCTGCTTTTCTGTCATCAGCATTACTGCATAGACTTTAGCTTACCTGCTGAAGTATGTGTCTTTCTCTTAAAGTCATTAATCGCCTGTGGAGCTCAACTAACTCATCTAGGTATGCCTGGAAAAAGATAACAATTTTAAATACTACTCATGTGGCTCAGATAAAACAGCAGGGAAATGCAGGAAAACACCAAGACAAGCACGCAAGCAAGAATTTTAATTAACATTTATACAATCAGTAAGACAGTTGGTTCAGTTTTTTTACTGAGCTCAAAGGATGCTTTAAGACACAAATAAATGCAAGAGAACAAGGCAAATAAGATAAAATATTTACAATTATGAATACTTAAAGTAGTAATAAACAGTTTTTTGCATAAATACATTCAGATTTACTAAACAACATTTCCCAATAAAAAGTTTATTTATATGTCCAAGCCTTTACAGTTCCTATGTTACAAAGCTGCTCAGTACAGCACTCAATGCTGCCTCCCCAAATTCTTGTCAGCATGCACTATTCTCATCACTTGAATGCAGTCAAGCTGCTTTCAATCAATTAGCTTGGAGGTGAGAGGAGGATGGAGTAGGAGAGTGGCTTGTCAACCTAGGGCCATTTCTTTCTGAGAACAAAGGCACTGTGGGGAGACTCCTCTGCAGGGTCAGCAGGGAGTGTGCTGGGAACACCCAAAATAAGGTGGCTCCAGGGGACCTTGTAAGGGAATAGAGGCACCCAAAAAGAGGAACCAGGGAAGTGAGCAATTTAAGAGTTGGAAATGAAAGCAACCATAGGAAAAAAAAAAAAAGAAAGTTGGGCATGCAAACATGTAAGTGCTTAGGTCTCCATTTCCATGCCAAATGCTGTAAAAAGTTAAAAAACACAAACCTCTTGGGGAAATAAAAAGTCAGTAAATTTACTTATCTTACCTAAGTAAGGGTGATGTTTCAAGTCCTTATTGCGAAATCCCAGGGAATGCCAAGTACTCCAAGTTTTGGTAGATGACATTTTAGCACATTCCAGGAGCATCATCTTGGGAGATTTCGAAGACTCAGCATTTCCTGGGATCTTCTCAGATGGATTCTGTAGAGTAAGGCTGGCCATAGATGACACTGACAGTGTTGAGAGGGGAATCCCTCCCACCAAGCCATGGTGTTCTCCTGGCAGGGGAAGCAGTATCCGCCGGGAGAGCACAGTGATTGCACAGTATTGTTAGCGACTATAACAACCATTAGTGATAATAGCATGTAAAATCCATCAGGCTGGTTGTACCAAAGTTGATCGATTGACCAACTTGGATACATTCAGCCTGCCCATACATGGTTTGATTCGCGGCCAGGTCAACAGGAACCTATGGCTGGCTTAACCACACACTGGAAATCGGTTTTAGAATCGTGCAGAAGTCCTAGGTGGAACAGGAAGGACTGTATGCGCTTTTGGAGCACGAGCAGCATGGCTGGAACACTTATTCTGTAAGTGTATTTTTAGGAGTGTTTTTAATAAATGTAAGAATTTTACAGCATGTGTGGCCTCTGTTACTCTCTGGGTCAGGACCAAAAGTGATGGGTTCTCCATGTGTTATCTGCTGATATGGGCCATTCCTCTTAAACTTGTACAGCATGACCTATTTGATGTATATTAACATAGGTCATATATATAGGGTGAGTGTCTGACCAAAAAAGTGGGAGTGCATGTGGGGAAGTTGGCATGTTGTTACATTCACAGTGGAAAAGAGAACTACCAGGTTCAGAGGATTTTTGTGTTTTTTTATTGAGCATGAGTGACTTTTCCAGATTACTTGTGGATTTTTTATTTATTCACAAACTGTGTGATATATTTCACTTGGTAGGGTGTAGTGATTCACAGAGTATTATATTGCTGAAAGTTTTATTTTTATTTTATTTTTTTTTAGATAGCAGTGCTGCATTTTTACAATGTTTTTACACTTGTCATTAGAAAGATGGCAACATGATCCCCTGCAGTGCAGAAGTAGTTTTTTTTTCATCTTGGTTCAGCATTTTTGAATGGGTGATGAATAAACAGGCCCTGATTTATAGTGCAAAGCTTGCTTTTAGGCCCCTTTCACACTGGGGCGGTGAGTGTGACCATTGATTTCAATGAGCAGGAGCGGTATACACACCGCTCCAAAGATGCTGCTAGCAGGACTTTTTTTTTAGCGTCCTGCCAGCGCACCACTCCAGTATGAAAGCCCTCGGCCCTTCTTTTGTATCATGTGCGCTCTCCGACATTGCATGGGATTCTCATATGATGTCTGTGTAATGCGAATTTAGCCATACAGATTGTATGGCTGAATTTCCATCGCATTCAGACCAAAGTTGTGCAGGAGCCTTTTTTTGGTCTGCACCAGAATCGGATCGCATGGGTGTTCACACCCATGCAATCCAATTCCTGTCCGAATTGCCAGTTCGCACTGTGATATGCGAACCAATCTGGGGGTGTCTTTAACTTTCTATTCACACCTGCGGTGGTTCACATGGGGCAGTGTGAACTGCCTGCAGATGACATGCCATGCAGGAACCCGTTCTGGATTCACATGAGTTCTCGCATCGCAGCAGTGTGAACCAAGCCTTAGGATACTTTGAGCTCTGTATGCAAACAAGTGACTTTCCTTAGGATGTCAGTCATTAAGACCAACCATAAGGAACATGTAGGTCAATGAATAGGACAGCAGTATTAAAAGGGGCACTCAGTCATAACATTTTTTATTTAATAGTTATGACTTTACCCCCTAGTAGGTGAGGCAGGCTCATGCAAGATGCAGAGCTTAAGTGGCACCTCCGTCTTCACCAGACCACCCCGCAAGAGATGAGTTAGTGACCCCTAGGCTACTTTGCTACAAGATGTCACCAGGTCAGGACCACAGAGGTATAACAAGAGCAGTATTGACTATAATCAACAAACAGGGTAGCGGCACTACTGTGTCAGTTCAGGCAGTGGATGAGGCATCAACCAAGGCAAAAAACAACTGGTATAACAAAAGTCCACTTGATTAATATAATACTTCTCTACCACTCACCATGTAAGGTGTTGTCGCGGTAACCATAAACTGTAAACAAAAAAAGGGGGGGTTATCCCAATGACAGTCATTGGGAAAGCATAGTGGTTACTATGGGTAACAAAGAGTAGTACTGAAGTAGTATCTGGAAAAAAGTCAATTTTATTGACAAGCAGTAAAAAAAACAAAAAAACAATGTGCTACACTCTGCTTGGTGTGCAGCTTCACAGTATCACCTATATTGTGACTATACCTCGTTAAGTGCTTTGTCAAAGACAACAGACAGGGACATACATAGAACATAACCGTGCTAACCCATTAAAACCAAGGAACGTCCGGACGTCTGGTACTAATGTACAAACCGTATGTCAGGCGATAATTATCGCATGAGTGGACCATTTTATAACAAAAATGTATAATCATCTGGCATCTGGTCTGTGCATAGCCCCGAGAACGTTGGAAGGATGGTGATACCTCTCTTTCCCAGTTTTAGAAGAAGAGTATCAAGACATTCACGTGGAGTGGGAAGTGCATAACATGCAATGTGTGGAAGGATATATCTTGAACCATACAACAGAATGGTGGCTGCAGGGAAATCCTCACTGGGGTATGCCACTAAGGACAGTGATGGAAGACATGATGAATGTCACTAAATTCACTAGGACATCCAAATACTGATGGATAATTATTTCCCATAAAGTCCAGTGGCAGATTCCAATCAATGAAGCAGCTTCCTCTGACCATAAGTATAAATACAGGTCCGTATATTTTGCAAAGCCACTTTGTACATTTGTTAGTTCATCATGATCAGTGCAAATTAATGTACATTAACCACTTAAGCCCCGGACCATTTGGCTGGCCAAAGACCAGAGCACTTTTTGCGATTCGGCACTGCGTCGCTTTAACCGACAATTGCGTGATCGTGCGACGTGGCTCCCAAACAAAATTGACGTCCTTTTTTCCCCACAAATGGAACTTTCTTTTGGTGGTATTTGATCACCTCTACGTTTTTTTATTTTTTGCGCTATAAAAAAAAAAAAAAAAAGCGAAAATTTAAAAAAAAAGCAATATTTTTTACTTTTTGCTATAATAAATATCCCCAAAATATATATATATAAAAAAAATTCTCAGTTTAGGCCGATACGTATTATTGTAAAAAAACAACGCAATAAGCGTTTATTGATTGGTTTGCGCAAAAGTTATAGCGTCTACAAAATAGGGGATAGTTTTATGGCATTTTTATTAATAATTTTTTTTTACTGGTAATGACTGCGACATTATGGCGGACAGATCGGACACTTTTGGCGCTATTTTGGGACCATTCACATTTATACAGCGATCAGTGCGATTAAAAATGCATTGATTACTGTGTAAATGTGACTGGCAGTGAAGGGGTTAACCAGGAGGGGGCACTGCAGGGGTTAAGTGTGTCCTAGGGATGTGTTCTAACTGTGGGGGGATGGGCTATGTGTGACATGACAATGATCAACGCTCCGGATTACAGGCACCTGTAATCAGTAAACAACAGAGAGAAGCACACCGCTCCAGGCAAACTCAGGTGCAGGATGGATCACAGGTGCAGACCTCGGCTCACCACCGTGGAAGACGAACAAGACAAGGAATTGGTCGCACACTGGAACTCCAAATTATCTCAATGTCATCTTTATTGTCAAAAAAGGGTCAGACAGATACAGGCAATGGTAGACGTTTCACAAGCGTTAGCTTGCTTGTTCACAACCTGTAATCAGTGTCCTGTCACTAGGCAGAACGGGGAAATGTTTGTTTACATCAGCATTTCCCCGTTCTTCCTCTCCGTGAGTTGATCGCGGGTATCCCCGCGGACATCGAGGCCGTGGGACCCGCGATCACACTCACAGAGCTCGTGGCAGGGTAGCGTGCGCACGACCACATGGTGGCAAATTTAAAGGGACGTACCTGTACGCCCATTCGCCTGTCCGTGCCATTCTGTCGACGCATATGTACATGCAGCGGTCAGCAAGTGATTAAGAATTGGAGTGACATCCGCCACATCGATGAGAGCAATGGAAGCAATGAATTGGTTAGCTTAAGACTAACAGTCAGAGACTATGCAGATGAGGATGGGTGAAGGGTAAATGACGGAAGGACGAATGTCACAAGTTGGATTAGCAGCAAGGATGAGAAGTGTTATAATGGGGGATTTTAATTATCCAGACGTAGACTGGGCGGAGGGAACCACACATTCGTCTAAGGCTCGCCAGTTCCTAAATGTCTTGCAGGACAATTTCATGGTTCAGATGGTAGATGCACCAACTAGAAATAAAGCGTTACTGGATATACTGATCACCAACAATGCAGACCTGATCACGGATGTGGAAATACAGGCAATTTAGGAAACAGCGATCACTGGTCAATTAGCTTCAGTATAAATCACACAAATAGGAAACATAAGGGGAATACAAAGACACTGAATTTCAAAAGAGCCAACTTCCCTAAACTACGAACCTTGCTAGAAGGCATAAATTGAGATAAAATCTTAGGAACAAAAAACAAAGAGGAGAGATGGGTTTGCTTTAAGAGCATAGTAAATAAGGGCATTAGCCGGTGCATTCCATTGGGTAATAAATTTAAAAGAGCGAACAAAAGTCCTGGATGGCTTACTCCAATGTAAAAATGCATATAAAATCAAAGTAGAAGGGGGCGTGGCCTGACCTAGCAGGAAGATGGAAGCTTAATCCCTGAGCTCCTGCCACCACAGGGAAAAGCTGACTGGAATCTGAGGTAAAATTGCCTCTAAATACCTCCAAATCATGGGGACTGCATCGCGGAACTCTTCTGCCTCCCACTCCCGCCGCAAACAATTAGGGGACGGGGGTTATAATATTCCTAAAATGCTTTATACCGGCAGAGGGAATACGGGGCCTTCCCGCCACAGACACTCACACTCTCAGGCTTCTGAAGCGGCCCTGACAGAACCGCCACATGCAGGATCTCCAAACCCTCACAGGGATAGAAATGTCATTGAACTCTTACTACAGCCGCACTTAAACATGCAGGACCTGCGGACCATCGCAGAGGATATCAAAGACGCTTTATCTGCCGCCATTTTAGAGCTCAGGCTCAATATCCGTGCGCTCAGTGACAGAGTTCTCACAGTTGAAAGTGTGACTGAACGCAATGTGACTATCCGCAAAGCTGAGAATCGCATTGACTCCCACACGTTACAAATGAGAGATATGCAACGCCATCTGGAAGACCTCGACAACAGAGGTCGGCGCTATGATCTCAGAGTCAGAGGACTGCCAGAGGCCATCGAGGGAGAACAAATAGCCCCCACTGTGACTGGAATCTTCAATGGTCTGCTTAATAGACCACCTCATACACCCATTGATATGGAAAGGATCCCCCGGGCCTTACGTCCCAAGGGAAGGGAGACGGATCCCCCGAGGGACATCATTTGCTGTATAATAGACTTCAAACTGAAGGAAGAAATTATCAGACAAGCAAGAAGCAGACCTCAAATTCTCCATGATGGGAGACCAATCCAAATCTATCAAGACCTCTCAGGAATCACCTTACAGCACTGACGTGATCTGAAGCCTCTGCTGGACGCCCTTTGCACGAAAGGTATTCAATATAAATGGAAATTCCCGCTTTGCCTTTCTGCCTCCTCCCAGGGTCGCACGGCTCTCCTGAGAGTACCAGAGGATCTCCCACACTTCTGCGGAACCCTGGGCATACCCCTGGTAGATGTCCCTAACTGGTATGTGGAGTTTCGTCGCACAGTGACAAGCAAAGAATCACCTCAGGAAGAACCCATGGAGGCGCAAGATACCAGGTACCGTAGGAGAAGGTCCCCATCCGCCCCCAGACACCTTACCGGTACCCACATTCACTACCAGGAGGGCAGCCCTACAAACTCGCTGAGGCTCAGGAGAGCTCACCGAAACCGCTAGCCGGCCTCAGATACACGCTACCATGCAATCTCAGTTTGCACTGTTCAGCTTTAATCAGTTCTTTCACACTGTTAACCTTTAATTCAATGTTTATGTGACTGACTTTCTTCAAGAGATATTCGGCACAACAGAAGTTTTGCATCTTGTACTGGGTTCGGACTGTGTCCCTGTCATAGACAAGTCTAGATAGAAAGCAGCAGCACTTGCCTATGGAATGAACACCACCCATATGTCTAGTGGAGTGTTCTAAAACTACATGACCCACAACACCCTGCGGTTTGTAACCGCCCCTGACCTGGCAGCAGTTCTGTACAGTGTCACTTCCACCCACAATCTCCCTGACACCAAGGAAAAGCCTCAAGAATGTCCGACGAACACTGCGACTGTTACCTGGACAACGCCTCACACAGATCATCACACTCAAGGCTGACTTCCAAAGCCGCGTCTCACACAGTCTCCTCTTCCACTTCATCGCTGGCGGCAACGACTCGTGTACTGACTGAGGAGCCTACAGGGGCTTCCCCCTCCATCTACATGTCCTGTACAGACACTCACTGCTGGGAACTGTTGTGGCACCTACCTGCAGGCTTATGCAGAATGCACTACCGCCATCTACTGGCCTGTAACTGTAACTGTAACTGTAACTTTACCCAATCACACTTGCTGGCATGTTAGGTTGCACGGCGAGGTATGAGGTATATTCCACACTCTCTCTATGGGAACTCTTCTAGTCTACAAGTTTAGTATTACTCAGACTTTCTAGTTGGAGATCTGTCACTGATTGCATGGTCAGCTTGCTGACTGATTTACTTGTTTATTTACATGTTACTCCAGTTACAGTGTTCTATCCCTCTTTTGAGATTTTTGTGCTGTTTATAGGCCCTATAAATGTCCTCTGTTTAATTACCTCACACGTTCTGAGGCCGACACTTAACCCATGAGAGGGCACCCACCTTTACAAATCCCGCATTTAGCCGCAATAGTATTTAATGACGTTTTGGGTGCCTTCTGGTATGGGGGCTGGGTGGTGGTATCAGAACTCCCAATATTTCTATATGATGGTTCTTGTATGCCATTTGTGTAATGATGCATTTACTCACCCAAATCCCACCACCCAGCACTCACCTTTCTTTGAGAGTATCCGCTCGCCCTATTATATATCCCCCCGAAAATATGTTCTCCAAAACCTCCTCCCTTTATCACCTGAAGACCCTGTGGTGGCGGACTATACCATTCTTTCCTTTACCTATAGTCCTCCTTCACTGCTTGGTGATTGCCAACCCCCACACAGTTGTGAGTCACGGTGCTGTTACACCCCTCAGGGTACACACATCGTGCCCGCACTGTACCTTATCGATACTGTACAGTTTAGAGGTACGGGAGCAAGTCACCCCCAAACCTCATCGGTTTCACCCCAGTTACCTCAACATTACACTTAAGCCTGCCATACACTGAACAGACCCACATCCTGATCTCCTGATCGCCTAGGTCATCCCTCTCCCTTCACTCGTACTTATGGCGGATGACACAGACCCCCGGGCCTCACCGCCTGACCTACATAAGCACCTACAGACACTCAAACTCTGCTCAATCAATATACAAGGCCTTAACATCCCAGAGAAAAGGTCTAAACTGTTCTATTTCCTACAATGATCAAAAATACATGTAGCACTTATACAGGAAACGCACTTCAGGATGGATAGCATCCCTAAACTGTATAATCACCAATTCCCACTGGTGTACCACGCTTCTAACACCGAGGCTAAATCCAAAGGAGTCTCAATCTTAATTTCTAAACAATGCCCCCTGCAGGTGACAGAAGACCAAACAGACTCCCAAGGGAGATTCCTATTCATTAAAGGCATTCTGCACCACAGGCCTGTCACAATAGCTAACATTTACGCCCCTAACTCGCAACAAGTGGCTTCTTTTTAGAGACACCTTCCAACAACTTCTCAGCTTCCAATCTGGTACTCTGATAGTAGGGGGCGACTTCAATGTCGCTCTGAATACCTCCCTTGACACATCCAACGGTGCTTCCTCCCTAACCTACAGAGCCCTACGAGCTATTAAATTGCAACTCAGCAACCTGTTACTTCACGATGCCTGGCGCACATTGCACCCCAACACTAAGGACTTCACCTTCTTTTCTGCACCTCATAACAAATACTCCAGAATAGACCACTTTTTCTTATCCCAAAATGATCTCACACACCTTTCAAAAGCCACGATTGAACCCATGGTTCTTTCTGATCACAACCCCATATTTATAACTCTAACCCTCCCGACAACCCAGGGTAGGTCCAACATATGGCGACTTGATAATTCTCTACTGACCGACCTGGACCATATACAACAAATTACCACGAGCCTCACCCACTACTTTGCAGAAAATACAACAGAAGACACCTCTCCTATCTCCGTTTGGGCAGCACACAAATGCGTCATAAGGGGGAAATTTATCTCCCTTGCGGCCCAACGAAACAAACTTAGAAAAGCATGAATTAATGAGCTGACCGACCGCATACTAACACTTGAACAAGCACACAAAGCGTCGCTAGTAGCTTCCACATTAACGGAACTCAGACCAGAGAAGAACTTCTAGAGGAACTTAACCACACACTAAAACGTAACTATGCCATGACCCAAAAATTATTCTACGAATTCGGCAACAAGTCAGGTAAACTTTTAGCCAGAGCGCTTCAAGTTAAGAAAGCGGCCCATACCATTCACAAAATTACAACACCGACTGGCGACGCCCTTGTTACTACGGATGATATCTCTGACCATTTTGTTCAGTACTTCTCCAAACTATACAACCTCCCCACCACGCTCCCCCCTGCAGCCACCTCGGACCGAATGACAGCCATTACAGACTTCCTTGCACAATACTGTCCCTCCCCCCTCTCTTCAGATGAATCTTCGGACCTTGATCTCCCACTCTCAGGAGAAGAAATTTTAACTGCATTAAAACAAATGAAACCGGGCAAAAGCCCTGGCCCAGATGGCCTGACAGTTAGCTATTATAAGTCCTTCCCAGACACCCTCATTCCCCACCTCACCAAAGCCTTCAATAATCTATCACCAACCTCTAATACAATGAGGGACATCCTTGAAGCACACGTCACTCTCATTCCCAAACAAGGCAAAGACCCCTCATTGGTCTCTAACTACCGCCCGATTTCACTCCTGAACGTAGACCTAAAGCTCTACGCCAAAGTGTTGGCAAACCGCATTCTCCCTCTGCTACCCAAATTAATCTCCCTTGATCAAGTAGGTTTTGTCCCTGGCAGGGAGGCCAGGGACAATACTATCAAGGCTCTAAATATCCATCACTGGCTCTCCAAAAGATCCACACAAGGTTTTTTCCTGTCTTTGGACGCGGAGAAGGCGTTCGACAGGGTGGCCTGGGACTATATGGAAGCGACTTTAAGAGTAATGGGTTTCCCATCGCATCTACTCCAAATGATCCTGGCGCTATACTCTGCACCTACAGCTAAACTTAGGATCAATGGCCGCCTGTCGAACGCCTTCTCTGTCTCAAACGGAACCTGTCAGGGATGCCCCCTATCCCCGCTCATATTCATCCTTACTATGGAACCAATGCTCCGCAGATTAAGAGACAACCCGGACATCAAAGGCATTAACATTGGTGATAACCACTATAAATTAGCAGCCTATGCGGATGACGTTTTACTCTTCCTCACTGACCATATAGTCACTATCCCCAATCTTCTTAAAGATTTCTCATTATTCAAAACCTTGTCAAACCTTCAAATTAACTTTACAAAATCGAAAGAACTGAACATCTCCCTACCAGCCACACTGGTCACCCAATGCAAACAGAACTTCCCCTTTACATGGGAATCACAGGACATTACATACCTGGGCATCAAAATACCTACTAAACTACAGGATCTCTACACAAGAAACTTCCAACCCGTGCTTCAAAACATACAAGCTGATTTAAATAAATGGCATGTCCGTTCCTTCTCCTGGTTGGGTAGGACAGCCATATTAAAAATGAATGTACTGCCCAGACTTCTTTATCTTTTTCAGGCAATCCCCATAAAGCTACCCACCTCCTTTTTTACATCATACAATCGTATGTGCAGGACTTTTATCTGGGCGTCCAAGACCCCCCGACTAAGCTGGGACAGGCTAGTACTCCCCAAGCTATTAGGGATCCTTGGCCTCCCCGACATTCAAAAATACCACTGGGCATGTCATTTAACTAGGATTGTAGATTGGCATCTGCATTGTTCCAATAAAGCCTGGATTACACTTGAGGATTCTTTCGCTAAAACCCCGCTGTCATATCTACCCTGGATCAATCACAACTCCATTCCTAGAGATTTGGTGACACATCCCTTTATTGGAGCCACATTGTTCCACCTTAAATTAGCCGGCAAAGCACTCAATTGATTACACACCGCACCCAGGCCCTATGACTCCTTTGGTCCGTAATCCTGACTTCCTGCCAGGCCTTGCCTTAAGAGATCTACACAGGGAATCATGCACAGCCCCCATCAGGGCACACCACTTCTTCCAAAATGGCGAACTCCTCCCTCACCAAGCCATGGCAGCCAAACTCACTGAATACAACATCCCCTTTTACAAGTACCTACAATTAAGACACTTTTTTGTTGACGCCAAATCCATCTCACTATGGTACCGAGAGCGTACACCCTTTGAATTACTATGTGAAAGTTCAGAACCCCAACGTCATGTGATCTCTACTGTTTACGCATTCTTATTTTCAACTTGCAAAATTAAAGATGATAAGCTTATCCGTCGTTGGGAATCAGAACTGTCTATAGACTTAACCTCCACTGAATGGGAACGTATACACAACCATATTCATAAGGGCTCCATTAATGTATCCACCCAGGAAAACAGATACAAAATACTCACCAACTGGTATAGGACACCTGACAAGATCCACAAAATGCACCCCTCGGTCCCCCCGACATGCTGGCGTTGCAATGTGGCGCTTGGCACCCTCATTCATATCTGGTGGGAATGTCCTCTTATCATACCGTACTGGACGGAAATTCACCGCCTTATCACCCAAATTACCTCTTACGCCCCAGAACTTCAGTCCGGCCCAATACATGCTCCATCACACCTCCATGCCCCTCTCCTCCTACAAAAAATCCCTTACCCTACACCTTATCAATGCAGCCAACCTCTGTGTCCCGGTTCACTGGAGGAGTTCCACACCACCCACAGTGGCTGAATGGTTCAAAAGAGTCGATAGAACGGCCGAGATGGAAAAACTAATTTACCAAGCAAAAGACAATCCGACAAAATTTAATACGACATGGGCTTGCTGGTTGCACTTCAGAGTTTCCTCGACGCAGATCATTCCGCCCGGTGACCCAACCTCTCAGCCATGATCGATACTGATCTGTCACAGAAACGTCATAGTGTCTGGCTGATCGTGCCCTCCCTCTGTCCATAACCTTCCTCTTACCCAATTGATCCTCACCGATCACACATAGGCGATCTCCACACCCTCTCAACCTGATACCAACATAACTCCTTCACTGTTCTGGCAGGAGCACACACCCTAACGGTTTCTGGTCTCCTTACTCCCCCCCTCCTAAACAACATTATTATGGAGCTGCCTCTCAATCATATGGGTACCAAACAGATTTAAAACCACACACATTACTACACATGGCCCCCACCCATTCACAGTTAGAACCCTTTAGGGGTGAATGGGTTTAAGGGTGGCTTTGATCGGTACATAACATTACCCCAATTGGACCCCTACTCCCACACCAACCCCTTCTCCCTCACACGGAGATACCTTAATGATCCTTAGTTTATACACTTGTTAATTAGGATATTCCCGCTTTATCATAAGAATACTTTACTGGGTCGGAACTTCACCTACATCACTAATACAGAAGTGACCTAGTAAGAGGCTCAGTTGGCCGTATTTTGAACTTGTTCTTTCATTTCTGCTTTATTTATCGATTGTATGACTTATTGATCGTATTAACAGCTTCGGTTTCAATGTATACCCAATAACTGTGATATTATGTATATCTGATAAATTTTAATAAACATTTATTGAAAAAAAAAATCAAAGGAGAAGGCCTTCAAAAAATACAGGGTTGAGTGATCATCATCAGCATTTAGACTTTATAAAGAATGCAACAAGAAATGTAAGGGTGCAATTAGGACGGCTAAGCTAGAACATGAAAAACAGATAGCAGAGGAAAGCAAAAAAAAAATCCAAAGAAATTCTTTAAGTATGTAAATTATTATTGGCCCCATAAAGAATGAGGAAGGACATCTGGTTACAAAGGATGGGGAGATGGCAAAGGTATTGAATTTATTCTTGTCCTCAGTCTTCACGAGGGAAACGGAGAGCTTCAGTAACCAAAACTGCAGTGTTGATCCTCATGACACATCACAGGAAGCATCTCCATGGTTGACAGAGAACAGAATTAAAATTAGACTTGGGAAACTTAACATTAATAAATCACCGGGACCAGATGGCTAGCACCCAAGGGTACTTAGGGAACTCAGTCAAGGAATTTGCAGACCATTGTTCCTAATTTTTACTGACAGTCTACTAACTGGAATGATACTAGCTGATTGGAAAAAAAGCCAATGTAGCACCAATATTTAAAAAGGGCCCAAAATACATCCCTGGGAATTGCAGACCAGTTAGCCTAACATCAATAGCATGCAAGCTCTTGGAGAGGATGATAAGGGACTATATACAAGATTTTAGTAATGAGAACGGTATCTTTAGCAGTATTCAGCATGGATTCATGAAGAATCGCTCTTGCCAAATCTATTAACCTTCTATGAGGAGGTGAGCTGCCATCTAGATAAAGGAAGGCCCGTAGACGTGGTGTATCTGGATTTTGCAAAAGCATTTGACACAGTTCCCCATAAACGTTACTGTAAAAAATAAGGTCAGTTGGCATGGACCATAGGGTGAGTACATGGATTGAAAACTGGCTACAAGGGAGAGTTCAGAGGGTGATGATGAATGGGGAGTACTCGGAATGGTCAGGGGTGGGTAGTGGGGTCCCCCAGGGCTCTGTGCTGGGACCAATTCTATTTAATTTGTTCATAAACGACCTGGAGGATGGGCTAAACAGTTCAATCTCTGTATTTGCAGACGATACTAAGCTAAGTAGGGCAATAACTTCTCCACAGGATGTGGAAACCTTGCAAAAAGATCTGAACAAATTAATGGGGTGGGCAACTACATGTCAAATGAGGTTTAATGTAGAAAAATGTAAAATAATGCATTGGGTGGTAAAAATATGAATGCAATCTATACACTTGGGGGGGGGACCTCTGGGGGAATCTAGGATGGAAAAGGACCTGGGGGTCCTAGTAGATGATAGGCTCAGCAATGGCATGCAATGCCAAGCTGCTGCTAAAAAAGCAAACAGAATATTGGCATACATTAAAAAGAGGATCAACTCCAGAGATAAAACAATAATTCTCCCGCTCTACAAGACTCTGGTCTGGCCGCACCTAGAGTATGCTGTCCAGTTCTGGGCACCAGTTCTCAGGAAGGAACTACTGGAAATGGGGCAAGTACAAAGAAGGGCAACAAAGCTAATAAAGGGTCTGCAGGATATGAGTTATGAGGAAAGGTTGCGAGCACTGAACTTATTCTCTTTTTCGTGGAAGGGAGTTTAACAAGACACGTGGCCACTCATTAAAATTAGAAGAAAAGAGATTTAACCCAAAACTGAGTAGAGGGTTCTTTACTGTAAGAGCAGCAAGGATATGTAACTCCCTTCCACAGGCTGTGGTATCAGCGGGGAGCATCGATAGTTTAAAAAAACTATTAGCTAAGCACCCGAACGACCACAACATACAGGATTATACAATGTAATACTGACATATTATTACACACATCACAGGTTGGACTTGATGGACTTGTGTCTTTTTTTCAACCTCACCTACTATGTAACAATGAAGCCAATACCATGTAATGTCTAGTGCTTATGGGTACCGTGCATGGCTTGGATACTTTACCACAGCTGACACTTCGTTCCTGTTTGTCTTCCTCCCATATACTCTTGATAGCTGACGCAATATTTGGTGTCATCTCGGTGTTTTTTGCTATGCAAGCATTGGACGTACACTCGCGGCATATGGCACATTGGATATACACTTGCGGCACAACACAGCGTGCACCTCTTCCTGTGTGCAACCCACCAGCATGAACGGGGATACTGCAAATGATGTCATGGGCATGCAGCAAACAAGAATAATCGAAGTTCAGGTATAGGTCAAAGCCCGCTGTCTGGATGGGGTAATCAATCTCCAAACAGAGGAGGAGGTAGGTTGAAGGCTGGCTGAGCCGGAGGCCTGTCAGGGGTCTAACTAAGTGGCAGGCTGGGTTGGTTGGTGTCAAGGTAAGCGGCAGGCTGGGTTAGTCATTGTCCAGGCAGAGGTCAAGGCAAGGGGCAGGCAAGAGTAATTGGCAACAAGCAGAGAAAGCAATATGGACAGGAGAGACAGTCTCAGAAGAAAGTTGCAGTTTCATTTACAAAGTAGCTGGCAAGTCACATCACCAGACACCATAAGGTAAACTTTAAATACTCTCCTAGGCCTGTGTGCATGGCCATTGCAAGGGATGCATACGCAATGATAGCTAAAAGGTCACGCTCTGGCACATGGACAGAATGGACCAGACCCCTGGATGTATAGACATGGACAATAAAAGTAATAGCACCAAAAGAGCTTACAGTCTAATACCTATGCCTACCACAATCTTACAAAAACAGTATGATCAATTTGGAAGACAGCCACTCAATTAAAACCTACACCCAAGTACTGTGATTTTATGAATGTACCCACAAAGTTGCCTTTGTTCCTTCTTTCTTCCGTGCCCCTCGCATGCACTTAGAAGAGCTGAGCAGCACACCCTTCAATAAACACAACATATACCAGTCATGGACAAAAATATTGGCACCCCTGCATTTCTGTCAGATAATGTACCACTTTGCTCAGAAAATTGTTGCAATTACAAATGTTTAAGCATTCTCGTGTTTATTTCTTTTGTTTGTACTGATAATACACAAAAAAGTGGTGAAACAAAAAGCCAAATCTGACACATTCCACGCAACACTCCAAAAATAGACTGGAAATTTTTTGCCACCCTCAATTTAATATTCGGTAGCATACCCCTTGGAAAAAAAATGAACTCAATCGCTTCCTTTAACCATGAATGAGTATCTTACACCTCTATACTGGACTTTTGGACCACTCTTCTTTCAGGTCTCTCAGATTTGAAGGATTCCTTTTCCCAAATGCTGTTTTGAGATCTCTCCACAGGTGCTCTATGGGATTTAGATCTGGACTCATTGCTGGTCAGTTCAGTACTCTTCAGAGCTTTGTCTTAAATCATTTCTGGGTGCTTTTTGACGTGTGCTTTGGGTTATTGCCCTGCTGTAAGACCCATGACCTCTGACGGAGACCAAACTTTCTGACACTGGGTCCTACATGGAACCCCAGAATTCTTTGGTAGTCTTCAGATTTCATAATGCTATGCACATGGTCAGGACATCCAGTGCCTAAAGGAATTAAGCAAAACCAAAACATCAGTGAACCTGCACCATGTTTTACTGTAGGGACTGTATTCTTTTCTTCAAAGGCCTCATTTATTTTTCTGAAAACAGTAGAATGATGGGTTTTACCAAAATGCTGAAATTTTGTTTCGTCTGTCCACAGCAAATTCTCCCAAAAAGATTTTGGCTTCCTCAGGTACGTTTTGGCAAACTCTTTGATCAATTTTTCTCTTTCTTCCACGTCCAGGGAGATTAGCAACAGTGCCATGGGCTGTAAACTTCTTGACAATGTTTTGCACAGTGGACACAGGAACATTAAGATCTCTGGAGATGGACTTGTTACCTGGACATTGTCAATGTTTTTCCACAATTTTTGTTCTCTAATCCTCAATTCTTTGCTGCGCTTTCTGTTCTCCATGTTCCGCGTGGTACACAGAGACACACAACAGTAAGGTTGAGTCAATTTTTCACCATTTTACCTGGTTCCTGGTGTGATTTCTATATTGTCAGCACCTGTTAATTTATACAGGTGAGGTGAATTACAAATTACAGGAGCATCACAAGCTTGGAATACAATTATTTTTTTTTATTTTGAGAAGGTGCCAATATTTTGTCCAATCCATTTTTGGAGTTTTGTGTGGAATGTGTCACATTTGGATTTTTGTTTCTCCACTTTTTTCTGGGTGAAGTGGTGCACTATTTGACAGAAATGCAAAGGTGCCAATATTTTTGGCCATGACTGTAGGTACATGGACCCCCAAAAAGCACTATGAAACTTTGTAGGAATTATCTCCAATAAAACTGCAGACACAAACGTCAAAAATATATTTACCTTATCGCAGTCTCCATTTTTTACTTGTTTTTCTGACTTGTTCTGTTTAATCGGACTCTTTACTTCCAGGATCTACAAGCCACACACCAATAAAAAAGTAAATCATCTTGGTAAGAAACACAGTGAATTGTCAGTTTAAACACATCCCATGCTACAGATGTGAGACTCCAGGCAGTGCTGTCATTATTCTGTATTAGGAATAGTAATTAGAGGTTACACAAAAGGTGCATACAAGTATCTGTAGCCCCTGACAGATGCGTGAAGCCCAGGGTGAGGAAATATGGCTAGATACACATAAAAAAGGTAAACATACATAAGCTGTAAATTCCCAGTCTGGCCTTTGGTGAGATTGATAAAAGCTCTTGACCTCTGGTCTTGCACTTTATGGCTTCAGCCAGACTTGGAGGAATTTGCAGTCTACTGTAAAGTAACAAGTGACATCTTGACAAATAAGAGCAGGACAGGAGATTCAGAAAGAACAGACACTGTTCATAGTAGAGCACCTTTTACTGAAACCTTAAGTGTAACAGGTTATAGTGCCCTTTTTTTACCATTTTATTCTGGATAACGTCTATCCTGAAAATATGCTGTATTTTTATGTATACAAGCAGACTATTTACATGTCTGAAGTATGCCATGGCAATAAAGAAGCTGAGCAGGACAAAATAATCAAATTGAACTTGGAAGAGTGTTTTACATATTCCAGATAACAATTTTGATTTCTTTAAAGTACACCTTTCATTTTCATCAAATGTAATAAACCAACAGTACTAGTAAAGTGCTGGCAGCAGCTGTGCTTGTCTTCATATTAGCTTGTTTGTGCCTGGGAAGAAACCTGTGTTGCTAATCCCATACTTTACACAGAGCAGGGTTGCCAAATGCCAGTAAATTTACTGAGAGTTTGTAAAAATCTGTGATTTTTTTTTACAATTGTCTAAAAATATCAGGGCTGATAATTTGTCATGTTATGTTGACTTTTAAGTGTAAACAGGGCATATTACTTGTTAGGGGTATTGTCAGTGTTTCCGTATTGTGTTTATACTGTTTAAATACCAGTTGTCTTTGTTTTTAATAGTAGTTCTGTAATTTTTTTATGTTGTCAGTAATAAACGTTCTCCGCCAGCAAGTTTGACATGTTTTGTCAGTAAAAAATGCTGCGGAAGGTTGGCAACACTGACACAGAGCCTTGATTTCTCCAGATGAAGTTCTGCCCTTCTACATCAGCAAACCCAGTCATTCAGCAGTTCAGTGCCAGAAGCACAGTGAGAGGTTCTCAGTCAGTTAAATGACAAGTGGTAAGCTTAGAGTCAGCAGTACATACCTAATTTTGACTTAGAGACAAGTTACGGGCCTGTGTACATCTTGGACCCTTCACAGAAACAAAGCACCTGTTATAAATAACAAGTACACACACCTGAAGGCACCACAAGGCCTACCCTTTACTAATAATATTACTTTATGCACTTTGATGGGCATGGCAGGTTTACATCAAAGCAGACCCCACCTGGGTTAGACCCTTCTCTGCAGTACCACCCTCCCATAACCACCTTGCCAATACTCAATGGACCCTTGTCCAACTGTGTGCATGCCTTGGTTTGTGTGCAAGCGATTTTGGCCACACTTCTCATGTGGGTCACAGGAGTGCACTTAGTTCTGCTCTCCTGAATCAGCCAACAGCGGGCTACAGTCACAGAGCGATACCAGACTCTGGGGAGATCCCGACAATTATTTTGGGATCCACCTAGATGCCTTACAGGCAGCTGGCTCTGCCTTTCAGCACACCACTGAGAGCCCGAGTCAGCTGCTCCCGCCCCTCTCCTGCTTCAGTGAGTGCTGGAGGGGCAGAGCACAGAGCGGTAACTGACAGTCACCGCTCTGTGCTCAGAGCAGACCCAAGAACTAAGCAATCTGTGGTCATGTGATCGCACAGTTCTCAGGCTTAGAGCCGGTAGGGGGCAGCTTGCGGCATTGGATCGATTCTACAGCAGACATGTAAGTATTTATGTTTATTATTTTATATTTCTGTACTTTCCCTTCAAGTAGCCATCCTAACATTTCAAATTTAGCAATTCTTTCTCTTTCATTAATCCTCCCTATTGACCTACATAACAACAGTCTTGGATCGGATGAAACCGATAATGTGTTTTTAAATAAAGAAACATGCATACTTAAAGGATAAGTTCACCTTTTGTAACACGTTACACCCATATTCAGGGTGTAACATGTTACAGATGCACAGGCCCTCACCCCACCCCAATCCCGTTTTGACAGCAGAGGATTTCTAACCCCACTTGCTGTCATAATCTAAAAAAATGCCCGGCCGCATCATTCATTCACAGTGTTCTGTGAATGTGAAAACTACAAGTACCGGCATCTATTGTGGCTGTCGCCTTGTAAATCTCAATGAACTACCAGGGCGCTATTGAGAGCTCTAGTAGTTCATGGAGTCTGTCAGTAACTGTCTGTCTGCATAGGGGGTATGGGCAAACAGCTACGCAGACAGTCTGCAGGAATTATGATTATGATGCTGACCATGAGTGCAATGCTTTAACGACTTCCTAACAAAAAAAATAATAAATGCATATTTTTTCTACCTGAAAGTGAGTGTACAGCTTGTTTAACAGTGTAAATTTGCTGTCCCTTCAAAATAACTCAACACACAGCCATTAATGTCTATACCGATGGCAACAAAAGTGAATACACCCCTATGTAAAAATGTCCAAATTGGGCCCAATTAGCCATTTTCCCTCCCCGGTGTCATGTGACTCGTTAGTGTTACAAGGTCTCAGGTGTGAATGGGGAGCAGGTGTGTTAAATGTGGTGTTATTGCTATCACGCTCTCATACTGGTCACTGGAAGCTCAAAATGACACCTCATGGCAAAGAACTCTTTGAGGATCTAAAAAATAGAATTGTTGCTCTACATAAAGATGGCCTAGGCTATAAGAAGATCGCCAACACCCTGAAACTGAGCTGCAGCACAGTGACCAAGACCATACAGCGGTTTAACAGCACAGGTTCCACTCAGAACAGGCCTCGTCATGGTCGACCAAAGAAAAGTGTTATTTCTTCAAGTTGTCACACCAAAAGCTATAATAAAGTATTTACAAAAATGTGAGGGGTGTATTCACTTTTGTGAGATACTGTATATAAGGAGCTCCTCAAATTAAGCAGAGGTGCTAAAAAAGGTACTAGTGTCCTTATTTGAATCCAGCTAAATATAGCTGCCAAATTCCCAGAGTAATAAAGTTTAAAGTGATTGTAAAGTCTCGTTTTTAAAAAATAGATAATAATAAACATGTTATACTTACCTGCTCTGAGCAGTGTATTTGCACAGAGCAGTCTGGATCCTCAAATTCTTGGGTTCCTCTTAACTGCTCCTGGCCTCTCCCTCCTGTCCAGTGCCCCCACAACAAGCAGCTTGCTATAAGGGCACCCGAGCCGACCTGCAGACATGTGTCTCCATTCAGACATAGAGCTGCCATTCGTCCTTACCCCTCTCTCTCCTGATTGGCTAACTGACTTTGATTTACAGCTGCAGGAGCCAATGGCGCTGCCGCAGTGTCTCAGCCAATCAGGAGGGGGAGACTCAGACAGCCGAGGGACTCGTGACATCGCTGGACAGAGATGGAGCTCAAGTAAGTATTAGGGGGTGCTTGGATGGCTGCTGCACAAAGAAGGCCTTTTATCTTAATGCATAGAATGAATTAACATAAAAAAACTTCTGCCTTTACAACTCCTTTAAGATGTGGAAACAATTTAACATACCATATATTACCCTAGGCTTAGCGCTGTGAAGTTATTTGTTTCAGAAGCACTGCACAGCTGAACAATATGGGGTTGGCTTACTAAAGACAAATAGGATGTTGCACTCAACAAGGGAATTTTCCCTAGAGCTTAGTGAACCTTTTAAAGTTTCACTGTGCAAAGAATATAATCACATGCAAGGAACATTAAAAAAAAATTGTTAAGCTCTGGAGCAGATTGCCTTGCAAAGTGAACAGCCTATTTGCCTTTAGTAAATTATTTCCTTTCTCAATAAGACACAGAAACTGCTCTGCTTTCTAGAAGTGGGCCTCAAAGCTACACCAGAATGTCATGAAAGAGATACTGGTAGACTTTGCACCCAATTATTTTGCCCCCTAAAATGTATGAAGAAATGAAAGTACAGGCCAAAGATGACAATTATAACTCATTCAAAGAGGTCAATAGGGAAAAGACAGGTTAAAAAATTAAGATACATCCACTTTGTGATATTTTCATACATATCAATTTAGTGTATAAGAAAAATAAAGTAGCCCGTTCATACGAATGAATTCCAGGGTCTGGCACCTATAGCCTGTCCATTCAGCAGTGCTGAGTTGATCTCTGAGCATTTTATTCTTTCCTGCCCTGTTTGATCTCGATCTTACAACACAATGAATCCTAGTTGCTAGGCAGGAAACTGTGCAGCCTTCCAAAAGCTCCCATATATGATTTCTTGCCTCCAACAGCTAAGCATATATGTCAATAACTGTGGCTAAACACTAAGGCCGAAGCGTTATTTCTGGCAATTTACCTTACATAATAAGTGGTAAAATGTAGTGCAGACAGAGGAAAAGACAAAGAAACCCCAGTGCATTCTCTTCTGCCATTTTTACATACCAGATTTCAGGTATTAAAATACTGAAACAATCAAATCGTTTGAGCTTGCTTCAACTAGCAGCAATGCCTAATTTTCATATAATTCCACTCAAGTACATTCTTTATTTCAATTTAAAGAGGGAAAAGCACATCTTAAAGGAACTGTGTCATGAGAAATGCTTGGGGTCTACCATTACTGAATTTCAGTTCTCAGAGCCACTTACCTGTAACAAAGAGACAGATAAGGATTTCTGATGTCTCTCCGACTTTTCTTATCTGTGTGCTTGTTTTATGTCAGAGACTGGGAAAGTAGGGACCAGTAGTTGGCATAAAAGCCAGAAAACTAGCATTTTCAGCGATGATTGCCCCATGGTTTTCTTGTGACAAGTTTACTTTAAAGCAACTAAAGGAAAAATGAGGGAGGTAGATATTTTCCCCAGGTTTTTCTTTTTAAAACATAACAAGGGGATCAGTACACAATACGCACTTTTTATGACAAGCAATTTACTTAGCACTGCTACAGCATACCTCAACACTGGTGTAATTGGATCTATAGGGAGTATGCACAATACCGTGCCCCTACATTTCTCCTCAACTAAACCTGAAAATCATGAAAAATACATCTGAAAAAAAAAAAAAATACTTTCCTTGAATAATCGATCTTTGCAACTGTTCTTTGTACACAATGTACACCACCTAAAAAAACATAATTATCAGCCATGGAAGTTAACCCCATACAATACCTCACTCTCTCTTACTGGTGTAATTATTATTAAACCATATACTGTAGTGTCACAATATTTTCTGGATTCTAGATGTAATATCTACTTAAAAGTGCTAAAAATCATGAGGCCATCCATGGAGTTGACTGTTTAATGCTAAAGTGGATTCCTATGGGGGGTGCATGTGCAGGCTCAACTTCGAGCCACACTGCCTGCATCCATAGATTTACATAGTACAACTTGGCCCCAGCCCCCTGTCACACAATTTGACTAACAGCAGGGGGAGCCAATGGCTCCCACTCATTCAGCAAAATCTGTTAGAGCAGGGAGAACCTTCACAGACGGGCACAGCACTGGATCGAGTGAGGGCTTTTACAGGGAATGCAATAAGGTAAAAATGTTTAGGCTTTATAATCAGTTTAATATCTAAAGTCCATATATAGAAATATTCCTGTGATATACAGTACTGAATCATCCACTTAAAAAAAATGATCAATTTCATCATAATGATGAATCATTTGTATCACAGACACAGGTACGTATAAATACATATGTTGCCCACCAATAATGCTTAAAGTGTTACTAAACCCACAACAGTAAAATCAGTCTGTATATGCAGTAAAGCATGCTTGCTATACTCACTCTGGAACCTAAGGGGTTAATCCTCTGCATTGTGTGAAAAGGCTGTTTGATCCTGTCTTCTCTGATCCTCCCCTTCTTCCACTGTTCCCAATCCATCTCCTGATAAGACAGAGCTTTTGGAGTCACTCCGCACATGCTTAGTTTACAGTGTATTGCTAAAGAGTTCTTTTTTCTTCTTGGAAGGGTGCATGTGATCAGCACAGGGCCAATCGGCACTGTCCAGACAGAGGGTCAGGGGTCCTGCAGCCTCATAGGACAGTCAGAGTAGAATGAAAACTCCTCCTACAAACTTTAACTAGACACTGATAAAGGCCACAAGACTGCTATATACTGCTGATGAGAAAAGGTATTTAGCAGTTTATATTTACTAAAATAATTACATTTCCATGTTCTGTGTACTGTGGGAGACCAGATATAGTGAATGTTGGGTCCTGGGTTTAGTAACACTTTAAGGCTAGGTTAACTCTGCTGCAATCAGATTTTGATCCCAATTTCAGTACGATTATGTGATGCAACTTAGATGCAGTTTACATATTCTATGGGGCCAGAATTGTGCTGGAATCTCACCAAAGTAGCACAGAATCCGTTTCAGGATCAATACCACTGTTCAAGTGCCTCCCAATTCATAACATCCACAGCCAAAGAATTCTGGGGTCAAAGTGAAACTAAAAGCCCAATGCCATAAACAGGGAGCATGGCCATAGTTGAAGGAATTCCTGCCAAGATATGTTTGGTGGAATAAAATACATCTACTATAGGTGCCAAATAAAATGAGCGTGGCAGCCGCGTCTGCAACAAACACCTGAAAACGAGTGACCCTTGACCTTGAAATAATCATCCAATGAAAATAATAGTGATTAAAAACAATGTGTGCAGTTGTAACTAATGGCAACAAGCCAATTCAAGTTTAAAAATGTTTGTCCCTCTCCACTTTTGAAAAAAGCCTAATAATAGCATATAAGGCAAGTTCAGTCCTACATTTCCAGTGGGTGGCCTATTATCCAATTCAAAGAGTTCTGATGAACGCATCTTGGCAAGTAAAGCACATTCTACAGAAAAAATATTTGATGGTCATTGTAATCCAAAATTTCATACTCGTACATCCAGACTGGTAGATAGAGGGAGACTAAGTCATAAACACCTGACTGGTTTTGCTAGACCCTCTGGCTGCATCAGAGGTCAGCCTTCAAAACACCAGGTGGGTCCCATCCTCTCACCAAACAGTGGATGTCAACGTCATGATGTTAACAGTAAACACCACTAAATACGTCTCGATGTATTGTCCCTGCAAGATCAATTTGTGGTGTTGTCATAATCGAGAATATGTAAACTTTCATATTATAACACAGAGAAGGAAAACAACAGCAATAATCTCAAAGGCTGCATTGGGTAATACAGATTTACTATTTGGTATAAATAGGAATCCATGCACTCTTGTTTCCTTTTTAGCTTGATGAGATGTAAAAGGACAGTCTGCTGTGCACTTCAAAAGGGGCTGATGTATAAAAAGTGTGTTAAGGAACATTTCTTGCTGCCAAAAGCAACCAATCACAAACCTCGATTCATTTTGTAACCTGAACGGTTTGGAAGTTATAGGCAACAAGAAAAAGTCCTCTAAGCCCTTTTTATACATCAGCCCTTTATGTTTTTCATTTATACGTTATTTATGCTGGCCAAGGCTTGGCAGAGCATCAAATACTCCAAAACTGTGAAACGCTGCATGAACAAAAGGGGTGTCAAAGCGGTATACAAACTGTTCAAAGGAACTTACAAGAAGCTCGTGGACAGCTTTTATTCAAGGACAATAGCTAGGTTTAAGAATATAGCCGATATATGTCTTTTTCTGACAGCTAGAACAAAGCATGTTACACTGTTTCTACTGAGACAAGTGAAACAAAAATCTGCTTCAAAGCATGGGAATTCAGTTCTATTTCTCCTCCAGCCTCTCCTTCATACTGATCATATACAGCCTGATTCTCACTACAATTGCAATCTACTTAAATGCAAAGTGTGTGTATTACCACTGTGCTATAAAAAAATAGCAACTGAAGCTGGTCATACACATCACAATGTGATGGCATTATATCCTTTTGATATTGTGCCCAACTAAACAATCATGTCAATTTGTATGCAACCCCTTATGCCTCTCCAAATACGTAGTTGTTGGTAGGTCTAAAAGAGATTGCACATTCAAGATTGTAACATGTAAGGTCAGTTTAAAGCAAATCTTTGCTCTGCACATTCAGAGTTTGCTTTAGTGGTTCCATCCCCAGCAGTGTATACTGCCAATGCCTATCCTTTGCACCCCACCACTCTGTAAAATCAAAAGTAATTCTAAGTACCTCCAGGTATATAGCAACATGTGGGGTACCACGCTAAAGGTAAGTATATGAAATTGGGGAGGTGTGCAAAAAAGTGAATTCCTTGATTTGCCCCATATGGGAAAAACACAGACACATTTAAACCCCTGTTCACATTGGAGCGACTGTCATGCGATTTGACAGGTCAAATTGCACGACAAGTCACACCCTATTGTCGGCAATTGCACTGTTCGGTTCGACGCCGACTTTGCGGTGCCTCATCGATTTGAAAAAATAGTTCCTGCACTACTTTTGGCAATTTTGGGTGTGACTTGCATAGACATCTGTCTATTAGTTACACTGACACGCAGTTTTAAAATCGTGTGATTAAGTTACACGTTTTCAAAGCTGCAGTCAATATGAAAGAGGGCTAAAGCAACTTTAGACAGTAACAGTGCAAAAGGTCTAATTGGAAATCCCACTATGATTACCTATATATTATATATATACACAACTACTCAAAGGGCTTCTAGATAGAATGCCAAGCTCTAGTCACATGATTTGTACTGTTTAATGTTCATTGCTTGAACCACAAATTTAGTGATATTAAACAGCTGGGCTGCATATTTACATGCCTCAGGAAGTGGTATTCCCAGAGTACTATGAAATGAAAAATAAGCAGCAAGGTGGCCTGGTGCACTGTAGCGAAGCCTGGTGGAAAACAAAACCGTGGGCAAAAACATTGTTTTCCTGGTATTCATTTTTAGACTTGATTTAATCTGCAATGTATTTTTATCCTGCATTAACCCTTTCGCTGCCATGCCCATACAATGTACGAACCTGGCACAAATGGCCGATATATGCTCCAGAATATGAACATAGGCCTCCATAATTAAAAAAAAAAAAAAAGCTATAACCCTTACACATGAAACTTTCAATAAAAAGAAAAAGTGTTGTTTGGAGTTCCACTTTCATTTACCAGGAGTGCAAATGCATGCAGCAGAATCTTCTCCATTCAAACCATCTTTCCACTACAGTAAATATTCATGCGTTTACTACACCAAGTTTTCTCTATGTAGTATGAAAGTAGTTTACTCCAGTGTAATGCAGTCAGCTAGAACTCTCACTTAAAAGTTTAGCTTTTTCACAGAGGATGGAAACACAAACTTGGTGGAGAATTCCATGAAGAAAAATGATCAACATAACTCAGACACACAAAAATAATAATGTGCTCTAATGTACTCACTAGTGGCTGAGGGAAATACACTGGAAACATACCGCTTGGTTAAGAAAGGCTATTAACACAGTTAAATATACATACTTGGCGATCCTGCTGCTACAGCAGCACTGTTAAAATTTAGGCAGCATTTTATCCATGAGAGGCTACATCGTCACTGTGTATTTTGCTTTATATAAAGGGCTGTGTAGGCAGCTCATGTGCTTTTATTGCCATTGAAATGTTAACAGATTTCCAGAGTTTCAGCAATAACAAGCCCTTGATGTGGTGTGGCAAAAAAATTACAAAGTGCATTAAGTAACCTAACACGGTGGAATGAGACATGGTTTCCAGTATCATTAACAGTGCAAAAAATGCAAGACCATAACAGATTAGAACAATGTTTTTGAAGTTAGTCTAAAGAATCTTACCTGATTATTGTTCGTTTTTAATAAGGTGGGAGGCTCATGTCGTAACGGAGATGAAATAGAACTGCTTTCACTATTGCTTCCATCGCTTAGGCTAATTCTGTGAAGAAAGAAGACAACTGATAGCCTTAGAAGTGCTTGCTGTATACTGTCTCACTGGTTAACTATTGCCTTTTTGCGTAATAAAACAAAGAACAGTGTTTTATTTAAATGTGAATGAGGAAAAAACAGGAAACAGAAAAACAGAAAAAACATCTCTATAGGAAAGCACATATAATGAAGTACTTTGCAGAAAAACCATTTCTGGGAATAAACCAAGGCGGTCAGTCTGACATAATGAATTTGCCAGCACCAACGAGCATATGCAGATTTTGACTATTTAAAAGCTGTGTCACTTATTACATAGTCACATGATCTGAGATTTTACCCAAAAACTAGATATGGGTGCAGACTTCTTCTCTACATCAATACAATTCTGGCATAAGATACATAAAGACAAAACTTTTGGTCAGTTCCTCAACCTGATAAAACTCCTTTGTGATGAATTAGAGCGGAGATTGCGAGCCAGGCCCTTACTCGTCCAACATCAGTGCCTGACCTCACAAATGTGCTTCTGGAAGAATGGTCAAACATTCTCATAGACACACTCCTAAACCTTGTGGACAGCCATCCCAGGAAAGTTACGCTGTTATAGCTGCAAAGGGTGGCCCAACTCAATATTGAATCCTACAAAATAAGACTAGGATGCCATTAAAGTTCATGCACCCAAATACTTTTGACAATATAGTATACAACATAAACTGTCTTTTTTGTGCTCCTGGTTATTTTTATTTACAATTCATAGTCCTAAGTTTAAGTATAACTTTCTTAAAGTGGTTGTAAACCTAAGAAAAAACAAACAAAACAAAAAAAACCTGCAAGACAAAGGCATAATTGAGCTGGTATGCATAGCATACTAGCTCATTATGAAATACTTACCTTAGAACGAAGCCCCTGCAGTGGTCCTGGCACACTGCTCTACCCGGTGACATGTTTCCCAGAGTTATTTCCGGGTATCGCGGGCTCCAGCGATGTGATTGGTCGGAGCCGTGGTGACGTCACTCCCGCGTTAATGGCACATCAGCTGAAGAAGCGGCACGCTCGGTCCGTTTATTCAGTGCACATGTGCCAACGCTCTCGGCACATGCTGATACAGGGGATAACTCCTCCTAAACCGTGCAGGTTTAAGAGATATCTATGGTAGCTACAGGTAAGCTTTAGTATATGCTTACCTGTAGTCAAAAGTGGTCTGTAAGGGTTTACAACCTCTTTAAATTATAAGGTATATAATTCACGTATTATCTAGTTATTGATACCATTTGTCATATTAATTTCTAACATCCCGTACACTAGACTCACATGTTTCTCAAACTAGAAATCCCTCACTAAATTTTCAGACACCAGTTCACACACCACTCCCCACTTGAGTTCTAATTTGGATATTCTCAACCTCACACCTTACTCTCTCACTACTCACCAAGTAGAGGTTCTCAGACTTGGTTTGAGCTTCTGTCCCTCTATGGCAATTGATAAATATGAAACCATCAAGGATTTATATTTATTTTCTCGCAATCTCACCTATAAATTTCTTTTTGATAATGATCGCCTTCGATCTATACAAGACAAGCACATTTCTGAACAAGTCAAAAACTACACAATGGAGGACTTCCGGGCCCTCCGTGATCTAATGCTATTACTAGACGAAAACGAACAATCTAGTCAGCTTGATACTCCAGTGGATTCTAATCCTAGTCCCATAGTATCTGCACCCAAAACTCCATTTAGAGGTAAATCTCAGCGTTTTCCTGACCTAATACCAACTTCAACATTTGGGCCTTCCTGATGGGCACAATCAATGATGTCAAAAAAATGAATGTAATGCCGAAACACAAGAATCTTACTCCGGCACAGGCGCAAGCAATCACACAGTTACAGAATCACCCTGACCTCGTGATCAAACCCGCTGACAAAGGCGGGAACATTGTTCTTATGACTAGGGCCAACTACGAACACATGGTTATGGATATTCTGTGTAATAGGGCATGGTATAGAAGTATTGTTTCCACTGTAATTGATCAATACAGAATAGAATTTTTGACTATCATTGGTTCTGCCCATCAGGGAGGCCTGATTGATCAGGATCTTTACAACTGAATACACGCCACCCAAGACTGGCCACGTTTTATGCACTTCCTAAAGAGCACAAGGATTCCACCAAACCCCCGGGTAGACCCATAGTATCGGGTATTGGGTCCCTCATGGAAAATGCCAGCCGTTTAGTGGATTCGATACTCTTACCACATGTGCTAGCATTACCCTCGTATATAAGAGACACATTAGATCTTCTCAAACATATCGAAGGGATGGTCATGCCTCCTGATGCTCTGCTCGTGACCTTGGATGTTGAGGCTCTTTATTCAAGCATCCCTCACGAACAGGGCATCAGGACAGCACGTACCTTCCTTCGTGAACCAACCCACCACCGGTGGGACTATTGCGAGTTTATCCTGAAGTTGTTGCAATTCATTCTCACGCATAATTGTTTTACTTTTAACGAGTCCCACTTCCTCCAGGTGCAGGGCGTGGCCATGGGCACATGTTGCGCCCACCTATGCCAACCTGTACCTGGGGGAGTGGGAACGTATTATTTTTTTGGACGACAATTTATCACAATTTACGAGCCAGGTGATGTGTTGGCTACATTTTATTGATGATATCTTTGTCATATGGTCGGGCGCCACGGAAAGTTTGAATACCTTTATTGAGATTTTGAATCGCAACTCTTTCAAACTCAAATTTACAGTGTGCAGTGACAGATCTACTATCACCTTTCTTGATCTCACGATCTGTAAAGACAGTGATGGCCGTTTGGCCTCCACGCTGTTTCGCAAAGAGACGGCGGGCAACACTCTGCTGCACGCAGAAAGTGCTCACCCACATACTCTCATCCGAAGCATACCTTATGCACAATACCTTAGACTCCGTAGAAACTGCACTTTCACAGAAGAATTTAAATGGCAAGCCAACCTACTCCGGGACCGTATGAGGGCGAGAGGCTATAGTAAATCGCTTCTTCGCCGCGCCTATACCAAAGCGTTGCGCCGATCACGTAACTCCCTCTTGTATCAGAATAAGACTCCTAAATCCAGTTCAACGGTAAGATACATCACCAAGTATTCTCAACATCATGCTGAAATACGTGACATTTTAACCACACACTGGTCCCTGCTGCGTGGTGATCCGATTCTGGCCAAATATGTTACTCCTACTCCGGCAATCACGTTTTTTAGGTCAAGATCCTTACGGGATAAACTCACGTCTAGCCACTACCATAACATCCCTCCAGTTCAACTTCATTCTAAAGGTACCACTAGATGTGGGAGATGCACCTTTTGCCCCTGGATTCGCACAGGCACTTGCTTTAGATTACCGAATGGGGAAATCTTTACCCCTAACTTTCACGCTGACTGCGAAACCCAGGGTATAGTATATCTAATGACATGTAGGTATCGAGCCTTTTATGTTGGAAAAACTATCAGGCAATTTCGTTCCCGCATTAAAGATCACATTTATTACTCTGGAGGGGGGTAAGATGATCACCTCAGTCAGTAGACACTTGGACCTTTACCACAAATTCGACACCTCGGTGGTTTCGTTCATTGCCCTTGCAGTGATTCCGAGAAGCCCCCGGGGTGGCGACTGGGATAAACAGATACTCAGACAAGAAACACTTTGGATAGAACGCTTGGATGCTACTCGAGCCCCTGGTATCAATGAAGCTCATTCCTACAAATCTTTTCTTTAACTGACTCCTTTCATGGATACAAGTTGGTTCCTGTAGGATACAGAGGTTGTGGTTTACACTAGATTGATATTCCCCTTTTCCTTATCCCCTTTATATATCCCCCCCCCTTTTTTCTATTTTTCTATATTCTTGCTGTGCTGTCCGGGTCCTTTTGAGTCTATATGTATGTATATATAAAAAACTTGCATGAACAGACTGAACAATTTACATATTAGAGTTTGACTCTTAGCCCTTTAGCTGTAAACTCTATGAAGACTATTGATGTTTAGGTTTATACAATTGTAAACTGTAAATAACTTTTGTTGATGATTGATTTCCTTTTTCCTTGCTGTTCTGTCCAATGCGGATAGTATGGGCGCCACCTGGTGGCGGGTTTTGGTTGCCATGTGGCCACCCAGCGCCACACCACCTTTGTTGTTGGTGTGACGCATACACCAGCTGGCGTGGGTGGATCTCCCCTCTCCCCCATGCCGGCTGTTGTCGCTCTGTGCTGCGTGCGTTCCCCTCACAGTGGATGCGCCGTCTGTCTCCTTGACGGCGCTCCGAGTCAAGTGGCGCACATGCGCACTGTGAGCATTCGGCCGGTCCGGATGACGTCACGTCAGCAATGCCGATTGGGTGACTACGAACGGGACGCGCACACAAATAGGACGGCGTCCTATTATTGTGTATACCCGCTTCAGTGAGGGATGGCACTGCGCGCTCGATATTAAGACCTTGGAACCCAGGTACCTCCACCTTGTTTTAGGTAGTGGCCACATTAGACGAGTGGCCATTGTTATATTTTCTAGGCACACTGTTTTATGGCTGTTTACTCTCCCTGCCTCCCCTTTGTATTGTAGGTATGAGCAGCTCTTACTCTAAAACAAATCCTCTGTGATACTTTGGCTCTGGCACCCGTATAATCGCCTGTGACTCCTTGAATCCCTTACATATATTCATATATATCTATATGAATCTGATATGCAGTAATTTTTTCTACTCTAGCTGCTGGTGAGTGACCCCTGCCATGGTTTCATTAGTTTCACTAGCATATGAGATCTGTTTTTCATTGTATATTGAAATCAGTTTTATATTCTTGTGTAGGATATACTACCAATCCTGACCTAATTTGACACGCGTTGCTCTACTACATTGTTTGCCCTTTTTTTTTTTTCCCTTACCTGCGGGCCACGTTATTTTATTGTATTTCATATGATTTTTGATACATCTATTCTGTAAGTACTCCACAAAAACCCCCCCTTCCCCCCCTCCCCCCCCCCTTCCTTTTCCCCCTGTCCCCCCTCCCCCCCCCCCCTCCTCTGTTGTATTGGTTGGTAGCTAGTTCATGAATTTTCCTACCTTGATACACCCCTCAGACACCATCTACTATTATGTTGTGCACGCCCCCATGGTAGCCTTCCACTGCCTCCTCGTTTGGTGTCCCATCCTTCACCGCATTGGTCTGACCAGCATGGATTTGATTTTGTACTACTTGACATTGTTTTAGATGCTAGTTTTTAAGGTTTTATATATTAATTATATGTTGTGTATTTTTGATAGCCACAATACAGCTTTCTGCTTCTGAAGAAGCGTGAAGACACGCGAAACATGTTGAGCATTGAATATCTACACGATTTGAATTAATCAATTGCGGATCTGCTATCCAGCCACCTTCTCGGACCTGTTGCTATTCAGGATGTTTATCCTCATGTCCGAAGAATTATACATATAGATGGTGTCGTATAGCTACCGCTTCATTATATTCTGATGTATACATATGATTTGTGGTTTTAATCGAAGTCATATTTATATGTGTTTTTTCAATAAATAAATTGTGTTATAGATATTTGTTGTTACTGTGCCTGTAAAGTCGCTCCTTTTTGGTTTTTCTGTGTACTATTACAAGATATAGGACGTGGCACAAGTATACTATATATGTATCCACAGTACCACTCTGTGTTATGATACATTTCCAGTTTTGCAGTCCCGTCATTTAGAAGTCTTTATTAATACATTTTTCTTAGCCCTATTTATATGTGTGCATATACGGTATATCACCAAATTTAATGTTTTTTTTTAATTTCTAATTCTCAATGGCATTAATAAGTAAATTCTTGAATTTTCCTATATAGAATCAAGCTGGTCAGCTAATTTTTATTAACAATATTTTTTATTAACCACTTCAGCCCCGGAAGGTTTTACCCCCTTCCTGACCAGAGCACTTTTTACAATTCGGCACTGCGTCGCTTTAACTGCTAATTGCGCGGTCATGCAATGCTGTACCCAAACGAAATTTGCGTCCTTTTCTTCCCACAATTAGAGCTTTCTTTTGATGGTATTTGATCACCTCTGCCGTTTTTATTTTTTGCGCTATAAACGGAAAAAGACCGAAAATTTTGAAAAAAAATGATATTTTCTACTTTTTGTTATAAAAAAAATCCAATAAACTCAATTTTAGTCATACATTTAGGCCAAAATGTATTCGGCCACATGTCTTTGGTAAAAAAAATGTCATTAAGCGTATATTTATTGGTTTGCGCAAAAGTTATAGCGTCTACAAACTAGGGTACATTTTCTGGAATTTGCACAGCTTTTAGTTTATGACTGCCTATGTCATTTCTTGAGGTGCTAAAATGGCAGGGCAGTACAAAACCCCCCCAAATGACCCCATTTTGGAAAGTAGACACCCCAAGGAAATTGCTGAGAGGCATGTTGAGCCCATTGAATATTTATTTTTTTTGTCCCAAGTGATTGAATAATGACAAAAAAAAAAAAAAATTACAAAAAGTTGTCACTAAATGATATATTGCTCACACAGGCCATGGGCATATGTGGAATTGCACCCCAAAATACATTCAGCTGCTTCTCCTGAGTACGGGGATACCACATGTGTGGGACTTTTTGGGAGCCTAGCCGCGTACGGGGCCCCAAAAACCAAGCACCGCCTTCAGGATTTCTAAGGGCATACATTTTTTGATTTCACTCCTCGTTGCCTATCACAGTTTTGAAGGCCATAAAATGCCCAGATGGCACAAACCCCCCCCCAAATGACCCAATTTTGGAAAGTAGACACCCCAAGCTATTTGCTGAGAGGCATGGTGAGTATTTTGCAGCTCTCATTTGTTTTTGAAAATGAAGAAAGACCAGAAAATTTTTTTTTTTTTTCTTTTTTCAATTTTCAAAACTTTGTGACAAAAAGTGAGGTCTGCAAAATACTCACTATACCGCTCAGCAAATAGCTTGGGGTGTCTACTTTCCAAAATGGGGTCATTTGGGGGGGTTTTGTGCCACCTGGGCATTCCATGGCCTCCGAAACTGTGATAGGCAGTGAAGAGTGAATTCAAAAATTTACGCCCTTAGAAAGCCTGAAGGCGGTGCTTGGATTTCGGGGTCCCGTGCGTGGTTAGGCTCCCAAAAAGTCCCACACATGTGGTATCCCCATACTCAGGAGAAGCAACAGAATTTATTTTGGGGTGTAATTTCACATATCCCCATGGCATGTTTGAGCAATATCTCATTTAGTGACAACTTTGTGCAAAAAAAAAAAAAAAAAAATGTGTCTCTTTCCTGCAACTTGTGTCACAATATAAAATATTCCATGGACTCGACATGCCTCTCAGCAAATAGCTTGGGGTGTCTACTTTCCAAAATGGGGTGATTTGGGGGGGTTTTGAACTGTCTTGGCATTTTATGCACAACATTTAGAAGTTTATGTCACACATCACCCACTCTTCTAACCACTTGAAGACAAAGCCCTTTCTGACACTTTTTGATTACATGAAAAAATTATTTTTTTTTGCAAGAAAATTACTTTGAACCCCCAAACATTATATATTTTTTTAAAGCAAATGCCCTACAGATTAAAATGGTGGGTGTTTCATTTTTTTTTTTCACACAGTATTTGCGCAGCGATTTTTCAAACGCATTTTTTGTGGAAAAAACACACTTTTTTAAATTTTAATGCACTAAAACACACTATATTGCCCAAATGTTTGATGAAATAAAAAAGATGATCTTAGGCCGAGTACATGGATACCAAACATGACATGCTTTAAAATTGCGCACAAACGTGCAGTGGCAACAAAATTAATACATTTTTAAAAGCCTTTAAAAGTCTTTACAGGTTACCACTTTAGATTTACAGAGGAGGTCTACTGCTAAAATTACTGCCCTCGATCTGACGTTCACGGTGACACCTCACATGCATGGTGCAATTGCTGTTTACATTTGACGCCAGACCGACGCTTGCGTTCGCCTTAGCGCGAGAGCAGGGGGGACAGGGGTGCTTTTTTTTTTTTTTTCTTTATTATTTTTTTGCTTTTTTATCTTATTTTTAAACTGTTCCTTTCATTTTTTTTTTTTTTAATCATTTTTATTGTTATCTCAGGGAATGTAAATATCCCCTACGATAGCAATAGGTAGTGACAGGTACTCTTTTTTGAAAAAATTGGGGTCTATTAGACCCTAGATCTCTCCTCTGCCCTCAAAGCATCTGACCACACCAAGATCGGTGTGAAAAAATGCTTCCCCAATTTCCCAATGGCGCTGTTTACATCCGGCGAAATCTAAGTCATAAAATGCTCGTAGCTTCCGGTTTCTTAGGCCATAGAGATGTTTGGAGCCACTCTGGTCTCTGATCAGCTCTATGGTCAGCTGGCTGAATCACCGGCTGCATTCTCAGGTTCCCTGTTGAGACAGGAGAGCCAGAGAAAAACATGGAAGACGGTGGGGGGGGGGCATTCCCTCCCACTGCTTGTAAAAGCAGTCTAGAGGCTAATTAGCCGCTAGGATTGCTTTTACATGAAAGCCGACCGCTGGCTGAAAAGAATGATACCAAGATGATACCTAAACCTGCAGGCATCATTCTGGTATAACCACTCAAAGTCGTGAATGGCGTACCTGAAGACAAAAAAATGGTTAACAATAAAGCACAGTGAACAGTAAAGTATAAAAAATTGCATACCTGAAAAGCAAACATGATAAAACATAATAACAATAAAACATTGCAGAATAGAATACAGTAAAAAAGAGCAGAACCATAGAGAGAGAGAATAGAGAGAGAGAACAATAAAACGACAACTATTTATTTTTTTTTATTTTTGCTTGTGTTTTTTTTTTTTTTTTTTTTACACTTTTTTTTGTAACTGAAACTTTTATAACTGTAACCGGTTCCAGGTTCAGGTCTCTCAAAATGCGATGGCATCTTGGGAGACCCTGTGAAAGTGTGCCTAGTCTGTGCAATGCTGTACCCTACGCTAATACTCAACTAGTGAATGGTAGCGTTCAAAACATTCACCAATGCAAAGACCAGGATTGTCAGGACAGGAGGGACAATAATAGCGGGTGTCACGCCTATATCCGCGCTTGCTGCAGACACAACATCTTTTTTGGGGGGGTTCGTTGGGTAGGGGTACTCGGGAGGACATAAAGAAAATGCCTCTCATGCAGCTGACTGCATTTGGTTGGGGATGTGAATGGGGGAAGTACGGGCGCTGCAGAAGCGGTGGTTTCCCAATTAGGATTGGCGAATGCAGCAGGAAGGGCACTATGGGCACGACGGGCCTGTGTTCGTCTTCTTGGTGGCAGCGGGACACTACTTGTGCTTGCCACCTCACCAGCTTGAGCTGCACTTATGGGACTCGCCACGTCACCAAGTGTTACTGCAGTGCTGGTTTGACTACGACCGGGGTGTACTAGGCCGCTGGCGCTTGCCAGTTCACCAAAACGCTACCAAAAAAACTGTTAGCGATCGCAGGGATCAGGCCTGACTCTACGAACGCTGCAGTTATGCGTTTAGTGTTTTGTAAGTGACAGTGATCGATCGATACTACACTTGGGTGGGCTGGGCTGGGCCGGGCGGAGGGGCAAAACGCAGGTGCTAGCAGGTATCTGGGCTGATCCCGCTAACACTGCGTTTTTGGGAACCCTAAACTGCTGGGGACGCTAGTATAGATCTGATCGGATCAGATATTGATGCGTTCAGATACTATACCACTAAGGGAGGTGTACGGTGCGTGGGTGTTAGCGCTACTGGCACTAACCTGACGCTGCCTGGGGCTGGTGCTTGCCATTTCACCAAAAAGCTACCAAAAAAACTGTTAGCGATCGCAGGGATCAGGCCTGACTCTGCGAACGCTGCAGTTATGCGTTTAGTGTTTTGTAAGTGACAGTGATCGATCGATACTGCACTTGGGTGGGCTGGGCCGAGCGGGCGGAGGGGCAAAATGCAGGTGCTAGCAGGTATCTGGGCTGATCCCGCTAACACTGCGTTTTTGGGAACCCTAAACTGCTGGGGACGCTAGTATAGATCTGATCGGATCAGATATTGATTCATTCAGATACTATACCACTAAGGGAGGCGTATGCTGCGTGCGTGGGTGTTAGCGGTACTGGCGCTAATCTGACGCTGCCTGGGGCGACGCATATCACCGCCGGGCGATCGGGGGGCTAAACCTTTATTCGGTAATAAACGGCGGGTGCCCTGACACTATAAAAAATAAACAAACTAACCAGCGTCACCCGTAACGGTTATACAGTGATCAGTGGTGAAAGGGTTAACTAGGGGGCAATCAAGGGGTTAAAACATTTATTAGGTAGTATATGGGGGTCCCTGTCGCTATAAAACGCTGACGGCGAACCTAAATATTTACCTCACTAACTAGCGTCACCAGCGACACTAATACAGCGATCAGAAAAATGATCGCTTAGCGACACTGGTGACGGGGGGTGATCAAGGGGTTAAAACTTTATTAGGGGGGGTTAGGGGGGTACCCTAGACCTACAGGGGGCTAATACTCACTGTCCTAACACTTCTAACTGTCACAAACTGACACCAATCAGTAAAAAAAAAAAAAAAAAAAAAACAGCTTGGTGTCAGTTTGTGACGGGGGGGGGGGGGGGGGGGGGGTGATTGGGGGGCGATCGGGGGTATTTAGTGTGCCTGGCATGTTCTACTGTGTTGTGTAGTGTTTTACACTTACTCGGATGTCTTCTCTCCTCGGCGTCGGAACGGAAACTGCCAAGCCGAGGAGAGATGACATCACATCCTCTGCCTGTGTGTACTATACACAGGCAGGGGATGTTTCTCATTGGCTGGGAGCGATCGCGAGGGGGGGGCCACAATCGGATGGCCTCCCCCTCATCTCTGATCGCTCCTAGACAAATGCCGACCGCCGCTGGCACCGGGGGGGGGGGTCCGATCGGACCCCCCGCCCACGGGAAGGCAATCACGTACCAGGTACGTGATTTTGCCTGCCCGTGCCGCTCTGTTGACGTATATAGACGTGAAGTGGTCGGCAAGTGGTTAATACCTAATTTTAATACTTTCATATTATTTTACATTTTACTTTATTATTTACATACTATTACAAAGGGATCATAAATTGTCCAGTCTAAATTTCCCTGGCCTGTTTATATCAATAACAAATTCTTAAACAGAAAAAAAAAATAAACACTGCCAGGGATGCTTACAAACTTCACAAATTCTAAGCCATATTAGGACCAATAATACAATGTTTTGTGCAACAGAGTTGATTCGAGTAGAAAGAATATTGATTTCAGCCACCAAACGTGTCCCTATAGAGGTCTGAACACGGCTTTGGTTGAACAGTTTGGAATTGTAGAGAAACATATAAATAATGGCATATAAAATAAAAAGAAGTCAATATACTGAATATTATCAGGTGTTCATCATATATAGTTATCATAATGCAGTTTTTGTATGATCGTGATCCTTTAATTAGCTTTTGCTGTAAGCATTATTCATATACATAAAGCTCTGATGATCTCATTCTATAGTCCTTTATTTTTTTCTCAAGAAATAAATTGTGTGGTTAAAAAGGTCAATTTAATTGCAAAACTAAATTTCTAATGTAAATTGAAGTAAGTGGCTCAAGTAAATTTAAATTAATATTGTCCTACGCTCTGGTGAACGGCTGTTGTAAAAGTTAATTCAAGGTCTGTGAAGAAAATATCTTCCCAGGATATGTTCAAGGTTCCCAACTCTTCACATCATGGGGAGGGAGATTTATACCCTTGGAGGTTTTCTACCTGAACCTGATAAAACAATTCTGGTTTATAATCTTTATCAGTAAATAGGTCTTGAGATCCTGTCAGAATACACATTATATATATATATATATATATATATATATATATATATATATATATATATATATATATATATATATATATATATATATAAAAACAAATGTTGAGGGTGAAGTGCACACGATCCAATGTAGCATTGCTGAGCAATAAGGCCCTTACACAGGCCATATATAGAAAAACATGCAAGTGGGATTGCTGCACTTAAAAATTTATTTTAGAAAAGACATCAATTCATGTTCCATTCATTGTCAAATGATTGACAGTTTCGGGCTATACAGATAACGCCCTTCTTCAGAACTAGACACATACCAATATATACTAATATATACTAATATATATATATATATATACTAATATATATATATATATATATATATATATATATATATATATATATATAAAAAAAAAATAAAAGCTCTTGGCAGTCTCTCCTGTCAGATTACTCAGTAGATATATACATGGACCAGAAAAATAGAATTACTTATTTTTCTCAACTAAAAAGCCATAAGCGCAAATACAAAGGGATGTAATAAATTGGATTCATGATGTACCTGCGAGCTCGACTTCCTCCATGAATATGTATGGTCCTCTCACTTTCCGAGTCATTGTCTTCAGGATCATCAGATTCTTCTTCATTTTCATCGGAATTTAAGTCTTTCATTATAGACCTCAGGGAACCTGTACAAGAAGTAAAGAAATCTAGGCAAATGAACATTTTAGCAGGGCATTTTGAACTATATTTTTCTTGGAATCATGACAATGCTAGTTTATCAGAATTTTAGCATATAAAAAGTTTCATCTTGTCAAAATGAAAAATATTAGAAGAGCCAAATCGCACTCTAGTTTTCTGCGTGCTTCCTTAAACCATTGGCAATAAGCGCAGTAACAACACTCTTTAGGCTGGCTTTGAGAAATCTTGATGACCCAACTGCTGTTGTCAAGGGATCCACCATTTCCACTGCAATTTTAGGTGCCTATTTAGACCTCTACAAATTGGTATGCTGCATGGATTTTGCTATTCACCAAGGCTATCTAGGATGACAAAGAGTCTATCTTTCTAAAGGAAACAGTGGCTGCAAGGTAGACCCATACACCACAAACTACTTCCAGTTAAGGCAAATCACCATTTGATGTACCAGAGCCAGACAAATAGATGGCAGTTCAATAAGGTGAAGGGCTGAAACCACCCTAGGAAGAAAGGTACCTTAACTCTATGTAAGACCAGAAGAGATTCTTTAGAAGTCCAAGTTCAGTCATGCACCTCATAAAGTTGATAGCGACAAGGAAAGCAAGCTTGTGAATATTGTATATGTAAAAGGGGAATGGCCTCAAAGAACCAAATAAATATCCTACAAAGTGAAGGGGGAACATACAGGCAAAGCGACATCCTGTACAAAAGTCTTAATCAAGGAATGGGAGTTTAGCAGGTCTGTGGAACAGATTGTAAGTGCGGAAATTTGACCCTTGATAGTACTCAGAGCCAAATGCTGATACAAATTTAATATGTCCTACAGAATATTTTAAAAGTTTATTTTCTTGCACCAAGAGAAGTATACACCAATCAGCCATAACATTATGACCACTGACTGGTTAAATGAATAACACTGGCTATCTCCTGACAGTGGGTAGGGTATAAGAGGCAGCAATTAAACATGTTGTCCCTGAAGTTGATATGATGAAAACAGAAAAATCTGGCAAGCATAAGGATTTGAGTGACTCTGACAAGGGACAAACTGTAATGGCTAGATGACTGGGTCAGAGCAACTCCAAAACTGCAGGCTCTTGTGGTATGTTCCTGTTCTGAAGTGGTTAGGAACCACCAAAAGTGGTCCATGGAAGGAAAACCGGTGAACTGGAGACAGGACATGGTTGGTCAAGGCTCACTGATGCACATGGGGAGCGAAGGTTGGCCCGTGTAGTCTGATCCAATAGAAGAGCTACTGTAGCTCATATTGCTGAAAAAGTTAATGCTGGTTCCGATAGAAATGTGCCAAAACAAACAGTGCACCACAGTTTGTTGCCTACATTACTACATAGCTGCAGACTAGTTAGGGGGACACATGCTGACTGCTGTCCACAGAAAAATGTGCACATAAGCATCATAACTGGACAACGGAGCAATGGAAGGTGGCCTGGTCTGATGAATTAAAGAATGGTTTGAATAACAGAACAAGAACAGGTCTCAGGTGTTCGCTTGGCCCCCAAAATCTCCAAATCTCAATCCTACTAAGCATCTGTGGGATATTCTGAAAAAGTCAGATCCATAAAGGCCCCACCTCGCAACTTACAGCAAGGATCTGCTACTGATGGTTTGGTGCCAAAAACCACAGCATACCTTCAGTGGTCTAGTGGAGTCCATGGCCCGAAAGAGTTTTGGTGGGTAGTCATAATGTTGTGGCTGATCAGTTCTTGTGTGATGATAGACCTTTCAGGAAATGGACATCCTAGGTTTCAGCACTATAGGAATCACCAGTTCAGAGAGACATCTATTCCTGAAGATCTGGGCTTCGGCAACCATGCTGTTAAAGCAAAGAAATGTGAAGCAAGATGGTACCACATCTACCTGGGCCAGTCCAGAGCTATGAGGCCCCTCCTCCTTCCCCCCGCTGCCTTCTGGGAGACACACAGGTCCCAGAAGACAGCAGGAACCATTCAGAACACGCAGCGCAACTTAGGCATTCGCAGTAGGAAACAGGTCGTGAAGCCGCAAGGCTTCACTTCCTGTTTTCCCTTAGTAAGGATGCCGGCGCCTGCACCAGTAGCCGAGGGACAGGTTGGCTTCGGGTGCCGACATTGCGGGCTCCCTGGACAGGTAAGTGTCCTTATATTAAAAGTCAGCAGCTACAGTATTTGACTTAATTTTTTTTTTCCCAGGCGGAACTCCCAGGCTTTAAAACCTTCCCACCACAGGAAGTGAGGCCCTAACCCCCTGATCCAGAACACCTCTAAGGGCTGCATTAAGGTCCTCTAACCTGTAAAGGCTGGAAGACAAGAATCAGAAAAAATTGCTGAAAATTAAACTCCAGTTTCTAGGAATTGGAAAACACCTTCTGTATAAAGGCATCAGAGATGTCTGCAAAGGCTAACAGATGTTCCCCCAGCCACTAAGTGGGAAAAGGGGAAAAGGGGCATCCTTCATGACAAAGAGGTTTGGGGGATGTTAGAAGATCAGTTTGCAGATGAACTGGGCCTTTGTCTTTGGTTTGGTCTTAAAGGCTGAAGCCTAGAAATAATGAACTACTTCAATACCGGACACTTTTACCCCCTTTCTGCCCAGGCCAATTTTTAGCTTTCAGCGCTGTTTCACTTTGAATGACAAAGTCATGCAACACTGCACCCATATGACATTTTTATATATATTTTTTCACACAAATAGAGCTTTCTTTCTGTGGCATTTAATCGCCGCTGCCAAAAAAAAAGTGTAAATTTTGAACAAAAATGCGATTTTCTTTGTTTCGGTTATAAAGTTTTGCAAATAAATACTCTTTCTTCATTAATTTAGGCAAACATATATACTGCTACATTTATGTGGTGAAAATAACCAAAATCAGTGTATATTATTTAGTCTGTGGGAAAGTTATCTAGAGTCTACAAACTATGGTATATATTTCACAGTTAATCAAATGGTACAAATGGGCTGTGATTGAGTCTGTACCATGTGATGACTGAGATTTGGGGGGGGGGGGGATCTATCCAGCTTGAGGTCTAGGCTTCTTCTGCTGGGGTGGAGCAGTACTCTCATCCACAATGGCATCCTTGATGAGAATGTCCAAAGGACATGCTCAAAAGAAGCTTTTTACAAACTAACAGACTATTATTTTAACCATATAATTCTTCACATTTCAATGATAGGAGACGCATTCTGAAAATAAGACTAACCTGTCTAACACAATAGTGTGGGTCAGATGGCATGAACTCTAAGTCAGTGGTTCTCAACAACTGTCATCAGGACCCACTAACAGGCCAGGTTTACTAGATAACCGAAATACATCACAGGTGATATAATTTGCTGCTCAGTGACTGCAGTATTCTAGTCTGCGTCTCAGTGGCAGTATCATAGCCAATGAGGTTCAACTGAGGCGTGATTATTGCTAATTGCTTCTTGGCCTTTTGGCTAAGATCAAGTGTAGTATCTGTTCTTATCAGTTTCCAGGAGGTGGCGCTTGCTTCCGTCCCTGATCTATGGCGAAAGAGAGACGGGATTGCGGTTGCTATGCAAAGCCTGCTGGAGTGAAGGTGACCTGGAGCGGTTCGTAGCCGAAAGGGAAGCCTTCTGATGGGGATGGAGAACTACGGGGTCTGAACCGGAGGGTCGGGACCCTGGCCCTTTGGCCTGGATTGGGGCGGATCTAGCTCCAGACAGTTATTCGGGAGAGAACGCTTACTTCCCTCTTGAGGAGGGGGGAGTGGTTAGTACTTCCCGAATGTAATTAGGAGGGAGTGATGGGAGCGACGGCAGAGCCTGATAAAGGACTCTTTCTGGCTTCCTGATCTCCATATCCTTTCTGCCTGTGGTGGGATCTGCTGTGGTCTGGGCTGGGGGGTCGGGGCTTTTTCGAAAAGCCAGTGGTGAATGTGCCCCTGAAGTGGCAGTTCAGGGGTGCCGTATGGTCACGGTGTGAAAGCACTTGATTTTATGGCACCATGGTCACTTCACCACAACACACGTTTTTCACACCTGCCTCTTGGGCCGGGCCTTTTGGCCAGGACCAGGGGAAATTTTTATGCCTGGCCGGAGGGCCGGCCATTGTATAGCACAATGGCCACTTTCACTCTCCCATCTCACTATCTTCCCCACTCTTTCTTTTACCCCTGTTTGTCACCTTTTTGTCTTTTTTTGGTTGTCTTTGTATACACGTTTTGTCACTGTGTGGCGAGTAGGGTGTGGGTCCTCGGGCCTACTCTGAAAGTCTTGGGAGGGGGTGGACATAGGCCTTTTGGCTTGGTTCGCCCTCTCCTTTGAGGGGTCTCCCTTCGGGGGAGCCCCACTGTACTTGGGTCGGTCTGCTTTGGCAGACCTTCCAGTTGTGGGGGTCCGCCTGGTTTCGGCCAGTTGGACCCTTTGTCTGAGTACCTCAGTCCCTGTCTGGAGCCTAACGCCCCGGGGGATCAGGGTAAGGTCCTTCCCTAGTGGAGGACTCTGTACACCCGTTGCACGTTTTTGTGTTTCACTCTCTATGTGTGGGCACTTTTTTTTTGGCACCGGGTGGAAGTTTTTGAGGTGTGTTTTGCACGCCACTGGCTTTTCGATAGAGTGATTCTAGTCTGCGTCTCTCCAAGGTAATACTTAAAATCTGGCCTGTTAGTGGGTCCTGAGAACAGGAGTTGAGAACCACTGCTCTAAGTGCTCTACAAATAGACGATCACTGTGGATGGAAACTGGATCACTTTTCATGAGTTTAATCCATTCCCCTAATGTTTGGCAAACTAACATCACAGATTTGGCAGGTTGTAAAGCAGGTCCTGTTAGAGAAAACAAAGTTTTAAAAAAATCCTCAATCGTTTATCTATGGGATCCTTAAACTCTGATTAACTCTATTAAGACCTGACACTGCCAGGTCAACTTCTTAAAAGAACGACTCCTCAAATGGAAATTGAGCTACAAAAAATTTGCGAGGTATAAATATATCATCAGAATTTTCCAAATAAGCCAAATAAGAATGTGATGGGCATATCAGAAAAGTTTTTCTTTGGCCCATAATGGATTCCAGACCAGTAACAGAAATAGTAAAAGCTAAAAGCAGTTCTAAAAAAAACAAACAAAAAAAACCCCTAAATGGAGCATAGCTTTTCTATAATACCAGTAAAGTCAGTCTACAAAGACTACATTGATGTTACGCAATATTATTTTATTAATCCACTATGAGCTATTGATTGTGTAAATAGCACTTTCAACAGCTGATTTAATTAACTTACTAAGGCACGCCATGGGTGGTGCGATTTTCTTTCCTCAAGGTAAAGAAGAAATGGCTGCACATCAAGTAGATTCCAAATGCCAAAATCATCAGTGTGAAACGCGTCTACAAGACTTTGCGACCGTGTCCTCTGGTGTCACTTTGGTGATTCAATAAAAGCCATTTGGAATCTACTCGATGTGCAGCCTTTACCTTGACTAATACCCTAGGAGGTGGGCCAGGGCTAGCACTCATTTGGAGGTCCCATCAGGCACACCTATTTCACCTGGAGCAGCAAGTTCTTTTTATTTGCGATTTTCTTTCCTGCAACCACAGGTTGCAGCACTGTGGGGAGCCATTCCTGCCGGGAGAGCACAATGATTATTGCTAGCAGCTATAGCCGTTGGCAATAATTGCATGCCAAAAAATTTGACATGCTGGCTACACCCAAGTCGATCGATGGATCGACTTAGGTTACATTCAGCCTGCCATAGATGGTTTGAATCTCGGCCAGTCCCTGCCAAACCAGCCGAGATTCTAAACATCTATGGCTGGCTTAAGTACGCAGCGCCTTTGTCCTTTAATCCTTGCCTATGTTCCAGTTTAAGGTGGTGCCATGATCGCTCACCCAGGTTTCCTGTTTCAGGGTGGCTCTCTCCCTGGCAGCATCCTATGGAGTCATCCTTGCATGCAGGGACTAGAGCCGTGTCTCACCACACTGTGTGCATCAATAGAAACACACAGCCCTATAGCCTAAGATAGCAAAGCACTTGTGTCCAACTTCCTCCTCTATCCTCCTTCCTTCTCCAAGCTGGAGGCTACACTGTCCACTGTTAAAACCAGATGTTCAAGGAAGCAGCGCTTAAAAAAGCTTGAGTCAGTAGTATTGAAAGTTGTAAACTGCAACTGCTGGGGTAAACATTTTAACAGTTTATTGAGGAATGTTTATTTTATTGGACTTAAAGTGGGAATAAACTTCCTTGGTTGATTTTTTATCTATAGGTAAGCCTATAATAAGGTTTACCTATAGGTACAGTAATTATATCCTAAACAAGCACCGTTTAAGAGATTTTTTTTTTTAATCAAAAAAGTTTTTATTGAACAGATTAAACAACTTTCAATGCACAAGCCATAACTTTTGAACAATGACAATTACATATTTTAGTTAACGTTGCAGCGGCTATCGACATAGCATACATTTACTCACTTCCACAACCCCCCCTCATTGACATAGATCCCTTTATATATGTATCATATATGTAGCATAATCTGTAGAAGTCTAGACAATACAAATTCCCTGGGACTTAGTCCAGGTATGTCTAGCCAATATGACCATAGCCTTTCAAACCTACCCAGGAATCCCCGTTTTGGTAGATATACCTTTCCATAATAAGGGTATTGTCCATATATATTATCCAGGAGGCAGTAGTGGGTGGTAAGATTGATTTCCATCCCATTAAGATAAGTTTCCTGGCCTAAAGGAGTGTCCTAGTGAATGCAATCCTTAGCAGTTCCTCAGGGATCACGTCCTCCGGAACCCCCAGCATGCAGAATATTGGGTCTAAAGGTACCTTCATTTGAAACACCTGGTTGAGTGTTCCAACCACCTTGATCCAATAGCGGTGGAGCTTCGGTCAGCGCCATAGGAGATGTATGAGATCCCCATTGTGTTGTTGGCACCAACAAATAGGATCCGCCAGTCTGCCCATTTTATGGAGTTTTGTCGGGGTGTAGTGTACTCTCAGTATAATATAGAATTGGGAAACTTTTTGTGCCACATTCAAAGAACAGGTAGATATGGACTGCAGGGCCTCCTCCCACTGATCTCCCGTAAGTGGCCATAGGTCTCTCTCCCATAAAGACACTGCCCTACTGGGGTACATCCGTAAGTGTTGTGTAACAAATGTGGTAACACTGAGATATGATCCCCTTAGTTTCAGTGAAAAATAGGAGTGGGTGACAATGTCCACTCTCCCACAGCCCCCTGTGCATTAACAGCATGCTGGAGCTGAAGGTAAGAATAGAACATAGTGACAGCAGTTTAAATCTGGTTTGTAGTTGAAGAAAGGACAGCAGCTTACCATTGCTAAATATGTGGGACAGCAGAGTCACACCAAAGGGGCGCCGCCTGGGCCCCTGCTGCTGCTTAGGAAGGCGACCCTCCTCGAGCGATGCATTGAATACTTCCAACAACCTTGGCAGCAAGTGTTCGCCAAATTGAGTGTACACTTCCATAGGGAGGCCATCCTCCCCAGGCGCTTTGCATGTGGGGAAAGAGCAGACATACACATATATATTTACGGGATTGTCCCTTGGGCAGAGGCAATATTCTGGTGAAGCAACAGCACCTGGTAGATGGACAATCTGGAACGTTCAGTAGAAAGTGCAATGAACATATTGGATTGCATGAGTGGATTGCACATTGGAAAGGCATTTGGAATATGAGGTAGTTCATCCTGCGCAATTGCGCAGCAAAGCAAACTGACTGGCATATGCTAAAGTGGCTCTCAGCCTGTGGCCCATTTACCGCCAACTGGGCGGAACTGGGGCCTCCGAAACAGTGTAGGGCTCGATCAGCAACAGCACTCCTGGTGCCAACAGGGAACTTAAACTCAAGCCATGTAAACCATGACAACAGGCAACGAATGTACAAGCAGTGTACACGTTAGCATTTCACATGTACGTCTGTACCAATGTGGTAACCAGTAAGGAAAAAGAAAAGAAGTGGATTTTCACTCGCTGTGGGTGGGTATTGTGTAAAGTCCCTCTACATTTTGTTTCAAACTGTAGGGGTAGTTAGACGCCCTTTATGCCTTAGAAGAATTCCAAACAAAGCTTCAACCTTCACTGTCTTCGCAGCCACATAAACGTAAATCTTGCTCGTTCTGATTTAGCAACACTGCGGCATCTTGTGCTTTTTCAAAGAATTGATTCACACGCAACTTGGCCAGGAACATCATTGCATAGGGTAACTGTAGCCTTTGCAATTTCTTTTTGACATCAGCAAAAATCGATCGTCTATGTTTTACTTCTGCAGAAAAGTCAGGGTAGAATGATATTCTGGTGCCATTGTACTGTACAGTACACTTTTCTCTGGCCAGTCTCAGCACCACTTCCCGGTCTCTGTAGTTCAGGAGTCTGGCTAGAATCGATCTGGGAGGGTTGCTTGGTGGAAGAGGGCACAGCGGCACCATGTCTCCACTGTGTAGATTGGTGAGAAAGCCTCCTTGCCAAACACTTCTTGCAATCAGCCTTAATAAATGTGGTGGGGTCCTTGCCCTCCACTTTTTCTGGGAGTCCCAGAATGCGTACGTTGTTGCGTCTGAGGCAGTTCTCAATATCATCGTTTTTTTTGAGGGCCTGGAAGGCTTGCTGTGTAGTCATTCTCACAGCCATTTATAGGGATCATCTGGCCTTCTATGTCACTTGCTCTGCCCTCCACAGCAGCGGTTCTCTCCCTGATCTTTTTCGTGTCTTGGCAGAGGAGAGACACTCCTGCAGCCCACCAAACTTTTCTTTCAAATCATCCACAGAAGCAGTCCATCTATGTACAGCGTGCAATATTTCACGGAGTGTGGGCTGGGGGCTATCCTCCGAGGGCATATCAAACAAGTCAGGCATGGGATTAGGTACAGATTCCATGGTTGCAGTGTCATCAAGCCTGTCTGCATTCTCCCTGTCTGCAAACTCTGGGAAGACAGCAGTCTGCTGAGCTTTAGCAAGACCTGCTAGCTTTTGGGCATAGTACAACATGTCCCTGGGTTGTTCCTTGGGCTTAGGGGGTTTGTTGGACTTACCCTCCTGCTACGTTTTCTTGTCAGTGCCTCGTGGCGTCCTCTGAGGCTGAGACTGCCAGGCGCCATCTTGGAATTCCTGAGGGGCCGAGGCGTCTCCTTGGTTCCCACGGGTCAGGATGCTGATTTATCTGCCAGCCACCGGGTCCTGCAAGGTCAGGGGATCCGCGGGTACCGGTATTAGCCGAATTCTGTTCACATGCCTTGTCAGGCCATGCCCCCCGTTTAGGAGATATCTACTTGTGAATGCACTGGCGAGGTCACCAATGCTCTGAAGGAACCATATACCTGTGCCGTTCCTTGAGAGCCCTATGCCGTGAACAGCGGCTCCCGTGCACATGCGCGGGCGTGACGCCATCTCGGCTCGTCCAAAGGACTGGAGCACCGCCAAACTGGAAGGAAGAGCGTGTAAAGATAGAAGCCCTGTCAGCTGTGACAGCGCACTGCTGGAGGGCTTCATTTTAAGGTAAGTTTCACATAATGTGCTAGTATGCAATGCATACTAGCACATTGTAATTTTGCCTTGCAGGAGGAAATATTTTTTTCCTTTCTTCACCGGAGTTTACTATCGCTTTAACTAAAAAATTCCTAGGGTTTAGTGGAATTCCAAGCAACACCTGACTAATCTAAAAATGTTAACCCCACCAAACACAAAAACAAAAAAAACACACAAAAGCAAAAACCATACCAGCCCCTTATGCAAGCATGCAGCCCGGCAGGTCAGGAAAGGGAGAGGACGAGCGAGCGGCCCATCCCCTCCTGAACCATACCAGGTGCATGTCCTCAACATTGGGAGGGCTCTGCGCCACCCAAAGTACCTTGACCCCATGTTGATGGGGACCAGGGCCTCTTCCCGACAACCCTGGCCAGTGGATGTCGGGGTCTGCAGGCGGGGGGCTTATCGGAATCAGAGCTTTAACAAGGGGGCCCCCATCCCCTATGTGACTGGGTATCGGGCACATCGTGCCCCTACTCATTCACCCCAAAAAGCAGTTAAAAGTAAAAAAAAAAAAAAATAAGAGCCAGTTTTTGACAAGTCCTTTATTAAAAAAATAGGTCTGAGCGGTCTTCTCCCGCCGCCATCTCTCCCGGTGCCGCCTTCTCCCGCTGCCACCCCCCGCTGACGTCTTCTTCCTCGCCGCCGGCTACCCGCAAAAAAAATAAATAAAAGCTGCTGTTCTTCTGTGAGAGAGCACGGCGGTGAGAGAGCAAGGCGGCGAGAGAAGACAGCGTTGGGAGAAGACGGCACCAGGAGAGCACCGGGAGAAGACAGCTCAGAGCTATTCATTTAATAAAAGACTTGTCAAAAGCCAGCTCTTGTTTTTTTTTACTTTTCTCTGCTTTTTGAGGCGAATGCGTAGGGGTACAATATACCCGATACCCATTCACATAGGGGGGGGGGCCCGGGATCTGGGGGCCCACTTGTTAAAGGGGGGCTTTCAGATTCCGATAAGCCCCCGCCTACAGACCCTGAAAATCACTGGCCAGGGTTGTTGGGAAGAGACCCATGTCCCCCATTAACATGGGTGCACCCACCCCCCCATGTTGAGGGCATGCGGCCTGGTATGGTTCGGGGGGGGGGGCGCTCGCTCATCTCCTCCCTTTACTGACCTACCGGGCTGCATGCTCGGATAAGGGCCTGGTATGGATTTTGGGGGGGACCCCACGCCATTTTTCTTTTACATTCTAGACCCAAAGAGCCTGGTATGGACCTGGGGGGGGGACCCCCCATCGGTTGTTAAGGATGCAGCGGCCAGCTTCCAGGCCCCCTCCTTAGCCAACAGCTATATACAGTGTGTTTGAAAAGGGAAAAAAATAAAAAGGGTTTAAAGACGGATGTAAGCGGATCATCCGCCAACATCCGTTTTTTGCCTGTTCAGTTTTTTTTAAATGGAAAAATAGGGTTTTCTTCCATCTCAAAAAACGGGACTTAACGGAGGCGGACGTCAGCGGATGATCATCCGTTAATGTCCGCTAGCCCACAGGCATACATGTATGTCCGTTTTTCATCCGCCTATGGATGGAGGAAAAACAGACATACGGAACGCCTGTGTGAAAGGATCCTTAGTCTTCACAAGCCCATTCATTGTCAAAGCTCCCTTCACTCCCCTGCAGCAACTCTGGGTGACACAGGGGATGCGGATCATGTAACCTTATCAGAGCAGCCTGAAAATAGGTTATACAACTCTTTTTTGCTCAGGTTAGCCAGCATAGGTGTTAGGAGAAGAAGGGAGAGAGGGAGTGTTTCTAAAATTTGTTAAGTAGTGCATTCCATTTTAGTACTACTTGAAGGTTCTTTTGACAAAGAATTAATACTGTTACAAAATAGTTGAGAACAATGGATTCTGTACGGTTCTATAGCCTAGACATGCCTTTTCTAGATTATTCTAGAACATTAAAATTTAAATGTTTAGAATACTCAAAATTAAGAAACAGATAATTATATTTTACCTTATGGAACAGGAACAGAAACAGAATGATGGGATTTAGAGTGGCTGGATTGCTATTATTGCTTTTTCCATAAAACAGCAGCAAGGGCTGTAACAAATCAGACTCTATAAAGCAGATGTTTATAAAAATGTATTTTAGCAGATCATTTTGTCTACTTGGTTTCCACAACTTTTTTCAGAATAACTTTTTTCTCCAAACCTTATTGATTACCTATCCAACTGCTGCTCTGCTATTGCTCGTCTACATTTAACTAATATCTGCAGTTGTCAGAGTGCATGTTTGGTAGCTGTCTGCCTACCCAGTCCACTTATCTATATTTTGTACTATTGATCTTGAGATTTGCCTATACAGTAATAGTATACACCTGTGACAACTTCATTGTCTAACCTTACTCAGCATGTCTTATAGCTATTCTGACGTATATCTTCCTACAGGTTGTCCAAAGCTGTGATCACCCTACCATGTCTTGCACTGATTTTTGCCTTTTATTCCCAGCTAGGTCTTTTCAGGGTATTTCCCAGCCTCTCTCTCTCTGCTTTGCCACATTTACCTGGGATACTGTTGCTTGCAAATGTGCTTGCAGCTCTTTCTGCACCATTAGAAAACAGTTTGTCATCTATTTTTTTTATTCTTTTTGTGCCTCCTTGTGTCTCCCTATATCCTACTTGCTAGAACTTCTCATGAATACATATGAAATTCATGTATCTGTGTCTATAATGGACATGATGTCCCTTGCCTCTGGCTAAGGCCCCTTTCACACTGCTGCAACTTGAAAGTCGCGCGATTTTGCTTCAATTTTGACGTGATTTCACGGAATGCCTGTGTAAACTTGAGATCTATGGAACTCAACTCGCGTCAAAGTTGGACCAAAGTAGTACAGAGACTACTCTCAAGTCGGTGCAACTTGAAGTTGCACAGATATGAATGGTACTCAATGGAAATCATGGGGTACAACTTGTCATGCAACTTTGCAGTTCCAAGTCGCAGGACAAGTCGCACGCGTGAAAGGGGCCTTAGTGTATGATTTACCTGGATTTTGTCTGTCATGTAGGTTGGTCCCAATTTCTGCTCTGGGAAACCAAATGTTTATAATCACTTTGGTTCCACTGTCTTTGATTTCAGCCTTAGGTGTTCATAACTCCTGTCTCTGGTTTACATGACACATCATATAGATGCAAACGTATTCTAAGCTGGGTGCAGCCTAGTTGCTACAGTTGTATTTGGGGAAAGCGATTGACCCAAATTTTTGGGTGCAATATTTTGGCGGTGAACAATATCGGTAGTTCTACTGGCCTGACACTTAAATTACAAATTGGTATTGGTGTGATAGTGCAAGAGATTATTGTGAAGTTTAACTAAAGCTAATGCATTGTTCCTACTGCAAAACAACTGGAAAAGTCAATATGTAATGTGCCAACACCACCCTAAGCAGTCTGTTGTGATGCAGGGGGTCCGCTTATAACTTTGCTTCTACTAAGGTGTCTGGCTCTCCTTGCAAAGCTTATTTTTGACTGTATAGCCAGTGTTATTTTCAGCCCTGACAACTTAAAGAAAAATAACAAAAAAACAGAAAACATATACAAACGAATGTAAAGACTTCAAAAAGATCATACATAATTTACGTATTTCCATTAATTTTTTTCACCCCATATCCACTTGCAATAAACTACACCTCAAGCTCCCATTTAAACCTTACACAATGCATATTTGCATTAACCTAAAACTTCCTTTGTTATAATACATTAATCTACCTATACGCTGCAGATGTATAGCCATAAATGTATATAAGAGAACCAAAGGAAATGATACACAGTGTCTATTACCTACACCAAAAGTGTTAATGTTAGCTCAACAGTAAAAAAAAAAAAAAAAAGACACAGGATAACAAATCAATTTGATTGTAGATTTCTCTGAAGCTGCACCTTTTGTTTGCCTGTTTTTGATCTATTTAGTTTTTGATGTGCTTATTTGAGTTCAAGGTCAAATTCTGGTCAAACCGGCACTCTTCTCAAAACTTAATGAGAGTTCTATGGTGCTTCCATATCACTCCCTCTGCCCTTTGGTCCTCATTACATTCAACAAGTGAGCAGTAATACCCCAAAAGCTGAAGAACACTATGAACCAGATTTATAAATGCATGTGCAGAGAAAAAAAATGATGGCTGCTGTCTGCAGCAACTAATACCATTTTAACTTCCATTCTGGAAACAAAGTCAGGAAAAAAAATAAATCATAAATTATCATAGGAGATGACATGATTTGCTATTACAGCGTCTCTTTTTTTATCCTGCTTTGAAAAAATTGTTATAAGGCACACATGTATAAAGTCTTTTATTATTAAAAGTATGCTAGATTGCCAGTCGATTTTCAAATGTTGTGCTGTTTATATAGAATGAAAAGACAGGGAAGGGGATAAATGAGTGGCAATGAAAAGGTAGAAAGGCATTCTTCAGTGCACTACAGTATATGGTCCAATAGTGCAGCACAAAGGGCTTTAAGATCTACAAGCTTGATTTTGCCATTGTATGTCAATGAGGGGAAACTCAGTGTGCCCCTCTTTGGCAGGCCATACATTATGCAATTTTCTTTCTTTCAATCCGGGGTTGAAGGAAAGAAAATTGCTCAGTTACCCAATCAACACAATCCCTCCCACTGCCCTATTGTATTCTGACAGCAGTAGGATTCCCTGCCGTCAGAATACAATGATGCTATAGGCAACGGCAGTGATCATACGAAAAAACCCATCAGACTGGTTGTACTGAAGTCAATCCATAGATCAACTTTGGTTTAACCAGCCTGCCCATAGATGAATCGAATTTTGATCAGTCTATGGCTGGCTTTTGTCACTGGGGACAGATAGAGCTTCCTCTCATTTCAAATTGTTCAGAAAAACTCGCAATCTGTCCAGAGGCCTGCATCAAACTATCATCCAAATGGTAAGAAATATTAAAAAAAAAAATAATTTTTAGGTAAGCGTGTGGATAAAAACACAGATGGGGAAATTTACTAAAACTGGAGCACAAAAAATCTGGTGCAGCTCTGCATAGTACCCATTCAGCGTCTAGGTTTTATTGTCAAAGCTTAACCACTTCAGCCCTGGAAGATTTCACCCCCTTTCTGACCAGAGCAATTTTTACAATTTGGCACTGTGTCGCTTAAACTGGTAATTGCGCGGTCATGCAATGCTGTACCCAAACAAAATTTGCATCCTTTTTTTCCCACAAATAGAGCTTTCTTTTGGTGGTATTTGAGCACCTCTGCGGTTTTTGTTTTTTGCACTATAAACAAAAAATCTGCGACAATTGAAAAAAAAAACAATATTTTTTACATTTTGCTATAATAAATATCCCCCAATTTAAAAAAAAAAAAAACAAATTTCTTCATCAGTTTAGGCCAATATATTCTTGGTAAATAAAAAAAATCACAATAAGCGTATATTGATTGGTTTGCGCAAAAGTTATAGCGTCTGCAAACTATAGGAAAGATTTATGGCATTTTTATTTATTTTTTTACTAGTAAAAGTACTGCGATTTTTAATCGGGATTGTGACATTGCGGCGGACAGATCGGACTATTTTGACACATTTTTAGGACCCTTGACATTTATGCAGCGATCAGTGCTATAAAAATGCACTGATTACTGTGTAAAAGTCACTGGTAGGGAAGGGGTTAACACTAGGGGGCGATCAAGGGGTTAACTGTCAGTGTGTTAACCTCAGTGTGTTCTAACTGTATGGGGATAGGCCTGAGTAAGAGAGGAGACAAATCGTTGATCCTATTTACTAGGAACAAACGACATGTCTCCTCCCCCTTAACAGCACAGGGATTTGTGTGTTGACACACACAAATCCCCATGTTGGCGCTCGTGCACTCGATCGTGCATGGCTGGTGGCAATCGCGCCTGCCGGCCACGCGCATCGGGTTCGCGCGTGACTCCAGTGGCGTGCGCCCTCTGGCGGCTCTTAAAGGCCCGCCGTACCCATACGGGATTTTGAGCACCCGTGCCACTTTGCCGACGTATATCGACGTGAGCCAGGCAACAAGTGGTTAACTGAACAAGCTGAAGTTAGAAGCTGATTGGTTATTATGCACTGCTGGGCCAGTTAACATCACAATTTCTGCATTCCTGATGTGTTCCTGTATGCATGTTTTTGATGCATTCAGGCGAGTTTTTGATGCAATCCAGTGCATTTTGTATTCACTTTTTTTTCATCACAGTTGAGGACAATTGAGGACGTGTGTGTTTCGGTGCTATTTTGATACGTTTTTCCCAGATGCATTTCATACAGAAATAATGCAGCATGTGTTCTACTTCTGTTGACAGGACTGGAACACACTGCACTGGTGTGAACTAGGGCCATTGGAATCCATGTTTAACATTGTTCATGCATTTTTGATGCAGAATAAAAATGCACTGGATTGCATCTGGTGTGAACTAGCCCTTAGTAAATTGCTCCCAAACATATAGTAGGGTTATCTCAAATTTGACTGCCAAACTGGAAAAAGACTTCAAATTGGAACTAAACCATCTGATTTAATGGTTTACCAAAACTGTTACATTCAAGGCACTGTGATCACTGTCACAGTTGCCAGTGTGCTCATGTCAGCTTTCATTCTTCAAGCCCTCAAATGGCAGGCATCATAGATGACCACATAGTAACATGGCAACTGCAGAGTTAACTAGAGGCCAAGATGGCAATGTCTTAAGCTGTAAACAATAAAAAAAAAGTAGTGAAAAACAATGTTTTTTGTGTCCGAACAACAGGGCAAATCATGGGGATTGATAACAGTATCTTGGCCAGGCTGCACAATTTTTAATACCTACTAGGGCCCCTTGACTGCACAGGCTAATTTCTGGAATAAGTGAACTTAGCCTTTAAGTTCTGCTTAAAGATTGCTTGACGTTACACTGCTACTTAACAAGTATGCAGGGCTGCCAAACCTTCAATCAGTGAAATGCTTGTAGAGGATTTCTTGGCAAGCTACTTGCATTAATGCTTTTAACACAGCTAACATATATTCAAAAACCAATTCTTCTCGCAGAAAAAGAAAATGATCTACCGCATACCATGAAATTCCATCCAGCAGTGTACCTTTCCCAACAAAAAACTAGAGACTTATCTGGAGCTGTGAGGAGATGATTTATAAATGATAACTTTGAGCAGCACCCAGCACCTTCAAGCAGCCTAGGGTGATCTGCATGTTCAGTAATTGATTTGTTTTGTGAAGATAGCTTATGTTATCATTCTAACGCCAAAGGCTCAATGTACAAAGCTAAAACACCAGGTACTTATTTTCTTTATCAAGAAAGTGACAATTGTTTTAATCCGGGACTTTAAAAAATAAAAATAAAAAATTATATTATATATATATATATATATAGTCGTTGGACAAAATATGGAAACACCAGGAAAAAAAAAAAAATCATTACCCAATATGGTGTTGGATCACCATTGGCATCTAAGGCGACCTGAATTCTCCTGGGGCTTGACATATTATTCCTAGTCACAATCCTGCGCAATGTCCTTTTGTCTCTTTCGGTCAGTTGACCATGTAGATTGTGCTTATGCTTATCATACGACATCTTCCCGGAAACTATATGCTGTCATAACATTTGATACTGTACCTCGCGATGCCGCAAACAAAATTGGCAACTTCAGTGATAGAGGCATCAGCTAAGTGGGCACCAACAATTTTCCCTATTTGAAACTCCGTAATCGCTGACATGACTCCGTATTACTAGCAGCGCATGCAGTGAATGACGAAAGTGAAGCTTCCCACCTGTTAGCTAGGTGTCTCATCATACAGGGGAAGTAAAAGAATGTGAGAAAAAGGGGGGATAGCCTGTTTTAAGGCTCCCTTTTCTTCATGGGATTGTGGCGGTAGGAGTTTCATGTGATAGGTCAAAAAGTCAGCTGATTGGGAATGTTTTGGAAGTTCTAGCTGTCCTCTAGAATAGGTAATTTAAGGTCACCTGACTCCCCAGAACATTGCAGAAATTCCCAGGACTTATATTTAAGTAGGAGGCTGATGGGGTCTTTGCCAGTCACCAGATGGATATTTGAAGAGCGCCCCACTGATTTTGTTTACAGTTTTAATGTATTTATTGATTACAGGAGTTATAGCGAATTGTTCATTGTTTGTATTTGTGAAAACCAACAAAAAAGGACATGGCTGTTATTGATCGAGTTTTGTGTGTCTAGTGTTCTTTGTATGTTTGGAGTTTATGCCGCCTACCGTCCCATGTTACATCACTTCCGCTTTGAAAGTGAAACATGTCTTCACTTTCACACCTGCAAATCACGTAGTGTTTCCATATTTTTGACCAACTCCTGTAAAAGTCTTGGTTAAAGCATAATTCCTTATCATTGTGTTTCTGAAATGAGCATGATCCATCCAAAAGCTATCATCAAACACTGCAAACATTCACATGCATTATAACAGTTATCGTCTATTATCTGTTCAATACCTTGTCTATGGTTATGTGGTGGTGCCAAACTGGAACTTGAACTGGATGTAGAACTTGCTGGGCTTGGCTGTCCTGACTGTAAAAAACAAAATATATAGTTGTTATGAGGCTCTCTAGTCCTACAGGTTAAGCACTTTCAAAGAAATTAAAGAACAGGGCCCGGCCTGCTACCTGTATAGTTTTGCCTGATTGATTATACGGATATTGTCACCTTCTCCATACTGGGCAAAGTGACTGTCTGTGTCTCTGTGTACACTCAACTCTTCCTTACCTTCCAACCCTTTGATGACATATCAGGGCTCCACGGTTATTCCTGTTTCCCTCACAGCCAGGGATAATACCCGGCACTTCCAAGCATTAAAGCGTTTGTTAACCCAAAAAAAAAAGAATTCACATCCTGGTCCCTTAAAGCAGATTAAACAGCACAGTGCTTGTGCTGTGTAATCTGCCCCCTCTAAACTGTCAAAAAAAAAAAAAACACCTCCCTGAACCTGCCACTTTCTGTATGCCCTCTCTATACTGATCACAAAAATCATGGCTGCTGAGCCATGACCATCGTGGTCAGAGTGCGTTCCTCCATCATACGCTGCCCTGCTCTCAGCTCTTCAATCTCCCCCCTCACCCCCTCCTTCCTGCCTCTCATCTCCCTCGCTGTCTGTCTCCATTTAGCCCCACCCCCCGCCTCTATTATTGAAAAAAAAAAAAAAAAAACTTCAATTGTCACTCCCAGTCCCTCTATTAGAGGCTGGCATACAACAATGCGTAAATCATTTTAAAAAGCGAGCACTGTAAATACTGATTTTCTGCTGTCTTTAGGCCGGTCACGTGGCTTGCGACTGCTTTACAGTTACGAGACAGAGCTTCTGCAGGTGGAGCCAAGCAGCCACGTGATCTCCTCGGCTGATGTCAGAGGGAGATCACGTCCCCTCCCGCAGAAGCAATCCATCGGAGCTGGAAAGTGGCCGCGAGTCATGTAACCGGCCTGAAGACAGCTGAAAAATCGGTATTTACACTGCTCATTTTTTAAAATGACATACATAGTGTGCTATGCCAGGCTCTAATAGAGGGTCTGGTACAGAGTTACAGTGCCTTGCAAAAGTATTCACCCCTCTTGGCCTTTTTTGTGTTTTGTTGCCTCACAACCTGGAATTAACATGGATTGTTTGAGAATTTGCATCATTTAATTTACAGAACATGCCCACAACTTTGAAGAATTTTTTTTTATTATTGTGAAGCAAACAACAAACAGGACAAAATAAATAAATAAATAAATGCATAACTATTCACCCCCCCTAAAGTCAATACTTTGTAGAGCCACCTTTTGAGGCCATCACAGCTCCAAGTCGCTTTGGATAAGTCTCTATGAGCTTGCCACATCTTACCACTGGGATTTTTGCCCATTCCTCTTGCAAAACTGCTGCAGCTCCTTCAAGTTGGATGGTTTGCGCTTGTGAACAGCAATCTTTAGGTCTGACCACAGATTTTCTATTGGATTGAGGTCTGGGCTTTGACTAGGCCATTCCAACACATTTACATGTTTCTCCTTAAACCACTGAAGTATTGCTTTATCATTGTGTTTGTGGTCATTGTTCTGCTCGAAGGTGAACCTCCTTCCTAGCCTCAAATCACACACAGAGCGGTACAGGTTTTGCTCAAGAATATCCCTATATTTAGCACCATCCATCTTTCCCTCAACCCCTACCAGTTTTCCAGTCCCGACTGCTGAAAAACATCCCCACAGCATGATGCTGCCACCACCATGTTTCACTGTGGGGATGGTGTTCTTTGGGTGATGTGATGTGTTGAGTTTGCCCCAGACATAGCGTTTTCTTTGATGGGCAAAAAGTTCAATTTTAGTCTCATCAGACCAGAGCACCTTCCGCCATACATTTTGGGAGTCTCCCACATGCCTTTTCACAAACACAAAACGTGCCAATTCTGTTTTGTCCTGAAAGTAATGGCTTTCTTCTGTTCACTCTGCCATAAATCCCAACTCTATTGAGCGTACGGCTTGTCGTCCTATGTACAGATACTCCAGTCTCTGCTGTGGAACTCTCCAGCTCCTCCAGGGTTAACTTAGGTCTCTGTGCTGCCTCTCTGATTAATGCCCTCCTTGGCTGGTCCGTGAGTTTTGGTGTGCGGTCGTCTTTTGGCAGGTTTGCTGTTGTGCCATGTTCTTTCCATTTGGTTATGATTGATTTGATGGTGCTCCTAGGGATCATCAAAGATTTTTTTTTTTTTTTTGTAACCTAACCCTGACTTGTACTTCTCAACAACATTGTCCCTTACTTACTTGGAGAGTTCCTTGGTCTTCATGACAGTGTTTGGTTAGTGGTGCCTCTTGCTTGGGTGTTGCAGCCTCTGGGGCCTTTCAAAAAGGTGTGTATATGTAATGACAGATCATGTGAGACTTAGATTAAACAAAGGTGGACATAATTTCACTAATTATGTGACTTCTTAAGATAGTTGGTTGCACCAGAGCTTTATGGGCTTCATAACAAAGGGGGTGAATACATACGCACATGCCAATTATCAGTTTATTTCTAAAAATAGTTTTAATATATATTTTTTCTAATTTTACTTCACCAACTTAGACTATTGTGTTCTGATCCATCACATATAATTCAGATTAAAAAAACATTAAACTAAAGGCTGTAATGTAACCAAATAGGTAAAAAGCCAAGGGGGTGAATATATTTTTGCAAGGCACTGTATACAAATGTGTTCACAAACCCTTTAAGGTTTGTGACATGCTCTCCTGTGTCAGTGCTCAGGTCTAGAAGTCAAATCACTGGGTATGAGCACTACCACATGACCAAGGGAGTGACATTATTGCTGCCCCTGGCTTCCAACCCAAGCCATTGCTAGACAATTTAGTGCCAGCTGCTACATAAGCAGCAGCAGGCAAGGGGAATACAATTGTGTCTGGGGGCCCTTTGCTCAGCGTATGTTTCATTGGGGAGATCTGCTCTCACTTTCTGTTTTTTCTCACCAGAGCAAGCAGAATTTCACTCTTAGATGCCACCAGAACTAGGATTCCTATTGGTCACTGCTGCTTGATGAAGGATTTCACTGATGGCTCTCATGTGAGAAATAAAAGTGCATTATGATTATGGCTATGATGTGTTGGTGACATATCTCTTCTCCTTGCTACAATATAACAGTGCTATTCATTGATTAGTCTTTTCAGCTCCTACAGTCATGGCAAAGAATATTGGCACCCCTGCATTTCTGTCAGATAATGCACCACTTCGCCAAGAAAATTGTTGCAATTACAAATGTTTAGGCATTCTCAAGTTTATTTCTTTTATTTGTATTGGTATAATGCAAAAAAAAAAAAGCAGAAACAAAAAGCCAAATCTAACACATTCCACGCAAAACTCCAAAAATGGACTAGAACATTGATCAAATAGTTTGCCAAAACTTACCTGAGGAAGCCAAAATCCTTTTGGTAGAAAATGCTGTAGACAGATGAAACAAAATTGCAGCTTTTCGGTAAAGCCCATCATTCTACTGTTTTCAGAAAAACAAGCCTTTGAAGGAAAGAATACAGTCCCTACAGTCAAACTTGGTGGAGATTCACTGATGTTTAGGGGTTGCTTTGCAGCTTCAGGCACTAGATGTCTTGACTGTGTGCATGGCGTTTTGAAATCTGAAGACTACCAAAGAATTCTGGGGTGCAATGTAGGACCCAGTGTCAGAAAGTTGGGTCTCCGTCAGAGTTCATGGGTCTTACAGCAGGACAATGACCCAAAGCACATGTCAAAAAGCACCCAGAAATGGTTTAAGACAAAGCGCTGGAGGGTACTGATCTGGCCAGCAGTGAGTCCAGATCTAAATTCCATAGAGCACCTGTGGAGAGATCTCAAAACAGCAGTTGGAAAAAGAAACCCCTTCCAATCCGAGAGACCTGGAGCAGTTGGCGAAAGAAGAGTGGTCAAAAATTCCAGTAGAGAGGTGTAAGAAACGTATTAATGGTTACAGGAAGCAATTGATTTAAGTTATTTTTTAGCAGTGTGCTACCAAATATTAAATAGCGGGTGCCGATAATTTTGTCTAGTCCATTTTTGCAGTTTTGTGTGGAATTTTATCAGATTTGGCTTTTTGCTTCTTCACTTTTTTTTTGTGTCATTCCAATACAAACAAAAGAAATAAACATGAGAATGCCTAAACAACTGTAATTGTAACAATTTCCTGGGCGAAGTGGTGCATTATCTGAAAGAAATGCAGGGGTGCCAATATTTTTGGCCATGACTGTATACACTAAGCGACTACTGCCATGTTCAGTGTGCACTGCATCTTATAGGAAGATTTCTCTTCTAGTCCTATTCTGGCAACAACTGTAAAATTTAAGATTTCTTTCTTTTTACCTTGTTGACAATAGCCACTGGGGCAGTGTAGATTATTGCAGCAGGGCCACAGATAGCAATAAAAACTTGGCAGAGTTTTTAATATTTTAACATTATATTGCCCTCTATCCAAAACGATACAAAGGTTTTGACTTGAAACGCAAAGGGCGGCAGAGTGAGCCTGGTTTCACACATGTGCGGTGCGAATTGAAGCTCAGGTTTCACTGGGGAGATAAAAATCTCCTGTTCAACGGATTCATTGCGTTTTTGCTCAGGATTAGAGAGCAGGGAGAGGGGGAGGGAGGGGGGGGGAGAGGGGGAGGTGTAGTGAGGAGAAAGAGAAAATCCTTGTTCAGAACGCAATGCATCTGCGAATCAGATGCGTTCCCATAGGAGATAATAGGCTTGTAGTTCGCACCGCAATGCCCAAAAAACGCACACGTTTTTTGTGCAATGCGCAGTGCGAATGCAACGCACATATGTGAACCAGATGCATTCATATGAATGTATTTTAAAATGTCCTGCGAATTAGATGCGGTGTAAGCCGCATCTAATTCGCATAGGTGTGAACCCGGGCTGAAGTATAAAATCAACATTTTATTATATAAAAAGAAAAAACTTGAATCTGACTAGCAAAATAGATTATTATGATTCATCAGATTCAGCCAGGAAAGACTCAATCAATGTGCAATTAGGCCACACGCAAGCCTTTAAATCAGATGAGTTCAGTCACTTGTCATTTTAGATAATTTATAATCTAACAATTTTACTCCTTAAAATTTTTTATTAGGCATGGAAAGGGTATGTGCCACCAAGACATTGTAACACAATATGTGCAACTGGAAAATGTTATTAACAGGTCATAGATAATTCACATTCCAACAGCAACCACGCAAAAGGCCTTCATTTAACTATTATTACTGGTGTCATATGAGGTAAAAAAGAAAGGCACTCTTCAGTAAGAACACAGTTTAAAATGGAAGTATGCCCCCCCCCCCGTCAAAAAAAAAAAAAAAATTATACTCAACTAGGTGTATGCAGCATAGATCTAATGCTGTATCTGCCCCTGCAACCTCGACACTGAGAATTGAGCAATCAAACACCGCTGTTCACTCAGATCCCCCCCACCCCCCTCTCAGAGCATAGAGCCATGACCAGGGGTCTCACCAGGCCGAGGGCCATTTGTGGCCCGCGGACTGGTTAAAAAAGGCCCGCAGGCAGGGCCGATCCAGGATGTCTTTTTGCACTGCACCTAGGCACCGCAGAGGGGGAGGCGCCAAAGAACTTTACCTCTCCATCTCCTCTGTCCTCTCCGCTGCACGTTGCTGCAGCCCAGAGAGAGAACAGACTGGAGGAAGGATCCGCTCAACGATCCGCCCATCGTCCTGCCCACCTAGGCACTGACGATCGACCAGAGCCCAAATCCAGGGTCCTGCTGCCACCTCAGGGCGGGAGATTGTGTTCTCTGGGTCCCCTGTCACTAGGCCTGTGTGGAAGCCAGGAGGAGAGGACTCAGGAGGCAGATGATCCTGACTGCCAGGAGAGGTGAGTGAGCCATCACACTGAGGCAAAGTCCTTAGTGGGGTGACTGGGGTAGAAATTTGTGCAGTTTGGGGGGTATTTTAGGGAGTGTGGGGTATTATTTTATGGAGTGTGGGGGGTAATTGTGCAGTATGGGGGGTAAACATGGAGTGTGGGGGTAATTTTATGGAGTGTGGGGGGATTTGTACAGTGTGGGGCTATTTGTGCAGTGTGGGGGGTAATGAGGGCGTGTGGGGCTATTTGTGCAGTGTGGGGGTTAATTATGGAGTGTGGGGGGTATTTGTGCAGTGTGGGGGGTAATGCTGGGGGCTAATAATGCGTTTGCTGACACCAGTGCTGGGTCAATAATGCATTTGCTGACACCAGTGCTGGGGGTTAATAATGCGTTTGCCGACACCAGTGCTGGGTTTAATAATGCGTCTGCTGACACCAGTGCTGGGTCAATAATATGTTTGCTGACACCAGTGCTAAGGTTTAATAATACGTTTGCTGACACCAGTGCTAAGGTTTAATAATACGTTTGCTGACACCAGTGCTAAGGTTTAATAATACGTTTGCTGACACCAGTGCTGGGTATAGTATAGTATATTATTGCTGGCACAGTTTATTGTTTTTGAAGTCTTGAAAGTTTGCATGCGGCCCCCATGGGATAGGAAAACTTGTCATGTGGCCCACAGGCAAATTTGAGTTTGAGACACCTGGCCATGACTGTCAATCACTGTATCTCTGCCCTGCCCCTCCAGCACTCACTGGAGCTCTGAGCTGTGCAGGGGGCAGGTTCAGCCTCTCAGCAGCATGCTGAGAGGCTGAGCCAAGTGCTGTACCAGGCTTCTGGACAAATCCCGACCATATGGTCGAGTAATTTTCAGAGCCTGGACCAGATCTGTGACGTCAGCTGACAGCGAGCTTTAGCTCGTTGCCGGCTAAAAAAAACAGCTCACAGGAGTGCAGAACTAATTGCACTCCTGTGACTCACAGGCAAAAAGAGCTTTGGCCAGACTTCTTCTTTAATAATCAACAACCACCAATGAGGAATTATGTTTAATTGATCTTTTTCTGGAAAGCAAATTAAGTCCGAATAAGACTAACTATATGCTATGGCTATGCTATGCATATTGCTATACTTTGTAACCTCTTGTAAACCACATGTGTAGTCATAATACTGGCAATCATAAGGTCAGAAAAACTAAAACAAACTAACAAAATTATAGCTGGCAAATAAAATGGTTCAGCTCATGCATTAATAATTGAATGGGGGCAATACACTTCAAGCACACAATTCCCCAACACCAAATTAATATATTTTACTAAAATTACCACTACTTTAAGAAATATAAAACAGAAGAACAGCATGGCATGATAAAAATGGCTGCAGCATTGTCATCATTAGGAACATTATTACAAGCTTGCTGCCCATGGGGCAAAATACAATGTTCTTAGATTTCCAACATACGGTAAAAACAGAATGTTTAAAAATATAGCATTTATAGTAAAAAAATAAATGAATAAAATTGGTAAATGGACCAATTTGAATTCATAGTTAAAAATTTAATTACCAAAAGGAAGTATAATACATTAAAAAACAACAACTACTTTGTGCAAATGAAACTCATTTTGGGGAAAACAATTATTGATAAGCAACATAATCATTACTTGGTAGAAAATAAACACCGCAAAACAACGTGGCTTATATGGCATGATATAATACAAACAAAACAGGTAAACAGGCTTTTTACAAAGTGTAGTAATGAATCTTCAAAGAACTGTGGATTACTGTTAGAACCTCTGTTATTCCCTGTATGTATATGAGGTGATTACTGAAATACCAGGAGGAAGTTGTGGCTTTGCTGATCAGCGTTTTTACCAGGAGGTGGAATCAATATGGCTTAAAGTTAACCAGCCCATATATGGATGAGGAAAACACATGATGACCATGATGCACATTGCACGAAGACACCATTTTTCCACCTATTCCTTTGTTACTCCTATGGACTATTATCATTGTTTGCTTGCAAACCTTATTGAGGACTGTGTACAAACACACTGAGCACTTGCACTTTATCTGTATTATATAGCATAATTAAGCACTTTCACTATATTCGGGATATGTTTAATTTCTTTTAGAGGATACATAACATATATTTTAGTATATTGTTTATATATGCATCACCCTGCACATATTCATTTCAGCGCCGCACATTGGGTTATGTATATTTAAGAAGCAGTGACATTTAGCAGTCACTGCAGGTGAATTTTCCTGGTTCATGTGGTTTAAATGACAGTGAGATTTACCTGCAGTGAATGTTCAGTGAATGTCACATCTGCTGCTTTTTATAAATATGCCTCAATGAGTGACAGCAACCACAGACAATCAGGCACTTTTTGTTTTTTTTTTACTGGGCACGTAACGGTATAAATCAGTAAAATGAGAAAAAAAAAATCTGTGTTGCTGGTCAGTATTTTATGCCTGTATGTGCATACAGTACCTCACAAAAGTGAGTATACCCCTCACTAGAGCTGCACGATTCTGGCTAAAATGAGAATCCCGATTTTTTTGCTTAGAGGATAGATCACGATTCTCTCACGATTCTCGCGGCGTAACATCATCTTTCACATTAAAAAAAAAAAATTGCGCTAACTTTACTGTTTCTTTTTTTTTATTTATTGAAGTGTATTTTTTCCCAAAAAATTGCATTTGAAAGACTGCTGGGCAAATACAGTGCAACATAAAATATTGCAGCAATTGCCATTTTATTCCATATTATAAAATATTATAATAAATAAATAAATATATATATATATATATATATATATATATATATATATATATATATATATTTATTATCTCTAATGTTTGGGGGTTCCAAGTAATTTTTTTTAGCAAAAAATATTGATTTTAACTTAAGAAAGAAGTGTCAGAAAAAGATTTAGACTTTAAGTGGTTAAACTTCCTGCATTTACACGTTGTTTAAAGCTTGGCAGATTGCCCAGGTTATTTGTTTACACAGAGAAGTTCTATCCCTTTGATCTAAGAAGGAAGTTAGATACAATGTTTCAAGTTCTAAACTTGGCAGACTGCCTGGATGTTTTCTTTTGACAGCTGAGTGAGCAGATAATCTCTCCACTTGTTTATATGAAAGAATCGTCAAACTCAGCAGGAGAGATCTTCAGGAGAGGTGAATCGAGATCACGATTTTTTAACGATTAATTGTGCAGCTCTACCCCTCACATTATTTTTGTAAATATTTTATTATATCTTTTCAAGTGACAACACTGAAGAAATGACACTTTGCTACAATGTAATGTAGTGAGTGTACAGCTTGTAAAACAGTGTAAATTTGCTGTCCTCTCAAAATAACTCAACACACAGCCATTGATGTCTAAACCACTGGCAACAAAAGTGATTACACCCCTAAGTGAAAATCTCCAAATTGGGCCAAAAGTGTCAATATTTTGTGTGGCCACCCTTATTTTCCAGCTCTGCCTTAACCCACTTGGGCATGGAGTTCACCAGAGCTTCACAGTTTGCCACTGTAGTCCTCTTCCACACCTCCATGACGACATCACAGAGCTGGTGGATGTTAGAGACCTTGCGCTCATCCACCTTCCATTTGAGGATGCCCCACAGATACTCAATAGGGTTTAGGTCTGGAGAAATGCTTGGCCAGTCCATCACGTTTACCCTCAGCTTCTTTAGCGAGGCAGTGGTACTCTTGGAGGTGTGTTTGGGGTCGTTATGTTGGAATACTGCCCTGCGGCCCAGTCTCTGAAGGGAGGGGATCATGCTCGGCTTCAGTATGTCAAAGTACATGTTGGCATTCATGGTTCCCTCAATGAACTGTAGCTCCCAAGTGCCGGCAGCACTCATGCAGCCCCAGACCATGGCACTCCCACCACCATGCTTGAATGTAGGCAAGACACACTTTTTACTCCTCACCTGGTTACCACCACACACGCGTGATACCATCTGAACCAAATAAGTATATCTTGGTCGCATCAGACCACAGGACATGGTTCCAGTAATCCATGTCCTTAGTTTGCTTGTCTTCAGCAAACTGTTTGTGGGCTTCCTTTTGGGATGACAGCCATGCAGACCAATTTGATGCAGTGTGCGGCGTATGGTTTGAGCACTAACAGGCTGACCCCCCACCCCTTCAACCTCTGCAGTAATGCTGGCAGCACTCATACGTATATTTCCCAAAGACAACCTCTGAATATGACGCTGTGCACTCAACTTCTTTGGTCGACCATGGTGAGGCCCGTTCTGAGTGAAACCTGTCTTGTTAAACCGCTGTATGGTCGTGGCCACTGTGCTGCAGCTCAGATTCAGGGTCTGGGCAATCTTCATTGGCTATAGCCTATGCCATCTTTATGTAGAGCAACAATTCTTTTTTTCTTATCCTCAGAGAGTTCTTTGCCATGAGGTGCCGTGTTCAACTTTCAGTGACCAGTATGAGAAAGTGAGAGCGATAACACCAAATTTAACACAACTGCTCCCCATTCACACCTGAGACCCTGTAACACTAACTAATCAGATGACACCAGGGAGGTAAAATGGCTAATTGGGCCCAATTTGGACATTTTCACTTAGGGGTGTACTCACTTTTGTTGCCAGCGGTTTAGATAATAATGAGTGTTGGGTTATTTTGAGGGGACAGCAAATTTACACCGTTTTACCAGCTGTACACTCACTATTTTACATTGTAGCAAAGTGTCATTGATTGACATGCTGAATTGAATTCAGTGTTGTCACATGAAAAGCTATAATAAAATATTTATAAAAATGTGAGGGGTGCACTTACTTTTGTGAAAGACTGTATATGTGCGTACAACACACCCCTTGCCAAATAACAGCTTGAACAATTTTTACTTGTGTACACGTATGTGCCAATATATACATGCACATGTACTATACAGCCCATCCCTGCATTTTTACACGGGAACTTTCTGCCAAGAACATCTGATGTTCATACATCAGTACCATTTGTAAGAACCCTAAGGGCCAGTTACAGACGATCATGGCTGGAAACTGCATACAGATTTACCAGTTAGTTTAGTAAGACATCAGATCCTTCTTTGGGTAGTGTAAATGATTCCAGTACTAGCAACTGTAAAAAAAATGTACACTTTTTGCCTGGGGGTATGTTGCAGTTAAAGTTTTAACTGCCTTGATAAATGACCCCCAATGTAAAGCTTCTGTCACACAGATCTGTCTTTTTACACGTAAATCTCTGCTGCCCTGACTCTACTCACCAGCGTTTGAGGAATATTATCATTAGGATTATACTGTCAGTAATCCCAGCAAAGCCATACAGCTCCCAGTAACAGAAGTAGTGAAAAGCTGTGGGGCTTAGCTGCATCTTTCAGCATCCACACTACACAAGTCTAGAACAGTTGCTGCACCCTGTAAATCAATTCATTGTTACTCTTTATAATGAGCGGGCAGATTTATAGCCTTTCTGCTGCCCTTTTCTCACAATTAGGAAGATGCCTGCTTTGTAAATGAATGTTGTCTAAATTTCTACCATATAGGCAACACAAATCCTGTCCCTTCTCCGTTGAAATCATAATTTACCAAGCTTTATTACTGAAGAAAGTTAAAAACGTAGCACCCAATAATAGCAAAGTTATCTGGCCAACACAATATGCTGTGTAAGTGTGCTGTAACTGAATGATGTGGCGTGAACACGAGTTAGCATAATAGTGCCAAAAGATTTAATATAGGCCCCTTAAAAAGTAACCCTATTGAAAAAAGTTATTAATTTCATGAGACTCACCACACTTAATGTATAGTTTACATAGGATTACTAGATACTTTGTGTTAATCATTGTGTTAATAAATGCAAATGATTATTATATAAAGAGGGGGCTGAGTGAGTGAGAAGCAATTAAAGTGGTTCTAAAGCCTCAAGATTTTTTTTACCTTAAAGTGGATGTAAACCCAATGTCATCCTTTCTAAAATACTGCCATAGGGGTTATCTATAAGGATATACATGCCTCCTCCATGTATCTTTACCTGTCAAATGTCTCCCCTCTGTCTGTTTTAAGACCCGAAAAACTGCATATTCTATGGGTGGGACATGTGCGCAACCACGCATATTTGCGCGCATGAGGCGTACATTACTGACCAAAAATGCAGATTTTTATATGTATATTTTTTTTAAACTGAAGAATGCACAGCGCTTGTTTATACGCCTGTGTGCATAGGCACATTACAATTAATGATCTGTATTTTAGCTCAGTAAAAAAAAAAAAAACTAAACCGAGCTTTTTCATGCTGCAGTGTGCAAGAGGGCCAAGTTGATTCTCATTAGTTGTGCAAAGCACAATCACTGGCAAACCTCAGCACCCATAGCAGCCAATGTACTGAAACACAACAGGTAAATCGATATAAAAACATGAAGTAGTTTAGATAATTTATAATCTAACCAGTCTTAAAAAAAATCAAATATTATTTTGGGTCAATTTTATTTACAATACTATACTATTGTGAATTAGTTACAGGGTTTTAAATTGCTATTTTTTTTTTTTTTTTTAAGTAAAATATTTATTTTACGATTTCATACAGGATGCACCCATGACACTGGTTTTTAGAGAGTATGCTTGACTTTCAAAAGAGTAGAAGCTAGTAGCTTTTCCTCTGTGACGCTCTCTCTACCTAAATCATCATCCCATAACCTCCTCTGAACACAGCTGGCCCCATCTGAATAGAGCAGGCAGAAGATAAAAGAGCCCTTTCACACTGCGCCACCTAGGGCGTCAGTGGTAAAGCGGCGCTATTCTTAGCGTTGCCTTACCGTCATTTTAGCGGCACTATTAGGCCGCTAGCAGGGCGGTTTTAACCCCCACTAGCGGCTGAAAAGGGGTTAAATCCGGCAGTATCGCAGCAATACCCCATTGATTTCAATGGGGAGCAGCGGTGGAGGAGCGGTGAGTTCACCGCTCCTTCACCGTTCCAAAGAAGCTGCTGGCAGGACTTTTTCTGACATGCTGCCAGTGCACCGCACTGGAGTGCATGGAGCAGCTGTTTTAGGGTGGTTTGCCGGCGCTATTTTTAACGCTATAGCGCCTGCAAAATGCTCCAGTGTGAAAGGGGTCTTAGAGTTCCTTTTCTAAGACAAACTACGGGTTGTAGAAAAGAAATTTGCCTAATTCTCCCATCAACACAGACAGTGTTGATGTGGGAATCCCTCCTGCCAGGTCATTGTCTTCCCTCGGCGGAGGAAGCCATCCCCGCCGGAAGAAGACAGTGACTATCGGTAGTGGCTATAGCAATCTCTAGTGAAAATAGCAAGAGAATCCAGCAGGCTGGTTGATCAATCGATCAACTTGGTACATTCAGCCTGCTCAATAACAGTTAGATTCTCAGCCAGTTCCTGCTGAAACGGCCGAAATTTGAACCGTGTATGGCCAGCCTAACAGATTTAGCTGTGCAGGCAATTTTAGCTTCAGCTATTAGGCTCTATAAGGGTGATTCTCAGGCGTGTTCGCAACCGCACGTGCAGAGCCCGCCAGGAAGTCGGCACTGCACAGCGCTAATCACATGCAGTAAGACATTTCCCCGATCTCTGCAGCCGCAGATCGGGAAAATATCTCACTGCTTGTGATAAGCGCTCAGTAGTGCCGACTTCCTGGCGGGCTCTGCACGTGCTGCTGCGAACACGCCTGAGAATCACCCTTAAGGCTCTGTAACTAGTTTTTTCTCTTTTTTTTTTCTTTTTCAGGAAAGCAGTTAAAGTAATCAATGAATTTCTCTTTTGTTGTGTTAAACATACAATCAAAAAAGCATTTTGTTATATCTGTCTGCTCTCCTGGATACAGTTTATGTCGAGGGACACTCATTCATCCCTGTGTGCAAATAAATGCTTGGATATGCAGTTATGAAAGTATACACACAACGTGAAACTGATTTGTACACAAACACCTGTCACTCCCAGGCTCAGGATACGCTTGTTTTTACAGTGTATGATTCTAGAAGGCTGTGTGAACGAGCCCCGTTTTCAAAGAGTAGAAAAGTACCAACATCATCACGATTACAATGCAAAAGATTAAATGACAAAGCTGTAATTAGATATATGATAAATTACACACCAATGACAAACTTGTACTGTCACTGGCACTACTGATTCTGTCTATTGTCATCCCTAAGTATGCATGCTTCCAAAGCTATACCAGACACTTAAATGGCAGAAAAACTGATCTACTGCACACAGCTGTCAAAGCAGATGGATTGAGGCAGGTGACAAAATAACACAGCCTGACAGCTGTGTACATCCATCTACCCACTATCATGACTGTGCTACGATCTTCAAACCTTGGAACCTTACTTTTTTCTGTGACTTAATGAGGAACAAGGCCACATTAGCTACTTCACAAAGTGTTACCAAGGTCTGCCTAGGAGGTTGCAGTTGGATTTTTAGACCTGCACAAGCATACTAGGGTCAACTTAGACAGAAGTCAGTTAACCACCAGCATGTCTTTGGAATGTGGAAAAAATCTGAAATACCCAGAGGAAACCCACGCAAGCACAGGGAGAACATGTAAATTCCACGCAGATAGTGTCCTGCCCACAACTGGGGTGCAGCCCCCAGCTGTTTTTCCTATCCCATAGATAGAAGATGGCTTTTAAAAAATGTAATGAACAATATTAGAAAAATCACAGCCTAAGGATCATTAGCAGAGATGAGGCTGCATCCAACAGTAAAGGTTGTTACTTTACCACATTAATTCAGCTGGGCAGGGTATGTCTACCCATCGTTTTATGCCTGGAACCCTGATCCCTATGCTGCCAGCATCATTTGTGACTATAAAAACTTTAGTAAAATGCAGATGGGCATGCAGTTCATTAGATTACAAGAGAAAGGGCTGTAACAAAGATTGCTTTTTCTACTCTGTATATTTTTATTTGATGGTTACTATTTTCCCATTAAATTGAGGTTTTGCACGAACACATCAATTTGAAAAGAAACCTCTACTTTCATTTTCTCTAGCTCATAACTAGTACTGTAATGTTATTTAAGGATAAGTAACTGTTAAATAATACACTGTTTGATTTATAATATATACTTGGCCTAGACACCGATTCCTGATGTCTAACACAAACCCATAACTGAAAAGAGGTCTAAGGAGAACAATGTTGTTTTAGAATGTCTCTCCTTAATTATAGGCTTTGTTGAAAGCTCCCTCAGACTTACAATGAATATTCTTTCCTATAAATAAAATGTCTGGGCCATGCTGTTCAGCTTTACAGAAAAGATTATATATAAAGAATGGCCTAGGGCCACAAGCTCCACAGACAAATATTTAAAAGGATCTCAAACAATCCCCGTCCTTAATAATTACTGAAACTAAAAATAGAGTCAATCAAGCAATGATCCATGTCAAAACAGAGGCTATAACTCAAGATAAAATATCCAACTTTGAGAATATATGGAATCCCTGGGTGACTCACTTTTTGCCTTCCAATTTTGATGCTTCCCTACTAAGACCTTGGTAGTCTCGATTTATACTGCCATTCTCTGCATTCATGGTATGTGTTTATTACCATGTACTACCCTGGGGACCCCTACTACCTCTCATTTCTTTCTTCCCTATTTTTTCTCCTACCTAAGATTACTTTTTCTTTTATCTTCTTTCTCTCCTACTTTTTCCCCCTATTCTCTCTCTCCTCTTTCAATTTACTCTTTATATAGTTCTTGTAGCAGACATTTTATTTCCTTGGTTATCATTATACCAATTGTACATAGTTCCAATATGTAGTATAAGACTTTAGATTCTATAATATTTTTTTTTTTTATTTAAAAAACTTTTTTTTTATCTGAGGTCATCTTATATTAACCTAGTCTAAGTTGGTTTTATCCTCACTTATACAATGTATGACGCAATCTTTTGAGTAGTTAGATGCTTGCTAAAATTGTTTTAGTTAAACTACTTTTAGTTTATGTTGGAACTACAACTCAATATTACCACCATATATGTGATCTTTTCTTTTGCTGCCACCATATGTACTTATGTATACTAATTGTTAAAATTCAATAAACAAATTTGACAAGAAAAGGATCTCAAACACCACTGCACAGCCATATTATCCATTACCTAAGATGGCTTTAAGGCAACCCAAAGCAAAGAAAATGGCAATACTGAGCACAATCGATATAGAAAAAAATACTTCAATCTAACTAAAAAATAGGTCAAAAAGTTTCATGCAATAAATGGTCTTCCGCAATGTGTAAACTTTTATTGTGACCAAAAGGAGTGGTTCATGAAAAACATCAATTTTTTTTGAAAAATTATTCGTAACAATAGTATAAAAAGATGTCAAGTTAGCAGCTTCCACGCACTAAATAGAACAAGAGGTGTATTTTAATTAAATATAATTCCAAAATTAGAAACTAGAACGCAACGGATTTCAATATATTAAAGTGATACTAAACAGAGACGTGTTAATTGCCATAATTCATTCACATAAATCATATATATATTATGACACTGTATTTTTTTTTTATCCTCTAAGTACCATATTCCTGCAGTGCTGTTGTGTGGTCACATGATATTTTCCTGTTCTTTGACATTTGCAGGAAAGATCCTTGGGGGGGCTTTTATTACTCTGCTGATGTATGCTCTCTACAGTGTGGGTCTGTCTGCACTGCCCCGATTGGTGCTGTGTCAGTCACATGACTAAAAAAAAAAAAAAGTTTCAGAAGAGCAGGTCAAAAAACAGTTTTACAGCTCTCTGCAAATATTTACTGATCATCAAATGTGTATTTTTGTATATTAATATGGTGTAGGCAGAGTCGACGACGATTGGCACTAGCTTTCACTTTGTTCAGATGCCATCTGCATCCTAGTCTCTTTTTTATATTACAGATATTAGCAATTACATTTGAATACTTTATATATTAATATTTAATACGGATTTATTTTAAAACTAAGTGTTTTTGTGAGTTTAAATTTTAAATTTAAAAATTGAGCATGCTCCGCAGAGGACACCAGCTAGCCTACACAATCTCAACCTGCACTGGGTACACAGAGAAGATGGGAGGGCAGCCAAAGGCAGAATCAACCAGGTATATTTCACTCTACACAAAACAAATGCTTTAGTGGCTTTGTGAGTATGAACACACTGTTATATAGCATTTAGCCCGCGTTCACATTGAGGTCCAGTTTGAAAATCTTAAGAGTTCCGCTCAACTCGCATGATTTCAAACTGGCATTTCAGTCCAACTTCGGGGGCGATTTTTGACAGACATCTGTGCGGATTAATGCACAGATGTCTATTCAAATCACCCCCAAAGTCACCAAAAGTAGCAGGAACTACTTTTGGGAATCGGTGCTGCGCCGCAAAGTCAACGTTGCACCAATTCAGACAGTGCTATTGCCGGCAATTATCAAATCACATGCCAAATCAGCCCAATGTGAACGTGGCCTTAATGAGATTTAGTCTGGGCTTAATGATACTTTAACTGAACCATATAAAAAAAAATAAACATCTCACTTGAACTATTTTGAATTCTGGGCAGATATAAAAAGCAGAAATGAATATAGTACTGTATTCATTAATGCATAATTAAAACCAGTTACATAGTAGGTGAGGTTGAAAAAAGACAAGTCCATCAAGTCCAACTTATGTGTGTCATTATATGTCAGTATTACATTGTATATCCCTGTATGTTTTGGTCATTCAGGTGCTTATCTCATAGTTTTTTGAAACCATCGATGCTCCCCGCTGGGACCACCACCTGTGGAAGGGAATTCCACATCCTTGCCGCTCTTACAGTAAAGAGCCCTCTATGTAGTTTAAGGTTAAACTGGCCACGTGTCTTGTTAAACTCCCTTCCACGAAAAAGTTTTAAACCTATTGTGGGGTCACCAGTATGGTATTTGTAAATTGAAATCATATCCCCTCTCAGGCATCTCTTCTCCTGAGAGAATAAGTTCAGTGCTCGCAACCTTTCCTCATAACTAATATCCTCCAGACCCTTTATTAGCTTTGTTGCCCTTCTTTGTACTCCATTTCCAGTACATCCTTCCGGAGGACTGGTGCCCAGAACTGGACAGCATACTGTAGGTGCAGCCGGACCAGAGTCTTGTAGAGCTGGAGAATTATCGTTTTATCTCTTGAATTCATCCCCTTAATGCATGCCAATATTCTGTTTGCTTTGTTAGCAGCAGCTTGGCATTGCATGGTATTTCTAAGCCTATCATTTACTAGGACCCCCAGGTCCTTTTCCATCCTAGATTCCCCCAGAGGTTCTCCACCCAGTGTATAGATTGCATATTTTTGCCACCCAAATGCATTATTTTACATTTTTCTACATTAAACCTCATTTACCATGTAGTTGCCCACCCCATTAATTTGTTCAGATCTTTTTGCAAAGTTTCCACATCCTCCGGAAAAGTTATTGCCCTGCTTAGCTTAGTATCGTCCGCAAAGCACTGTTTACAATTTTTTTTTACTTTATTTGAAGTTTACAAAGTGTACATTCCTTTCAGGTCTTGCATAGCAGTGCAATGCCCTGTGTTGGAGGAAAAAAAATGAAAGTATGTCAGCATTTTTCCACACTGCACCACATCACATCGCCACTGTGGTTTGAACTGGCCACATAGAAAACAAATGTTTTTGGTGTGCCCTTGCAGTGACTAGTGCTGATTCAGTGCAGCACACCACCAGTCAACTGCATTATGTGGGAACCGGCCTTTACTGTCACAGTAGCTATGGTTTCATTGGCTAGAAAGTGAGGGAAAACATGCAAAAGGGAAGCAATAAAAAAAAAAAAAAAAAGAAAAAAAAAAAAAGAAAACTGACAAGTGGTTCAGTAAGGCTGGCCATAGGTGTTTAACCACCTCAATACAGGGCACTTACACCCCCTTCCTGCCCAAGCCATTTTTCAGTTTTCAGCGCTGTCGCACTTTGAATGACAATTGCGCGGTCGTGTTACACTGCACCTTAATTAAATTTTTATCATTTTTTCCCCACAAATAGAGCTTTCTTTTGGTGGTATTTGATCACCTCTGCGGTTTTTATTTATTGCGCTATAAACAAAAGAAGAGGGACAATTTTGAAAAAACACAATATTTTTTACTTTTTGCTATAATAAATATCCATTTTTTTTTTTTTTTTTTAACAAATTTTTTCCTCAGTTTAGGCCGATACGTATTCTTCTACATATGTTTGGTAAAAAAAAATTGCGATAAGCGTATATTGATTGGTTTGCGCAAAAGTTATAGCGTCTACAAAATACGGGATAGATTTATAGCATTTTTATTATTTATTTATTTTTTACTAGTAATGGCGGCGATCTGCAATTTTTATTGTGACTACGATATTGCGGCGGACACATCGGACACTTTTGACACATTTTTGGGACCATTCACATTTATACAGCGATCCGTGCTATAAAATTGCATTGATTACTGTGTAAATGTGACTGGCAGGGAAGGGGTTAACACTAGGGGGCGCTCGAGGGGTTAATGTATTACCTAAGGAGGTGATTCTAACTGTGGGGGGAGGGGACTGACTGGGGGAGGTGACCGATCGCTGTCCCTATGTACAAGGGACACGCCATCGGTCTCCTCTCCTCTCTGACAGGACGTGGATCTGTGTTTACATGCACAGATCCACGATCCTGCTCTGTTACCCGGCAATCGCGGGTGCCCGGCGGACATCGCGGCCGCCGGGCACGCGCACCGGGTCCCGAGTGACACAGCGGGCGCGCACGCGCGCCCCCTAGTGGTTCGGGAATGCGAGGACGTCATATGACATCCTCCCAGAACAATGGAAGCCTCGTCCAGCCGTCATATGACGGTGGGCGGTGGCTTAGTGGTTAATTTTGTTTGTTCAACCAGCGAGCTGAAGGGAAAAAAAAATGGATTCCCCGTTCCACACATTAGAGGCGGATAGGGAAATTCTTCCTGCTGAGTTAATATATTCTGAGAGCGGACAGCCTTCCCCACCATCGGATCATAATGATCAGTGTCATCGGCTATAGCAAGTGGCACTGATTGTTCTGGAAAAGACTGACATGCTGGTTGTACACAAGTTGGCTTAAAAGAGCAGGGCCATGGCTGTTTTGGCCACACTTCTACTTTGGGTCACAGGAGTGCACTTAGTTCTGCACTTTTGTGACCCTTATTCAGCCAACAGCATCTAAAGTCGACTGACGTCACTCAGTTAGTCCAGACTCAGGAGGAATCCCAACTTAAATGTTGGGATCCACCCACATGCCTGAGCAGCAGCTGATTCTGCCTCTAAGTGCGTTGCTGAGAGCCTGAGCCAGCTGCTCCTGCCCCTGCACAGTCCGGTACTCCAGTGACCACTGGAGGGGCAAAGCAGAAGACTGGTACAGTCCGAAAACTGCACAATCGGTGGTCTTTGACCTCTCAGTTCTTGGTCTTATAGGTAGCAGGGGACAAATACAGCGGTGGACAGATGCTGTATCCATTTAGGTGAGTATGTATGTTTTGTTTTTTTAATCCCACACTTCCCTTTTAAGTGAAGGAAAATCCAACAGAGACATGCAAAGCAGGACACAAATCTAACAGGGGTTATCTTTCTCCACTCTATCATTACTAGAAAAAAAAAAAAGGAAAAAAATTAAAAGCCCTTTCACACTGGGGCCATGTGGGCGGTAGCGGTAAAGCGTGGATAGTTGTAGCGGCGCTTTACCACTGTTATAGCGGCGCTTTTCAGCCGCTAGTGGCCGAGAAAAGGGTTAAGAGCGCCCGTGTTGCGTTCACTTCAATGGGCAGGGGCAGTGTATACACCGCTCTTCCACCGCCCCAAAGATGCTGCTTGCAGGACTTTTTTTTCCTGTCTTGCAAGTGCACTGGCTCTTTGTGAAAGCACTCAGACTTTCACACTGGGGTGGCATGAGAGGCGCATTTCAGGCGCTATTTTTAGCGCTAAAACACCTGAAAAGCGTGTGAAAGGGGTCTTAACAGTAGGGGGGAAAAAATAAGCACATGACTAAAGTGGAGATTAAAATAATGCTTGGCCCATAGGTTCAACTATTCCCAAGAAAGTAACTGGTTATGGGTCTATAAGAAGGAGAAAAAATACTATTATTACATAAGATATGAATTATAATTGTGCAAGTGTTTGAAAACAAATCATGAAGCTTTTAATTTTGTCACGCAGTGTTATTTTTTTCAGGGTCCTTTAAATATCCATATGTGCCAACATCTGCCATTTCTTTAAATGGCATACAATTTCTTTAGCATCTTTTCTTGTTGTGCCTGTGAAGCGGTGCTGAAAAGCCACTCATGCACACAGCCTAAATGTGAAGTCTATCATACACACACAGAAGACCTACACTGTGAACAGGAGGTGGTCAGACAGTCTCTTAAAATAAACAGGACTTTGAAGTAGCAAATGTTTTTGACCATTCTGGAACTTCTTATCAGACCATAGAGACCTTCTCCTGCTGTACCGCTTGTAGTCATTGAAAACCTCATTCAAGATCCCTTGAAAACAACACATCTTTTTAATGGTGTCACATTCTCCAGCTAATCAGCAGCCAACTAAAGCAGACACATTCTGAATAAAAGCACTTACAAGACAACCTGGATTCAAAACACACATTCTCCAAATGATTGAATAACCTCACTGGGAACACATTTATAGGTCATTTTCTACTTCCCATGATTTGCTTTTAAGTAATCCAACTCTGATCTCATTTATGAGAACCTGCGGGCACCTTCATCTTTCCATACTTGGCATTTTAATTACAATTAATCAATTGTATTTCAGTATCAGTTAGACTGCAACGCTGGACGCAAAACCCCTGCCAAGTTAAATTAATTGTAGCCCCATGAGACAAATATTTCAAAAGCTCCTTAAATCAGTACATATTCTCTTCTGCATCAAAGGGTGCAAGTTGGAAGTAGTAAAGTCTAACATTACTTGGGTGTATAATTGATACATAACTATACAATTTGGCTTAGGCAATTCATTAAAAATAACAATTAAAAAAAAAAGTAAAACGGCTGTTACAACAAATTGTATCACAGCACTGGATTTCATAACTAGTTCAACTTTAGTTACCCAGGATCCTATTGGACTGGGCTGAACAGTAACCCCAACAGTTCTAAAAAAAAAAAACAGCTCCCAATTGTCCAGCAAATACATATTGCATCATTGATCCGTTGGGTTTAGTAACAAACACAGATGAGGGTTGTTACAATATTGTGTGTGCTCTAGCATGACCACCCACAAAACATACAAGAAATGGGTACAATTAGATCCACATGGGCTTAGTCCAGCTAACAAATACTCTCTACACACCAGCATTTCTGCCATGTGTTGAAAATACAGCTGTGAGCCTCCAGGCCCACATTAATAACTAACCATAAATAGCACTTATGTGTTCTATAGTAATACCTTTATTTCCAAGATCCATGTGTTATTGTACATGATGAGACGCTTTGTCTGCTGAGCTGTAGTCAGTGAGTATTGCAGCCTATTATGGTGGAGGTTTCTAGAAAATCTCTGTTGTTGCAACATCAATACCAGAAGGGAATAGAAGTCTGTGACGACAGGTCCCTTGTGCCCGTGTACAACAAGCTTTCCTGTTCTGTAATCCCATCGAAGGACACTGCACTCCCTTTCAGTTGCTAAGACAATGTGAAATATTTCAGCCCCTGTACTAGTCTATTCACTGCAAAAACAGCTAGAAACTGCTTATATAAGGCAAGCTGCTAGAAGACGAGAAAAAGGACTAAAGCTGGCCATGAATAGATTTTTTTCATTTTTTGATCAGCGTTTGACTGATCAAAAAAACAAACAAAAAAAAAGAAACAAACAAAAAACGGATTCCCTCATCCACACATTCAAGGTGGATGAAGAAAGCCTCCCAGCTGCACTACTAAATTCTGACAGCGGGAATTCCTTAGCTGTCAGAATAAGTTGATCAGCGCTAGAGCCAACTGGCCGCAAGCACTGATTGAAGGAAAATATACCAGCTATAGATGGATCAAATGTGCCCGTTTCCTGCTGAATCAGCCAAATTTCAATCCAACTATGGCCAGACTAGCAAGCTATACATGGCTCCTTTTCTCTCATTCAGTCCCACAGGCTCAATGAGTGAAATCAATTGATTTCCCTTTCCATGCTAAAAATCTGGAATCTATACGACTGGCTATTGTATTCAGCAGCCATGGCAACTGAATACATGAACAGTGACTGCATCTGACAGGATTCAGTCACTGTTTGGCCGATAATGTTTCACCTTGCTCAGTCGATTTATAAATTATTCTTTTTACTATAGTTATTTAGCGCCAACAATTTACACAGCGATTTACATTTACACTCACTGGTCACTTTATTAGTTACACATTGCTAGTACCGGGTTGGACCCCACTTTGCCTTCAGAACTACATTGATTATTTGTGGCATAGATTCAACAAGGTGTTCGAAACATTCCTTTAGAGATTTTGCTCCATATTGACGTTATAGAAACACGCAATTGCCGCAGATTTGTCGGCTGCACATCCATGATGAGAATCTCCCTTTCCACCACATCCCAAAGGTGCTCTATTGGATGGAGATCTGGTGACTGTGGAGGCCAATGGAGTACAGTGATCTCATTGTCATGTTCAAGAAACCAGTTTGAGATGATTTGAGCTTTGTGACATGGTGCATTATCCTGCTGGAAGTAGCCATCAGAAGATGGGTACACTGTAGTCATAAAAGGATGGACATGGTCAGCAACAATACTCAGGTAGGCTGTGGCATTTAAACAATGCTCAATTGGTACTAAGGGGCCCAAAGTGTGCCAAGAAAATATCCCCCACACTATTACACCACCACCATCAGCCTGAACCGTTGATACAAGGCAGGATGGATCCATGCTTTCACGTTGTTTATGCCAAATTCTGATCCCACCATCTGAATTTTGCGGCTGAAATTAAGACTCATCAGACCAGGCAACATTTTTCCAAATTTCTATTGTCTAATTTTGGTGAGCCTGTGAGAATTGTAGCCTCAGTTTCCTGTTTTTAGCTGACAGGACTGGCACCCGGTGTGGTCTTCTGTTGCTGTAGCTCATCTGCTTCAGGGTTCAATGTGTTGTGCATTCAGAGATGGTATTCTGCATACCTTGGTTGTAACAAATGGTTATTTGAGTTACTGTTGCCTTTTTATCATTTCAAACCAGTCTGTCCATTCTCCTCTGACCTCGGACATCAACAATGCATTTTTGTTCACACAACTTCCGCTCACTGGATATTTTCTCTTTCTTGGACCATTCTCTGTAATCCCTAGAGATGGTTGTGCGTGAATATCCCAGTAGATCAGCAGTTTTTGAAATACTCAAACCAGCCCGTCTGGCACCAACAACCATGCCACATTCAGAGTCATTTAAACCCCTTTCTTCCCCATTCTAAAGCCCGGTTTGAACTTCAGCAAGTCATCTTCACCACGTCTAGATGCCTAAATGCAATGAGTTGCTGCCATATGATTGGCTGATTATCAATTTGTGTTACCAAGTAATTGAACAGGTGTACCTAATAAAGTGGCTGGTGAGTGTATATTTAGCATTCACATAACACACATTGTTCCCCAACACACATTTATACACATATTAGGGCCAGTTTACACAGGAACCCATCAGCCTACCAGCATGTCTTTGTAGCGTGGGAGGAAACCGGAGTATCCGGAGGAAACCCACACAGGCACAGGGAGATTGGGATTTGAACCAAGGCCCCTTGTGCTGCCGGGCATAGGTGCTAACCACTTAGCCACTGTGCTGCCAGGTGGTCAAGCCCGGTGGTTCTTGCAGGGCCAGGCATGGCTCAAACTTTTTTTTTTATTTCATGCTTCTTTATTATAAATATTTCAACATTACAAACCAAAATATATTATTGGATATAGTACTTATCACTTATACAGTTTGTACATAAATTCCTTATTTCGAATACCATACATATGGTCTAACCACAGCAAATTCTGAAATTTTTCTATCTTTTTCTTACATATATTCTCCAATCAATATAACAAGTATTTAACCACAAATAATAACAACATACAATGAAACATCACACACAAAAAAAAAAAAAAAAACAGAAAAAAAAAAAAAAAAAATTTCCCCAGCACAAGCAACTCGGATGACTGTTCCATTTCCTGCCCACTATAGTATTCTATGCATCTATACCTATGTGAAAAGTTACCTCGGCTGGTTGCTTAAGTCAGTAGATTCTTCTCTCCCCGTTGATTTTGCCGTCTACCTCCATTTTCTGTCTGGTACCAAATTCTCTATCCCTAATTATACTTGCCCACCCTACTAAAGATCCGCAAAAACCGGTGAGGATGGGGCTAACCGTGGAACCGAGATCCATGGCTTCCACAGTTTATACAGGTAAATGGGTATGCCTCTGTTACAATAAATCTGTTGTTCTTTCAGAATATTGTCGTTTACATGAAGGCGCCATTCCTCAAAGGAAGGTGCACTAGGAGATATCCACCTTAGGGCAATTAGCTTTCGTGCCAAAAACAGTAGTCTGCTAACTGGTATCAGAATCTCATGGGGCATAAGTTCTTCATCAAGGTAGCCCAGCAGGCACGTTTTAGGGTCTTTATGGATATATGTCTTAAATGTATCATTAATTGTATTCACCACCTCTTGCCAATATTTAGCCAGTTTAGGACAATTCCACAACATATGTAGTAAATCAGCAGGTGATTGTTGGCACCGTGGACAGTCCGGGGAATCACGCCTGCCCCACTTAAATAGTTTGACCGATGTTCTATATACCCTGTAAATTATAAATAATTGGGTCAGACATTGTGCTGGTGATAATGAGACTAGGGGTACCCTTTCTAATATTGTTTGCCAAGTTACATCTGAAATATCCCCTATATCTAGCTCCCACCCTCTTCTGCCCGGGCTAGCACCCTCATCTCGATATGATCTCGTAAGTTGACCATATAGAGATGAGATCAAGCCTTTTTTTTCTGTCATTCGTGCTAATAAAGTTATAAGTGGAATTGGTTTTATCACTTTCTTTTCCCCTTTAAACTGAGATTGGACCAAATGTCGTAGTTGTAAGTATTTAAAAAAATTATGATGAGGTAAGTGAAAAGATTCCTGCAGATCCTGAAAAGAGCGCAGAATATTGTGTGAGTACAACTGTGTTATATATTGGAGGCCCTTAAAGCGCCAGCTTTCAAATCCCTTCAGTTTACCTAGTTCTTTATATTGCCTATTCACCCAGAGTGGTGAATACTCAGAAGCACCTGCATATTTCATTATGCTCCTCATTTCCTTCCAAACTCTATTCATGAGTATCATTGTTGGGCTCTTACAGGTATAAGCAAAGGCCCCAGATTCCAGCTGGGCCAAGAGGTTGTAGTGAGAGCTGTTACTTAGCAGTAGGGGCTGAATAGAGTCCTTCCAGTTCACAGCACCCCAGCCAGCAAAATGCTGAAGCTGGGCAGCTATAAAGTAAAGTCTGGGGTGGGGTATCGCAAGTCCGCCCCCATCCCTTTCTCTCAGAAGAATTGATAACCTAATCCTGGGATTTTTTCCCTTCCATAATAACCTTCGAAAAATTGATTCAATCTTTTTGAACCATTTGAGAGGTATCCATATCGGTGAGTTATGAAAAATATATAATAATTGAGGGGCTCAGATCATTTTTATAAGGTTTGCTCGACCCACCACCGATAATGGCAACTTAGTCCATGCCGTACTCTTATGCTGGAATTTAGTAAGAATAGGAGATAAGTTATCTGTCAAATAATTTTCTACCTTGGAATGTATCATTATTCCCAAGTATTTAAATGAAGAAACAATTTTAACCTGAGGAGGCTCTCTTAGCATGGACAAGCTAGGGTTGTCTAAAGGGAGCAAAACAGATTTATCCCAGTTAATGATATATCCCGAAAGCGTGCCAAAATTTTGTAAAGTGCCAATAAAGATCTTAAAGATTTATCCGTATCCCCGAGAAATAGCAGAGCGTCATCTGCATATAGAGAGATTTTTTCATTCCTCGTTCCTCTAATAAATCCGCAGATTGATTCTGATTGTCGGATGGCTTCAGCCAGGGGTTCGATGGCCATTGCAAATAACAGGGGAGACGGGACATCCCTGTGTTGTTCCTCTGTATAGTGAAAAAGATTCAGATACCATACCATTTATTTGCATACAGGCCCTTGGGGTAGAATACAGCATTTTAATCCACCGCTCAAACTTAGGTCAATTTAGCAGGAATCAACCAAAATTCAAGCCATCTAAAAGCTGGCCATAGACTACTAGATTACAATGCAAATAGACAAATCTCCCAGCTGGTCTATTGTATACTAAATGCCAGTACCAGTGGATGTCAGAATACCCAAATAGCATCTGCATCTGTTAAGATGCAGCCATTGTTCATCTAAGAAATTTCTGCTTGGCTCCTTCAATTTTTCAATCAAACAATGTCAGGTAGGAGGAATCCGACAATGCCATTGGTTCACCAGCTGTCATATACTACTACTTAGTGAATGCATTTGCTCACAGTGGGCATATTGATTAATTTCATTTTGGATCCAAGGATGAATACCAAGGAAAGTATTTATGTGTTACTCTAGTTTATTTCTAAAATTTCTATAATAGTTTTGGAGAACATTTAATTAATCTACAAGAAAATCAAAAAAGTAGGAAGACATAGCAAGTGAAGATATCAGTATTTCATTCTGTGCATGCTTAACAGGCCAACAGTGCTGCAGTAAAAAGTTAAAGTGAAAGAAAATAGCTGAATTAGCAAACTGACACCAACTGAATAAGCAAACCTATTATAGCACAACTACCAAGCATATATGCTTCAGTAGATTCCTCCTGCTGTTCATGTGACAAGTTGCTGAACAAACAATTAAACACACTCTTGTATGCATGATTGGTCAGTTTTATCAGACAACCCTAATGACAGCTATTGTGATACCCAATACATAAATGATTGTCTGATGCTCCTGCAGATAAATACAGTATATAAAATCTCTGGTTTGGCAATAATAATCATGCCTATTACTATCTAGAAATATTCAAATCACAATTATTCAAGCAAAGGAAGCATTACAATCCTGTAAAGTTCTCAACATCACTATAATAATTCTTTAAATACTTCCTTAGCTTGGCACACTTTTATGAGCCATGGGCTAATGGACTGCACTGCTTTAGGTTTAGAAGCAGGATGATAACCAAGAACTTAACAAACACATAAGAAATGGAATGTCTATCTGTCTCATTATTCACCAAAAAACACCAGCTTTTTTTACTTTTACTTTACATTGCAGTTAAACATGAACGTTTCCATTTAATGGGACACAAAAGGTTAACATTCATTAGGAGTCTATATTTAACCACATTTTATTTTGGCATTGATCATTTCTAGCTGGATCTTCCTGGGCCTCAATTGGACTATCTGAAAACATAGCAGCAGCATACATCTCAATAAGCGTTCTAATAATGTCCACCCAAGACCAGCCCATTCTAATTATACATGTCCTTGATTAGAGCTGCACGACTAATCATTAATAAAAAAATGATCACGATTCAACCCCCTCACGATCTTAATCTGGCATTTCCCCGATTCTATGTAAACAGTGCAGAGCCGTTTTCTGCTCAGAGCTGTACAAAAAAGAAAGCCGGCAAATGTTTATCAACACTAGTCAGTGCTGAGAGAAGACAAGACAAGACAAGAGATACAATGATTCATTTGGTTTTTTTAGATGAAAGGGATAAACTTCAGTCTGTAAATGAGGTTAGTTTAACCACTTAAAGACTAAGCCTTTTTCTGACACTTGTTAAAGTTAAAATCAGTATTTTTAGAATTAAAAATTACTTAGAATCCCTAAACATTTTATATATATATATATATATATATATATATTTTAGCAGAGACCCTAGAGAATAAAATGGCAATCACTGCAATATTTTATGTCACACTTTATTTGCGCAGTGGTCTTTCAAACACAATTTTTTGGGAAAAAATACACTTCAATGAATATTAAAAAAAAAAAAAAACAGTAACGTTAGCCCAATTTTTTTGTATAATGTGAAAGATGATCTTTATTCTAAGCAAAAAAAATTATGATTACAGTTCTACCCGATTCTAAAAATACTTATTCTTCATACTTTAGGCTCACTTACACCAAAGCAGTCTTCCAGTGCAAGGAAGACTGCAGAATACAGAATGATTGGCAAGAAATTACAGTCCTGCCCTGCCTACAGACTTTATACAAGTCTCTCAAGAAGTCTGCAAAGGACCATGGGGAAATTTCGCAAAACTTTAAACCACCCAAAAGTGGAATTAACGCTTATCTGATTTGGTCCCCCTCCTCCTCCCTCCCCTTCTGCCGGGCCAGTGAGAGAGCTCAGCCGAAAGGCTACACTGCTAAATTCCCTTACCCGCAATAGCGGCGGCAGCACCCGACCAGCCAATGGAAACCTCAGCTGCGGTGCCGACATCACTGGACTCCAGGACAGGTAAGTGTCCTAATGTTAAAAGTCATCAGCTACAGTATGTGTAGCTGCTAACTTTTAATTTTTCAAGGGATGGGCGGAACTCCGCTTTAAAGACATTACATCAACAAACCCCTCTAATGAAATTAGGTAACCAATGGCCACCCTGTATTTCATTCATAGCTTGCTTAAAGAGACTTTATGGACTGTGATCTATATTGACTATAGGATTGCTCTTTACCTTTTTAACTAGCAATATACTCACCTTATAAAAGCTACAGTTTCATTGATCATTTTGCTTTCTATCAACTTAATAATAAAAATTTAACAAAGAAAAAAGAATGGTAAGCTCCTTATACTAACACATTAGAGTGAACAAAGTAGGTTATAAAAACACTATCATACATTTATTGATAAGGCATAAATAAAAATGCAATCATGTAATAATAAAACTGGAAGCTTGACCCATTCCCTTCATTCCATATGTGGCCTCACGGTAGTGGGTCTTTATCCATGGACCTGCATAAGTGTGTAAGTGTATTTGTGCTGAGAGTTAACTGCATAGCATCCTCCCAGCACAGAAAGCAAGACGATCACTGTGATAGCTTGTGATTGGCTATCAACATGATTAGTCACAACAGAAGCCCGCCCATGTACTTTTTCTCCTCTTGATTGGAGAAAAAGATACATTTTATCTTTCTCCTTGTTAGGCTGAGTTCACACTGGCATTAAGAGCAGGCGTTTGAGAGGCGTTAAAAAGACCCCTCAAATGCCTATGCACAAGATACAATAGACAGCACATAGTGCTGTTCACAATAAGCGTTAGCATTGCGTCGCTTCAAAATTGAAGCCTCATGTGGAGTCAGGAGGCGTTTGCAGCCTTTCAAAGCCTCCCATTCAAGTCTATGGTAACACCTCGCAAATGCTCTGGCAGGCAGTTGCGGGGCATTAAAATTAGTTAATTTACTGTAATGGAATAGGCATTTGTGGAGCAGTTTTAATGCTCGTCAAACGCTTCAAAGCTGCCCATAGGGCATTTGGGGAGAATTTTCAACTACTCATTAATGCTTGTAAAACAGCTGTCTAATGCTCATACTAAAGCTCATTGACGCCTATACAAACACCATACAAACGCTATAGGAGCATTAGTCAAGTTCAAACAAGCCCTTAGAGAAGAAGTTTGTAAACAAAAAAAAAAGTGTGAAAGTAAAAATAAATAAAATTAGGATAAAATAGCTAGATTAGGGTTGGATCTAGGTGAGTGTCAGGGTGAGGGTCAAGGTCAGGGATAAAAGGTCAGGATCAAAAGGTTGGTATGTGATATTACTGCGATCTTTAGGAGTAGGAGAATTTATTTTGGATTGTTTTTTGGTGGTAGGTCATGGTAATGGCAAGAAACATATAGCTAAATTCAGAGGCGTAGCTGGAAGCTTGTGAGCCCCGATGCAAAAGTTGACCTGGGCCCCCCCACTACTTCCAACATGCCTGCAGATACATCCACCGCATGCCAAGATACTCAAAGTGGCTTAAGAATTTTGAGTTCCCAGAGTTCCTCTTTACATCAGAGGACAGGGATCACCGCTGAAGAATCAGAGGACAGGGACCCCTGGCAGGTCACTTGGCAGAGCTTCTTTCCCATCCCTGCACTGTATACAGCTCCCCCCCCCCCCCCCCACACACACACACTACACAGGGCTGGAATCACATTCCTTTATATACAGTCTGTCAGCCTTCACAGGGTGTATCTGACTTTTATGTTGCCGTTCTGACCTGTGAAATTCTCTGGTCAGAACGGCAGTGTAGTTACAGTAGGCAAATACACCCTGTGCAGATTATGGCTAACTGGCTGTGTTGTAAAGGAATGTGATTTCAGCCCTCCGGAGGAGGAACAGTAGAGAGTGCGGTAATGGGAAAGGAGCTCAGCAGCTGGGCATAGAATGCAGGGTGGTCAGGGGGCTTTGGGGGGGGGGGGCAACTTAGATCTGGGAGGGCAAAGCCATGTGATACAAAATCTGGAGCCTGCAGCCCTTCGGGGTTCCCCCGAGGTGTTAAGGGATTTGTTTTAGCAATTTCTGAAGGTTTCTCTGTCAGTTTGGCAAGTGTGGGGGGAAGGTCACCTCCCGGAGGTGTATGTCTTTTCTCCAGTTGTCAGGGAAGTGGGGTAAGTAGACATCCCCGGGTGGAGGGGGAAAAAAAGAGAATCCCAGCAGGTGACATTGGTCCAATTGTGGCTACAGGACGGCACTCTCCTCCTCTTGCCTCGCTGAGCTCGGTTACCATTTCATGTTGCCAGCACAGACACTTCCCCACCCTGGGCTGTTCTCACCTCTTGCTCCTCTCCATTCAGGAAATGGCTCACAGCTTCTCCCCAGCCAATGGGAACAGAGGGGTGTGGACTGTGGAAGGCAAAGTAGAAGCCCAGTACTGGAGCGTGGCTGTGGGGCCCTAGGGCAGATCAGAGCTGGATTTTGTGGAGGATATCTGGAGCTAGGGGCGGGGTTGCGATTGTGACCCCTGCAACCCCTTATGCTACGCCCATGGCTAAATTTCAAAAAGTGATTTATTTTTTTAAGATTTGAAACATATCTATTACCATTTACCATCAAGCGAAAGCCCAATTTGTCCTGAAAAAAAGAACAAGGTGTAATTCACCTGGATACACTAAGTATTTGTGCTAATATGTACAGTTTTACAAACTAATGTCAAAGTTGCAAAACTGGTTTCAGACATTAGGATTTATTTTACCTTTATCATGAAGAGGTTAAAGAGAAGCTTCTTTAAGACTAGCGTTAAAATGAGCAAAAAAATAAAAGAGCAGCATTAACTGCAGATGGAAGAAACATCTCACTGCCATCTAAGGTAAATTCACTAAGATATATGGTAAATTTTGTATTAAAGCGGTAGTAAACGCTGGTTGTTTTTTTTTTTCTAACCTGAAAGGTAATGCAATAATGTGGTAGTAAGCATAGCATGTTAAACTTACCTGAAAACAAAGCCTTCCAGCACCGCGCGGTCACCGCTGCAGGCGCTTTCATCCTCACCTGGTCTTCTTTCCGGGTTTGCGGACTCCGGCTGTGTGACTGGCCAGAGCCGCAATGATGTCACTCTCGAGCATGTGCTTGGGAGATGCCGTTTACGCCACAGGACTTTGAAGGAACGTCCCGGGTGGCCAGTGCATGTTTAGGAGATATTTACAGTACCTACAGGTAAGCTTATTATAGGCTTACCTATAGGTAAAAGTCAGAGATGGGAGTTTACTCCAACTTTAAGGGTTAGAGGGGGTCAAGTGTTTGGTGCAGGAGAGGGGGGCACTGTTAAGATCTTGGTTAGAAGGGGTAGAAATGACATGTTATGGCCAGTTTAGTCATAAGTTAACAAACATATACAGTTGCTGGCATGTGTCAAACACAAAACATAGTCCTTGCAAAGGTAGGGGTGTTAACTACTTAGCTACTTTTCTGGAATGAAAATATAACCTTCCTTGTATCATGGGTTAAACAATTCTGTACTGCTTAAAACCCATACAAACCACCTAAAATCAACAATAGTTCTGGTCATCCTCTCAGAGCATGCAGTCTAGGTGACACAGACCCTATGATAAATTCTACCCACAGCATATAGATTACAAAAAAGAGTTAGGTTTTGTGATCAGCTTTTTAATGTACTATTAAATATCACATCTACTAAACTGACCTTTTAGCTGTGATGGTTTACCAAATTTGGAGATCTGCCTATTATTACTGCAATTTGAAGGGCAATAACTAATTTTAAACAGAACTTTCCATCCAAGGTTAATCAGATTAACACTGTACCAAGCTGGGAGTCACAGCCCACTGTCATAATTTAGAAAATGTCCATTGTCTGTGTTTTAAGATAACTGTAGCATATTCTAGTGACTTGGATGGTAATACATGACAACAAGCAACCTCCCTTCCAATAGTGTACTCTGCTAATGAGGTAGCCTCCAAGAGGTTTAAAAGCAAAAAAGACAGGATGATGTATGGCTAAGGAATATCATTTATGTCATATGTAATTACTGGGGAAAAAAAACAGATGGCAGATCCTCAGTACATCTTGCCTATACAGCATAATGATGACAGGTTTGTGTAATAATTCTTTCTAATTCACATAACCAAATGCAACTCATAACAACACTGGGGAAAAGGTAGGAATAATGCACTGTATTTGCAGGCTCCTGTCACATTTTCTGCAGCTTAGTGTCAGTTCTCTGCAACAGTAAGTGTGAGCGATCATTTTAACGATGGGGCTGCACATACAACTAGAGTAGAAGACTGTTGTCACAACAAAGCTCTGTGCCCACAGGAATGCACATACACTGGATGCTTTGGATGAATACATGAATTATTCATGAGAAATCTGCAAGATGATAAGTCTCCCTACAGTGCTGGTGATCAGCAAGTAGCAAACCTGCGATCATTTACTATTTTCAGTAATAGCTATTCCTTCTAAATTACCTGTGTATGGAGTTTACGCATATGGTCTAACTATTCAAATGTAACATTGCTATGCTAAATATATACAAATTTCTAGAATAGTCTCAGAAAATAAATATTACTAAATGTAACCGCTCAGTTCCCCAGAGGTCTGCGTTCTATTGCTACTTTAAAGGGATTTTCAGAAAACATGGGAGATTTATATTTCATAATGATTGGTTCTTCATAGTAACTGATAGTGGTCCTAAGCTCTCACAGCCACTTGTAAACAAAGGTTCATTCATTTTTCCATCTTTCCATCTATTAAATCTTCTGCCCTTGTTGTTTAAACTTTGGATAGTAAAACATTTTTTTCTGCCAGTAAATACCTTATACAGCCCACTTCCTGTTTCTTGTCTGGTCATTAGCCTAGGCTTAGGACATCATGCACAGCTCTCTCACTCTCGTGAGTTTGCCAGGAAGGGAGGCATAAGAGGACCAATGAGAGCTGCAGAGCTGGAGGTGTGCCTCTGTGTAAATCCAGGAAGTGAACAGGCAGCAGCTTCAGCTGCCCACAGTTAAAATGGCTGCAGCCAGACTCAGTGGAGGGAGATTTCTGCAGCATATTTGGCAAGTGCAGAATCACAGTATATATAAAATATGCAAAGTGGTTGGAGGGAAGCTTCAGAGTGGCAAATATGTTTTTAATACAAATTATGTGAGCAGACTGCAGTTGCTCTTTAAATGCCCAGTGCCCAGCTACCTCTGCCATCATCAGTGCCCACTATGAGGGAGAGAAGCTGAGAAACTTACTTCCATGGGCATGTCCAGGAACAATAGAGTTAAAGGGTAAATCCACTTTCCTTGGAAAAACAATCAGCAAATAAAAAAATAATCTAGCATATACAATTATGACACAAGTCATATTGTAGTTGAATGTTATTAAAAATTACCTTTCCTTTTCAATCTGCGACTCTGTCATTTTCTGTAAAACGCAATGCAGTATGGCTACCTGGAGGCATTCTGTACAGATGGTATACAAGATCAACCCCCCCCCCAGGAAAATTTTTGGTGATATACTCCTAAAGGGAACTCACTTCTAAAGGAATGCAGATCCTGCCACATTCCTCTTTAGAGCCCTGCTGGTGCAGCAGCCGATTGATAATTATCAAACAACTCCCATAAAGATGCACACAAACACAGACAAACAAACAGCTATTTCTTCAGAATAAGGTAGGAATCTACCCTGCAATGTACATTGATTACCCAGAGGGGAATGTTTATTTCTCAACAAATTGGAGTTAATCTTTAAAGGGAGCTGACTCTGCATCTGAAGTTCATTTAAATGAACCTGTTTCTTTGCCCTGCTTAGAAAAACACGGCACAGTGGTGTAGTGGTAGCATTTTCGCCTAGCAGTAAGAAGGGTCGCTGGTTCGAATCCCAACCACGACACTACCTGCCTGGAGTTTGCATGTTTTCCCTGTGTCTGTGTGGGTTTCCTCCGGGTACTCCGGTTTCCTCCCACACTCCAAAGACATGCTGGTAGGTTAATTGGATCCTGTCTAAATTGTCTCTAGTATGTATGAATGTGAGTTAGGGACCTAAGATTGTAAGCTCCTTGAGGGTAGGGATTGATGTGAATGGACAATGTATATGTAAAGCGCTGCGTAAATTGACGGCGCTATATAAGTAACTGAAATAAATAAAACACAGGTCTGTTTTAATTTGCTCTTTATGTCGCCTTAGAATGTAAGCTCCTCGAGGGCCGGAACTGATGTGAATGCACAATACATATGTAAAACGCTGTGTAAATTGACAGCGCTAAACAAGTACCTGAAATAAATAAATAAATCTGCAGCGTTAAAGTGGTTGTAAACCTCAGTCATGAAATCTGAGCAAAGCACATATATCTGCAGTGTTTATTTTTCTCTTTTCAAAGCTGTAAGTGTGGTTTCTCTCTGATGCTTCGTTCCTTCCTGCAGATAAATAAATAAAACTTATGTAGGGAGATTTGTTTCATCTCTGTGTATCATCTGAGGCAGGTCACATCACTGGGTATATGGGAGGGTTTACATCCACTTTAAGGTCAGATCAGGAAACAGATAACTCCAAGCACATTCTGACCTCTCCAGACAATCCCTGACCAACCCTCCGTGGCGGAAGAATTAATTGACAAGGCTTGATTCGCCCAGCCAACTGTTATTTTTTTCACCCATGAGATAAGTTGGCTACATGAATGTGTTTCTGCTCCCTCCCCTTCTCCGGAGACATAGACGCACACGTTTATGGAAAGATCTTTAGTTGGAAAAATCAGCCAGAGGTCAAATCATGCCTGCACCACCATCTGATGATCTCTGGACAACTCTATCATGCTTCTGACTCCCCACCATACAATCCTTTCCTCCTGTGAGCCAACTTTTAGAATTACTGGGCAGTTAAACATCTCATCCATGCGTCATCTTATTCATGTACGGCTATTATGATGTGTATTTTGTGTTTTTGACATTTTAACTGGTTTCAATAAACTTTCTTCTTTTGTTTTGGGTACAGTGACACTTACCCATTTACCTTGTGGGAAGGCACCACCATTATAGTCTATTAATGCTATTCCTAAAGCCCTGTACACACGGGCAGAATGTCAGGAGACATTTGACGGTTCCAAAAAAAAAAAGAAACGGCTGACATTCGGCCTGTGTGTATGTCGGTCTGTCCGAAAGAAGTTCAGTTGGCTTCTGTCTGACTTGCATACTGCAAAACCAGCAGCCGGCCAACACCCAATCAGCGCTTTCAGCCAATGGCAGAGCGCGCTAATCAGAGTGTTTTGGGGGGGTGCCCCTGTCAGAACACAACAGCTCGGCGGGGGAGGCCCCTGGACTAACCTCACATGGTTAGTACAGTGTCTCCAACTGGAGCTGACTGTTAGTGTGTACCCGGCTTAGGATCCACCACTTTTTTTTGTATCGTTCATGTATGGCTGCTGGTGTTCTTGAATTTATATATGTTTATTTTCCTCCCTAAATATAAAATTATCTTGAAAGAAACTTCTTTAATCCTTCCACCTGCAGAGTCAACACTGCAAAATCTGGCAACACATTAGCCTTTCGACAGTGAGAGATGGCCAAATGGAATCCCTAACCATTAGGCCTCTTGCACACTGCAGCTTGAAAATGTTCAGTACAGCTTATTTTTTTACTGAGCTAAAATACAGCCCATTCATTGTAATGTGCCTATGCACACAGGCGTGTAAACAAGCACCGTGTTATCTTCAATAAAATAAAAATAAAATAGAAAAAATCTGCATGTTTGGCCAGTAATTTACCCCTCAAGCGCGCACATTTGCACGCATTCGTGCAAATGCACACAGATTTGTCCATTGATATTGTCGATCCGGGAACAAGCTTCAGCGCATGCGCGAAAACATGCACAAATTTGCGTGATAATTGCATGAATGCATATGCGCGAAAATACATTTAAAGAAAAAAACCTTCTGAAAAAGTAGATGCTCAAACAGGAGTATCGTGTGCAAGAGGCCTTAGTTGGGCATAATTTCAATAGCTCTAAGCACAGTTCAGCTAATTGATGATCTTCTTTATTTCATAGCACACTTCACTCCTTCATTGTCACAAGCATACACTGTTCTCTTCTGGTTGGCAGACAAAAAAAATCAATTCTAATACATCATATTTAAAACTTGGTTTACCTTGGCAAGAACTTTTAAGTATTACTTGCAGAATTTTTATCAGCTTCTGAGAGAAAGCTGGCAGAATGAATCAAGCTCACTTACAGAAGTGCAAAATATATATTTCCTTTATTCCCCCTGAGAACTTACAAACTGCAAAAGTTAGAATAAGCTGCCATAAAAGTATTAAACTTTTTTCTAGCAAAGTATATGTTTTTTCATATGCTACATACATACAGATATTACTTATATTACAGAAACATTAGTATGACTTATAGCTGTACTTCATAAAGACAGCTAAAATTAGATTTTTGTACTTACTTTAAAATCCTTTTTTTTGGAGTTTATTGAGGTACACAGGAATTCAGAGGCTGCGTTCATTTGTGTTTTTGACAAACTAAGGTTAAATACCTTTATAGCTGCGGAGTATAGTACATCCTTCTCCCCTTAGAAGAGAAGGATTGCACTTCCGAATATGAAAGGCGCACCCTGAACTCTAACGAATCAATTGATTATCATTGAGACAGAGGAACACAATGCAATTATCTTGTTATAGAGCAGAGATATGCAATTAGCAGACCTCCAGCTGTTGCAAAACTACAAGTCACATCATGCCTCTGCCTCTGGGTGTCATGCTTGTGGCTATCAGTCTTGCTATGCCTCATGGGACTTGTAGTTCTGCAACAGCTGGGCTGGAGGTCCGCTAATTGCATATCCCTGTTATAGAGGCTTTTAAATGGCTATAGTCCCTAGACTGAAGGTTGTCCAAAATGTTCTATAAATGCACAGACATGTATTTAGGACATCTAAATAGAGTTGTCTCCATAGAGGACGCATCTCTAAAAACGTAGAGTTTATTGTTACATGCCTTTTATTCTCTTTTTGTTTTGTAATAACAATGTTATTCATATGCAATCTATATAGTGGAAAATTCACAATGTTTGTAATATTCGTTGGAGTTTTTTTTATCTTTTATGAAAAGATTTCAATAAAAACATTGAAAACAAAAGTGTAGCCCACTAATAATTTTGGGTATCATAATTTTTGTGGGCGCAGGCAGTTTTTATCCTGGACACATTCAGGATCCATTTACTTTACACTACCTAATGTTTTACTACGTACAAAAAAAAAAAAAATAGGATTGAATGGTGTGCAATAAAGTTCATTTCAGTGTATTTTTTCCTGAAAATATGGATTTCATACACAGCTGTGCAATTATCGTGCAACATAAAAATTTGCAACTACTATATTTTTATTTTACAAAGCCTCTGCTTTCAGAAAATATGTATAATGTTCTGATGATTGTAGAGCGGCTTCACACTGCCCTGGTGTGGTCCCGCTGCGCTTTGGCCAAAGTGCAGCTAACCCACCAGTTAGCTGCACTTTCCCATAGACTTCTACAATGTCCCGTGGCTCTGGTGCAGTTTCAGAAAGCACAACAAAAAGTCAGCATGCCATAATTTTATATCCAAAAATGCAGATTTTTAACGTGTGCAAAATAAAAAAGAATGCTACAGAAGGGAACTACTTAAAGTGGTTGTAAACCCACTAACTAAAAAAAAATAAACCTGCAAGACAAAGGCATAATGAGCTAGTATGCATAGCATACTATCATAGCACAGTATAGCATACTAGCATACTAACATGGCTCCGGCTAGCAACATTACTCCTGGAGTTACTTCCGGGCATCGTGGGCTCCGGTGCTGTGACTGGCTGGAGCCGCCATGATGTCACTCCCGCGCATGCCCGTGGGAGACGCCGGTAACGACACACTAACTGAAGCAACGGCATGTACGTGCCGTTGCTTCAGTGCGCATGTGCCAATGATGTCAGCCCATGCAGATACAGGGGATATATCGTAAACCGTGCAGGTTTAGGAGATATCCGGAGTAGCTATAGGTAAGCCTTATTATAGGCTTACCTGTAGTAAAAAGTGTTTGTAAAGGGTTTACAACCACGTTACAGTCTCATCTCTGCCTGAAGTTCAGCTTTAAAGCGGGGTTCCCATTTAAAAAAAATAAATAAATAAAAAATTAAACGTCAGCAGCTACAAATACTGCAGCAGCTGACTTTTAATCGGACACTTACCTGTCCCAGGGTCCAGCGATGCGGGGGATCGAAGCCACGCTCGTCCCCCCCTCCGCTCGGCGGTGCCGGCATTTTAACTGTGGGCGCCCGGCTGTGGCTGCACAGCCGGTCACCCACTGCGTATGCGCGACCCGTGCCGCCACTGGCCCCGCAATCATCTGGGACCGGTCACGTGTCCCAGATGATTGACAAGAGGGAGGGTGGAGAGGAGATCTCCCCTACTGCGCCGAGGGAAGTAATGTCAGAAGCCCAGGCACCGAAGGAGGCAGACTACGAGGGACCCCCTAGCAACAGGCATTTAGAGGTGAGTAAAAAAAAAAAAAAAAAATTTTCTCCAAATGTTTTTTTTTTAATTTTTTTTATGCACATTACTAACTTTTTTTTTTTTTGGGGTGGAACTCCACTTTAACATCATTATAAATATAATTTGTCTAAATGGACACTTACATATTAAACAAAAGAGTAGAAACAAATACTGAAATACAAATTTAAAGAAAAATTTGTAATTTGTTACCCTGATTATGAAGTTGGAAAACAAAACCTAGACATTTCTGAAAAATGTTCTAACTGAAAAAACCAAAGCATAGGATCTTGTTTTGGCTGATTGCCTGCTAAATCAGAAGGATTTGTGGCTTAACGTATCCTGAAAGTTTCACATTTACCATTAGCCAGGTTAATAGCATGTATAATAGCACTTGAATAAAGTGGAATTCTATAGGTAAAGTACTATAATTTTAAAAAGTAAAAGCGCTATAGCACGCTTTAGGAATTAATGTCACACACGGAAGTATTACTGTATATACAGGTATATGGCAAAATAGTAGATAGCAATAAGAGAAAATCTGGTTTCTGATAATGACTACTTTTATTTCTGCATGCAGAGATGTTATCTCTCTTTTCCTAGTATAAATTATTAATATGCAATATTTTATATTTACTAGATAAAAAAATTTCAGACAGAACATACATTCAAAACCACATTCCTCTCGGACAATCAAAGATGTTATCTGGGAAAAATATATTAGGCAAATCAAGTTTATAAATAAAGTGGTTAAACATCATGCTTGGCTGGTACAAAATTCAGAAAAATCAACATAAAAATAGTGAATCAAATTTGAATTCTTGTAAACGTCCCACAATTGTGAAGTAAAGTGCTTGTGAGATGATAGATAATCGGTGCTCCGATGTTCAGACAGGGTGCCCCACATGGATGTACACTCACCCCCAGATGTTGACCACCTATCGCTGGGGTGGTCGCTTGCGCCTTGTGGGGAAAAGACCCCTGAATGGTATCTTTTAAGATCTGCTACACTAATGCCCCGTACACACGGTCGGATTTTCCGATGGAAAATGTCCGATCAGAGCGTGTTGTCGGAAATTCCGACCGCGTGTGGGCTCCATCGGACATTTTCCATCGGATTTTCCGACACACAAAGTTGGAGAGCAGGAGATAAAATTTTCCGACAACAAAATCCGTTGTCGGAAATTCCGATCGTGTGTACACAAATCCGACGGACAAAGTGCCACGCATGCTCAGAATAAATAAAGAGATGAAAGCTATTGGCCACTGCCCCGTTTATAGTCCCGACGTACGTGTTTTACGTCACCGCGTTTAAAACGATCGGATTTTCCACAACTTTGTGTGAACGTGTGTATGCAAGACAAGTTTGAGCCAACATCCGTCAGAAAAAATCCTAGGAGTTTGTTGTCGGAATGTCCGAACAAAGTCCGACCGTGTGTACGCCCTATAAGGCTGATCCTCCATAGATTGGGAAAAAAACAACAGAAGGGGGCTCCCATAGCGTAAAACCATTTATCATTAAAAAAGATTGCAGTATAAAACAAATGGGATGCACTCACATATATTGAAGCCTTTGCCTGGCACCTGGTGTGATCAGCATGTGTTTTAAATAAGGGGTGTTCCGGACGGTCTCCATTGGGCGCCGCTCTATTGCGGTAAGGCTCAGTCCCCTGTTCTCGTTTTTCAGGCGGATCTGATGTGGCGATGACGTGATCAAGCCTCGACGAGTTTCAGCCAATAGGAAAGGCCATCATCAGGAAGCTCTGAGCCTTTCCTATTGGCTGAATGGGCTGGCAGCACACCTTAACACATTAAACAAAAGACCACCATAATCGTTTTTTTTTTAACACTGCACACATGCCATTCATTCCACTTCCTGTTTTAAGATAACACCACACACTGTACTGTCCGATATCTCTAAAGTAGAAGTGTTTTCAACCTATGCTGATTTGGCAACAAAGAAATTCCACTTCTCTAATTTCCATTACATAGGAATAAAGGTTGTGTAGTTCTGTTAGAAGATAGCTTGAAAAACTGATAAAATTGTTTGAGATACAATTTAAGCATACAGGAAGTTACAAGGATAATGGAATTCTATAAGGATCTACAGGTAATTTTCTGTACTGGTGTAAAATGTACTTCTGTTACAAAAACAAATGCAGCCACCACATCTAAGCCCCGGTTCACACAGGGGGGACTTGTCAGGCGACTTAGCCGCCTGACAAGTCGCGTCCCGTTCTATAATACGGAACCATTCTAATAGGAGCGATGCAAGTCGCTCTGACTTAGAAAAAGGTTCCTGTAGTATTTTGGGGGAGACTTCAGGCGACTTGCATTGACTTTTATACAGAAGTCGTTTTGCAAGTCGCCTCGGTGAGTCGACCTGCAAGTTGTGCCGCCCCCTGTGTGAACCGGCACTGAGGGTCGGAAAACTGCAATATACTATAATTTTATAATCCAGTTATATTTTGATTAAAAACTTGTTAAATTTATTAGAAATGCATTTAGTTTACCAAAATTGCCTTTATTTTAGCTTTCTGTAATCCCATGTACAGCAGCATTTATGAACTTGTGAGCCTTTACTATGGTGCTACTTGCTTCTTAATTGTCTAACGCTAGGGCAGGTCTTGGATTAAGCTTTTGAAGGCACAAGTTTAAGGGATGTCATCCTGATTCCTTTTCTGCTCATCACTGACCTGGAACAAGCATGAACATCTGAAGTGTCAGACAAATGATATGCACGTGTTTGTTGTGGGTCAGTGACTTACTAAGTAGTGAAGAAAGAGACAGCCCTGGAGACTACACCTATAATAGCAGATCAGCAATAGTAGCTCCCATTTATATCATAACTGTGTTTAATATAAGCCAACATATTGCTGACTGATAAAAAAAATTAGCTTTTAGTTCTATATGACTCTACTTTTGGTGCAGAACTCATTAGGCCGTACAACAAAACACCTACACATTGGTCTCTCACTGATGAATCAGCTAACAGAGTAGATGAGGTCCCCAAGGAGGTCTGCCAGTAGATGGTTTCCAATGTGATGAATAGTAGTTCATTAAACTGCTAAAAAAAAAAAAAAAAAAAGATACAAAGGAGAACAGAAACGTGCCACTAGAGGCATAAAAGTATATCTGATGATTCATTTACATTTACTTGTAATTGTAGGTATTTTTTCTACCAACAAAGATGGAATACACTAACAATACACCATAAATTACCAAAGACCTCTGGAAGAACCAGTCTTTTTCAACAGAGCAAAAATTTAAAAAAACAACTGTAGAGCTGAAACAGGCTAAGAAACAACAAAGGCACCTGGAAGGAGTCAGGATTACAAAATATTTCTTTGCCAAAAGCACTTAATGCCAAGTTTCTTTAAACACTCTCTTTAATTAGTGTCATTTGTAATAAGACAACATGTTCAATTTGAGTATTTAGTTTTTTTTTTTTATTCTGGCACACAGCACAATAAAATCTTCAAACTACATGTCATAGAATATCTTTGTCCTTCAATCACTGCAGTAGTGTGATAGATTATGTTGGCCATTACTGTAATAGAAGCAGGAAAATGGAAAGTTAAAGGCTAAGTTTACCCTTTTTTTTTTTCTAAAATCCAGCTCCCCTATGTAATAATAAATCATTAATGTACCTCAGTTGCAGAAAAATACAAGCTCTCTTTGATTTTGATTACAAGGCCTTACCTTAGCCCTGCCCTTGCTATATTTCTTAGAAAGCTTCAGAGACTCCCTGGTATAGAGACAGAGAAACCAGTAAGACACAGGAATGAGTTTACCAGCTGACCTCATAAGCATACACCCTTCACCCATCAACTTCAAAGTTTTCACACCATCCCCGGCATTTCTCCACGCATGCATTTGCCTGGCTTCCCAAGCATCCCTTCAGATGGGCTCAGGCTGCATGCTAAACTCCCTGGGGCCACATGCAGCCCACAGGACACCTCTGGGGTAGTGCATGAGCCTGCCCGATTGGATCGTTTTGGTAAATCTAAAAAAGATTGTACAACCGCCTGTGGATAAGGATCTAGGATGGATGCGGGGGCCAGTGCTACAATGTTACACTTGACAACCACCAATGCATTGATCTAGACAACAGCACCACAGTAAGGTACAGGGGGACATAAGTTATGCCAGGGATACATATTTATGTTTGCATGCTCTCATTTGTTAGTTCCTTGTTTTCTACTACAGTAAAACCTTGGATTGTGAGTGTAATTCGTTCCAGAAACATGCTTGTAATCCAAAGCACTTGTATATCAAAGTGAATTTCCCCATAAGAAATAATGGAAACTCAAATGATTCATTCCACAACCATTTATTCGGAAGTTCTTCAGTCTATAGTCTATATAAAAAGATTATAGCAATGTGATAGGTTGTATAACCATAAAATGTCCATCCACAAATGGAAGCTTCCACAAGGGGATTAGAAGCAAACTCCAGCAGGAGCTACAGAGTATAAAAGAGAAGACAGGTACCTCCAAGTGTAGCAATATGGTTACATTTAATGAAGATACATTTAACAACTCATATGGTTGATGCTTAAAACAGGCACTTCTAAGTATGCAGGCATCTGGGGTAAAGCCGTCTACATAGACCATCCCCTCTCACCGCTATCAGTCTGCAATCGTTGCCGCGAAGACTACCCTGCAGTAGAGCTTTCTGAAAGCGAGGCTTGAACCGTTAGTGGAAGGGACGACGTCGATGGCAGTACGGAGGACAGTCTATGTGGACAGCTTCACCCCGGATGCCTGCATACTTAGATGTGCCTGTTTTAATCATCAACCATGTGAGTTGCTAAATGTTGTAACTTCATTAAATGTAACTGTATTGCTACACTTGGAGGTGCCTTGCTTCTCTTTTATACTCAGATGTGACATGACGCTACCTGTATATCAAGTCCAAATTTATTTAAAAATGTTGTTTGTCTTGCAAAACACTCTCAAACTAGGTTTTACTGTATATTAATGCAGTGCAGATATCTACATTGATGTGTTGGTGGCTGTCAGGAGTAATGCACTTGCTTATTTTGCATGTATTTGCAAATAAATATGAAAGCTACACTGCCATGTTAAGGCACCTCTGACAAGTGTGGTCCATAACTATAAACTGATTTTTCCAACTATAGGACTTATATACCAATGCACAAACACAGAGCACGCTCCCCTGGCAGCAACCCTTTTCTTTAAAGGCACAACACACCAGAAGCCCATTCATTGCCTTTATAAGGCAGCTGAAGAATTCCAGTGGGTGTCTGTACCAACTTAAAGTGCAGTTCCACCCACTTTTACAACTCTTCAGCATCCCTCACTAAACTGTGCACTGCAAACGAATTGGATATTTTTAAATTTTTTTTCTCAGCACCTACTGTATATCTGCTGTATTCATTTTTCACTTCCTCCTCCCTAGCCGTGGCTCATCGCATCATTTCCTGTTTGCAATGCCTTCTGAGAAGGGGCGGCAACTTCCTCTGACACTGCCGTTGCTATGGAAACCCTGACCTGAAACCTATTACACTGCTTGTGCTGCACTGAGCATGTGCGAGATCTGCAAGAATGAGATCCAGGAAGAAATACAGTCTGGCTTCAGATGCCAACACTTAAGATGGCCACGGCCTGCTGTAAATTTATAAAATAACAAACTGCTGCTATAAACGAACAAAACAGACCTTAGTTTACAGACTAACTTTACTAGAATACATTAAGCTTGTGTATTATATGGGTATTTTTATTTAAGAAGTATAATTTTGGCTGGAACACCACTTTAAAAACAAAATCAACAATATGCTGCCGCTCTAATCTGGCTTGAAAGCGTGGTGAGGACTCTCATTGTACTGTTTTGTATATTGCTCTGCCCATGTGCATTTTTCCCTTTTTTGAAAGGGAATCGAGTATAAGTCGAGGGGGGCACTTTCAGCCTAAAAAAAAGGGCTGAAAATATCGACTTATACTTGAGTGTATATATAGATATATATATATATAGATATATATATCTATATATATATAGATATATATATATATCTATCTATATATACGTATATGTAATAGTGCGCTTAAACCTAAATAAAATATCGCACAATAGCTATAATCCTAGAATAATATCCAAAGGACAATTAATTAATCGTGCTTCCTCCTCTGTGAATAGGAATGATCCATCATTTACACACAAAAATACATGAACTACACAATAAGTGTGTGAAAAAGTCTCGGTAAAAATAAAACAATCACCACTCGAAAAGTGATATTCCCAAACCACCTTCAAATAATAAATCCAAAATCTGAGTCACAATGAAGGGGTCTGTTATTCTCCCAGCTGTTGATTTCTAAAAAGTTGCTTGCAGAAATAAAAAATATTGCGCAGGATTGCTGTATGATTAAATACACCACCAGATAACGTGTACTAATCCACTCACATTTAGCAGGGCTAAAGCACGCTCTTTGAACGATCAGAAATGCTCGCAGGCTTCCTCCTCATTGCACACCCGGTGTAATGAAACTCCAAGGTTGGTGTCACTGGCTCATCCCGACGCCTTGCGTCACAGGTCACGTGACTTTCTCAAGGGAAATAAAGCCACGTGACGAACGGGATTTAAGCCGCACTTTGTGTATCGGTTGCCATAGTGACATATGAGGCATTGGATCATCATGCCGTCAATCACATTTATGCCTACTCCATTGGTTAACAATTTTCTTAGGGAGATTAATGCAAACAGTGATCTTTGTAAACATTACTATAAGACAGATTATATAGCGTAACATACATCTGCCTAACAAACCACATTATATCACATTTTTAATACTTAATAAAAAATATATAACACTCCAATTAAAAACCAATGATCTACAGCACTCCAACTGGTGGTGAACATTGGATATAGCATTCATAATAAACTACATGTAAAAAACGAATTAATAAAAGCTAAAAATAAAATAAAGTTACGGCATACCCAAAATTTCATGGGATCAATTCAATTAATAATCAGATTGCAGGTTATACAAAAACAGTACCTAAAAATCAAAAATAAAACAATTGAAATCAAAATCAATATTAAACCCCATTGGCAAGAGAGTACCAACCTCAAAAGTCCATCTTGATTCACATTTACTTAGCTCTCTAACCCGGTGGCTTCCTCTCCAATGGGGTTTGTATTTATCAATTGCCCAGAACTTGAGGCCAACTGGATTTTTATTGTGACATTGTAAAAAATGCCTAGATACACTATGCTTTAAAAAAACATTCCTTATATTTTGTATATGCTCCTGTATCCTTTTCCACATGGGTCGTTTTGTTCTTCCTATGTATTGCAATGTGCATGGACATTGTAACATGTATACAACCCCTTCTGTCCTGCATGAAATAAAATCTTTCAATTTACTGTACTGGATACTGTAGCTAAAAATGTCCCGGATCCACCAAAAAAAAAATCACAGGAGTTAACATTTTACCAAGGAAAAGGATTTTTTCCATGTAAAAAATGCTATGCATGTAAGAATACAAATTTTAATGGTCAAAAATGCACTAAATTAACCTCTAATAGTACTAAAAAAAGAATATCAATTGAAAGATTTTATTTCATGCGGGACAGAAGGGGTTGTATACATGTTACATGCTCACTGCAATACATAGAAGAACAACCCATGTGGAAATAAATACAAACCCCATTGGAGCGGAAGCCACCAGGTTAGAGAGCTAAGTAAATGTGAATCAAGATGGATTCTTGAGGTTGGTACTCTCTCGACCAATGGGGTTGAATATTGATTTCCTTTGAGAAAGTCACGTGACCTGTGACGCAACGCATCGGGATGAGCCAGTGACGCCAACCTCGGAGTTTCATTACACCGGGTGTGCAATGAGGAGGAAGCCTGCGAGCATTTCTGATCGTTCAAAGAGCGTGTTTTATCCCTGCTAAATTTGAGTGAATTAGTCCACATTATCTGGGGGGTGTATTTAATCATACAGCAATCCTGCGCAAGGATATGCTTTTTATTTCTGTGAGCAACTTTTTAGAAATTAACAGCTGGGAGAATAACAGACCCCTTGAACCACAGGAATCCACAAGCTCATCGGAGCAGGGATATATGCTCTGGAGAGTATCATTGTGACTTATGTTTTGGATTTATTATTTGAAAGTGGTTTGGGAATATCACTTTTCGGGTGGTGATTGTTTTATTTTATTCTGGACTTTTTCACACACTTATTGTGTAGTTCATGTATTTTTGTGTGTAAATGATGGATCATTCCTGATCACAGAGGAGGAAGCACAATTAATTAATTTTCCTTTGGATATTATTCTAGGATTATTGGTATTGTGCAATATTTTATTATTTTAATTAGGTTTAAGCGCACTATTACATATATATAATTAAATAAATGTATATTGAGCACCAAAGTTTATTCATTCTTCATTGAGCTGAACCTAGAGAGGCTATTGGCTCTTCCCTACATTTTTGCCTTTTTAGTTTGTGGTGGCTATCACGTACAGTCTGATTCTAGGGATAACTTTGGAACAAGTTAGCGCGGCAATCTGTGGTGCGTTGTGTCCCTCGAACACAGCACATCACGGATCGCGGTAAAGAGCCGATGACATAGGCCAATCACAGCTGATCACATGTAAACAAATAGCGGTTATTGGCATCTACTTTCCTCATTGCTGTCAGTATCTGAGGAAAGAAAAGCCGATAACCAGCTTTCCTGTGGTGACAGGGGCATTTACACTGATCATCAGTGCCCTGATTATCAGTGCAGCCCCATCAGTGCAGCATACCAGTGTCCAACAGTGCAGTATATCAGTGCCCATCAATGCCTTATCAGTGCAGCATCATTAGCGCCTCTTCCTCATGCTCATCAGTGCAGCTCATCAGTGCCGCCGATCAGTGCTCATCAGTGCACATCAGTGAAGAAGAAAAATTACTTATTTGCAAAATAAACTAAGTTTTACAACAGAAACAAAGAAAAACTTTTTTTTTCATTTGTTTTGCAAAAAATACACACCACCCCAGTGGTGGTTAAATACCAGCAAGAGAAAGCTCTATTTGTCTCAAAAAAATAAGAAACATTACATTTGGGTGCAGTGTTGCATGACCGTGCAATTGTCATTCAAAATGCAACAGCACTGAAAGCTGAAAATTGGCCAGGGCAGGAAGGGGGTAAGAGTGCCTGGTATTGAAGTGATTAAAAAAACCTTAACACATATGAATAGATTCTATCCAATTTAGTCTTACAGCTAATATGCCTTTATTGTATTAAAATACTTTTAGGTCCCACATATAGTAAATTATATGATTTCTATTGTTATTTACTTGGGTACAATATGAGTGAATATTTGTTTAAAACAAGCACACAGACCTAATATTTTATATACCGTATTTATCAGAATATAACACGCTCTTATTCCCCTGAAAAAAGAGAGCAAATCATGGGTGCGTGTTATACGCCGCCCGATTAGACCGAACCGGGATCTCCTGTGTACTTGGCTCAGCTTTGCAGTCACACCCAGTCCCACCTCCTGGACAGCTCCTAGTATTGACGTTACATGTCTTGGCATTGGACCGGTGTTATGTCCATCATAGGAGCCGGGCCAGGAAGTGGGACTGGACGTGACTGCAAGCTGAGTACACAGATCAAGCTTTGTCTAATCTGGCACTGATAAGGCTGCATTAAGGGGCACTGGTGGGGCTGCAGATGGGCACTAAGCAGGCCGTAATGATGGGCAATGGTCTGGCTGCAGATGGGCAATGGTCTGGCTGCAGATGGGCAATGGTCTGGCTGCAGATGGGCAATGGTCTGGCTGCAGATGGGCAATGGTCTGGCTGCAGATGGGCAATGGTCTGGCTGCAGATGGGCAATGGTCTGGCTGCAGATGGGCAATGGTCTGGCTGCAGATGGGCAATGGTCTGGCTGCAGATGGGCAATGGTCTGGCTGCAGATGGGCACTGGTGAGGCTGCAATGACGGGCACTGGTGAGGCTGCAATGACGGGCACTGGTGAGGCTGCAATGACGGGCACTGGTGAGGCTGCAATGATGGGCACTGGTGAGTCTGCAGATGGGCACCGACCCTTATTTTGCTTCAAAGTTCATTATTTAAAATTTAAGTTTTTTTCCTGAAACTTCCCTCTTAAAATTAAGGTGCGTGTTATACACCGATAAATAGGGGTGCAACAGATCGTCATCGATCCGTGATCCGATCCGCGGAGGTTGATCCGTACGGGACACCCGCGATCCGTGGAGGGCTCTGTGGCCTTGGCCATAGGAAAAGCCCAAATGACTGAGCGATCACTTGTAACAAACCGGCGTCATGTTATGACGCCAGTTCCTCTCTCCCCTCTGTGTACTGATCTGTACAGTGGAGGGGAGAGATCGGATGCCAATACTCTGCAATGCCCTGCCAATACTCTGCAATGCTCTGCTGCAATGCCCTGACAATACTCTGCAATGCCCTGACAATACTCTGCAATGCCCTGACAATACTCTGCCAATAGTCTGCCAATATACCCGCCAATACCCTGCAATACTCTGCCAATACTCTGCCACACCCTGCCAATAGGGAGATCGTGGATATTACAGTGGGGGAGATTTTTTTTTTGTTGATCCGAAAATGATCCGAACCGTGACTCCTGATCCGAGGAACGATCCGAACCGTGAGTTTTTTGATCCGTTGCACCCCTACCGATAAATACGGTAATTTTCTTCAACCCATTTTTGAAGCAAAAGCCAGGAAACTTTGCAATTGCATGAATGACTGTGCAAAGATGACATGCTATAAAGCTCTCTGTACCACCTATGCTACCCTGCCATCCCAAACTGCTTCTTATCGTCACAAAGCATGTAGAATTTGTTTGAAACATAAGTAGCAACCATAGGGTCTAGACTGCTAGCTACTCAACAGAGTATCAGCATTCCTGATCGGGGATCCATTGTTCCACAGTTAATTCAATTTGCTTCATTACTCAGTCAAAGCATCAAGGGGAATGACCATGTATTCCACTGAGGGTGGCCAGTGCACAAACAGTAGCTACAGTGAAAGGACAGCCTCCATTGCAGGGAAATAAATAACCTTGTCAACATGACTGAGAAGTAGGATATGTATAAGTAAATGTCCTAGACGTATTAAGTGGTAAATAGTCTGTGGAAAAGATAACATTATGTAAAAGAAAATTTACACGATTCAATAAGCATTGAAACCAATGCATCAGCATGACAGCCAGTCAACTAGTATTCAGTAATGATGGTCAGCAGCCTCCATAAATATTCTTTTCTTAATGACCCACATAGCTGGAATGGTGAGGTAAACTGCACACTGACATAGAAAGTGTGAAGCATATTTATTTACTTCAAATCTGACAAAAACACACATCTCTTGGTAATTTTGAAGCAGTTAACCGTAAACGGTTTTAAAAACTTGCCTACTATTTTGCCTACTATTAGAGTCATCATTGCAAAGATCATCAAGGAATCTAGCACAGTTGCTGACTTGACCCCAGCCCCCAGTATCCTCTACCCAGCATGCCTCTGTTTTGTGGCGAAGGAGTACCAAGGGTATGAACAAAAACACAGAGGGGTGAGATCTGAGCCCCTCAATGGACTTCTAGAAATTGATTTTGAAGCAAGTTCAAAAGTCCCATGTAACGGGACAAAAGAATTTAGATACAGTCAGACTGTCCAAAAGCAGTCCAACTGAGGGGTGGGCAACACAGAAAAAAAAAAAAAAAAAAAAAACACCAACAGGTCTCACTAGGACTGCAAAGTGCCTGCAGCTCAGGAGCTATCTTAAGGACTAGCATACAAATCTAAATAGATGAGGTAGGGGCCCCTACTAGATAGTGGAACCTGCCACACAACCAATGGGGAGAGCATGAAGGATCAACCTGGGGCTCCAGACTAGGATGGAAAATTAACCACCAGATGGATAAGACTTCACTCAGAAGGAAAAAAATAAACCTGAGCCATAGTGAAGCTGCTCACCTAGAACCCACCAAAGAGAGGGGGAACAGTACAAAATCCCATACAGGGAAAAAAGAGCCCACAACCAAGAAGAAAGCACCAGGGATAATCCCCAAGAAGAACAAGTCCCAAAGGGAACCTAGCATAATGTCCGGGCAAGAGAGACCACCAGCCAGCCTACATGGGAAGGCTGAGGCCTGACATCCCTAAACCCTTAGGGTCAAGGGCATAAAACCAAGGGACTAAAGGAGGTTGCAAGTAAGGCATCCAAGCCCCGATGATCAATAGGAAGAAAAGAACATATCCTCCTGGTTTCAGACAATCTATCTTTGTCGGCTGTTTATTGCTATTTTTTTTTAATAAAATTGTTGGTGTTCTTTTCTTCCTATTGATTATCGGTGGCGGGCCATGGCTTGCACCCTGCACATTTGGACTGTAGTGACTGCTTGTCTGGAACGGTGTCTTCCTTATTTGAATCTTAGGCATCCAACACGCTAAGTGAGAAACACCAGATAATGTTTGGCAATAGTAAAACCCATTAGCCCACAAGGACGTGAAGAGACCCCTTAGACCCCATACACACTATACAACTTTTGTTGTCTGATTTCCTTAATGCTCCATATACACAGTCGGACATTGATTGGACATTCCGACAACAAAATCCTAGGATTTTTTTCCGACGGATGTTGGCTCAAACTTGTCTTGCATACACACGGTCACACAAAGTTGTCGGAAAATCCGATCGTTCTGAACGTGGTGACTTAAAACACGTATGTCGGGACTCTAAATGGGGCAGTAGCCAATAGCTTTCATCTCTTTATTTATTCTGAGCATGCGTGGCACTTTGTGCGTCGGATTTGTGTACACACGATCGGAAATTCCGACAACGGATTTTGTTGTCGGAAAATTTTATAGCCTGCTATCAAACTTTGTGTGTCGGAAAATCCGATGGAAAATGTGTGATGGAGCCTACACACGGTCAGAATTTTCCGACAACAAGGTCCTATCACACATTTTCCGTCGGAAAATCCGACCGTGTGTACGGGGCATTAGAGTTACCAAAACCATGTAGTTCAAGTGCCTGCTTGATTGCATGCAAATTGAAACTCTTAAGGTTTGACCTCATATTATATGGTTTTGGTAAATCTGAAGGAAAAAAAATCTACAGAAAATTGTATAGTGTGTATTCGGCTTAAGACAACTAAAGAATGCAAAGGTTCAATCCCACAAAGTCAACATGACATAAGGTGGGGCAAGGAAGAACCTGCAACAAGGGTAAGCAGCAATGAAAATTAGCCCCAGGCTGGCGAGATGGGAAACACCAAAAGGACACTGTTGATGAAAACGAAAATATCCTCTCTGACACCCCTGGGTGACACTTGGGGTTTGCACATCACATGTGACGTCTGTCCGATGCAAATTCAGCCATACAGTTTGTACGGCTAAAATTGCATCACATTGCATCCCTTTGTTCAGTCCGCACTAGAATAAGATCGCATGGGTGTTCACACCCATGTGATTCGATTCCACAGCTTGTACTGCATTATGCAAACTGATTTGGGGTTATCATTAACTTTTTATTGACACCCGCAGTGGTTCGCAGATGTGAGTGTGAACTGCCTGCGAGTCAAATGCGATGTGGGAACCTGCACAGAAATCGCGCTGGTTCCCGCATCGCACCGGTGTGAACCGAGACTAAGGGACATGAATCTGAGCTGAAATGCTAACAGCATTTACCCAATTTAGGGCAGGACAAGGAATGGCATCTGGAGGACCTTGCCAAGGTGGCTGCTGATCAGCCAAGGATGAAGGGGGGGTTTTGTTGCCTGATGAATAGGTCCTACAAAGTCCTGTAGATGTACTTTGTCCCTAACAGGAAGCTAGGGTGTCATACCTGCTGACAATTCAGTCAGGTACAGGGCCCTTCACCTGCCGCACAGGAACTGAAGCATACTCTGGTACGCAAACCTTTCCCATGGGTGCAAATGCTACTTGTTGAAGAGAGCCAGTTACCAAGGCAATGTCCTTCAGAAGGACAGTTCGAGTGAGGTCAATTCTCTAAGCATTGTCCAGAGTAGGGGTCAGTAATAAATAGCGGAATTGTTTTTTTTTTTGTATTTACCTTACTATTAATGTATTATTTTCACACTTTACTGGTAAATTGGCTGCACATAAACCTTTCCCTATATATCCACAATACTGTCTAGTGTCCCTGGTGACAAAGTCGGTTCATTTAGGAGTCAAAGACACTCTCACTTTGTACCGAATGCGCAAGGTGACAGAGTCCCTAATATTAGCAAACATTAAAATACTGTCATAGTTGCCAACATTGTAAAAAAAATTTAGGGACACTTTTTTGGCTGTAGGCGGAGTCTTGTTATAATCAGGGGCGGGGGCATTCATTTGTGGGTGTGGCATTGGGAAAAAGCAAAAATGCGCCGCGCGAAGCGCGTCGCGGTGAAAAATTGGCGTGGTTTACGCGAAATAGTGGGTGTGTCTTAAATGGGCGTGCAAATATATAATACAATTACTGAAGCGCTGATATATGCAAAAAATCGTTACCCAGTGTTAAAATATACAATATATAGTGCATACAGTGATAATTGATATATTCAAATATAAACGTGAAAAAGAAGAATTTCAAAATTAAAATATCTTAGGTAATAACCAAATGATTGAAAAGCTGCTCTTATGGGGAAGTGCTCTGTTATTCACTCAAAAACAGTATATAATAAATGTATTATAAGTGCGCTAAATAATACATTTATTATTCAGCGCACTTATAATACATTTATTATATACTTAAATGGGCGTGGCTCAAAGGGGGTGTGGTTAGAGTCTGAGATGAATAAGGGATGGAGAGGGAAAGGAGGGGAGGGGGATGGAGGGACAGCAGCCCCAGATCCTACACAACAATGAAAATATGTGTATTCTAGAAAGTTTAACAATCAGCAGATAAAGATACTCCAAACATCTGGTGTTAGCACTTCAATCATCCCGGCACCATGGTTGTTATGGTGTCAGGATGATTGAAGTGCATTATTTCTATTATTACATTGTAATATAAAATGAAATCATTCAACTCACCATAATGCTGAATCAGTGGGATCCCTGAGCGTGTCGCTTGCCACCAGCCGTCCGTCCTTGCATCAGGTGTCCCAGCAGAGTCCGTCCTTGCAGCAGGTGCCCCCAGCAGAGTCCGTCCTTGCATTAGGTGCCCCCAGCAGAGCCCCCCTTACATCAGATGTCCCCAGCGGAGCCCCACTTACATCAGATGTCCCCAGCGGAGCCCCCCCTTACATCAGATGTCCCCAGCGGAGCCCCCCCTTACATCAGATGTCCCCAGCGGAGCCCCCCCTCACACCAGGAGTCCCCAGCGGAGCCCCCCTCACACCAGGAGTCCCCAGCGGAGCCCCCCTCATACCAGGAGTCCCCAGCGGAGCCCCCCTCACATCAGGAGTCCCCAGGGGAGCCTTCCTCACATCTGAGTCCCCATCAGCAGAGTCCTCTTTACATCTGTGTCCCCATCAGTACTCCTTACATCTGGTGCCCCCCTGTGACATCCATACTATACGGCCCCCCTGTGACATCCAGACTATATGGCTCCTCCCCTCGTGACACCCAGACTATACGGCCCCCCCGTGACAGCCAGACCGGCCCCCCCCTGTGACATCCAGACCGGCCCCCCCGTGACATCCAGACCGGCCCCCCCCTGTGACATCCAGACTGGCCCTCCCCTGTGACATCCAGACCGGCCCTCCCCTGTGACATCCAGACCGGCCCTTCCCTGTGACATCCAGACCGGCCCTCCCCTGTGACATCCAGACCGGCCCTCCCCTGTGACATCCAGACCGGCCCTCCCCTGTGACATCCAGACCGGCCCTCCCCTGTGACATCCAGACCGGCCCTCCCCTGTGACATCCAGACCGGCCCTCCCCTGTGACATCCAGACCGGCCCTCCCCTGTGACATCCAGACCGGCCCTCCCCTGTGACATCCAGACCGGCCCTCCCCTGTGACATCCAGACCGGCCCCACCCTGTGACATCCAGACCGGCCCTCCCCTGTGACATCCAGACCGGCCCTCCCCTGTGACATCCAGACCGGCCCTCCCCTGTGACATCCAGACCGGCCCTCCCCTGTGACATCCAGACCGGCCCTCCCCTGTGACATCCAGACCGGCCCTCCCCTGTGACATCCAGACCGGCCCTCCCCTGTGACATCCAGACCGGCCCCACCCTGTGACATCCAGACCGGCCCTCCCCTGTGACATCCAGACCGGCCCTCCCCTGTGACATCCAGACCGGCCCCCCCTGTGAAATCCAGACTGGCCCCCCCGTGACATCCATCGAGCGGAGCCGCATGGTTACAGTAGAGATTGAGATGCGGCACCGCCCATCCCCCGCCCCCTTTCCATAACAGGTCACAGAGACTGGCAGCGAGGCGGAAGGGGCCGGGGGGGTGGGTGGCGCGCAGGTCAATCTCTATTGTAGCCATCTAGCCAGCCTACGGTCTCCTTAAAAACGGTGGCCGACATTGTCTCTGCCGGCCGCGGACCTCAAGCAGCCGGCAGCGAAAATCGTGAAAAAACGAATTTCTCAGGACATCTCCTGGGAAACAATTGGGAAAAGGGTCTGAATCCTGGGAAAGTCCAGAGAAATTCGGGACAGTTTGCAAGTATGTACTATTTATTGAAACCTTTAAAATACCAAGTTTTACCTCACTTTTATTGTATGTAATTTCAGCATATAAATAGTTGTACGTACAATTTCTAATGATGCACACAAAAGTTATCTTTAAAACTACAATTCTATAATTGTAGCTATTCTAGTTTATAGAAGAATATTTACTGTTTGCAGTATGGTAGGCTACCTTATCAAAGACAGATGGTCTGTACTTTTACATTGCATACTTTTTATAAGAAGAAAATAATTCAAATTATTACAGAAAAAATTCTCTCAAATATGCAAACAAAGATAATTCATGGTTAGTTGCATCAGACCTTGTGGCAATCAATTCAGCTGCATGTTACATTTTACAGCTTAACAGTCAGAGCGAAAGGTGGCTAAAAGGAACAATTTTAACTCCAAAGGCTGCTAAAGCAGTCAGTGTAATTGCACATCCCTGGGGCATATTTTGTTCTTTGCTGATCTCTACAAAAGAAGCAATATCTGGAAATTGCAGGCATTAGGTGCCTGTCATTATATTAACAGAAAAGTCATGAATCAGCTGCCACCACAATGATGTTACTATGTGTTACATTATTCGGATGAGAACTGCTGAATGTCCATCAAGTAATGAACTTTCAATGGCAACGTCTGAAGAGCACCACTGGGACATTCTTAAGCCAAAATGTTAATATATAATGATGCATGTTACTCCGTGGGGGGCCTGCAAGCAGAACATGATACTTGGGAAAAACAAACAATATGCACAACAGGCTTTTTACTGGCCAATATAGATTAACAATATTTTCAATTAAACTGAAAATCAGCCCTGAGCATGTGTGTTCAAAATCTATTAATAATACTTATGCCAAAATACAAAAAAGAAAAAGAATTTGTAAAACCACACAAACCCATCTAAGCCTATAAAACAATGTTCCTCCATCTTTCAAATGTAAACACAGAATAGGTATATTAAGTAACAAAACAATAGAGGATAGATCATCCAGTTTTGTTGAAATAAAATCTTTGCTGTCTGTAAATTGTACCTGGAGCTGGAGGGGATTTTCTTTTTCATAGATTTTCTAACAGACCCTATTTATAAAATGCAACTGCTTAAAGATGGTGCTAGGGTGTAATTATATGACGGAGAACTGCATGACCAGCATGCAATCAACCATGCAACAAATAAGCCAAAACAAAATGTAGGATATTAATATCTGATCAATGACCCAGATCTTCGCTGGCATATTTGCTGCACATCTGAAGACATGCTGGTTGCCAAGTTGTATATGTTCCAGTATAACCAGGAAAAAAAATAAATAAAAGACACTTACATGAGAGCCCTATCTCTCAATCTTGGTTTAAACATTTTTGGTTTCAGGAAAGCAAAGCACACTGGGCAACCATAGCCAATTTAATATCACAAAAATTCCCTTGCTGGATCATGATTTGTATACTAGTGTTATTATTAATTATGGAATCACCTAACTGTAAGAATCAGTCTTTTTTAAATATTGTAATGATTTATTACTGTTTAATACTATTTTTACTGATTAACCACCTTTTATCCACTTCAGCCCCGGAAGATTTGGCTGCTCAATGACCAGAGCACTTTTTGCGATACGGCACTGTGTTGTTTTAACTGACAATTGCACGGTCGTGCGACGCTGTACCCAAACAAAATTGACGTAATTTTTTTCCCACAAATAGAGCTTTCTTTTGGTGGTATTTGATCATCTCTGCGGTTTTTATTTTTTGCGCTATAAACAAAAAAAGAGCAACAATTTTGAAAAAACACACTTGTACTTTTTGCTATAATAAATATCCCCAATTTTTTTTTTTTAAAAAGCAATTTTTTTTCTCAGTTTAGGCCGATATGTATTCTTCTACATATTTTTGGTAATAAAAAACACAATAAGCGTATATTGATTGGTTTGGGCAAAAGTTATAGCGCCTACAAAATGGGGATAGATTTATGGCATTTTTCATTATTATTTTTTTTTTTTGCTAGTAATGGCGGCGATCTGCGTTTTTTATCATGATTGTGACATTATCATTTTTGGGATGATTGACAATTATACAGCAATCAATGGTATAAAAATACACTGATTACTGTAAAAATGTCGCTGGCAGTGAAGGCGTTAACACTAGGCAGCGATCAAGGGGATAACTGTGTTCTCTGATTGTGTGTTCTAACTGTAGGGGGAGGGGACTCACTATAAGAGATGACAGATCGTGGTTCCTAGCTATTAGGAACTCACAATCTGCATCTCCTCTCAGAACAGAACAGGGATTTGTGTGTTTACACACATACACACACACACACACACACGTCCCTGTTCTGCCTCTCATGCCCGCGATTGCTCGTGGCCGGCGGTCATCGCGACCGCCGGTCACGAGCATCGTCACCCCAGCAGTGCAGCGGGCGCGCGCCTGCTATTCCGCTTAAAGGAGCCGACGTACATCTACGACGGCTCGCGGGACCATGCCAACCTGCCGCAGTACAATGATGGCGGCTGGTCGGCAAGTGGTTAAGCTAGTGGGAAAACAGTCTCAATGACAATTTTCAATGTTTAGACGTTGCACTTGGATGCAGCTTTAGTTCATGTTAGAAAATGGGAACCTTATTATTCAAAAACTGCAAAGGAGAGTGCATTCAAAAGAGCAAAGAGAGAAAAGATGATTTTTTTGCTATAAACCATTGCATTATCTAAAAAAAAAAATGAAGCGAAACAAAAGGAATTAACGCATCGCAGATATTTTCCTTAACACTACAGTGGTCACTGGCTAAACCAGTCTCCAGGAAAATATTCTGGCTTTGATATGACTTGTACTGTCCAGGATAAAATACTTAAGTGGAAAATACTGCCCAGCTTTCTATTTTTTTGCTTTATTGTAGACTTTAAGTACTTGGCAAAAAAGGAGATTGAAAGACTACAAAGTAAAAGTAGAGCAACACGTAATGTAGTAACAAAGTAGAATATTATCGGAAAGAATTACAAGGATTTCCTAATTCAGCTCTCGGCTATGTCATGCTTATTTGTACAAACTGTTTATGCTTGGCCAACATTATTAAATGCGTCAAAGTTAATTATGCTTTTTTGAAATGTGTTTTCAGCAAAGTAGGAGACCGACCACAGCCATCAACTAAAAGACGAATCCTATGGAATTTTTTCAGAATCTAACAAAACACATTTTGTAAAGTCTAATGGCTCTAATATTTATGTATGTCCCAAAGTGAACTGAATTGTTTGACAACTCTGGTAAATGCCATATAGGTTGTCTGTGTGTTATTTGTGGAACCACATAAAAGCAGCAGCTCAGCAACAATAAGGAATGTTTCAAACATTCATAGTAACATTTTCATACGCTTTGTTCAAACTTCATAACAAGTGATGCTTATTTAAAAAACCGTGTTACACCATTGTATTTCGTAAACACTGGTTACATGCCTATAAAGTATCTGCGCATACATACATTATGTCCAGTCACCATTTTTAACAAATAACCTGTTTAAGTTACTATCTACTTCAATGGAGATGAATCATTCTGGTTGACTTCTCCACTGCGTATTTATATCTTTATGTGGTCCCTATTTGTTGTATTGTTAGTGTTTCGTTCTACAAACTGTAATAAAGAATCTCAGCAGAATGTATTATAACCTTGATAACCTCCAGAGAGCTTATTTTTATTATGACTTTTGTGAGGCCTAGGCTACATGATATGCACCAATAATCAACCCCACTATCAAGCCTAAAGTAGCTAACTTTTTCCAGCCAACCAAGTGAGGTGGATGGAGGAATCCCCTTCCCTGTCAGAAAACGCTACAGCTGTTGATCAAAGAAAATTTTCCAAAATGTCCCTTTGACAGAACAATCAACTTCTGTGACGGACATACACTGCTTTAAATTCGGCCAGTCCCTGTGGAACCGGCCAAATTTCCATGAGTGTCTGACCAGCCTAACTTTGTGGACATAACCATCACTCTATTAAAGAGACTATAGTAAGGCTCCAATTATAGGAACACATCTCTGCTGTTGTTGGGCTAGCCTGTGCTGCACATTTCAAAAAATGATGTTATAAGTTATTAAAGATGAAAGCTTCATACATTGAAACTCTCGGCAATTTATTTGCTAAATCATTTTGACTTCTAAGCATACAAGAAGTGCACAAAACAAGAGCAGTATGTGAAAGTTACAGTGCTCCAGGGAACACTTTCACAACATTCAAGTATTTTATTTAACAACCAAGTAACCGTCTCCATTCAAAAAAGGACTAGAAGATATATTGCCTGTTCTAGTTATCTGCATATCAGATTCTAGATCAAATTAATCAGGCAACACTCTGATTTCATACAGAATGTAAAATGCTTGGAGGCAGATACTTTTAATTTAAACTAGATGTAACAGCCTTCAGAATCAAAGCCAACATTTCAGCAGAGCCACAACATTCACAAGATATATAACAGATTACGGCGTCCTAGACATAAAAAAAAAAATTACTCATAGCGAGCAGAATAATCTCGACTAAGCAAGCAAATATAACAAGGCCCCTACATTGAAAATAAATAAATATACAATACCTCTGATTTGGATGACATGTTGTCCTCCATATCTGTATCATTGGGATCCACAATATCTTCAAAAGGTGGTAACGAGACCTTCTTCTTGTCTATGACTTCACTTTCAATCTTTACCTTTCCAGTTTTAGTCTGAGCTTTGTCTTTCAAAGTTTTTTTTTCGGATGAGGATAATATTAGAAGTGAGGAATTTGGAAAACTTTTAATAGATGACTCGGAGTTGCTTTTCCTTCGTTTCCTGGTTAGAGGATCTTCAGAGTCTATGTGAGATGGCCTTTTACTAGAGACTTTTTTTTCTTGTTGATGCCCACTTGATACTGTAAGAATATTATTGTTCTCACACCTGGTTTCCTTTGTCATGGGTTTAGGTTCCTTAAAGGCCATTTTAGGGACAGTTTTTTCATCTTTCAGTGGTTTGTTTTCTTTGGGTTTTTTGGAGGATTCTTTGGAAGATTTTGTATGATCCCTGGAAGGTTCTTTAAAGGCACTTCTATGCTCTTTTGAGTCTTTTAATGATTTCTCCTTATGTTCCTTTGAAGATTTATGTGGCTTTGATAAGCTAAGTGTGTTACTGCTACTGTTTACACTAACCAGTTTATTTGGGTCCTGAAAGAAGTCAAAACAAGCCATCACTTTCAGTAAAATGAGTCAAAAATATAGGCTCAATTTACAAAGCTTTAACACAAGGATTAGTATATTTGTTTTAGCCATGCAAATATAATTTTCTAATTTAAATTGGACTCAAAATAAAATAAACTAACAAAACAAAATAAAACAACTTCCATATTTGAAAATAATGATCTTCATCCTGGTGTGTTAGCTTTTTAAATTGAGCCTTACATGTCTTGTTTTAGTTCCAAAGGCTAATTAAGCAGAACAATTTAAATTATATATATTATACTAGAACTTAATGCATTTTGCAATCTGAACCAAACCAAGATATGTACTATATAAATTACAGTTATGATGCCATCATATCAAGCAACAAGAATGTTCACCTTAGTGAAAAATATAAATTCATGCTCCATTTGAACGTCAACTAACAACAAAGTCGTGATGAGCTCAGGTGTGTTCGGATACTAGCCTGAATCCACCTTAGCTATCCTGCCAGGAAGCTGTCACTTCAGACTGCAAAACATAAGCGGTTGAGGCATTACCTGCCGCACATATACAAGGGGTGTGTATACGCGCAGCTGCAGGGTGGAGAATGCCTTGGCCACTTATGATTGGCAGTCCACAGTGATAGCTTCCTGTTAAAAAGTCTAATAGCACAGACAACAGATTACCAGCTAGTATGTCTGGTAAAATAGAAACTGACCCTAGCCCTTCCACTTTACATTAAACAGGTACAACTGACAAGCTAAATCCTGTATCATTCTTGGTGTTTCTTAATTGGTTGCCTCTGCTATGATGAACTGAAAAATTATGTAAACTGCATCTAAAAATTAGATGTCAAGGGAAGCCGTCCATTTTCATGAAGATACAGACATTTGTACTTCTAGTTGATTCACATGCACCATGATAATTGTAGAGAATATATATTTTATACACACACACACACACACACACACAAAGAAACAAAAAAATGTTTGTATAGAAAAAACTGATACAGCACTATTGTTTGCCATATTTTTCATAATTACTGCATTTGGTAGATTTGCGGTTGGCAACACATACTAATCGTTTTCCTGCAACAAACAAAGCAATGTATTTCTGAACAGAAAGAAATGTTGCTGTGGTTAGTTATAAATTCGACATTAAAGCCAAACACAAAATTGGCTCTTAATACTTACTTGGGTATGAGCTGTAACCATAGAATGGCAAATATACTTCAAAGCACACAATAAGTTAGATCACTTTATTTTAGCTACTTTATGCGTCACCTTTTTTTATTTTTTATTTTATCTTTATATGGACACCAATGGTCATATGGACACTGTTTTTTTTCATTTATTGATTGATGTGCACATGATTTATCTCAACTGTCGCTATTTTGTTTATTTCACAATTCATTTATGTATACATCACCTGAAGGAGTTTAGGATGCTCAGGATGCACTCCTGATTGGGGTGTGTCCTGGTTTTCTGCATGGTAGTGGTTCACACTATTTCTTACATAAGAAATATTTAATGTAGCGCAACTTTTCTTACATTGAAGTGGTTAAAGGCCTCATTTCTTTTTCTGAAAACAGTAGAATGATGGGCTGTACCAAAAAGCTGTAATTTTGTTTCGTCTGTCCACAACACAACCCAAAAGGATTTTGACTTCCTCAAGTAAGTATTGGCAAACTCTTTGATCAATTTTTCTCTTTGTCTACGTGCAGGGAGATTATCTACAGTGCCATGGGCTGTAAACTTCTTGACAATATTGTGCACAGTGGACACAGGAACAATAGGATCTCTGGAGATGGACATGTAACCTTGAGATTGTCCATGCTTTTCCACAATTTTTGTTCTTAACAGACAAATCTTTGCTGCTTTTTTTCTTATCCTCCCGCCATGTGGCACAAAGAGAAACACAATAAAAAGGTAGAGTCAATTTTTCACCATTTTAACTGGTTGCTGGTGTGATTTCTATATTGCCAGCACCTGTTAATTGATACAGTTTAATTACAAAGTAGAGGAGCATCACAAACTTGGAATGCAATTATTTCTTACAATTTTGAGAAGGTGCCAATAATTTTATCCAGTCCAGTGTTTGAGTTTTGCGTGGAATGTGTCAGATTTGGCTTTTTGTTTCTCCACTTTTTTGTGCCATACCAATACAAACAGAAGAAATAAACATTTGTGATTGCAACAATTTTCTGGGCGAAGTGGTGCATGATCTGACAGAAATGTAGGGGTGCCAATATTTTTTGGCCATGACTCAAAAATATAATATAATATATATAAAAAATCTTTAGTGTCTTTGTTAAGTCTGGCGCATGTGCGAGTGTGGATATTTCTGTGGGCATTGTTTTTTTTAAATATATATACACACACAGCTATTTATAACTTCACTCACCTTGGATCCATGAGATGATTTGCTTTTCTTTACATCTGAGAATGATAGGGAATTACTGGGAAGGCTGGGAAGATGAAGACTGGTGCCTGAAGATGAACCCTCTGACATAACCATTATCTATTGCCAGAAATAAAAGAAAGACAAACATTAAATATAGAACACCCATACACATGCAAAAAAGATCAGTATGACTTACACCAGGGCATGTCCAAAGTCCGGCCCACGGGCCAATTGCAGCCCGCGTTCCGGTTTCAAACAGCCCCACTGGTAATTTGGCTATATATATCTTTTGTGGCCCCCAACGAATCCCCGAGCGCCGCGGGGGCCAAAAAAGATATATACCCGTATTTATGTATATATTTGTGCCTCGGAGGGGACAGCGAGGGGGTGGGACGAGTGCCGACAGAATACATACAGTGAAACTTTCCTGTTTACAAGGCGGCCTCTGTAATAGGATGTCCCATCTCCTGGGCTGTCATTGGACGACTGCTCTATCATAGGAGGCAGGACTTTGTATTAAAGAGACCGTCGACAAAACAAGAGATTTTCCTGTATGTAATCTGTTGGCACTCGTCCCGCCCCATCCCTGTCCCCTCTGAGGCTGCAGATGGGCATCAATCAGGCTGCACTGATGGCAATGGTAAGGCTGCATTCATGTCAATGGTAAGGCTGCATTCATGTCATTGGTGAGACTGCATTCATGGTACATGTGAGGCTAGATTCATGTCAATGGTGAGGCTGCATTTATGGTACATGTGAGGCTAGATTCATGTCAATGGTGAGGCTGCATGCATGTCAATGGTGAGGCTGCATGCATGGCAATGGTGAGGCTGCATGCATGGCAATGGTGAGGCTGCATGCATGGCAATGGTGAGGCTGCATGCATGGCAATGGTGAGCCTGCAGATGGCCACTGACCCTTATTTTGCTTCACAGTTCTTTATTTAAAATTTACGTTTTAGATGAAACCTTCCTCTTAAAGTGAAGGTGCGTGTTATACGCCGATAAATACGGTATATCCAAATAACACGCACAAGCTCATCCTTAGTCCTGAGCGGTGCTCATGGATTTGTCAGGGGCCACAAAAGATATATATCCCCAAATAAAAGGCCTGAGCTCATCTCTTCACCACACACAGCCACAAAGGCAAGAGAATTCTTGTTGGGCAGTGTATTAGTGCTCAGACAAACACACTTATACCGAATTTTAATGGATTAAAGAATGTCAGGCAAAATGGTCGACCCTCACGCATGTTCACTTCATCAAATCTGGCCCTCTTTGAAAAAAGTTTGGACACCCCTGACTTACAACATCATTCAGAATACATTAACTTTGTTTTTACGAATGTCTACAATTGTAAAAATATCATTGTTACTATGTGCAGTTTTACATCAAGACATTGATCATTTTAAAACAGACATACACACAAGAAAACTATTTCAATTAAAAAAAATCATGCATTATGGGAAGGAAGCACAAATTCTGTGGATAGAAGGGCCACTGTTCCCTTAATGTAGACTATGTATAAATGCAATGTACATAATAAACAGTTTGTTCCCTTTTCTCCACAGAAGAGGAAACAATGGATGCCTATCTTAAAGGATAACGTCACTGTCTGTAGCATGCTATACGTTACCACCCTTATTTAGTGCAAAACATGTTGCAGACCTGCCCCCTGCAGCCCCAATCCCTATCACTCCCTGTGAAAGCGGGCAGGGGATCTTCTCACATTTTGAAAACTGTCACATCATTCTTCACAGGAATCTGTGAATGAGAAAACTACAAGTCCCATCTTCCACCGCAGCAGACGGACTTGTAGTTTAACTAGACTGCAAGTGTTGTTATTAGCAATACTCTGCATGCTCCTGTTTTTAAAAAATGCACATTTTTTAACCTGCAAAAAAAAGTGCATTTTATATTTTTTTGTAAGTGAACTTAGCATTTAACAGATTTTTTTTTCCAAAGTGTTGTAAAATCTAATTGATAAACTCTTCTGATGCTTTTGTTTTATTGTTGCCCAAGTGAACCACCTACCTTGCCCTGTAATTTTCTGACCACCACAAAATAATCTCAAAAACCACAATACATTACATGCAGCTATAGGGCCACGTGTGGTTACATATAGTTTACTACTTTCATAACACACTACAGTGATGGGCAGTGACACCTCTTCCTATGCACTCCAAAATTGCTGAAGCTCCAGGACACAATGTGGATCCATAATCACCAACATATAAAATACAAATTTTGTTATTTTTCGTTCATCACTTGCAACTATCAGGCTGATGTGACTGCTATACAAAGTACCCGAGTTGCATGCATGCAGATGTCTATGACTATCTTTTAATGTCAATTGTCATTAAAAAGTTTCCATCCTTTTATTTAAGGGTAAGGGTACTAAGGATACTGCAGGGTTAAATGAGCAGAAGGAAAAAATTTGCCAAATGGTTTCCACACTTTATTCATGTTTTGGAATTTATCAGCGCAAACTTTGTCCAATGATTGACAGGAACAGGGAAATGGACAGCTCCCCCCCTCCAAAAAAAGCTTTCAAGTGCCAACACTTTCATTGCTTGTAGGCTTTGAAGCAACTTAAATTACACTAGCCACTTGTTGTACACCAATTTCAGGTAACATATATATATATATAAAAAAGAAAAATCACAAGTAACATTCCAAAGCAGGATGTAAAGCTTATGACATTAAAGGGAATGTAACATTCCCACCCCTCGCCGCCTCTCTGTGCTCTCCTGTGCGATCAGGCAGCCTGGTATGCAATCTGGCACTTCCGCTGGGTTACCACAGAACCTACCATGACGTCACTTCTGGTATTGACAGATCTGAACACTGACACTTTTTTTCTAAGAAAGCATGAGATCAATGTTTTGTTTTTTTTGGGGGGGGTTTATCTCATGCTGTCCAGGGCAGATTATCTTTACTAATTGACCCCAAATGTCTCCATAAAGAGGACCTGTCATGTCTTATTTCTATCACAAGGAATGTTTACATTTCTTGTGATAGGAATAAAAGTGATCAAAAATATAAAATAAAAGGGGCAGTGTAAAAAAAAAAAAAAATAGTGTCCCTGCACCCTCGTGCAGAAGTAAAAGTATACGTAGGTCATGCCTGCATATTTAAACCGTGTTGCCACCACACATGTGCGGTATCACCATGAATATTTTAGTGAGAGCAATAATTCTACCACTAGGCCTCCTCTGTAACTCTAAACTGTTAACTGTTAATGTGTCGCCTATGGAGATTTTTAAGAACTGTAGTTTGGCAGCATTCCACAAGCGTGCGTAATTTTAAAGCATGACATGCTTTACTCAGCTTAACATCATCTTTTATATTTTACCATAAAAAATTGCAACACCCAACATTTTATTCTCCATGATCTCTGCTTAAAAATATATATGTTTGGGGAGTAATTTCCTAGCAAAAAAAATGATTTTTACATGTAGGACAGAAATGCCAGAATTGGCCTGGTAGGGAAGTAGTTAAGCAGCAGGTAGCACTCTCCCTACCTTTTCTTTTTTAACAAAAAGCCTGTTCACAGACATTAATCGCTCAAGGTGAAAGTGTCATGCACAGGTAGACTATTCTTTCATGTGAGACATCCCTTATTTAAATAAAGTATAAAGGTTCAAAGTTTCATTTAGACCAGGGGTCTCCGAAATTTTTAATCAATTGGCCAGTTTACTGTCCTACAGACTTTAGGGGGGGGCGGACGTTGATGTGAGTGGGAGAAATAGTGCTCCGTTGTTGGTGTCAGTGGGAGGAAGAATGCCTATTATCATTGGTGCCAGTGGGAGGAATGGTGCCCCATCGTTGGTGTCAGTAGGAAGAATAGTGCCCCATTGCTGGTGTCAGTGGGAGAAATAGAGTCTCGTATCTGTGAGAGGAAGTGTGTCCCGAGGGCCAGATAAAGGAACCCAAAGAACTGCATCCAGCCCCTGGGCCGCAGTTTGGAGATAACTGATTTAGACACATAAAAGCTCAAGACAGCCTACCAATTCTGCTCTGTCTTTTAAACCATATCTCTGGGAAAAAAAACAAACATTCTCCCTTGCAGTGGGACTGAATGTTTGTTTATGTCCCCAAAAGTCAGCATTCTGCTATACTCCCCTATGCTCTGAAGGTGGGGCATCCGTTGACATCCTTACATCCAAAGCAAGGCTATGGACCCTGCACTATACTTGATGTCAAATTTGACAGATGTATTTTTATGGAGACATCAGTGTCCATTAGACACCTAATGTCTCACTAGCGCTTTGCTCTAGCGGGAGTATGCTCGATCAGCCTGTGCATTCAGGATTTCGACAGCTCTGAAACAAAAGTGTTCACAGAAGTGTGAGCACTTCTGGTTTACACTGCTGCAGAGGAGATCAGGGAAAGGATGGTCTCAGATCTCCCGCCGCTCGCCATTCTGACACAATTGCTGTGGTCCCGGCTCCAAACGGAAGCAAGAACTTTATTTTGAGTGAGTTAGGCCCCAGGCTGAAATACGTGCCGGGTTGGATCCTGTATCAAGTAGTACTCACATTTAGGGCCATATGCACCAACGCAGGAATTCTGCATTATTGTCATACATTCCTGAGCAGTGCACATGCAGTCCTAAATGCCTGTAAGAGCAGTATAGCATCCAGCCACTTGTAAACATCCAGGGCACCTGCAGGTACAATGGATAAAATGTCAGGTTTCTCTGATGTCAAAAAATGAAACAAAGATAAATAATTTCAGAACTTTTTCCACCTTTACTGTGACCTATAAACTGTACAACTCAATTGAAAAACAAACTGAAATCTTTTTTTTTTTTGAGGGGGGGGGGGGGGGCGAAATAAAAAACTAAATTACTGTGGTTGCATAAGTCTGCACACGCTCTTATAACTGGGGATGTAGCCGTGTTCAGAATTAAGCAAACACATTCAAACTCATGTTAAATCGGAGTCAGTACACACCTACCATCATTTAAAGTGGCTCCGATTAACCCAAATAAAGTTCAGCTGCAAGACGGAAGCCTTTTCTTACAAAAAAAACATCCAAGCACAGCTAAATTTTGCAGAAACACATCTGAAGTCTCCCAAAAGCATGTGAGAAAATGTGTTATGGCTTGATGAAACCAAGGTTGAACTTTTTGGCCATAATCCCAAAAGATTTGTTAAACAACACTGCACATCACCAAAAGAACACCATACCCACAGTGAAGCATGGTGGTGGCAGGATCATACTTTGGGGCTGTTTTTCTTCAGTTGGAACAGGGGCCTTAGTCAAGGTAGAGGGAATTATGAACAGTTCCAAATACCAGTCAATATTGGCACAAAACTGCAGGCTTCTGCTAAAAAGCTGAACATGAAGAGGAACTTCATCTTTCAGCATGACAACGACCCAAAGCATACATCCAAATCAACAATAGAATGGCTTTACCAGAAAAAGTTTAAAGTTTTGGAATGGCCCAGCCAGAGCCCAGACCTGAATCTGATTGAAAATCTTTGGGGGGATCTGAAGAGGGCTGTGCACAGGAGATGCCCTCGCAATCTGACAGATTTGGAGTGTTTTTGCAAAGAAGAGTGGGCAAATATTGCCAAGTCAAGATGTGTCATGCTGATAGACTAATACCCAAAAAGAATGAGTGCTGTAATAAAATCAAAAGGTGCGAAATCAAAAAGTATTCGTTTAAGGGTGTGCACACTTATGCAACCATATTATTTTAGTTTTTTAATTTACTTCCATCCACCTAAAATATTACAGTTTGTTGTTCAACTTAAAGGGTAACATTAAAAGGTAGAAAAAGTTCTAATGATTTATTTTTGTCTCATTTTTTCTACATCACAGAAACCTTTAACAGGGGTGTGTAGACTTTTTATATCCACTGTATATCGCAACAGCCCTACATCTTTTACTATTAAAAATGAACATTCAAAATAGTAAAACATCAGTTTGAAGAGCAGACAGGGGTTTGGTGCTGGCTGTACAACACCCCCCCCCCCCCAAACACCTATAAACTAGGATTCGGACTGGGCTGGAGCAACAATCAGTATTAACATAAAAAAGGAGGAGCTTTTATTTACAGAATGGGGCCACCAATCAGAACGAGTCAAAACACTATTTCCACAAGGTCCCCTAAGGCCCCTTTCACACTGGGGCGGTGGGGGCATCGGCGGTAAAACAGCGCTATTTTTAGCGCTGTTTTACCGTCATTTTTGCGGCGGTATTCGGCCGCTAGCGGTGCAGTTTTAACCCGCACAGCACGGCTATAGCCGCGGTATTGCCGCGCAGCCCCATTGATTTCAATGGGCATGAGCGGCTTAGGAGCGGTGAATACACCGCTCCTTTACCGCTCCAAAGATGTGGCTTGCAGGAGTGTTTTTCTTCTCCTGCCAGCACACCGCTTCAGTGTGAAAGTCCTCGGGCTTTCACACTGAACAAACAGCAGCGGCTGTTTTGGGTCGGTTTGCAGGTGGTATTTTTAGCGCAATAACGTCTGCAAACCACCCCAGTGTGAAAGGGGTCTAAGGGATTAAATAAAAGTAAAAAAAATGGGAGTTCACCTTTAAAAAAAAAAAAACAACAATTGCTGCTTACTTGCCATCTACATAGCCTCTCCCTTCTAGGTATTCTTAAAGAGGGGGCTGGGTAGTTATTTTCACAATAATTAACATCTATACTGTGCTGGCAAAACACATTATTAGTTGTATACTAAATGCACACTATCTGTCCTAACAAAAGGTTAAAGATCTCAAGGCTTGGATAGCACGTTATATATTAATGCACTTAAAATAATTCACTGAATTTGTCCCCCTAATTGCACATTGCAAACTATTACTACTACTCTGAACTATTTCAAGCTGCCTTTAGAGTCCTATGTATAAACCTGCATTGCATTTGGACAATCAGATCCCCACACCACCTGCACGTCCGCTGGACAGCACATGCTAAGAAAGCTCTTTGTAAAGTTTTTATACAACCAAGTATGATTACATTTTTCAAAACACCTGAATGAAGCTATAATAACCACAGTGACAAGCTGTGCCTGTTTGTCCTCTAAACATGATTACACTGTCACAAGGTTGCATCCAAAATTGTTCAACAATTTGGCTCTGCATATGGGCACTTTCTGTTTTCCATAACACCAGATACAAGGGAAAAATAGTATATGGCCAGTCATGCAGTAAATAAAATTAAAATACAATTATATCAGATTATTTGCATTATTAAACTTAATATACACACATTTAACCACTTCATGTCTGGACTGTTTCACCCCTTCCAGTCCAAGCCTTTTTTTCAGTTTTCAGAGCTGTTATACTTTGAACAATTACTCAGCCATGCAACACTGTACCCAAATGATTATATATTTTTGGGACAGATAAAGCTTTCCTTTTGGTGGTATTTATTCACCACTGGGTTTTTTATTTTTATATATAAATGAAAAAAAAAAAACATGCTTTTTCCTAGTTTTGCCATACTATTTAGTGTACATTAATTTGCCTGTGTTAAAGTTATAGCGTTCACAAACTATAGTATACAGTACTGTGCAAAAGTTTTAAGCAGGTGTTTAGAAATGTTGTAAAGAATGATTTCAAAAATATAAATGGCTTTTTTTTTAATTTATCAATGTACAAAATGCAAAGTGAACAAAGAAAAATGAAAATCAGCTCAATATTTGAAGCCTTTGGCTTCAAACCAGCATCAATTCTTACACTTGCCCAGGACAAGGATTTTGTAGGATTAGAATCAGGTCAATGATTACCAATTAATAGCAGGTTCTAATGATCATCAATTTCATATAAAGTGATCTGTAGGAAGGGCGAGTGCAGCTTCTATTTTTTTTAAGGAGGCTGAGGTCTTTTAACATCTGCTGGACGATGCTGAAAATATTTTAGGGGTCTGTTCTGTCCAGTGCTCTCCTGCATGCGGTAAATGCTGGGAAAGCAGACTAATGCCCCGTACACACGGTCGGACTTTGTTTGGACATTCCGACAACAAAATCCTAGAATTTTTTCCGATGGATGTTGGCTCAAACTTGTCTTGCATACACACGGTCACACAAAGTTGTCGGAAAATCCGATCGTTCTAAACGCGGTGACGTAAAACACGTACGTCGGGACTATAAACGGGGCAGTGGCCAATAGCTTTCATCTCTTTATTTATTCTGAGCATGAGTGGCACTTTGTCCGTCGGATTTGTGTACACACGATCGGAATTTCTGACAACGGATTTTGTTGTCGGAAAATTTTATCTCCTGCTCTCCAACTTTGTGTGTCGGAAAATCCGATGGAAAATGTCCGATGGAGCCCACACACGGTCGGAATTTCCGACAACACGCTCCGATCGGACATTTTCCATCGGAAAATCCGACCGTGTGTACGGGGCATTAGGGTGGCCGACACCAACAGACTCAACAAACTGATTTGCAAGGCCAGTGATGTTGTTGAACTGGAGTTGGAGACTTTAACAGAGAGAAGAATGTTGTCCAAGGCAGGGGTCGTCTGGCCGGGCCCCTGGTGCAGGCGGCTGGTATGAGAGAGCCGGGCGACCGGCATAAGACAGCCGGGCGGCCGGCATATGAGAGCCGGGTGGATGAGAGAAGCGAGCGGCAGCAAGCAAAGATGACATCTCTCTCTACCCCTCGCATCACCGCTCTTTCGCCCTGTCAACCTCAATGTCAGAGGTGTGGCGGGGAGCAGAAAGAGGACATCCTCTCTCACCGCCCGCCCCACATCACCGCTCTCCTGCCTTCACTCGTAACCCACCACTGCACAGAGGCCTGCCTCTGTGCTAAATGGACCAATGTTGCCACCAATGCAGTGACAATTTACATCTGGTGGCAGGCAGCATGGCAATTGACATTCCGCATCTGCTGACAGGCAACGTAACAGGTGACGTGGCAAGTGACATTCCGCATCATGTGACAGGCAGCATGGCAAGTGACATTTCACATCTGGTGACAGGCAACGTGGCAGGTGACCTGGCAAGTGACAATCCACATGTTATGGCAGGCAGCATGGCAAGTGACATTCCGCATCTGGTGACAGGCAACGTGGCAGGTGACGTGGCAAGTGACTTTCCGCATCTGGTGACAGGCAATGTGGCAGGTGACATTCCGTATCTGGTGGCAAGTGACAATCCACATCTGGTGGCAGGCAGTGTGGCAATTGACATTCTGCATCTGGTGGCAGGCAGCATGGCAAGTGACATTCCGCATCTGATAGCAGGCAGCGTGGCAAGTGACAACCCACATCTGGTGGCAAGTGACAATCCACATCTGATGGCAGGCAGCGTGGCAAGTGACTTTCCGCATCTGGTGGCAGGCAGCGTGGCAAGTGACACTGATTCTGCATTATGGCGAGTTGAACTATTTCATTTATTACTACAATGTAAATAATGCACTTCAATCACCCTGACACCATATCAAGCATGGTGCCATGATGATTGAAGCGCTAACACCAGCCATTGCCCTGACAAATTGCCCGCGAAAAATCATTTACCCAACCCATCATAGAGTCGGGATACGCCCACATCCCTGGACCGACACCCAGCTCAGCCTCTCAGCGAGCCACTGAGAACCTAAGCTGGCCGCTCCCACCCCCTCCACAGCTCAGCGCTACAGTGAGCGAGGAGCTGCATCCACCTAGCTAAGTATGAATCTAAAAAACAAAAAAAAACAAAAACACCCATACTTCTCTAAGTGAAATAGAAACAGTTGTGTAAGAGGCTTAAATTTGGGTGAGGAATGGCAAAACTCAGCTATTAAGGTGAGGTTGTCGAAGACAGTTTCATGTCATATACCATGGCAAGACTGAGCACGGCATCGAGACACAAGGTAGTTATACTGCATCAGCAAGGTCTCTCCTAGGCAAAGATTTCAAAGCAAACTGGGGTTTCAAGATGTGCTGTTCAAGCTCTTTTGAAGCAGCTAAAAAAAAAAAAAAAAAAAAAACAGGCAATACGGAGGACTGTAGATGCAGTGGTCGGCCAAGGAAACTTAATGCAGCAGATGAAAGATTCATGCTTACTTCCCTTCAACATTGGAAGATGTCCAGCAGTGCCATCAGCCCAGAACTGGAGAATATCAGTGGATTCCAGGTACACCAATCTACTGTCTGCAGAAGTCTGGCCCGAAGTGGTCTTCATGTAATGATTGTGGTCAAAAAGCCAGAACTCTGACGTGGAAACAAAGCTAAGTGATTCCACTATGCGCGACAAACATAGGAACTGGCGTGCAGAAAAATGGTAGCAGGTGCTTTGGACTGATGAGTCAAAATTTTCAATATTTGGCTGTAGTAGGAGTTGTGTTCGCCGAAGGGATAGAAAGCAGTACAATAATGAGTGTCTACAGGCAACATTAAAGCATAGTGGAGGTTCCTTGCAAGTTTGGGGTTGTATTTCTGTAAATTGAGTTGGAGATTTAGTCAGGATTAATAGTGTCCTATATTCTGAGAAATACAGGCAGATACTCATCCATCATGCCATAACATCAGGGAGGCATATGATTGGCCCCCAATTTATTCTGTAACAGGACAATGACCCCAAACATACAGCCAATTTCATTAAGAACTATCTTCAGTGTAAAGAAGAACAAGGAGTCCTGGAAGTGATGGTTTGGCCCCCACAGAGCCCTGATTCTCAACATCGAGTCCATCTGGAATTACATGAAGAGACAGAAGGATTTGAGGCCGCCTACACCCACAAAAGATCTGTGGCTAATTCTCCAAAATATTTGGAACAACCTACTTGCCAAGTTCCTTCAAAAACTGTGTGCAAGTGTACCTAGAAGAATTGATGTGGTTTTCAAGCCAACTATTGATTTGATATGGATTTTTCTTCTGTTCATTCACTTTCCATTTTGATAATTGAAAAAAAAAAAAAAAAAAACTATTAACACTTCTATTTCCGAAAGCATTCTTACACCCCAAAACCTTCTGCTATGCCTCCCGAGTATGGAGATATCAAGTGTGAGACTTTTTTTTTTACAGCCTAGATGTATAGAGGAGCCCAGAATCAAAGGAGCACCGTTGGGCTTTTAACTAGCATCATTTATTCATCTAATATCCTGACTACCTATCATATTTCTTGATTCCCTAAATGCCAGGACAAGAGAAACACCCAAAAATGACTCCATTTTGGAAAGCAAACACTCCAAGGTTTTTTTCTGAAAGTTTTTGGAAATTGTGGAAGGATAATAAAAAACAAAAAAATTTTTTAATAAAGATATTTCTAACACACATCATAGGTAAACTTAGACTTACACCACATTTTGCTACTGACTATGGCGATAACACGCGAGACATTTTCACTGTTTGGGCCGATTATGTACCGAACATCACATCTCGGGTATCACGCAAATGAACCAACTGTGTCAAAATCAATGCACTGTAATGTTCTTCTCTGTACGAGTGGTCAGGGAATACAGCTTAGTATACCGTCACCTACAGCAGTCCTATAAGCCGAACAAGCCTAACCTAGTACATGGCTGCCCCCAGGAATGTCATGTTCACTAGCCAGGAAGTACAGGAGGTCAAAGAAAGGAAAAACAAGAAATGGTTCCTGTGGTTCCAGAAGTGCAGTTGTCCACAGGGGATGGCTGGGATTGGGGTCTCATAGGAAGATAGTCAGCGAGATGTGAAGATGAGTCAGTTCAGGCTGCATGCAGAGAAATCGTCAGCAAAGGATCTGTCCAGGCAGCAAGCAGAAACATGGTCAATAAATGGGCCAGTGTTAGTACAGGCAGAGGCAACCGCACTGGTGTGGCAGTGATCAGGAACACTGTCGCTGGCTGTACTGGTCTGGTAACAGTGGGACTTGTGTAGTAGCGATAAGGAACACTGTTGATGGCTTACATTGGCCTGGTGACACCGGAGACTAGTGTAGCAGCAATCAGGAACACTGCTGCTGCAGGAACACTGCTGCTGACTTACACTGGCCTGGTGACAATCAGGGATGCCACTGCTGGCTTACACTGGTGTGGTGAGACCATTGACCACCACACCACCACGATTGGTTTACAGCCATGATGGCAATATTTGCAATTATTTTTGACAGGACCACTGTGATTGGCCCTGAACCATGTGATTGCTAGGACCAATCACAGAGAGTAAATAAAGGCCATTATTTACTACTATTTACTACAGTGAATGACACTGAGAACTAAAATTAGCTGGTTATGTTTGCCTCAACAGTTGGAGGAATATGTTTTAAGTTGGAAGGTAAGCACTATAGCCAGGCAACTATCATTTGCTTAACGACAAATCAGCAATACCAACCTGACTGTTTCTTTCAAATAAGGTTCTCTTTAATACCATGCCTTTCAAGCCAAGCTACTATGTGACTGCTGGACAAGTATGCTAAATACTGACGGACCTACATGTGTAAGGAAAAAAGCAATAAGCTAAAAAAGCAGTACTCATTGTCTGACTGCTAAGAACCTAATTGACATTTGGAATAGATTTCTCCCCACACGTGCATTATAAAGCAACTGTAGAAGTCACGAGTATCAACTCAAAAATTTATGTCTGTAATAAACATACGTTTGTATGGATCCAATGCCCTCTACGGTGCGCTGCTAGTATCATACTGTAATGTATAACTATGTATGTCACTTCCTGACTCCTATCTGGCCCTTTGCTGATAACATCTGTTTGTACATTAAATGTGCGTACTGTTAATAATATTTTCTTATAAAAATCGTGTATTATTTACAAACTTGTGTGCATCTATATATTTATGGTTAATGTTATAGGAGGGCTGTAGTAGTTCCTCTGCTCTCAATGACTTTGATAAGATTACTGGTTAACTTCCCAGGAAGGGAATCCCCTTTGTTCACAGAGGCTCTGTCCTGGGTGGATGCACTGCCAACAATATTATCAATCCCACTCTCAATCTCACGGTCGTGGTTCTTTCCTTTACCTACAGGTTTGCCGCAATATTCTGTTTTGGGAGGGCCATTTCTCACCCTTTCCCCTAAAAAAAAAAAAAAAAAAGAAGAAGGAGGGGGGCTACATATCTATACGCTTCCGGCAAAACACCCAACTTTTGTGCTTGTTCTAAATCTACCCCTAATGATTACACAGTCCTAGCTCTGGAAGAGACAGATGATCATGGATATATTACTTTTTGTCATATATCCATAATCACCTGTCTCTTCCATAAAACATTGCGCTAGGCCTATGTAATAATCAGGTGGAGAATTAGAACAAGCACACACGTATGCCTTTTTATCACTATACTGACTCATGTTTAATTAAAATAAGACTAATTCTCCAACTGTAAGCCAGTTATCACCTGTCAGAAACTATAAAGCCATTGCTACAGAATAATGGATCAAGTTGCTGCAGAGTGTCATCTTAAAGAAATTACACATTAATCTTGGTTTATGTCGTTCTTTTTCTGCAAAACTTATGCTTTAGAGGGAAGGAAGCAAATGATACACTGACAGTTTGTGTATACTCCATCTATATAAACCAGTAGTCACTTTGAAATATACATCCATAAGCAAATGAAATCTGATTTGTCACTAGTAATAGAATTCATAGTGTGGTACCACCACAGACAGACAGCAATAAACTTTACAACAGATGATATATAGTTTAATGAGAACAGATCTGAGCTTCATACACTGCTTTCTAGTCCCAGATGATTTGTACCAGTCCGATGTCTTGATGAGTCTCCAAGTCCCTTATTATGGCTCAGTTAATCTTTCCTTTCATTTTAATGTGAAGTTTCATCAGCGCACACAACAAGGTGACCCATTATGTAAAGCACATAGCAGCTCATTTCCTTTACAGAGAAACATTAACCAAAAGACTAATGGAAAATGCATCAGCTCCCGTGTACTTTGTATTGGACACTTTCTGAAAAAGCATCTTGTGTTTGCTCACCTGTTCCTTTACAAACAGCAAACATTCAGCTTATCACAGCATGCTGCACTAAGAGCCCATTTTATTGCATGTCAACAAGGCCCTCAGAGACATTTCGATAAGAAGATCTACTTACTGCTCCTGGCATTAGCGGATTTATAACTTCAATATAATTTAGTTGAATTAAAAGATATTTCCAGCTGCTGGGAACTACAGAAAATTAGAGAATCCCAGGTATTTTTTAAATAGTTACATAGCTATTGCTTGGACCAATGTAACTCAACATATACCATACCTGTGGGATCCCTCTAGAGCAGGGATCTTCAAGCTACGGCCCTCCAGCTGTTGTGGAACTACAAGTCTCATCAGGCATTGTAAAACTCTGACATTCACAGACCTGACTGGGCATGATGGGAATTGTAGTTCCTGAACAACAGGAGGGCCATAGTTTGAGGACCCCTGCTCTGGAGGCTAGAAATCACTGTAATAAGAACAGCTACTCCAGTGATCTCTACTAGCTTCTGGGTCCCGTGCTGAGCCCCTGGCCTGCTGCATTGTGAACACAGATTGCATGGTTTGCATTTTCTCAATGAATGCAAAATATTTTTTGACTGGATGAGGTGAAGAGGTGGGGTGGTGATATCAAGCTCTTCACCTCGTCCAAGCTGAGAATGTTTTGCATTCAATGAGAAAATGCAAAGCATTTTATGAATGGCACACATGCCAAGTGGCAAACCTCCTGTGTTCAGAATGCAGTAGGGCAGCCACTTGGCACAGGACCCAGAAGCAAGTGGAGACCACTTAAGTAGCATTGTCTATTAAAGTAATCTCCAACTTCCAGAGGGATCCCACAGGCACGGTATATGCATCGCTGCATCGACCCAAGCTGAACCAAGGTAAATACCTGGACTTTTTCCTTAATGCGAGTTTCAAGTTTAGGTGTAATTATGATGGTTTTCCACCATCATTAACAATTGCAAAGCATGCTCCCATTTTGAACTTGGGTCATGAATCAGCATCTACCTTCTTTTCTAAAAGGAAACCTGGATAAAGATGATGCCAGTGTTGACTCTCTATTTGTTTGCCTTACATGCTGATCCACTGGCTGACCTGGAAATTAATGAAGCTGGAGACAGCCAGTATTCTTGATAACAGGTCATTGGTGGCAGCCCCTGTATTTATCTCACAGCTTGCCTTTATCCTTAAAGTGGTTTTAAAGGCAGAAGGTTCTTTATCAATGCATTCTATGCATTAAGATAAAAAGCCTTCTGTGTGCAGAAGCCTCCCTCAGCCCCCCTAATACTTACCAGATCCCCATCTTGATCCAGCGATGTTGCACAAGAGATTCGGCTGTCTGGGACTCTCCCTCCTCCTCTCCAGCACCATTGGCTCCCGCTGCTGTCAAAGTCAGTGAGCCAATGAGGAGAGAGAGGGGCAGGGCTGGGTCGCGGCTAAGTAGGTAATTATAACATGTTTGTTTTTGTTAAACAAAAAAGAAAGACTTTAGTATCACTTTAACTTCTATCATATAGCTCTGACAAAACCCTGACCTTTTTTAAAAGGGACAAATGCTAAGGTAGCCAAAGATGAGTCAAAGATAAGTGTCCACAACCACTTAAGCTGAACAAATATGTGCCTTAACCTTTGGCTGGTTGCATGTCAATGTAATATGAAAACAGCACAGGACTGATTTAAGGTAATATTAAGCCTTAATTTTTAAGCACTATCGGCAGCTGATTAAATTAATTATTTTACCTTTTAATCCTTGTCTACAATACACATTTAAACTGGTGGCTTGACCAAAGCCCCAGGTTTCCTGTTTCATGGTGACTCTTTCCTCATGCAGCATCCTATGGGCCCACCCTTGTATGCAAGGACTAGAGTTGTGTCTCCCTTCGCTGTGTGCATCAATAGAAGCATGCAGCCCCTAATCAAGGATGGCAGGACAACCCCCCCGCTCCTCCATCATCCTCCACCCTCTAAAAGACGGGCTGAAGACTGCACTGTCTACTGTTAACTCTTTTCTGTAAAGAACAGAAGTTCAGGGAAGCAGCACAAACAGCAGGAGCCAGCAGCATTAAACATTGTAAACTTCAAGTGCTGAGTTATGAATTTTAACAAATAGTTACTGGGGAATATTTAAATGTACTGTGCTCAATATGTGAAGGTAAAAAAAACATTGAGGGTTTAACACTACTTTGAGCTGGTCATACACCAGTAAAATTCTGCATGAAATAAATTATCCTTTGGAACATTTATTCATTCTTTTCAAAGTGAATGGGGTCACATAATTGAATTGTTTGCAACTGTAATGACAAGGAAGATCTAAGGAAAGGGATGGATTTATTTATTTTTTTATAAATTCTGGATTTGGTTTCAGTTTACAAAAAGTCATAAATATTGTAATGCACATTTTAAAATCGATAGTAGAACTCAAAACATTTGTATGGCAATTAAAGGAATCGTTTCAGGGTTTTCATACATAACTGTTTGTGCCCATAATAGCACAATCAAATGCTCTGAAGAACGATTTGATGAACGTTTGAATGAAATGTATGTGTGGCCAGCTTCCCAGGCTGGCTGATTAGGCCTTCCTCCAACAAAGGTGTTTAAAAGTTCTTAATAATTCAAGTATGTTATTCCACATTTCAGCCCTGACACGCTGTGATAAGAAATCCCTAACTGCATGAGCATTCTTCCATTTTATCCTTTGATTAATTATATAACAAAAGTTAAATTATTTTTTTTATTTTCGGTCAAGTCAATCAGTTTTTTATAAATTTAATTTAAGTGTAGCGCAGTAGAGCCTTCTTTTAATAAACGATACCACATATGTCATTTTTTCACATATTGCAAAAATAGGATTGTTCCTTATTTTGGGATAGTGGGTGAAGCCATGCAGTTTTTGCAGCAATGGCTAACTGCACATACAGAACCAGTTTTTTTTTTTGCTGATAAATGTCTCTAATATTAGTGCAGTTGGCCATTGGGGAAAAGGGGAATTATTTGCATGGTTCCACCCACTATCCAGCAATAAGAATAATCCTCCTATTATGTGATAGACATGTGCATACCTGCTGTTATAAAAAGCTTCTTCCGTGTTACACACTGCTTTAGTGGAGGCATTTTGGTTCCTTTTATCTCTTCTGGGTTATAATATCTTATAAATATCTTATAAATTAAATGTGTAATAGAAAACACATAAAACTAGATTACCGTATATACTTGAGAATAAGCCAAGTTTTTCCAGCATATTTTTTTGTGCTGAAAAAGCCCCCTCGGCTTATACTCAAGTCACTGTGCCCATCTGTAGCCTCATGCAGTCTAGCTGGTGGCCGTGCGGTGTAACAAAGCCCTGCCTTCTCTTCGTCCGTGATAGGCGGAACACTGACTCACTGCTGGGAAACTGAATCAGTGTTCCGTCACGAGGAGGAGGCGGGGCTTTGTTACACCGCACGGCCGCCGACTAGACTGACTGCATGTCACAGCGCCGGGAGATCAAGTACATGAGGCTGCAGATGGACACAGTGAGGCAGGGAGATGGCACAGTGGGGCATGCAGATGGCACAGGGGGGCATGCAGATGGCACAGGGGGGCATGCAGATGGCACAGGGGGGCATGCAGATGGCACAGGGGGGCATGCAGATGGCACAGCGGGGCATGCAGATGGCACAGCGGGGCATGCAGACGGCACAGCGGGGAATGCAGACGGCACAGCGGGGAATGCAGATGGCACAATGAGGCATGCAATTGGGCATTGTTGACCCTCTTTTCCACTTACAGTAGCTGCTGCATTTCCCACCCTAGGCTTATACTCGAGTCAATAAGTTTTCCCAGTTTTTTGTGGTAAAATTAGGTGGGTCGGCTTATACGCGAGTATATATGGTATATCCTAATGAATTAGCCTTGAGGCCTAGAACATCATTCGGAAACGAATTGTCCCCCACAACATATTCACAACTTGTATACAATCCTACAACCCTGGTGACGCACAGCAGCCCTGGCTATTGCCAGATAAGTTTGATTTCAGACCTTCTGTCTGGTCACTTGACACACAGGAGTTAATTTACTTAAAGTGAATATGTTGTTCATTTTGCAAGGTAATTTTCCCGAGAGCTTAGTGAATGTGGTGTAACTTGACTTTGCACCAATGCCCAAAACATTTTTGCTTGCACATGTTAGGATGATGGAAGTCAGCAGAGCTTCGTCTCATCCACTAAGCTCTGGGGCAAATTCCCTGGCAAATTGCACAGGCTATTTGCCTTTAGTAAATCAACCACGCAATGTCCTCTCCTCCTCTTGGCCAGTGATGGGTGGTCCTTGATAATGCAAAGAACATCGCTAAAGGAATGAGGTCAGCAATATTCTCTGCAGCATTGCACATTGAGTGTGAGGCACCATGATGAGAATCCCTCTGGGATCAGAATCATGACACCTGAGCTCAAGGAACAAGGTACATGGGTTGAATGATGTATTCAACCCACAAAGGCCTGGCACTGGACCACAGAACAGTTAGACCACAGGAGATGGCACTGGGGAGAAAATGAGCACTGCTGCAAAAGCTGTATTTCTTCTTGCTTTACACAGTCCTGGGAACATATTAGGAAAAAAAAGGCAGCTAGCGCTGTTGATTGGAGCACTGGGCATATAAGACTACTAGAGACCCAGGAAACTGAGTTGTTTGTCAGCAGCAGTCTAGCTCTCCAGCTGCTACCAGCACAGGGTAGTGTGACCCTTGCTGCAGCACAAAGGAAGGTTAAAAAAAGGAGCATATTACTGTATATGCAACCTTACAGCGCTGCAGCAATAAATACAAAAGCTTCATTTGGAATTTAAAGATACTTCTTTCAATGGATATTCCACAGTCTGAAAAACAACATCATGGCAACAAGCATTAAAATGGAATAAACAGAGCTTTATCACACACATCATTAAGCTGCACTATCCTGTTCTGTACAACTACTCAAAAAGGATTTGGTGCCAAAGTTGGAAGGAGTTCAAACAAAAACAAATAAGGAACGTCCATAGCTGCTCCGCAACAGTGGACACTTTAAGAGCTAGTTCTCAATTTACCATTAGTCCTTAGAGCTTGCACTGGGATATTTTTTGTGGTTCCTGTTCTGGACAAGCACATCTTAATTTAGGGTGTTATGAATGCAAAGTATTGTATACGATAACATAACTACAAGTCTCACCCCTCCGGCTTTAAGCAGTTTCCTTCTAAACTCCTCAGTGGGGTTGTTAAAGGTGAGTTTTTCACAGCGTAGGTGGTTTACAGGCGGATGACCTTCAAGGTGCAGAAACAAGTCGTAGTCAAATCGCACTTTCCTAGGTTCTTCCTACAAGAAGGAAAGGCAAAAATATAGTCAGGAAGAAAGTATATATATATATTTTTTGTCTTTTTTGATTTCTGTTACTGATAATTCAGTCATCCATAAAAATAAAGAATATGTATAAATCCTAACCACTAGAGATCTCTGTTTCACAGCAAACATTCCGTCCCTCTGCTTAACATTTCAACTATAGACTTACTTTGTGAGGAGTAGAAAATAAGAAAATATTCTGCTGTACAAATATAATTACAGTGCCTTGAAAAAGTATTCATACCCCTTGCAATTTTCCAAAATTTGTCATGTTACAACAAAAATGTAAATGTATTTTATTGGGATTTTATGCGATATGTGCCACTTTGTGTTGGTCTAATTGTGAAGTGGAAGGAAAACGATAAATGGTTTTCAAAATATTTTGCAAATAAATGTGTGAAAAGTGTGGAATGCATTTGTATTCAGCCCCCTTTATTTTGATACCCCTAACTAAAATCTAGTGGAACCAATTGCCTTCAGAAATCACCTAATTAATAATCCGCCGTATGTAATTTAAAGCGGACCTTCAGTCATTTTTTCAACTTTCCATATATTAAATCCTCTGCCCTTGTTGTTTTAACTTTGGATAGTAAAACTTTTTTTTCTGCCAGTAAATACCTTATACAGCCCACTTCCTGTTTCTTGTCTGGTAACATGCACATCTCTATCTCTCACTCTAGTGAGAGTTTGCCAGGAAGGGAGGGGGGATGAGTCATAATAGGGCTAATGAGAGCTGCAGAGCTGGAGGTGTGCCTCTGTGTGTCTGCATAAATCCAGAAAGTGAACAGGCAGCAGCTTTAGCTGCCCACAGTTAAAATGGTTGCAGCCAGACTCCGTGGAGGGAGACTTCTGCAGCATATTTGGCAAGTATAGAATCACAGGAAATATAAAATATGCAAAGTGGTTGGAGGGAAGCTTCAGAATGGCAAAGATGTTTTTAATTACAAATTATGTGAGCAGACTGCAGTTCCTCTTTAATCTCAGTATAAATACAGCTGTTCTGTGAAGCCCTCAGGAGGTTTGTTAGAGAACCGTAGTGAACAAACAGCATCATGAAGGCCAAGGAACACACCAGAGAGGTCTGGGATAAAGTTGTGGGGAAGTTTAAAGCAGGTTTAGGTTATAAAAAAATATCCCAAGCTATGAACATCTAACTGAGCACTGTTCCATCCATCATTCGAAAATGGAAAGAGTATGGCACAACTGCCAACCTACCAAGACATGGCCATCCACCTAAACTGACAGGCCAGGCAAGGAGAGCATTAATCAGAGAAGCAGCCAAGAGGCTCATGGTAACTCTGGAGGAGCTACAGATACACAGCTCATGTGGGAGAATCTGTCCACAGGACAACTATTAGTCATGCACTCAACAAATCTGGCCTTTATTGTTGAAAGAAAGGCATTAGAAGTCCAGTTTGCAGTTTGCAAGAAGCCATGCGGGGGACACAGCAAACATGTGGAAGAAGGTGCTCTGGTCAGATGAGACCAAAATTTTACTTTTTGTCATAAAAGCAAAATGTTATATAGTGGAAAACTAACACTGCACATCACCCTAAACACACCATCCCCACCGTGAAACATGGTGGTGGCAGCTTTTCTTCAGCATTGACAGGAACGTTGGTCAGAATTGATGGGAAGATGGACAGAGCTAAATACAGGGCAATCTTACAAGAAAACCTGTTAGAGTCTTCAAAAGACCTGAGATTGGGGCAGAGGTTCACCTTCCAGCAGGACAACGATCCTAAACATACAGCCAGAGCTACAATGGAATGGTTTATCAAAGCATATTCATGTGTTAGAATGGCTCAGTCAAAGTGCAGACCTAAATCCAATTGAGAATCTGTGGCAAGACTTAAAAATTGCTGTTCACAGACATCCTCCATCCAATCTGACAGAGTTTAAACTATTTTGAAAAAAAGAATGGGCAAAAAATGTCACTCTCTAGATGTGCAAAACTTGAAGAGACATCCCAGAAAGACTTGCAGCTGTAATTGCAGTGAAAAGTGGCTCTACAAAGCATTGAACTCTTTTCAGATATGTATTTGTAAAAAATTTTGAAAACCATTTATCATTTTCCTTCCACTTACCAATTATGTGACACTTTGGTTGTAACATAACAAAATGTGGAAAATTTCAAGGCAGTATGAATACTTTTTTAAGGCACTGTACAAACTATACATAAAATCAAAGTGTTTAAAGCAGAAGTGGGCAATTTATAGCTATAGTAGCTATAGGGCTCCTCAACTGTGACCCCCAACACCACCAAACGGCCACACATAATATGTAATGTATTTCTACAGAAAAGCGTCAGACTTTGAGCATGCTTCAGGAGTGGTTGGAGACTGATAATGTAACATAAGCGATTACTGACATTAGAGACAGCCATTTCACTGCTGCCACACTTGTGCTCCCTATAGCTATCCAATAACTGCTGTCACAATATTCAATATTACCCACTGTAAGACACAAACGATCAGCAGAAAAAAAGTGCAGCAAAAGAGATATAGAATAGACAGCACAGAAGAAAAATTATAAAAGTAATAAAACAAATATTAGAAGCCAATCAAATATTCTTTTGTTCACTAGCCCGAGTCAGCACTTAGGAAAGAAATACTTGACTCCAGCTGCTGAGACTAGAGAGTCCCACAAAAGGTATTAAAAGGTCACATGCTGGGTAACAGAGGTTAAGGAAATTCACACACACACCGATAAGTTTACTCATATCAAGCTAATTTCTTTTACATGTATAACTTAAAAACTCTGAAAAGACCATAGGACTTTGTATGAAACCAAGAAATTCCCATGTATCGTTTTGACATTAAAGGGACACTAAACAATATCCTTATGCTCCAAAAACAATCCATACAAATCAGTTACTTAAGCTGGTCATGCGTGGTTACGTTTTTTTCATTCAGCCAGGCGACTGAATGAAAAAACTGAACCAAATTCCCCCCATCCACACATTCGATGTGGATGCAGGAATCCTCCCCGCTGTGTCACAGTTGTTCTGACAGAGGGACTCCCTCGCCATCAGAATACACTGATCAGCACTCCAGCCCATTGGCTGCATGCATTGATCAAGAGAAAATTTACCAACAAGCCAGTTCATGAGAAGTCAAATGGATAGACTGACTCTCTCATGAATGGGGATGGCCATACATGGATCGAAACCAGAACCAGCCGAATTTTAATCCATGTATGGCCAGCTTTAATGATTCTATAATCTTTTTTTCACTAAATAATTTCTCACTAATTTCCCCCTTGCCCCCTACACTTCTGTGTCAATCTTAGGAGTGAGCAAATTAAGGTGGTTACATTCCTACATATAGTGGGACCATGGAGAACAAATGTAGCCAACCTCTGATCACAGCAGCAAAAGAAAAAAAAAAGGAATTTGTAGATTAAGGGGAGACAGAGCAATATAGGGGATTTTTTTCATTCTAAATGCTGCACTTGTTACAAATAATAAAAAAAAAATAATGAACCCCAACTATCCTGACAATAAGTGAATTACATGCTTATGCTACAAATTTTTACTTGTCAGACAACTGCATTTGCTAACATTTTTTACTGTAATATTTCTAAGTATTTTGTATTAAATGATCTTTCATTCGTGTTGACTCTTCATGCCAGTAGCATTCATAGTTAATAACAAGAAAGCATACCAATATTCTAATTATTAAATGATTCTTTAATTTTCAGTAAATCCTTACCTGTAAGTAAGTCTGTTGAATAATGTGACAAATTAATCTACAAGTAGCATACCATCTTTATGATTTAGCCTGCATTCAAACAGCAATCATGAACATCCTCCAAAAGTATGTATTAAAAATGCATTGCTGTGGCAGAGTAGTAAATATTGGAATTTAAAGACTGACTATAAAAAGCATTTTGCTAGTCTTTTTTAATGCGTTTATGTTTAAAGCCAAACTACAGTATTTCCATATAAAAAGTCACATTCTACTACTCAAAAGCCAACTATATTATTTATGGTGATATCCTATCATGAACAAGTACATGGTTAAAGTGGAACTACATTGCACCACAAACCAAAAAACACTTCTTAATTCAATTTTAACAAACAAAGAAAACTTCCCAATCTATCCAAGTCTCGATGCTTTATTTTGCTGAGAAATTACTTGTGAAAAACACCCCTTAGCACTTCTGGCCCTGGCCATCCTTAGGCACTGATGAGAAGACACTAATATGCAGCACTGATGGGCACTAATGAGCACTGATAAGCGGCATTGATGGGCACTGAAAGGCAGCACTGACTTGCATCACTGATTGGCATAGATTGGCGTCACTGCTGGGCATTGTTGTGGCTGCACTGATAATCAGGGCACTGCTGTTCGGTGCCCTGATTATCTGTACAGGTCTCCCCTGTGAGGAGATGCCACTGATCACGCTCTGTGCGAGGCAAAGAGAGCCAGCAACTGGCATTTCCTTGTTTACATGTGATCAGCTGTGATTGTACACCACTGATCACATGGGTAAAGAGTTGCGTCATCGGCTCTTTACCAAGATTGGGGGTTGTGCCGTGTCCCAGTGACACGGCACGCAAGCGCGGTGAGACTGGGGTGACGTCAAATGACGTTGTCACAAAACAACAGAGCAACCCACCCGCCATCATTTGTCTATACGGTGGACGGGAGGTAATTAAATCAGTTGTAAAGTTATTTCTTTTTTCCTAAAATAAAAAACTGTATACTCACCTACTCTGTGCAATGACTTTTGCTTCTGTGGTCCCCCGCCAGTGCTCTTGGCTCCTCCTCTTCGGTGTGTGCCAGCATAGTAAGCCTCTTCCTATGATGGCATATGTGTGGGCCTGATCCCGAGCCAGGCTGTGTGCATCCATTGACACACATAGAATGGCTTGGGCCCGCCCCTCCTCACTGGATTTGACTGACAGCAGCAGGAGTCAATGGCTCCTGCTGCTATCATCAAAACCTGTAAGAGAGCAGAGAGGAGAGAAAACCTGCAGATGAGCACAATGATGGATCGATACAGGACTTGGGTAAGTATTTGGAGGGGGAGAGGGGTCAAAACAGGCACTGAAAATCTACGTTAGACTTACCGGTAACAGTATTTCTACGAACCTTCCAGGACGGCACGCCTGAGAGATGAGGGCTCCTCCCTACAGTAAAACACAATCAATTGACAGATTTTTATAAGTCCCCACCCTTCCCCTTGATCCCCAGTTTGTAATAAAGTAATCCCGAACAGGTTCACAAGGACAATCACTCCACATAGGTACTCACCACCTAGTGTTCAACTCATTTTCCCTCCACCATAGGGTGGGAAATAGTCCTGCCGTCCTGGAAGGTTCATAGAAATACCGTTACCGGTAAGTCGAACGTAGGCTTTCTCCTATCACCTTCCAGGACACCCGAGAGGATAATCAGGGTGTGACCACAGCTTGCAGGACCTTCCGGCCTAAGGCCAAGTCTTGCTGTGACAACATATTCACACGGTAGTGCTTCAGGAACGTATCCTGACTGGACCAGGTGGCCGATCTGCGGCTTTGTTCCCAGGAGGCCCCTGCTTTCTCAGCCCAGGAAGTTGCTAGTGACCTGGTTGAATGAGCCTTAACTTTGGCTGGTGCTGGGACCCCAGAACGCTTATAAGTCAGGGAGATAGCTCCACTGATCCACCTTGAGACTGAGACTTTAGAGGCCTGAAGTCCCTTCCTTGGCCCAGCGTATAAAACTAGTAGGTGATTGGATCTCCTAAACTCTTTTTTTTTTTTTTTTTTGTTAATAGGCAAGGAGACACCAGGAGACACCAGGCAATGAAATTTAATTTCTTTCTCGTTTTTTGGTTTATCACGAAAGGACGGTAATGTTATAGCTTGCGTCCTATTTATTGTTTAAGAAATAAAGATGCTACCTTTGGTAGATACAAAGGGTCTGGCCTGAGGGTGACTATCTGGCTGTATCAATAGGAAGGGTTCCTTCATGGACAGCCCTTGTAGATCCCCAAACCTCTTGGTCATGGTAAATGCTAACAAAAATGAAAATTTTAAGGTTACAAACTTAAAATGAACCTCCTCTATAGGTTCAAATGGTTGTTTAGATAACGCCTCTAATACCCTTGTCAGGTCCCATGGTGGGAAATTGCCTTTGGAGACCGGGGAAACCCTTTCCCTGGCCTCCAGGAATCGCTTAATGAGGTCTTGCTTTGCTAGTCTTGTATCAAGGTAGACCGAAAGTGCTGAGATCTGTACCCGAAAGGTGCTAACCACTAGGCCCTTTTCTACTCTGTCCTGGAGAAACTCCAAGGTAACTGGGACAGTGGTAGAGGTCATCTGTTTTTCTATACCCCAGGAACAGAAAGTCTTCCAAACTTTTGAGTAAATTTTCTTAGTCACTGGTTTTCTGTTCAGAACGAGGGTACCTATCTCTCTCTGAGCAGCCCTTACGCTTTAAGATCTGGTGCTCACTAGCCAGGCCGTCATCTGGAAAAATTCCGGCCTTGGGTGTAGTACTGGACCCTGCCTGAGAAGATCCGGCCTGTTTGGGAGCTTCCACGCCTCTGCCACCGCAATGGATCTTAAGCTTGCCAACCTAGCTCTCCTTGGCCACCAGGGCGCTATCAGGAGGAGCTGGCCTGGGGACTGGTTGAGCTTCTGAAGGACCCGCAGAATCAGTGCTAGGGGTGGGAAGGGGTATGTCAGCCTGCACTGCCAGGTCTGAGACAGGGCGTCTAAGTCTTCTGACTCCCTCCTTTGGGAAACTGAGAAATACCTCTTCACCTTCCTGTTCTGTCGGTTGGCGAACAAATGTATTTCGGGATTTCCGAAGTGCCGCACCAGGTTTTGAAATACCTCTGGGTTTAGTTCTTATTCCCCCTGCCTTATCGGCTGACGGCTGAGGGAGTCCACCTTGGTGTTGCTTGTCCCTTTTATGTGGACAGCTGATGTGGAGAGGACCTTCACTTCGGCCCAGTCCACAATCTCCTTGGATAATTCCAGGAGGGATCTGAACCTGGTGCCTCCCTGGTGATTCAGGTAAGCTACAACAGTGGCGTTGTCGGAGCTGACCTGAATCTCCTTGTTTATGTTTTCTTGAAAGGTTTTTAGGGCCTCTCCCATCGCTTTGAGCTCCCTGTAGTTGGATGACCTTGAGGTCCAGTGTTGTCATGAAGGCCTCCTTCATGAGGTTTTTGCGTACAGAGTAGATACTCTCCATCGTAAATTTTTTGTATTCCAAGAACTTGTTCGGGTTCTTAGGTTTACTATAAGCTGATACTTTCCTGACGGCTTGCGAAAAACGAATACATGGGAGTAGAATCCTTGGTATTGTTGTTCTTTTGCTACAGGTACCACGACCTGCTGTTCTACCACTTCCTGGATACCATCCAGAAGGGCTGATCTTTTCAGGGCATCCCTGGGGGGATGTGTGAGGGTGATCATAGAGGGGGGTTTTGCCGAAAATTACAGGCAATAACCTTCTCGCAGGATCTGGCAGATGTCTGATATCTTTTCCCACTGTGGGACAAAGTTAGACAGCCGGCCCCCCAGCCTGAGCTTGGCATCACTTAGTTTCTTTGGCGCCAATTCTGGGGGAGAAAAACAGTAAGTTGCTCTTTTGCCTTCCCCTACCACTGCCCCACCTCCTGCTGGGCTCTTTTTTGGCTCTATGCTGCGGTTGTCCCTAGGAGGGCCACAAAAAATTTTCTTACATTTTTCCTTCTTGGGCTTTACTGGGAACTTTTTACCCTTTTCTGAGGATCTAGACAGGACATTGTCTAGGTCCTGACTAAACAGCAATAAGACCTGAAAGGGAAGGCTGCATAGTTTACCCTTTGATGTGACAACTCCTCCCCAGGCCCTAATCCAGACAGCTCTTCTAGCTGAGTTGATTAATGCGGCTGTTTAGCCAAGGCTCTTGCAGACTCAACTGTGGCACCTACAAGATATGCGATGGCTTTTCCTATCACTGATAGTCAAGGATGTCATCCGATTCAGATTCCTGTGACAGGTGTTACACAGGCTCCCGCTAAGGCTGGACCCATGGCTGATGTATTTGCATCCCAAGCCTTTCTAAGGAGGGATTCTGATTTACGGTCTATCAGATCCTTCATGCTGCCTGCCTCCTCAAAGGAGAGGTCAGACTGCTTGGTGACTTGAGACAGAGTGGCATCCAGTTTTTGGAGCCTAAAAAATGTCTCCACGTCACCCTCTTTAAAGGTAAATATCCTCTTCCAGGTTTTTTGTCTGACAATTCTCCTTTCAGGTTCCCTGCATTCCTGTAGGATCAGATCCTTTAGTGACTGGTGGAGTGGGAACACCCTGGATTGAGCCTTGGCTCAGCCCCTTGTATATCTTGTCCTGTGCGGAGGTCACCCTGCGGGTCTCTGGACCCCTCCGGAGAGACTTTCCTAGGAGGATGGGCCTTCTCTAGGGGCAAGCTCCTCTGGGTCAGGGCCCTGGGCTGTCGATTGTCAGGCCGCTTCATGAAAAGATTTGATTGTTGACAGCATTTCTGCTTGCATAGATGAAAGGAACTTCTTCATTAAGGTCAAAGCCTCTTTCCCTGCTAATTTATTAATACAATTATAGCAGAAGGGCTTGGAATGGGATTTTAGAGGCTTATCCTTACAGTACCCACATTTTTTTGAAGAGCTATGCCCTGTTGTGGCAAGAGGCTGTTTATCTGGGGCCTCCTGGGTTCCTCTGGGGGATTCTGTAAGACAAAAGGAACAGGAATCCGACTGCTGCTCATCGCCTTGCTCTGTCTCTCCTTCCCCACGCCGCTCTCCACACTGTTCTCCCAGCATTTTAGAGGTAGTTCTGGGGTGCGCTGCTCCTCCAGCGCAGCTCACTTCCTGTGAGGCGGCTGTGACCTTATCCAGAGTGAGGCAGCACTTCCTCCAATGCAAAATGGCTTTTCCCCAGGAACTTTATGAGGAAGAGAGCAGCTGGCAGTGGCGTTTTTTTCACTTGCAGCGATAACGCGCACTCCCTGCGGTCAGAGCACTGGTGCAGCCTTGAGGGCGACCTGTGAGAACAACAAGCCGGCTGGTTAGTTCAGCCCTCCTCGGGATCCCTAGAACCTGTCTCAACAGGGGACCATCCGACACTCCCCAGTCATTTGGTCTCAAACAAAACAAACATGCTGCTGTGTTCGGGAGAAACACAATCAATACTGAGGATCAAGGGAAAGGGTGGGGACTTATAACAAATTGTCAATTGATTGTGTTTCCTGTAGGAAGGAGCCCTCATCTCTCAGGTGTGCCATTCTGGAAGGTGATAGAAGAAAGGTTTTTTACCTAAAGCATGGAATGCATTTAGGTAAAAAAAACCTTATGACTTTATAACGAACCACGTTAAGATAAGATAAAGGAAACAAATATATAACAAATGAGTTCTAACTGCGATTTTACAGTTTTACACACATGCACACACAAGAATATTGTATTATTCCCATTTATTGGATACCTGGTAGCTGTGACTATGATAAGAGGTAGAAAGGTATTTTTTTGGGTTAGGAGGCTCCTCCAGGTACCTGCACATATTAAGTATTTTGTAGAACATCTTAGAACCATAAATCCCAGCATTTCTGTTAGGCCCATCTAAAGGCCGCTGGGCCCCTGGATGATGCTATACAAATATCATGAAATATAAATATTTAATCCTGAATTTAGGTTTAAAAAATACTTGTACTGAGGGTGGAAAATACAGAAGCTGCCTTTCCTGACCTCTTCATGGAAATGCTGCCCAACTGCATTACTATAAGGCTGACCTGGGACAATTATATGGATTAGTAATATGAAAGTAAAGCCAATTCTTCTAATCTTGTTTCTGGAGTAATTGCACCAGCATCATAGCCAGGGAACCAGTATTTTAAGAGGCAAATGTAAGTGATGCCAGTCCCCACACTATTTCTATGGGTTCCCTTTAAAAGTATATGTAAAACTTCTTCTTGTAAAATATCCCATTCCATTTAATCTAACACCCCCCCCCCGGCCTTTTTTTTCTTTTTTTTTAAGTGATCACATAATCTCTATTTTCAGCTGCATAAAGATCTTAGAGAGCTGGGGGAGGAGACACAAACTGGTCTTCCCATGGAATGGCGGTGCAGGGGAGCGGATCAGCAGAAGTCTGATCATTGGAGCAGAGTAGGCTGAGTTCCCAGCACAGCCAAAACACTGACCAGGATGAGCTCTAATGCCTAGTGTGATCAGTTTTCAATAGGAAAGCAGAGGAGCTGGCAGGAACACCAGGTATTTCACACAAAGGAAACAATACAAAGAGAACATGATTTACAGCAAGCTTTTGATACAGCAGGACTTTGTGTCTTGGATTACAATGGCAACCAGGGTGGATAAAAATTGATCATACTTTAAAAAAAAAAAAAAAGATTTTTTTGATTTTTATCAAATGTATTTTATTAACCACTTAAGGACTGGGCCTATTTTTTACACTTGGTGTTTAAAAGTTAAAATCAGGTATTTTTGCTAGAAAATTACTCATAACCCCTAAACATTCTTTTTTCAGACACTCTAGAGAATAAAATGGCGGTCATTGCAATACTATGTCACACCATATTTGTGCAGCGGTCCTACAAATGCAATTTTTTTGGAAAAAATACACTTTTTTGAATTTAAAAAATAAGAAAACAGTGAAGTTAGCCCAATTTTTGTTATATATTGTTTAAGATAATGTTAGACCGAGTAAATTGATACCCAACATGTCATTCTTCAAAATGTATCCATAAACTCCATAGGCGGAGTTTAAAACTTCTACAGATTACCAGTTTTGAGTTACAGGAGGAGTTCTTTTGCTGGAATTATTGCACTCGCTCTAACAATCGCGGCTATACCTCACATGTGGTTTGAATATTGTTTAAATATGCAGGCACGACTTGCGTACGCGTTCGCTTCTGCACACGAGCACGGCGGGACAGGCGCTTTACTTTTTTTTTTTTTCTTCTTATTTATTTTACTTTTTATTTTTACACTGTCCCTTTAAAAAAAAAAAGTTTGGATCACTTTATTTCTATTACAAGGAATGTAAACATCCCTTGCAATAGAAAAAAAAGCATGCCAGGACCTCTTTAATGTGAGATCTGAGGTCAAAAACAGACCCATCCAAGTACTTGGTGGGGCTCCCCTGAAGGGAGACCCCATGAGAGAGGGTGAACCAAGCCAGAAGGCCATGTCCACCCATTCCCAAGACTTTCAGGGTAGGCCTGAGGACCCACACCCTACCAGTCACACTGTGACAAACGTGTAACATCAAACAAAAAAAAAAAAAAAATACAAAAAAGTCACAACACAAGGTAAATAAATAAAAGAAAGTGGGGAAGAAGGAAGTGGAGGTAAGTGAAAAGTGACCATTGTGCAAAACAATGGCCAGCCCTTCGGCCAGGAATAAAAATTCCTCTGGTCCTAGCCAAAAGGCCCGGCCCAAGAGGCAGGTGTGAAAAAAGTGTGTATGGTGCAGTTACATAGCTACATAGTAGGCGAGGTAGAAAAAAGACACAAGTCCATCAAATCCAACCTATGTGTATGATTATGTCAGTATTACATTGTATATCCCTGTATATTACAGTCATTCAGGTGCTTATCTAATAGTTTCTTGAAATTATCAATGCCCCCCACTGAGACCACCGCCTGTGGAAGGGAATTCCACATCCTTGTCGCTCTTGCAGTACAGAACCCTCTTTGTAGTTTAAGGTTAAATCTCTTTTCTTCTAATTTTATTGAGTGGCCACGTGTCTTGTTAAACTCCCTTCTGCGAAAAAGTTGTATCCCTATTGTGGGGTCACCAATATGGTATTTGTATATTGAAATCATATCCCCTCTCAAGCGTCTCTTCTCCAGAGAGAATAAGTTTAGTGCTCACAACCTTTCCTCATAACTAACATCCTCCAGACCCTTTATTAGCTTTTTTACCCTTCTTTGTACTCGCTCCATTTCCAGTACATCCTTCCTGAGTACTGGTGCCCAGAACTGGACAGCATACTCTAGGTGCGGCTGGACCAGTCTTGTAGAGCGGGAGAATTATCGTTTTAGCTCTGTAATTAATCCCGTTTTTAATGCATGCCAATATTCTGTTTGCTTTGTTAGCAGCAGCTTGGCATTGCATGCCATTGCTGAGCCTATCATCTACTAGGATCCCCAGGTCCTTTTCCATCTTAGATTCCCCCAGAGGTTCTCTCCCCAGTGTATAGATTGCATTCAAATTTTGACATCCAAATGCATTATTTTACATTTTTCTACATTGAACCTCATTTTCCATGTAGTTGCCTACCCCATTTATTTGTTCAGATCCTTTTTTGCAAGGTTTACAAATCCTACAGAGAAGTTATTGCCCTCCTTAGCTTAGTATCGTCCGCAAATACAGAGATTGAACTGTTTATCCCATCCTCCAGGTCGTTTATGAACAAATTAAACAGGATTGGTCCCAGCACAGAACCCTGGGGGACCCCACTACCCACCCCGGACCATTCAGAGTACTCCCTATTTATCACCACCCTCTGAACTCACCCTTGTAGCCAGTTTTCAATCCATGTACTCACCCTATAGTCCATGCCAACGGACCTTATTTTGTACAGTAAGCGTTTATGGGAAACTGTGTCAAATGCTTTTGCAAAATCCAGATACACCACATCTGTGGGCCTTCCTTTATCTAGATGGCAACTCACCTCCTCATAGAAGGTTAATAGATTGGTTTGGCAAGAACGATTCTTCATGAATCCATGCTGATTACTGCTAATGATACCGTTCTCATTACTAAAATCTTGTATATCCCTTATCATCCCCTCCAAGTGTATACATACTATTGATATTAGGCTAACTGGTCTGTAATTCCTAGGGATGTATTTTGGGCCATTTTTAAATATTGGTGCTACATTGGCTTTTCTCCAATCAGCTGGTACCATTCCAGTCAGTAGACTGTCAGTAAAAATTAGGAACAATGGTTTGGCAATTACTTGACTGAGCTCCCCAAGTACCCTCGGGTGCAAGCCATTTGGTCCCGGTGATTTATTAATGTTAAGTTTCCCAAATCTAATTTTAATTCTGTCCTCTGTTAACCAAGGTGCCAACAAGGTGGCAACAAAACTCAAAGTGTTCTCTCCCTCACAGTGAGAATAGTGGCACCCCTGGACTGCCACTCCAGGAGCACATGCACCACGGGCTTTTCCCTCGACCCTGACCAACAGCCCGGCCAGTGACGCCCACAGCCCAACCAAGAAGGCCTGGAGCTCTGAGAGCTTAGGGAGAGCCCGTGTAATGACTCAACCACTACTCCCATCACACCTACCTAATTACATTCGGGTAATACTAACCACCCCCCCCCCCGGTGGGAAAGGGGGGCCAGTGTTCTCTCCCGAAAAACTGACCACAGCAAGGACCACACCAATATAGGCCAGAAGGCCAGGGACCTGACCCTTCGGCCAGACCCAGTGGTTCTCTATCCTCATCAGGAGGCTTCCCTTTTGACTTTCTCTTAAAGATGGCCTAATAACACCCCTCAGTTAAACTGTTGAGCGGTGCGCTTTCAGTCCTCCCTGATACTAACCATCCAGGTTGCCATTACACCAAGAGGTTTTGCATAGCCACCGCCACCCCTAATCCACCGCCGTGGATCAGGGGCGGTTAGCACAGCGCCACCTCTTGGCAACTGATAAGAACAGATACACTTGATTTTAGCCAAAAGGCCCAGAAGCTTCCGTCATCCAATGGTATGGAGTCAAGTGGGGGCCATCATTCCCTCACTCGACTTCCAGCCTCTGAGGGGAAGGACCTCATTGTCTCCACTGCTACGGTAAGCGGCAGGAGGGGGTGGCCACCTCTCCCGCCGCCGATAAAAGTGATCTTGTGGCGAATCCGCCGCAGAGGCCACTTTTATCTGAAAGCAGACCGCCCGCATTTTTTAAAAATACCGGGGTTATGACAGCTATCTGCTGCAATAACAATATTCAACGTCAAAGTACCAACGTATAACGACAGTAGGTGGTCCGGAAGTGGTTAAAATGCTTTTGGAGTAAAAATCTAGAAATAGAAATCTAAAAAATAAAAATCTAGAAATCTATCTAATCTAAAGATAGTTTTCTAGTTAAGATTAATACTTTAGTTTATTCAGCGTGAAATGGAGCTTAGTTATGTAGCATGAGGCTGTATATTCTGCAATATTTACATTTTTGGTAAACTTATTCAATTAATCCAAACTCTGCAAGCTGAGATAACATGCACTGCATTGATGCATTTGCACAATTTCACAGTAGCCATGAGATAAAACAAAGTTCAGGAATATTCCTTTATCAGATTGTTTTGCAAATCTTTGTACACTACAAACTGTATGATTGTTTGAAGAGAAATGCGTCTGTACTAATTGTGAGGATGAAGGGCAAGTAGTAAAAATGAAAGTGAAACCTTCTAAGCATCTTATAAACCCTGTGATCTTTATTCCTCTCTTGAGGAGTAAAATGACAGCAGGCTGTAAAAGAGACCCAGTTTGGGAATATGGTAATGAAGTCCCCCTACCTAAGGGTAAAGCAGGTATGCATGCAAAATGCAAGCAATGCAACAAAGAGATGCAAGGCCTGGTGGCCCAAATGAAACAACATCATGATAAGACGTGCTGTGATGAAAGGACCGTGTTTGAAGTTTTTTTTTATGTGGACCCAGCTGATATATTCAGTTTAAGTTCTTTTGTTTGTTTTTTCAAAGATATTCAGTTACTTCAGTTACTAAACATTGATTTTTAAAGGGGTTGTAAAGTCAGAAGGTGTCTTATCCTAATGCATTAAGATAAAAAACCTTGTGTATTCAGGAGCCCCCCTCAGCCCCCCTAACACTTACCTGAGCTCCATCTCTGTCCAGCGATTTCCACGAGTGTTTTAGCCGTCCAGGGACTCTCCCTCCTGACTGGCTGAGACACATCAGCGGCGCCACTGGCTCCCGCTGCTGTCAAAGTCAGTTAGCCAATCAGGAGAGAGAGGGGGCTGAGCCGAACCGCAGCTGAATGGACACACGAAGCTGCAGCTCGGCTTGGGTGCCCCCATAGCAAGCTGCTTGCTGTGAGGGCACTCAACAGGAAGGGGGGGCAGGAGTACAGAAGTGGCACCGGAGAAGAGGAGGATCTGGGCTGCTCTGAAAATACACTGCAACAGCGTACGTAAGTTTATAAAAAAAAAAAAGAGACTTTACAATCATTTTAAGCAATTCCAGAATATTTATTATAATGTTATTGTTTTAATTAAATAAAATAATTTGAGTAATTCAACTATGTGGGATTAATCTATTAGGAGGTATAAGCATGTAGGAGTAGTATTAAAAAAAAAAAAAAAAAAAACACGACAGCCTGTGCTTCCAGAAGCAGTAAAAACAAAAAACGCCTAAAAAAACGCAGCCAAACACATCCAAACGCGGTTAAATGCGTCAAGCCGCATTTAACTGCAATAACGATAATGTAAAAATGTAGCTAAACGTGAAAAAACTGGCGTTTTTAGCGCTGCTGTAGCACTGTCGTTTTTAAAACACATCCTGTGTGCATGAGCCCTTAACCTAAAATCAGTTCTGATGTCGCTTTTTTACTAGCCTGCATTTTATTCTAAATAGGAAACCTTCATTTTGTTTGCAAATATTAACCACTTCAGCCCCGGAAGATTTTACCCCCTTCCTGACCAAAGCACTTTTTACAATTTGGTACTGCGTCGCTTTAACTGACAATTGCGTGGTCATGCGATGTTGTACCCAAACAAAATTTGCATCCTTTTTTTCCCACAAATAGAGCTTTCTTTTGGTGGTATTTAATCACCTCTGGGGTTTTTGTTTTTTGCGTTATAAATAAAAAAAGAAGAGTGACAATTTTGAAAAAAAAAAAAAAAACAATATTTTTTACTTTTTGCTATAATAAATATCCCCAAAAATGTTTTTAAAAAACAAAATTTCTTCATTAGTTTAGGCCAATATATATTCTTCTACATATTTTTTGTAAAAAAAAAAAAAAAAAAAAAAAAAAAAAAATCACAATAAGTGTATATTGTAAGTGTAAGTGTATATTGACTGGTTTGCGCAAAAGTTATAGTGTCTGCAAAATATGGGAAAGATTTATGGCATTATTATTTTTTTAATAGTAATGGCAGCGATCTGCGATTTTTAGCGGTATTGCGGCAGACAGATTGGACACTTTTGACACATTTTTGGGACCACTGACATTTATATAGTGATAAGTGCTATAAAAATGCACTGATTACTGTGTAAATGTCACTGGTAGGGATAGGGGTTAACACTAGGGGGCGGTCAAGGGATTAAATATGTGTTCCCTCAGTGTGTTCTAACTGTATGGGGATAGGACTGACTGGGGAAGGAGACCTATCGTTGTTCCTACTTAGTAGGAACAAACGATAGGACTCCTCTGCCCTGACAGAACAGGGATTTGTTTACACAGACAAATTCCCGTGCTGGTTCCGGCCACATGCATTGGGTCCTCCGCCTTGCAGCCTGTGCATGCCCTTCTGACAGCTCTTAAAGGGGACGACGTACCCGTACTGGGTTTTGCGCAGCCGTGCCATACTGCCGCAGTATATCTTCGTGAGGCGGTCGACAAGCAGTTAAAGATTCTAACTACCAACAAGAATCAGTCCTTACATTTAAAGAGCATCTGTCATTTCAGATCCATCATGGCAGTGCCTGTTAGCTGACATCCACTCACCTGCTGCCGCCACGTCCCTCACCTTGTTGTGTCACTGCTGCATCACCAGCCGTCCCATTAAAGTGAATAAGAACTGTTGGTGAGTCAACACCGGGTCAGAGGAGGAGCCGCTGGGGGCAGAGATGACAGTTGCTCTTTAAAAACTATGATTTCAAGAGCGGCAAGGATGTGGAATTCCCTTCCACAGGCGGTGGTCTAAGTGGGGGGCATCGATAGTTTAGATAAGCACCTGAACGGCCACAACATACAGGTATATACAATGTAATAATGACATATAATCATCACACACATAGGTTGGACTTGATGGACTTTTTTCAACCTCATCTACTATGTAACTATGTAACTATGTAACTATTTAAATCGAGTTGATTTAAATCAAACCTTTTTACTAGTGATTTAAAATGACTTGATTTAAATCAAATCCACCCTGATGGCAACCTCTGTTTGAAGGGGTTGCCCCACAGCATCTGTGGTCCTACCAATGAGAAAAGTGTAATTATTTAAAGAGCATGTCTTTACTTAGAGTATTAAGCATTAAAACCTTGCAGTCCGTGGCGCTGCCTCCTCCCCTCCCTCTGCAAGAAGCCTGACGAGGATGGCCAAACCCCCTGCCTGACGCATGCACTCAAGCCACTCCTACTACTTCCTCCAGCGTCAGACGAAGTCCTGCTGACGTGCCGTGTGTGAACCATCAGCCTCGGGGCTGCGGAAGCCACTACAGCGGCCGGGGACTGCCTTCACCTTCACTGCTGCCCAGTCAGAGACACAGAAGAAGGATCCAGCACAGCTGAGAGAAAAATACCTGTTTAAACACCACTACAATGTGAGAGTACACTTTTAAAGCACATGAAAGCCTTTTTACTTATTACGTTTAGAGCGGTGCTGCTCTTTCTCCCTCTTCTCTTGCTTTAGTCACTTCTGCTCTTTTGGGCTGGCTGACGCTCCTACCAACTACCAGAACCTGTAACATAGTTCTGGATCCAGAAAGGAATATGGACTATAACCACCCCCCCCCCCCTCAAACCTAAACTGAACTCCCCATTATCCCTATTTTATTTATTACTACTAATTATTATAATTATAATACTACTATTATTACTTCATTTCATTTACTGTATTGTATTACACTAATTGCTCCTGCCAGTGCTCCATTCCACCCTCCCTATAAAGCATTAAAGTGGTTCTAAATCAAAAGGTTTTTTTTTACTTAAATAAGAAGTATACTTATCTAGGTGGATGCTGCATCTGTCCCCTGCTGCTTCTAAGACCCAGAACTGAGCGATCAAAGACAGCTGATCGCTTGGTTGTCAATCTTTAGTGAGCAGAGAGCTGGTAACTGTCAGTCACTGGCTCTCTGCTCTGCCCCTCCAGTGCTCACTGGAGCGCTGGGCTGTGGAAGGGGTGAGAGCAACTGGCTCAGTCTCCCAGCGGCTTGCTGAGCAGCTGAGCCAGCTGCTGGCCAGGCATCTGGGTGGATCATGATTGCAAAGTCGGGATCCATACAGAGCCTGGATAGGCTGAGTGACATCAGCCTGCAGCAGACTTTAGCCCTCTGTAGGCTGAAAACGGGTCATAGAAGTGCAGAATGAAGTGCACTCCTCCAATCAATAGGAGAAGCAGGGGCAAAAAAAGTTTTGCCTATGCTTCTTCTTTAAAGCATTACCTTCATTTGGGTAAAAAAACCTTCCCCTTGCTGTTTGTTTCCCCCTCTCCGCAAACACTTACATATTTGAGTCCTTTCTAGATCCAGCAGTGAGCCCGTCTGCAGCAGCACTTGTCTTTCTCATCACTCTCAGTAGACAGTCGGATAGCAGAGGGAGCCATTGGCTTCTGCTGCTGTCAATCAAACCCTGTGTGAAGGGAGTGGATCTGAGCTACGCTGTGTGTGTGTCAGTAATAATAATCTTTTATCATAGTAGGTAAAAAGATACCAGGCATTAGTGTCACTTTAAATAAGTCAAGAGCAAGTTCAGGGTCTATGCAAGTCACCGTAAAATCAAGAAAGCATTTATAAAACGTGATTGACGTCTGCAAACATTTTGCGAAACATATGTGACAGCAATTCAGAAGCCGCTAATCATTCTTTATAAAACATTAGGCTCAATTAGCTGTAAAAGAAATATTCATATGACAGATGACACTATGATGAAAAGTTTCATCATCACTCAATTAATAAAACCAGACATAAGCTCATTTTTGGTCATAAAGTGCATTCCAGTACAAAAAAATGATATATTTGGCTCCTAAGCAAGATCAGCAGCTGCATACACAAGCCAGCCTAATCAAGGGCGAAACAAATCAGAGGCGGAGCCTGCATCCTGTAGGAGATACAGTAAAAGCTCAGGCTAGATTAACACTTTTCAGGCACTTCCACCATGTAGCAAATTTATGTATGCTACATTAAAGCAGTAATGAACCCAAAAGCAAATTGATTATTATATTGCAGCTTACAAATTCCTAAATTTGGTAGCTGCATTCATCTCTTTTTTTTTTTTTCTTTTTTTAGCCTTTCTTCCTGTATTTTCACCTGGTGATCTTGCCAGCAAATCTGTTCTTTTTCAACAGAGGGTTGAGACAAACCATTTAACACTGACAGGGGTGCTTACAATAGTCAGCTTCTATGTAATTATGTAAGACCTTGCCCAAAAGGGAAAAAAAATGTTGCTGCCTATAGAGTGTAAAATGTTTGGCTTCAATTTGTTACTTAATTTAAATCTTTTATTACATCCAACACTTCACACCCCCCCCCCCCCAGATTGACAATGATGCTGTCCAAAAGGTGTCTCTATTGCTCCTTCATCTAAGAGGTGTGTTACTGGCCAGATCACCAGGTAAAAAGAGGGGGGGGGGACTAATGCAGACATTCACCTAATGATTGGTGAGCTGCAATTTTTTTTTATTATTCCTTTAAGGGACATTAAGTCCAGTGCATTTTTTGTCTCCAACGCATAGAAAGTAGGTCATATATCTGCCAAAGGCATAGTTCACCACACCAGTACGGTCAGTTCCAGGAAAAAAAAAAGTAGAACATGATGCATTTTTCCTGTACTGGGACACAGAAAACAAATCAAAAACACACTGGAAAGCATTAAAAATACACCTGACCTCAGTACAGTGAATAAAAAAAAAAAAAACAGGAAAAAAGCATCTGGAATGCATCCGGAAACGCATCAAAAACATGTAAAAAATGTGCATGCAGAAGCATATCCGGAATGGATATGGAGTGTGTTTTTGTGGTGCACCAGCCCTACTACCACTTTAACTAGTTGCCGACCAGCCGCCGTTATACGTCGACAGGTTGGCTCTCCTGCGCGAATCGCTGTACAGCGGCCGTTTTACGGGCTATAGGCCAGCAGCTGCGATATCCCTGCCAGTGACCCGTGATTGTTCCTCAGAGAGCCAGAACGGGGATCTATCAATCAATATAAACAGACAGATCCCCGTTCTGTCAGGGAAGTAGAGAGAGATCGCCTGTTCCTAGTAATCAGGAAACAGTGACCTCTCTGTACTCCCTGTTAGTCCACCCCCCCCAATCCCAACAGGCATATATTGATTGGTTTATGTGAACGTTATAGCCATATACAAACTATGGTATATATATTTATGGATTTTTTTTTTTCATACTAGTAATGGCAGCAATCAGCAACTTATAGCAAGACTGCAAAATTGCGTTGGACAATCGGACACTAATGCCGTGTACACATGGTCGGACATTGATCGGACATTCCGACAACAAAATCCATGAATTTTTTCCGACGGATGTTGGCTCAAACTTGTCTTGCATACACACGGTCACACAAAGTTGTCGGAAAATCCGATCGTTCTGAACGCGGTGACGTAAAACACGTACGTCGGGACTATAAACGGGGCAGTAGCCAATAGCTTTCGTCTCTTAATTTATTCTGAGCATGCGTGGCACTTTATGCGTCGGATTTGTGTACACACGATCGGAATTTAACCGATTGGATTTTGTTGTCGGAAAATTTTATAGCCTGCTCTCAAACTTCGTGTGGCGGAAATTCCTATGGAAAATGTGTGATGGAGCCCACACACGGTCGGAATTTCCGACAACAAGGTCCTATCACACATTTTCCATCGGAAAGTCCGATCGTGTGTATGGGGAATAACACTTTTGACACTTTGCGGGAACCAGTGACACTAATACAGTGATCAGTGCTAAAAATATGCACAGTCACTGTACTAATGACACTGGCTGGGAAGGGGTTAAACATCTAGAGTGATCAAACTGTTAACTGTGTGCCTAGCCAGTGTTCTTGTGTACTGCGTTAAGTGCTTTTACTAGGTAAAGAGATGGATGTTATTCCCTGCTTTGCAGGAACACAAAATCCACCCCTTCTCCGTCAAAACAGAGATCTGCCTTGTTTACATAGCCAGAGCTCCATTCTGTGCGTTCTACTGATGATACAGTGCCTGACAACCACAGATTGGCTTCTGTGGTGAGTAATCCCAGCAGAAGCAGCCTGCCGGTGGTGATCGCACTCCCCTGCAGAATGACGTATATATTCACGTCAGAGAGCCACCCTGTAGAAATAAATCTGCTATGGGGCAGACAGCAAGTGGTTAAAGTATAAGTAAAGGCAAAACTTTTTTTTTCGTTTGGGATGAAGTGCAGAGGGATTAGAACCCCTGTTAGTTTTTATTGCTGTCTGTGTCCTTATAAAGGAGGTTTGCCCATTCTCTTTGTCCTGTTTACCATTTATGATTGAAAGTAGATATAAAAGACAATCCCAACATTTGGGTTGTCCCCAGAAAAAGAGGAGACATCTTCCCATGGGGACACTAGTTCTGGTGAGCTGGGGGTCCCCAAGGAATTCCCTTAATTAACAGGGGTTTACTCTGACTTCCTGTTTGGCTATGGGACAGGAAGTGAAGGAAAATCTCCTCAATGGAACACAATGAAAAAAAATCTGACAGGGGTTATAACCTTCCCTTGCTCTATCCAAAATGAAAAAAAAAAAATGTTTTGTCTATAGTTCTACTTTAAATTTGCAGCGGAACAAAGCATTTCTGCTGCGGGATGTGTACAGCCTCCTCAGGCTGTATGCTAGGTTTTAGGCTGCATTCACACCTGAGCATTTCATTTTCAGGCAGAAGGTCACGCGTTTTTGCACAGGTCAAAAGGTCACCAATGTAAAAAGCCGTAAAACGCCGGTAATCTGCCCAAAAAGAAGCTCATGTGCTTTTTTGAGCTTCGGGCATTTTGCTTCAGGCTACAAAACGCTGAGATGTGAACAGGGGCCATTTAAATAAATTGGATTTTGCTTGTTGGGAGTTTTTCAGGCGTTTTACAAGCTGAAAACGCTCAGGTGTGAATGCAGCCTTAGGTGGGCAGCTGGGTGGGGGGAGTAACAGAGTCCTAGATAGCTGTAAAACCTACAAGAGGGGTTTTATCCTTTCCCCACTGTGTATAAAACAAAAAAGTTTTGGTTACTTTGAATCGGTGCTTTGAACTATGTAGACCAAGAATTTATATTTGGCTGCTGGGTTAGCAATGCAGCCACGGAACTTGCATTTTAAAGTGGTTGTAAACCCTTAGGCCCCTTTCACACTTGTGCGACTTGTCCTGCGACTTGGGACTGCAAAGCACCTTCAGAGTAGTCCCTGTATTACTTTGGTCTGACTTTGATGCAACTTGAGGTCCAAAGACCTGAAGATTACACACTTACACGCTGAAGTGCTCAGAAAGAAGAGCTCTGAGAGCTGATTGGAAGGAAAGAAGGAACAAAAAGATACAGAGCTGAGGGTGTCAATCTGCTGGAGAACCCTCCCGTCACCATTTTTCTCTTGGTGTCAGGAAAACTTGCCAGAAGAAACTCATGCTGATAGCAGAGGAACAAAGCAGCAGACAGAAATGACACTTTGTGTTCTGGATTGAGACAAGCACACACTATAGAGGAATATGCTTTGTTCTATGATTTCTAGTCTGAGGTTTACAACCACGTTAAGTAGCAAACTTATTAAAAGGCAGGTTACATACACCTTGATACAGCAAACTCCTTTTTGTGGAGAATCAATATCTCTCATTTACAAAAGAGAATGCCTATGACAAAACAACGTGTGTTCTACACCGGGTAGTACTGAGTATGTTATGTTGCTGTGAAGGGAGCATTACAGCACACCTGTTGCTTTGTCAAATCACATGTATACTATATGATGTACATTGAAGAGTTAGGGACCCTATACATATTTATTTGAAATATGCACATAAAACAGAGTTGGCCATGTTTTTACAACATACCTGCTTGTTTGTAGGATTGTTGTCTGACTAAAAAAAAAAAAAAAAAACCCTTGATGCAAATTTTAAGGCAAACATATCAAAGACTGGAGAGATGGTTTTAGGATTTGTTCATAATTATTACACAAATTTCAGTCATAAAGTACCTTATTTTTGAAGTAGACTTCTATGGGCAGAATGAAACCAGCATACCCAGATTCTTCTACTTTATATGGTGGGTCTTTACACACTGAAATACAAATGCAAAATAAAATTAGCTTATACACTGAATGGGTTTTATACACTTAATACATTTCTAATATTCAGTTACACATAACATTCACAGATAGAATACTAATTGAACAGTTCATATGAAGGAATGAGTACAGGCACACAGTCAGTCAGTCAATGGCCCAGTGAACATCCCACTCATTGGCCTTTTAGCCTGAGCTGACACAGAACACCCAGAAGCACCAACACAGACCTCTCCATAGATGGCTAGACTGGATCAGGCCATGTGCTGTCCTAAGTTCACATACACATGTCATTTACCCATTAGTCCCTACTATATTTGGAGAAGCTTTTCTGAATGGGAGTACAAAAAAACAGCGAGGGCTGTTCATAAAACAAAAAAAAATTTTTTAAAAATTAAAAAATAACACAAGAGCAAAAAAATCCTTCCCATTTTGGCTTTGACTACATTAATGGTGGACGAGTTATGAAAGCAGGAGTACAGCACCAACTAGTCAAAGTACAACCTTTATTCTGTATTCACAGCATAGCAACACACTTGACTGCAGCAAAAGGTTCATTCAAACGGCAGCCCCACGTGCTGTTTATCCAGATCGGCTCCAGAGCAATTCATTTTTTTAATTTTTATTATATGTGTAAAAAAAATGACTTAAACCCCCAGAATATCATATATTTTCTGAAAGCAGAGGCCCTGTAGATAAAAAAGGTGTTAGTTGCAAATTTTTTATGTCACATGGTATCTGAACAACTGTTTATTAAATGTAAATTTTCAAGAAAAAAAAATATAATAAAATGAATTTTAGTGCAAAACACACAATATACCCATTTTTAGTTAACCACTGCACGTTTTTTTTTTTTTCTCACCTGCAAGACAAAAACATATTGTGCTAGTATGCATCGTATACTAGCATATTATGTAAAACTTACCTGAAAAGGAAGGCTTCCAGCGATACAATGTCATCGCTGGAGACAGCTTTCATCTTCACCAGCCTTGCATCTGGGTTCGCGGACTCCAGCCCTGTGACTGGCCGGAGCCGCGATGACGTCACTCCCACGCATGTGTGGGAGCTGCCGGTCAGGGCACAGGGGATCTGAAGGAATGGCACAGGCGTTCCTTCTGAGCGTATGTGCCAGTTACTCCTTAACGGTGCATGTTTAGGAGATATTTACACTACCTATAGCTATAGGTAAGCCTTACCTATAGGTAAAATTTAAAGATGGAAGTTTACTTCCTCTTTAAAATATAAAAGATGAGGTTGCATTGAGTAAATAGATACGTTCTATGTCTTAAAATTGCGTGCGCCCACGATATTACCAAAACCTATGGTCCCCAAAAATCTCCTTGGGTGATGCTTTAACCACTTTACCCCTCATGACCAGGCCAGTTTTTGCCATACAACACTGCGTTACTTTAACTGACAACTGTGTGGTCATGCAACACTGTACCCAAATAAAATGTATGCCCTTTTTTCCCCACAAACAGAGCTTTTTTTGGTGGTATTTGATCACCACTGCTTTTTTTATTTTTTTGCACTATAAACAAAAAAATAAAACAATTTTTTATATATATATATATATATATATATATATATATATATATATATATATATATATATATATATATATATATATATATATATTTTTTTTTTTTTTATTATTTTTTTTTTTCACTTTCTGCTATAAAATTATTTTTTAAAAAATCAAATTTCTTCATAAATTTAGGCCAATATGTATTTTGCTACATATTTTTGGTAAAACAAATCCCAGTAAACGTTTATTGATTGGTTTACGCAAACGTTATAGCGCATAAAAAGGATATATTTATGGAATTTTGATTTATTTTCTTTTTTATACTAGTAATGACGGTGATCAGCAACTTTTAGCGGGACTGCGATTTTGTGGCAGGCAATCGGACACTGAATACAGTGATCCCTGCTAAAAATATGCACTGTCACTGTACTAATGACACTGGCTGGGAAGGGGTTAAATATCCAGGGCAATCAAGTGTTTGTGTGTACTGTATGTGCTGCTTTTACTAGGGGAAGAGATGGATTCTAGTCCCTGCTTTCAACACAGAATCCGTCCATCCCCCCACCCCCCCCCCCGTCAGAACGGCGACCTGCCTTATTTACATAGACAAGTGACTGCTCTGTGTTGTTTACCGACAATCGATGGGTGCCAGAGGACATCAAGTGCCCAGAAACCACTTCTGCTGTGAAAAATTACAGTAGAAGCGGCACGCCAGCTGTGTGCTTGGGCCCTCTACAGGCAGAAATGCAGATACACGTATATAAACACATGATCCTGCGCACAGCTTCCAGCTTGCTATACAGTGATCAGCAAGTAGTTAAAAGAGAGTTTACAGCACATCATTTTAAAGTAAACCAGGAGCTCTTGTGCTAGGATTATTGTTCTCAGCATTCGCAGTGATATGTCACACGTGTGGTGTGGTGTGATTGTGGTTTACATATGCGTGCATACCCTGGGCTTGCATTTGAGCAGGTGTGCGGGGCAACAGGGGTTACGGCAATTTTTTTTTTATTATTTTAATATTTATATTTTTTTTTTTCTTAACTTTTTATTTTGTTTTTCTTCTTTTTTACTTTATTGCTATAACAAGGGGTTAATAAACCCCTATGTAATAGATTGGACAGGTGACAGGTAGTCTTTATGGAGACAGTAGGGGTCTAATAGACCACAATGTCTCTCCTGCCCTTCACGCCATCTAACCAAGCACAGATTGGCTTGGATAGATGTACTGGCCAGGAAAAGGTGCATCTGAAACCAGAAGTGACATCACAGAGCACAGCGCCCTCCCTCCCCTTTGCTTGCGGTTGTGTTCCTGGGCTCCAGGAAGAGCGGGAGAGCTCGGGAACCACGGGCGGAGAGGGGGGCACCACGCTGCCGGCTCTGTGAACGTGATCAGCAGCTATGGACCTGCCGCTGATCACTTTAAAGCCAGGAGCTGGCTAAACAAAATCCACTCAGCTTGTGATCAAAGGTTCACTGGTACATTCAAAGAACTGAACTGGTTATATGTACTTTTCCAAAATCAGCTTGCCTGGAGGTGGGAAGAGAAGCCCTCTGTAAAACAAGTGGCTGTAAACCCGTACATATACCCAGTGAAGTGACTGGCCTCAGGTGATGCATAGAGATGAAACAAATCCTCCCACATAAACTGTAATCTGCAGTCTTTTCTTCTCTACAGTCGTTCAAAGTCTAGAATTGATAAAGCTTGTCTGAGCTGTCAGAAAAAAAAAGGGTTGGAGAGCTGAAATTACTGCACAACTCAGTGAGGAGAGGTCTGAGAGATGATTGGAGGGAAGCTGGGTGGATAAAAAAATTAATGATTTTTTTAAGACCCCTTTCACACTGGGGCCACCCGCTCGTTTTAGCAGCCCTTTTCAGACGCTAGCAGGGCGCTTTTAAACCCAAAAAAGGGGTTAAAAACTCCCGTGCTGCTGTGCTTTTCAGGTGCTTCGGAAGCGCTGCCCATTCATTGCAATGGGCAGGGGCGTTTTTGGAGCGCTGTATACACCGCTCCCAAACCACCCCAAAGATACTGCTTGCAGGACTTTTTCTAACGTCCTGCAAGTGCACCGCCCTGCAATGGGTGAAAGCACCCATTGCAGAGAATGGGAGGCAGTTTTCAGGTGCTATTTCTAGCGCTAAAACGCCTAAAAACTGCCTCATGTGACAGGGGTCTAAAATTTTTTTTAAATTGCATTTTTTTTATTTCAATCAGATTTTTGGGATTTTTATCAAATTTATTTTAATAAAATGCTTTTGGAGTAAAAATATATCTAAAGACAGTTTTCTATTTAGAATACGTAGCATGAGGCTGTATATTCTGCAATATTTACATTTTTGGTAAACTCATTCAAGGAATCCAAGCTCTGCAAGCTGAGATAACATGCACCGCATTGATGCATGCACACAATTTCATAGTAACCATGAGACAAAAACAAAACTGCAGTGTATATCCTCGTGACACATCACCGGAAGCACCTCCATGGTTAACAGAGGATATAATTAATATTAGACTTGAGAAACTTAACATTAATAAATCACCGGGACCAGATGGCTTGCACCCAAGGGTACTTAGGGAACTCAGTCAAGTAATTGCCAGACCATTGTTCCTAATTTTTACTGACTGTCATGTACCAGATAAAACCAGAACTGTGTGGACTGCAACAGAGGAAACTCAGACATGTATAAGTGAAGTGAAAATATAAATGATTTATTAAAGTTAAATGAATAAATATAACACAACCACCTCCAATATCACTCAGTGCACCACAACCAATACAAAACAGAACCCCACAAATAATAATAATAGAACAAATATATACAAGTAAGGGAGATACTGAGATCATAAACAGAGCCAGGCCAGGGTCGTCAACAGGAGGTCAACAGCTGGGGAAGGGAAACAAACAGGACAAGAAAGGATGGATGGATCACAGGAGGGATGGGTCAGATACAAGGCTCAGGGTCCAGAGCAAGGAAACAGACAGGGAACAGGATCAACAGGTTCCAGGAATCAGGTCTCAGGTACAGGAATCAGGTTTCAGGTTCAGAGTAACGGGATGCAGGCTGCAGGTCAGGGCTCAAGGACAATACCAAGGCGAGATGTGTGTGCACCTGCTGGGTATTTATACTGCAGTTGCTAATTAAAGTCAGGTGACACCTGTCTGCAGAGGGGAATACCTGCTCCATACTGCCAGGATCCCTCCGCTGGTGGACGCCAGTACTGTGGCCCAAAGGTGACAAAATACCAGCAGGGAAAAGCTCTTCTGACAGCTCCAAACTGCCAGGAGACACCTGCTGGTGGACCTCAGTACTGCACGCCAAATGATCGATATTACCAGCGGATGGGACCTTTCCTGACACTGACAGTCTACTGACTGGAATGGTACCAGCTAATTGGAGAAAAGCTAATGTAACACCAATATTTAAAAAGGGCCCAAAATACATTCCTGGGAATTACAGACCAGTTAGCCTAACATCAATAGTATGTAAACTCTTGGAGGGGATGATGGGACTATATACAAGATTTTAGTAATGAGAACGGTATCATTAGCAGTAATCAGCATGGATTCTAGGGCTGGGAAAAAAATCGATTTAAATCTTGAATCAAGTTGAGAGGTCAAATCGATTCAAAATTTAAGCAAATCGATTTTTTTAGATTTTTTTTTTTTTCACCGTGCCGGACCCAAGGCGCTGCAGGCATGAGTTTTTAGGCGAGGCCGCGACTTCGGCCTAGTCCACGGCTACGGCCGGACGCCGCGGACTAGGCCCAAACCGCGGCCTTGCCTAAAAACTCATGCCCGCAGCGCCTCCGGACCGGTGCGGACAGTGCGCCGGGCCTGAAGAGCTGCGGGCAAGGAGTTTTTAGGTGAGGCCGCGGCTTCGGCCTAGTCCGCTAGGCCGGACGCCGCGGACTAGGCCGAAGTTGCGGCCTCGCCTAAAAGCTCATGCCTGCAGCGTCTCGGGACCGGCGCGGTTTCCAAAAAAAAACTCGATTTGAATCGTGAATCGAGTTTTTTTTTTTTAAGAGAATCGAAGATTTTTTTTTTTTTTTTAAGAAAATCTCCCAGCCCTAATGGATTCATGAAGAATCGTTCTTGCCAAACCAATCTATTAACCTTCTATGAGGAGGTGAGTTGCCATCTAGATAAAGGAAGGCCCACAGATGAGGTGTATCTGGATTTTGCAAAAGCATTTGACACAGTTCCCCATAAACGTTTACTGTACAAAATAAGGTCCGTTGGCATGGACCATAGGGTGAGTACATGGATTGAAAACTGGCTACAAGGGCAAGTTCAGAGGGTGGTGATTAATGGGGAGTACTCGGAATGGTCAGGGGTGGGTAATGGGGTCCACCAGGGTTCTGTGCTGGGACCAATCCTATTTAATTTGATCATAAATGACCTGGAGGATGGAGTAAACAGTTCAATCTCAGTTTAATCTCTGACAATACTAAGCTTAGCAGGGCAATAACTTCTCTGCAGGATGTCGAAACCTTGCATAAAGATCTGAACAAATTAATGGGGTGGGCAACTACGTAGCAAATGAGGTACAATGTAGAAAAATGTAAAATAATGCATTGGGGTGGCAAAAATATGAAGGCAATCTATACACTGGGGGGAGAACCAATTTGGGAATCTAGGATGGAAAAGGACATGGGGGTCGTAGTAGATGATAGGCTCGGCAATGGCATGCAATGCCAAGCTGCTGCTAACAAAGCAAACAGAATATTGGCATGCATTAAAAAGGGGATCAACTCCAGAGATAAAACGATAATTCTTCCGCTCTACAAGACTCTGGTCCGGCCGCACCTAGAGTATGCTGTCCAGTTCTGGGCACCAGTCCTCAGGAAGGATGTACTGGAAATGGAGCGAGTACAAAGAAGGGCAACAAAGCTAATAAAGGGTGTGGAGGATATTAGTTATGAGGAAAGGTTACGAGCACTGAACTTCTTCTCCCTGGAGAAGAGACGCTTGAGAGGGGATATGATTTCAATATACAAATACCGTACTGGTGACCCCACAATAGGAATAAAACTTTTTCGCATTAGAGAGTTTAACAAGACTCGTGGCCACACATTAAAATTATAAGAAAAGAGGTTTAGCCTTAAAACTACGTAGATGTTTCTTTACTGTAAGAGCGGCAAGGATGTGGAACTTCTTTCCACAGTCGGTGGTCTCAGCGGGGGGGCATTGATAGTTTCAAGAAACTATTAGATAAGCACCTGAATGACTGCAACATACAGGGATATACAATGTAATACTGACATATAATCACACACATAGGTTGGACTAGATGGACTTGTGTCTCTTTTCAAGCTCACCTACTATGTAACTATAAGTTCAGGAGTATTCCTTTATCCCATTGTTTTGCAAATCTATGTACACTACAAACTATATGACTGAATTGGTTCTGATATCACTGTTTTACTAACCTGACAGCTTAATATTCTAAATAGGAAACCTTAATTTTGTTTGTAAATATTAAAGATTCTAACTACCAGCAAGAATAGGTGCTTACCATTTAAAGAGCACCTGTCATTTCAGATCCATCATGGCAGTACCTGTTAGTGGGCACCCACTCACCTGCTGCTGCCATGTTCCTCACTTTGTTGTGTCACTGCCGCATCACCAGCCATCCCATTAAAGTGAATGGGACTGTCAGTGAGTCAACACCGGGTCAGAGGAGGAGCTGCTGCAGGACAGAGATGACAGTTGCTCTTTAAAAATTTTGATTTAAATCGAGTTGATTTAAATCAAGCCTTTTTACTAGTGATTTAAATCATGATTTAAAGCGACTTGATTTAAATCAAATCCACCCTGATGGCAACTTCTGTTTGAATCATGGTTAAAGCGGAGTTCCACACAAAAATGGAACTTCCGCTTTTTGGAACCCTCCCCCCCTCCGGTGTCACATTTGGCACCTTTCAGGGGGGAGGGGGGTGCAGATACCTGTCAAAGACAGGTATTTGCACCTACTTCCGGCATAGACTCCCATGGGAGTCTATGCTTCTTCCTGTCCCGACCGCGTTGTCTGCTGGGAACACACAGCTCCCAGCAGAGAGCGGGGACCACTAGGGACACGCAGCGCGACTCGCGCATGCGCAGTAGGGAACCGGGAAGTGAAGCCGCAACGCTTCACTTCCTGATTCCCTCACCTAGGATGGCGGCGGCAGCTGCCGAGAACCGAGCGGGTTCTCGGCATCCCCTGCCGACATCGTTGGACCCCGGGACAGGTAAGTGGCAATGTATTAAAAGTCAGCAGCTGCAGTATTTGTAGCTGCTGGCTTTTAATATTTTTTTTTTGTCGGCGTGGGTGAACCCCCGCTTTAAATCATGATTCAAATTACAATTTAAAATCGACTTGATTTAAATCAAATCCACCCTGGAGGGAAGGGACACACCCCCTTCACACAGCACACAGTAACAGAGCTGAAACAGTCAATCAGCTGGAGATCCCTTCCTTGTCAACTTTTTTCTGTTGGTGTCAGTAAAATTTGTCAGAAGTGACTCATGCTGATAGCAGAGGAATGAAGCAGCAGACAGAAATGACAGTAACTGTTCTAGATTAAGACATAGAAAAGGTACGGCAGAAAAAAGATCGAGTAGCCCATTGAATCTGCCCGTCTTTTGTTTTTTTTTTGTGTTTTGTTTTTTTCATTAAAAGTGGAAGTCCAGGCTAAAACTAAAATCCCTGCAACTATAGCCACCAACATTCTAGCACTAACCTCTCCAGCCCTGAAAAGAAAAAAAAATCAGTATACATACATTTTCTGCAGGCAATCCGACCCAATCTCCAGCGGCGGAAGCTCTGCAGAGGACACGGCCGACAACGGCTGTGAAATGAATCAGAAGTGACGTCACCCATAGAGTTACTATGTGGCTTCCGTTGATGGACGTGTCCTCTGCACCTACTTCCACAGAGAAGCCGCGGCTGACAGCTCAGCATGGGATCAGAGCTTCCGCGGCTGGAGATCGGGTCGGATCGCCTGCAGAAAATAAATGTATATTGATTTTTTTTCTTTTTAAGGCTAGAGAGGCTAGTGTTAGAATATTGGTGGCTATAGATGCAGGGATTTTAGTTTTAGCATGGACTTCCACTTTAAGTTTTTTATCGGAGTATAAATCTACACACTATAGAAGGATATGTTTTGTTCATATTTCATGTCTGAGGTTTACAACTACTATATTTTGGTTAGAGCTTACAGTCATAGAATCTCTTGCTGAACCCCTCCTCCATGTGACCACAATGGTGCCTGGTTGTTGACCATACAGGCATCCAGCACTGGGGGGAAGTGGAGTCATAGGCTTCATCATGCCTGCAAACATTGTGTTTAAATTTGAACTAAAGGAAAAGCTTTTTAGAGTAAGGGAGGGATTTAACCCTTGTTAGTATTTTTTTTACCATGTGTGTCCAATAAGAGAGATTTCCCCTCACTTTCTGACACCCAGCCACATCAGGATTGCCTCTTTCTTTCTGTTCTGGGGACAACTAACAATTGTTAAGTGCATGTATTGTTTAACGTCTATTTGGCATGTAGATAGGGGTTCTTTTGATTTACTACTGGTCCCCAGAACAGCATATAGCCACTGTAGGCCTTTGGTAACAGAGGCTCCATTGGCCTTGCCACATTGCCTATACAGCATTCTTGTAATTCTACAGTTACCCAGAAATCCTTCACGCATTTTGAAACCGTTCACCCACACAGTTCCACAGAAACCAGCAAGAGATTTTAAAGATTATGTAATGAGCATTTCTGTTATGTGGAAGCACCTTCGGTTTCTCTTAGCCATTGAAGAAAAGACTTTTCCTCTGTGCATGTAAGCCCTGTGAACCGAGAGAACAACAATGCTGGGCTCAGAGTACATTTCCTGTTAACAAACCACACTGCTGTCTCAGTGACACGTCAAATTTAACCATGCGATATTTGGCGCATAAAAGGGAAATTACAAGAAAATGATTGTGCATGTAAAGGCTCAAACAGGTGATCAGAAAGATATATAGAATGCAATTCTACTACATAAAATTCAGTGCAACGTTTTGTACCCATTTCCAAAACAAAAAAACTGCTCTAGTAGAATACAACTTATGACTAATACATCTCACTAAGGCCTCATTCACCACATATATGCAGAAAAACTGATGGAAAAAAAAAAGTGCAGATTTTGACTTGCACAGAAAATTTTGAAATTGTTCACACATTTTAACCACTTTTAGACCAGGCCTTTTTCTGACACTTCTCACATACAGTACATGAAAAAAATCTTTTTTTTTTATAGAAAATTACTTTGAACCTCCAAATATTACATTTTTTTTTCTAAAAAGGTGACAATTTTCTATCTTCCAGTTATGCTCTAGTATTATTATACAGGTCAATTCAACACATGATCCACTGTTGTCACTATCAGCAAACATGCCATGAGAAATGCCATATAGCCATCACTGGAGTGCAGCATGTAGACAGCAAGTGGCTGTACGAAATATGCACCAATGAAATGCAACAATTAAAAAAAAAAAAAGTGAAAAAGTTTATTTTTTTAAGGCAATAGTTTATGATACACTGTACTATAAGCAATTTAAAAAATATTCAGTGAGGGTGTCCACTTAACACCTTAAATTGTGCAGCACTGTTATGTATTTATTAAAGTTCTGGTCACCCAACACTTTTCTTATAATGTGACTCAGCACTATGTTCCTATTCCAGACTCGTAGGGAAAAATATCAAAAGGCTGTATACCACTACAGGAGACTTGTTTAATAGAAAAAAAAAATACTATACAGAATTTTATAAAATCCTGTGCCCCATAACTAAGTTTTGCCAGGCAACAGACGATTTTAATGGGGCTCTTAAAGTGTATACCGCTATATTAAATTATGTTGGACAAGACCACACGGATGCCACTCCGGTCAGCTAAGAACAGGGGACTGAGGCTACAATTCACAAACTTGGACAATAAAAGATTGGAAAAACATTGTCTGGTCTGATGAGTCTCCATTTCAGCTGCAACATTCAGATGGTAGGGTCAGAATTTGGTGTAAACATGAAAGCATGGATCCATCCTGCCTTTTATCATCGGTTCAGGCTGGTGGTGGTGGTGTAATGGTGTGGGGGATATTTTCTTGGCACACTTTGGGCCAGTTAGTATCAATTGAGCATTATTTAAATGACACGTCTGACCTGAGTATTGTTGCTG